>NC_139344.1:300279164-300879164 GCF_055883805.1 Amblyomma maculatum | reverse complement strand
AACAATAATTAAGATATAGGGAGAAAAATGAGCATGATAGCTACTGTTACCACCCCGTTTCAAAGGGGACGCTCCTATATTCCATCCATCCATCCATCCGGGTGAGGGCTCGGCGAACGACGGCTGGCGAAACCAGTCGGGCACCCGGGGCTAAGCGAGCGGTAACGGAGCGGCGAAGTTGAAGGGGACTGACCGCAACCGTAGTGGACAGGGTTCCGATACGTGCAGAGATGCTGTTCAATATCTCGTGACCATGCTCCATTCCGAGGACAGGGCGCAATGTGTCCGGAGCCATGAAGTCCCACTTGGCGATACGGGTATGCACGGTAGAGGTGACCGGCCTCCCCGCAGTGGTAGCAGATTGGCCTGCGGTCCTGAGTAGGCCACACGTTCGACTTCTGAGGGCGTGGAACATGAGCCACAGCTTGAGCCGATGCGTCATACGGAATGACGTTACTAACCACCGGTATCTGGTCAATAGGACCACAAGTAGCTGCTTGACGTGCAACAGATGTGTACGTTCGTTTGTCGTCGACCCGTGTAGTCATGGTAGCGACAGGATCATAGGCAGCTGCTTGACGAACAACGGATCTGTGCGTGAGCATCTCATCGAAGCGCTGCAGTATTTTGGTGACCGGGAAATCATGCACAGCCTGGCGTAATCATCTCTGACGACTTCGGTCAGTGATGTCATGGGCGCAATCTGAGGCAGACGGAAACGTTGGAGTTCCTCCCGAACAACCAACCGAATGAGGTCGCGTAAGGCGTCCGCACGGCCTCCATGGCACGACGAAAAATTATCTGGGGCCAGGCTGCAGTCATCTCGATTGTACTGCCGGGCCTGTTGTTGGAGCGTCTTTTCCCTGGTCGTTGCCTCCGCTAGGAATTCAGCAACGGTACACTGTGGGCTGCGAACGAGGCCTGCAAACAGCTCCTGCTTAACTCCACGCATGAGGTGGCGAATCCTGTTCTCCTGTGCCATATTGGGGTGTGCGCGCTATAAAAGACGGGTCATGTCTTCGCAGTATATCCGCACACTTTCATTTAGCCGCTGGTTTCTGGACTGAAGTGCAGCTTCAGCTTTCTCGCGGCGATCGGCGTTGGGAAAGGTGGCCAGACGTTCACAGCAAAACGCTTTCCAGGTGGTAAGGGCGCCCTCGTGGCTTTCGAACCACGTATGAGCAGTCTCTTCAAGGGCAAAGTAGACATTATTGAGCTTACGCTCGTCGCTCCACTGCTCCAGCCATTGTAACAGGCCACTCGCTCGAAGGTCGCCAGCCAATCCTCAGCGTCTTCGAAGACGTCGCCAAAAAAGATGGTGGTGCTCGCGATGTGTGGCAGAAAATTGGTGCTGAGAGTCTGGGATGAGTGGCCATGGCAAGGTGGCTTGAGAGTTGCGGCTGCGTCCTCCTTGGGGGGGGGGGGGGGGTGGAAAGGGGCCCAAACTCAGGCGACTATCCGCTGAGGCGGCGACTGTGTCGCTGGTGGACCGGAGTCAGATCCGTCGTGAAGCGTGTAAACGTGGGAAAGCGTACCCAGCGCTCTCCACTAGACTTTAACGGGTATTGCGCCGAAAGTTCAGGAAGCGCCCTGAGCCTAGAAGACTGCCGAAGTCCGAGAGCGGGCCGAGCGCGATTACCGGCATCCAACTTCGTAGTCTACGCCAACTACTATCTCTTTTTTTTTAATTTTTACTTCGGTAATTAAATAAATGAGTAATGTAATCTGTTTAAGGGTAATATAAATAAACACAAAGTGGGAGGGAAACAACGTGCCGATGGTGGAAACTGAACCCACGACCTCCATATTCGGAGGTGGTGGAGGATCAAAGACGTCGCACTGGATGACACAATGACTCCTAACACCATACAGTGATGTCGGTGAGAGTGCAGTTCTTGACGCCGCCAAGTGATATTGGTGCCATGCTGGCGGTTTCAAAATGTAGTCACTCCCATTGTAATTGTAATTGAGTGCGTAATGCCATGCGAAAGTGGGAAATCGACTTTGCGAAAAGCTACATTTGAAATCACTCAATTGTTGGGTGCGGAAATTATACCAGAAAACAGATACAGAAGCTTATAACACTTTTCTATGTACAACTGTACAATCCCTTTCAATATCTTGAAGCAAAGGGGGCAAGAATCTCTGTCAAACTATACTTTCCTGAATATGTTTCTCGTTTACGAAAAGCATCAAGCTGATCTCTCACAACGTTGAACGGCTCTTGGCACTTAAATTCAACGACAAGAAATAAACTGCAGCCATTTTGTGTTTGTCTCGGCGGTAGTATTGTCCTCCATCTGAGTTCACAAACTGCAGCAAAACGTAACCCAAAAGTTGAAAAATGTAAAGTATTTACACAAAAATGGAATATCATATGAATAAAATACCGTGAGCTTTCAAGAATAACTATACGAAATGAACTTGTTTTATTCTTCCCAAAATATAAAACATGGAAATCGTAACCGAAGTATTAAATTTGAGATTTTTTATCGCATAGTTTTGTCTCAAACATTCGTTCGAGTATTGTTTTCTGCTTTAACCTGGGAGAGAATCCTACAAAATTATTTCATACATGTGAAAACTTAAAGCATGTGAGAATGAATATTTAACGCTCATAAAATTTGTTTTAACATTTAAGAAGCAAACAGCCGTCAGTTAGACACAGAGGTGGCCCCAGTAAATAATATTGCCAAACGAATGCCATTAAATGGCATTCGTTTGAAGATCAGGAACACTTTTAGTTTCAAGCGACAGAATACATACGGCGTCCGCGTTAGCAGCGCCGCACTACTTGAATACTACGACAGACGAATTCATTGCCAAAATTCTTGAGTTTGTTATTTGGTCTGGCGGTTAGCTTCGTATGAATGTTTTACCTACCTTCTTTCGCAGAGAAATCGTGTGTGGCCAAAACATTGTTTTATACGCCCATAGAGTCCGTGTATTTTGTCGCGAACATTGAACATTTTTCGCCTGGAGACATTTTTATATATGCCTTTTTCCAAGTCTGAACATTTTCAACTTGTTGTTTGCGTTTGAAGGCAGTTCACCACCTTCAGACTTTTCCACTTTTCCTAAGCGCCCTCTCCATGCGCTCAGCTTCATCGCTGTGCACTGGCATGCGATTGGGTTTTTTTCTTTCGCGCCAGTCGGGAGCATGATGCGGGTGAGAGTTCGAAACCACTCATCTGATCTGCCTGCTCGAAGCACTCGTGCGGTGTTTGGTTGATGTGCCCCATGTCTGATTTATGACGTCATATGCGCTTAGTGATGTGTTGGAGAGACTGAAATAAGCAATGCCAGTGTGTCCTGTGCCGAACGAAGTCGTCCAGCTACTTGCAATGAGGTTTCGGGTTCGTGTGCTTTTATTTGCTTTTTATTTCAGAAACCGCGCAATGTATTTAAAGCAAAATATATAAAAGGCGATACCATCAATACCGCTGTTCCTTTGCACAGTCGCATCAACTCATGAAAGCTGCGGTGCGCACGTGCAACCTGGGAAGAGTTCCAACCATCCTTAACGATGTCTACGTTCATAGCAGCTACTTAACGAAAGGCTTGTTTATGTACTTCTTTTATGCCTCAACGCAATCCTGATTTCTTTGTCCGATGCACAAGCCGAATCTATCAGACTACAGCACTTTATTAGGTCCGAGCTCTCTTCGGCCGCAGGATTTGAAGCTGCTTCTCGCACATGCATTGTAGGGGAGTGACACCGCTTCTGCATAGTGATTTTCTTTGTGCGTAAAAAAGTTCAGATCACGCGAGTACTTTTTCTCTACCTCTTTAAAATTCAACTTAGACTTTAAGCAGTAAATGTATGCAAACATCAAAACAAAATAATGTGCTATTATGTTTTGTGCCTTACCTGCAATACCTCAGTTTCTTTTTTAAGGGATGAAGCTACACCTCTAGCACGCTTCTTGCTTCAGTTTTGCCTAAATATTTTACATGGCACTTTTTGCAGTTTCCACGCAGCAGTTTTATAACAAAGTTGCCAATCTGCTCCTCGATAAATAAATACCCTCAGCTTTGAGATGGGATCCGCACCGGTGCTGCGAGGACTTGTCGGGTTTAATTCATATGCTGCACTTCAACTTCCCCTTGTCGTGACGGAGGGGCTTGCGAAACTCGATTAAGTCGTGAGCTCTGCTGTGTAGGGCCTCCCAAGATAGACAGGTCACGGCAGAGAGTTCTGACAAAATGCGATTCACTGGAGAAGGTAATGGCAACCCACTCCAGTATTTCCTGCCAAGAAAACCCTATGACCAGTCACAATTACATTAAGGATATGGCGCCGGAAGATGAGCCCCCCAGGTTGGAAGGCGTCCCACATGTTACTGGGGATGAACAAAGGGTGATTCCTAGTAGCTCCAGGACGAATGAAGCGGCTGGGCTAAAGCCAAAAAGATGCTCAGTTGTGGATATGTCGGGAAGCGACCAGAAAGTCCGATATTGCAAGGAGATATATCACATAGCAACATGGAATGTAAGATCTATGACGCAAGGTAAACTGGATGTCGTCAAGCGTGAAATGAACAGATTGAACACTGCTATTGTTACGTGGTGGCATGACAAGCGATGGAACACGGCGACACAACAGAAACAGAACGACGTGATGACATGACGATGAAATATCCTTTAATGGCCAGCGGGCCTGGCACGAGCGCTCCGCCCCGCGCCACTGCCCGCATCGTCATCTTGTTACCGATATCTTGAATATCAGCGAGCTCAAGTGGACCGGAATGGGAGAATTTAATTCCGGTGACCATTATGTATTTTATCGTGGGCACGAATCCAGGAAAAGGAATGGGGTCGTTCTCATAGTAAACAGAAGAATGGGCAAAGCAGTGCTAGGGTACAACCCCAAAAATGACCGAATGATTTCACTTCGGATGCAAGGTCACCCTTTCAACATAACAGTTATCCAAGTCTATGCACCAACCACTACTGCTGAAGAAGCTGACGTTGAGAGATTTTATGCTTACCTGCAATGCCTTTTAGACCGCACTCCATCATCAGACGTCCTTTTTCTCATAGGAGACTGGAATGCTAAGGTGGGGAGTGAATAAATATCCTGAATTACAGGCAAGTTCGGTCTTGGTGAGCCAAATAAAGCTGGGCAGGGGCTAGTATAGTTTTGTCAAGAAAACAACCTGACCATAGCTAATGCTCATTTTCAACAGCACAAGAGGCGCCTGTACACATGGACTTCACCGGAAGGTCTGTACAGCAATCAGATTGATTATATTCTTTGCCGGCAGAGATGGAGAAGTGCTATACAAGCAGTAAAAACAAGGCCTGGGACCGATTCTGGCACCAATCATCAGCATCTTGTTGCCAAATTTAAGCTTCGATTGAGGGAAACGCAGAAAACTAGAAGGCCTTTCAGGTATTATCTGGATCAAATTCCATCGGAATATGCTGTGGAAGTGAGGAATCGATTTCAAGAATTAGATCTAGAAGACAGAGAGCCTGAAGAGAAGTGGACTGATGTTTGTGATATAATAAAAGAAGTTGCTACTAAGGTAATTCCAAAGCAAAAGAAATGCAAGAAAGCAAACTGGTTATCTGAAGAGGCTTTGCAAATAGCTGAGAAAAGGAGGATGGCAAACGTTATGGGGGAAAGAGAAAGATACTATACCATCCAGCTGGCATTTTTACCTCTGATATGTAAGCGTTTTGCAGACTGCACCATGCATACAGCACCTATTTGTATAGGTAGCTTCAATTTGTTGAAAGGGAACGTCTTCTTCGAGCCCAATAATTATTCTGCAATATACATGTCAATGTTGTATGGTCATTGTACATCAAGATAAGTGTGCTGGTATGTATAGTGTCTCTTTCTCAATAAAAACATTCGAGTGAAATACAGCGGCCAAGAAATAAGTGCTTCTACTGAGTATATGTGGCAGTAAAAAATCTTTGGTGCCATTTTCTGATTCCAATAAGCGTCAGGACATTTATTACCTTGCTGTACGCTACGCTTTTCGGTTTAACCATGTTTACCACACAGCTAGTGACCACAGCCAACTGCGCCAGGCTGCAAGGTGATAGCAGAGAAGGGACAGCAAGTTGGGTCTGGGATGACTTGGCATTGGTGTAAGCAGCCATGACTCCAGTGGGTAGTCACTGTCTCCTGCATAACCAAACAATGACATCCACTTAAGTCCGCCTTTTGCATGTTCTAGTATACAATCAAAGATCCATAACAACTAGCCCACAGTGAGATGGTAAACATTCACAGGAATGTTGGCAACGTGTCACAGGGCTATTCAAGCAAGCATCATTGTAAGGACAGCCTTGTAGCTTCACAGTGATATAAACAAAAATGTGTTAAGATTACCTGCACAACACAAGCGCTACGGTTTCTTAGGCAGTAAAGAGATTTCAAACATTCACTATTTGGTTGCTGCTGCCATAACACTAAATTTGTACTTTAACATGCATTCATGTGCATAACTAGCCCTTCTTATGCATGCAGCTTCAGCGAATTCAGACAATCGATCACTAGCCCGAATACAAGTCAGCTTCTCTGCAAGGCTCGTATTCCAGCCAAAAGGTCTCGTCATCACACAACACTCTTCTAGTTCTTGCTGAAACGAAAAGAAGCAGGCGCTTTTTGCAGCGTACGCACACTTTCGAGTAGCGAACGTGTCGTAGGGAGGGAGCGTAACGAATGGGGGCAAGGCACTACAATCCCTAGTCCCTTCGTCCTGTATTTTACATATAAAAAGGAGGTATATACAGCTATTGAACTTTCGTCAGGTCTCGCTGGGTAATCTCGAAGACAACAGCTGGAAAGAAAAGAGATCTTTCCTCTGTTCGTTTCTTAGCATTGCGAGAGGGGGAACGAGTCCTTTTGGCTAGAAAACAAGACTTGCAGAGAAGCCAACTTACAGCAAGTGGTCGATTGTACATATTAGTGCATATAATCAGGGTCGTTCGATAACTGACGTGGGTTATTTACAGCTATACCCAAGAAAACGTCGCAGGCGTTCAGCAGGCCCGTTGTTTGGAGGCCTTGGTCCCCCGGGGTAGCGAGGGTCAAACGTGCGTATGTTCGCGTCGCAGACCTGTAATAAAATAGGCACAATACAAGTTTACAATGACGTTCCGAACTCATAGCCAAACACACGCAGTCAAAACCAAAATCTACTCACTACTGTGATGTTCACAACGCAGAACCCCTTACCTAGCGACTTCTTTCCATATCGCACCGCGGCGCCTTGACGACAATCAGCGTTCCGCCCGATGGCTTCCGCTATCAGCGCACGCACCTGCTGATCGATGCCTATGCGATGCAAACGATGTTACGTTCCCGACGCAAGCTGGCAGCCCCCGATAGCAAAAAAACGCGGTGCGCATGCAGCCGCCGTGGCTGCGCACTCGTCCGTGAGCTGCGTGAGCCCTCGTTCATCGATGTTCGTCGGCAATCGCCGCACAGTCACTCCACTTTCTGCTGGTTTCCGAGTTGAACAGAGTCGGAACGACTAGTCCGGTACGTCAAACGCGTCTTCGTGCTCCCTCCTACGCCATGGGTCGCACCGACACAACTGTCACACAGCCAGCGCATCGCAAGGAACACAGCCGCCATTTTCGCTCTACTCAAGTTGACTGGTTTTGGGTTTACCTCGTTTCGCTCACAATTTCAGTCAATATTCAACGCATGGGCAACGTCACCACTTTAGTCTTGCAGATGACGTAACCTCAGTCACCGCTGAGATCAGTGATGACGAAAAAGGAAAGTCGTCTGCTCGCGCCCTGCGTGAACCCCAAGGCGTGCGCGAGGGAAGTCAATGCCTTCGCGCACATAGTTCAGACCCTGTCAGACCAACTGTTCAGAAACATGTTGGTGTCGCCCACTAACAGCTATCGCCAATTTTCCCTCCGGCAGTTGGCAATAACGTGTCACACCGCGGAAACTTGTTGTTCATTGGTACGCCCAGTTGTCAGGAGGAGCCGCTCACTTGCGCTATACGCGAGGCTGTGAAAAAATTCAATCGCCGGCATTCTTTTAGTCTGAACTTGCTTCGAGGACGAAGAATGGCGCGTATATAAATGCTTGCGGGCATGCGGCATCGCTTTCGTCTACCATTTTGAGCTTTCATGTGCGCGAATCTGGTGATTGTGTGAGAAAATTCCGACATTTTAGCTAATGAAAATGGCCATAGAGTGCAATTTGGCTACAGTGAACCGAAATGGACGATTGCTGACATCGCAGGAGGCGCGTACGATAACCACAGCGCCGGCGTGACCCGGTCCGCTGAGCGATAATGCAAGAGTCCTCGGCGATACATGTGGAGATCAAATTAGGCCCATTGAGGACGGACGTCTTGTCGAGCTTATCTTATCATGAGCGTAATGCGATGACGAAATCTATGTTACAACGGTGAGGCCGTTGACTCGTACCCCGTCCGCTGAAACCGAGGATTACGGCAGTCAAGGAGCACCACCGGAGCACTAGGGCAGGCATATGCTGCTGTTGCACGAGTACAGGAGGCAGTCCTTATGATAACATTTTTCTTTCCTGATACGAACGTGTAATACTATCAAACCACGAGCAAGCGCTTCACTGCTGCGCGCCTCCGTGGTCTCGGCGAGCAAAATTAACGACGTCAGCCGACCATCGGTGCACCGTCTGCGACAGCCTTCGCAATATTTAGCGAATGAAGATCGGCTACAGTGGGCTGCAATCGACAGTCGCTTACATCGCAGGATGCGCGTACAATCCCCCACGCAGGTGCCACTCGGTCTGCCGGGGCACAGTAATTGGGCCGATTTAGCAAACGCATGCGGTCAAAGTGTGCACGTCTGGATAAATCAGCTTATAGTCAGTTATCTGATTACTGCTGCCGTATCTTTTATATAAGTGGCAGCCATTCGCTGCTTCAGCTCGGGTCCATGCATGCTGGAGAGAAGCCGCCATATAGTTAATACAACCAAGACTAGAGCGAAAACGGCAGTCCCATGTATTCCCTCACCACTACTTTGCTAATCGTATTCGCATAATATCCAGCACTTTCACGCGACTTTCTGGCCATATCCAGCGTGCGTCGCAAATCGCAATACGTTCATTGCGGTGAGGTGCATGGAACAGTGCTGCGCCGCAGTTCAATAGTTGGATATTTCCTATTTCGTTTCACAAGTTTCGGCGATTGTGTGAGTTAGAAGGTTGGTAAACGTGGTTTCTAGCCCTGACTAGCGAGAGGTGAAAATATTTGTAGAAATACAGCCGGTAAAGAAACGCAAGTGGGGATACGTCCATTTGAAAAAGAAAAAAAAAGACACTGCTCACACATGAAACAAAATTTCTGATCCCTTTCGGCATCTTGTTTTGTACACGATGGTGAGCATTGTGCTCGGATTGAGCTGCAACGCGCTGCGCCCTTATCTATAGGGAAACATTACAGATGGAAAGTCATGTGAAAACCCGCTGACCCACCGACTCCATCTAGCACTGGCGATGGCTTCTCTGTCGGTTCCGGGTTGGACGCCACTAAACTTCCGACGGTATCTCGAGCGCTATTCATCGACGTACGCGCAATAAAAAACCATAGTGCGCACAGGAAGTACATGCTGCGTGTAGTAAAACAAGCCAGCAGACAAAACTATGCCAAGTGCGCATTAATCAGGCTTTAAATCACTCCAATTTTGCACTTAAAAAAAAATAAAATGTTAAAACATTTTTTCTTATCTGTAATGTTTTATAGGTTTACTTTTCAGATAATGACGCGATTTCGTTAGCCCACCAATAAGTACAGGCAACCATGAGAGTACCATGATGACGCTACACGAGTGCAGCCTCCTTGCCGTGTTTTACCCCCCTGGAAGCCAAATGTAGGAGATGAAGCGAGCATTCAACCAACTGCTTGGTGATGCATGAAAATTCAGGAGTCACTTTCAATCGCCGCTTGCGCTGGCTGTCTTCTAGCTAGATGAAAAATTATTGCGCGAGGGTGATGGGTCATTCAATATCTATCAGCATTTCGGCTTTTCTTAGCCCCGGTGACTCGCCCCTCCCCCCCTTTTTTTTTCAGTGGGTCTTTAATAGGCGTTCCTAACAACTAGCCACTCTGTCCGCTTAGACAACACAATCAGGGAGGCGTTCATCCACAGGGACAATGTATCGGCGTCTTTTTCGACCTGGAAAAGGCCTACGATACCACGTGGAGGTTCGGTATATCTGTGGCACTTGACTGATTGGGCGAGCTCTTGGCTGATCGCACATAACGAGTCCGTCTATGTCTATGACATTTACTGAAGAGAACAAGTATAGTAAAAATGATTCAGCTCCCTCTACGCTGTGACGTGCACGCACTTCTTCCACAATATACATAAAAACATTGAATAAAGCGGCTACCTGATCAAAAACAGCATTTGTGCTGAGACGAGGCCTGCAATCATGCAAGCGCTTTTTATTAGAACAACCGCTGCACTACGCACCATTTGTGGCTCTATTAGATAGAAAATTCCACTACTTGGATGACCGGGCCAACTTGTTTTCACATGGCTGTGACGAGTGCAGGTGTATTCTTTTTTCATTATCAACATCATCATCATCATCATCATCTGCTTTGCCATAGTTAAAATAGGGCCCTGCTTTTCTCCCTTCCCTTTGTTACCTCTTTGGGGGGGGGGGGGGGGGCAGTACATGACGAGTAGGAATACAAAAATTGAAATATTGTTTGATTTTGGTGATCGCCTGAAATCATTAAAATCATTACATAAATTGTTTAAAAACCATGATGAGTAGGGGAGAGCAGCTACGTTATGGGAAAGGCCGTTGCAGTGCGAAGAAAAAAGGATGCTGAAAAAGGTGGCGGTTCAGAACGACGCGACAGCAGCCTGTAACAAGTCCGTTTGGTGGCTGTATTTACTCAACTTGTCATAAACCGGCTGCATTAACACGCACGCGCTCCAAAGCATCACGAAAGCTTTAGATATGAGTAAAAATGAGGTCCTTTTTGGGCGAAACAAACTGCTAATTAGCTGCGTATTTTAATTGTCGCACTCTTCGCTCGACCTTGTTAACCTAGTGCTCAGGGCATTGGCGGCAAGCTTATTATTAAGGAAAGGGTTTTCCAGCCGCAGTCCTGTCCGTTAGAGAGTCTGTGGGCCAAGAAGCGTAAATTATTCAGCCAAGTGTGCACTCTGGCGATCCGCGCAGGTGAACTCGTGGGATCTTTCCACCCCCGTCGTTGCGTTTTCTTACGCCACCCATTCAGCGCCCCCGTCCATTCAGCGGCCCCGTGAGAAAGCGGGCGCCGCACAAAGGCGCGCTTCCGCCAGATGTCGTTCCTTCCCACGGTGAGGCTCTCACGATGCGCTCCGTCGTAATCGGCGGTGTGCAGTTGGGTAAGAGCAGCATCGCTTTGGTCTGCTCAACCTTGTCACGCCGATACTGGGCGTCAGACCCCGTTTAAAAAGCGTTGAAACTCGCGCTGTTGCTGTCATTCTCCTTCCTGAGCGCCACGAACGGCCAGCGTCTGAACATGTTTTAAGCTCAAGAAACTGCAAGATGTTGGCGTGCTTATTCAGAACACTACAACAGTCATCGACTCTCAATGTGCGCGGGTTCTTGCTGTTTTTGACCGATTCGGGCGGCTTTTAGCGCGATGAGATTGGCCAAGTCCAGGCAGCTGCCAAGCTAGCGAGGAGAACCCTGCCAACCATCCGTTCGGGACGAAACGTTCAAGTGCGTTTCATAGAGCTCATGTGGCTGCTTTTCACCAGTTTCGAGTGTGAGAAGGGCTCTTCATGGAGCGTATCTCCAGCAGATATTATTCCGAGGGCCATTTCAAGCAAGCTGAGGTTTTGTTTGCTGCAAATTCTGAGGTTAAAGAAATATCTGCCAGCTTCGACCAAACAAATGATTCCCTCCTGTTGCGAGCTGGCTGCCGTTTTGAAAAAGTTAAGTTATCCACCACTTACCGCATTATCTTGACCGACACAAAGCTGTTTAGATTTGGCTCCTGACATATTTGACCAGCACGGGTGCTAAGCAGGGCCCTATGCCCACACCATCAATTTTCTTGTAAAGGGTCCCATCAAAGCAGACTACAGAAGGCCAAAAATATTGTGCCAGTGATGCCAAAGCTATTTTGAAAGCGAGTAGCTTAGTGCTGTATTCTTGCTTCACTGGTGGTCACTAAAAGGGCTGGCTGCGGAAGAGGTCCTTGACCTCTATTGAGAAAACTTCCAATCTCTTACGCCGATCTTGTTGCACGTAGCACGATACCTCTTCTAGGTTTCTGATGAGGAATGGGTCATCCATTGCGAGCGACGACATCTGCTTCTGCAAGAACACGCCTACCATTTTCTGCCAGGTGCCTCATTTTGAGACGATTACGTGGAAGGGACAACCTTCTTAGTGAGTTTTTGCAAGAGAACAAGGCATTCGAGGTCGGCCTTTTTGCAGTTCTTTATATCTGGCGCTTTATACCTGACGCGGGCATGCAGCGGTGGCGTAGGGGAAGAACATCCGCCTCGCATGCACGAGGACCGTGGTTCCAATCCCGGTGCCGCGTAATTCGGAACTGGATCAAAGAAAAAAAAATAAAATCCGCGTCTCCCTGGAATTGCAACACAGGTTTTGGGTGCCACCTGATGCCAGTGAACACCTCCGGCAACGCACTTCCTCATCAGAGCAGCAGCTGGCCATTTTGGTGCAGTAATTGGCCACAACCTCCCATGATTAGTCCTACAAAACCCCGGCCCTCAGCCGCCAGCGGCTGCAGAGCAACTGACCACGGCGGCGGCCAGACCTGTGACGCAGCGTGGGGTGCTAAGAATTTCTGGCTGCGCTGGACAAACCGCCATCGGAAACTGACCATGGCACCGTTTAACGCTACAACCCTAACTAGCGAAGCTAGTTTAGCAGTGCTGTTAGAGGAACTAGAGGGTATGAAATAGGATGTCATAGGGCTTAGTGAGGTTAGGAGGCCGAATGAGGCATATACTGTACTGAAGGACGGGCATGTACTGTGTTATCGAGGTTTACCGGAAAGGCGATAACTGGGAGTAAGTTTCCTTGTCAGTAAGTATATAGCTGGTAATATAGATGAATTCTATGGTATTAATGAGAGGGTGGCAGGCATCGTAATTAAGCTTAACAAGCGGTATAAACTGAATGTTGTACAGGCCTACGCACCTACATGTAGTTATGTTGACCGGGCAGTTGAAAGCTTCTATGCAGATGTAGAATCGGCAATGCGGAAAGGAAGGACGCAGTATACTGTACTAACGGGCGACTTCAATACCAAGGTAGGGAAAGCGGCCAGGAGACCAGGCAGTGGGTGACTATGGCATTGGCTCTAGGAATAGCAGGGGGGAGTTACTAATTGAGTTTACACAGCGCAATAACTTAAGAATCATAAATACCTTCTTCAGCAAACGAAAGAACCGGAAGTGGACATGGAAAAGCCCTAACGGGGAGACTAAGAACGAAATTGACTTCGTACTGTGTTCTAATCCCACCATTATGCAGGATGCAGAGGTTATCGGGAAAGTGCGATGCAGCGACCACAGGATGGTAAAGTCTAAATCTGAAAAGGAAACAAAACAGATTAGTAAGAACGAATTCCAACGAATTAGCAGTGAGGGGGCAGGCAGAAGTGTTCAGGATCTCGCTACACAATAGATATTCAGCTCTAACCCAGGCGAACGACATTAGCCTAGAAGCAATGAACAATAATTTCAGAGATATCGTTACCGAGTGCACTGTAGAAGTGAGCGGTAAGATAGAGAGGATATCGGTAAGCGTCTAAGGAGAGGAAAGATTTGAGTAAGAAACGCCAGAGTAAGTAAGCTTCAAGTTGGACAAACGAGACAGAATTGGCAGAGATATCAAAGCTATAATCAATAAGCGCAAAGTGCTCGATATAAGGAAGTATAACATGGATAAAATTGAGCATGCTGTAAATAACGGGGGAAGCCTTAAATCGATGAAGCTAAATTTGGGTATAGGCAAAAATCAGATCTATGCGCTAAAATACAAGACGGGCAACGTCATCACGAATATGGACAAGATAGTCGAAGTAGCCGAGGAGTTCTATACTGACATCTATAGTAGCCAAAATAGTCAGGACAAGGAGATTGGTCATAAGGAAAAGCAGTCAGACGTTCCGCCAGTGACGAAGGACGAGGTTAAGAAAGCATTAGAAACTATGAAAAGGGGGAAAGCAGCTGAAGAGGATCAGGAAACTATAGCTTTGTTGAAGGACGGAGGGGATATCGTGCTAGAAAAGCTGACCACCCTGTATAACCACTGCCAGGTGTCATCGACGGTACCGGAACCAAGAAAGAACGCAAACATCATCTTAATTCATAAGAAATGAGATGCTACGCACCTGAAACAGTACAGACCTATCAGATTACTACATGTTACGTATACGGTATTTACCGAAGTAATCGCTAATAGAATCAGGGCCTCTTTAGACCGCAACCAAGCAACAGATCAAGCAGGTTTCAACCAGGTGATAGAAAAATGCTCGGAATATAACCAGCCCTTACACATAGCATTCATTGATTACGACAAAGTATTTGCCTCAGTAGAAACCTAGGCGGTCATGCAGGCATTGCGCAATTATGGTGTAGCCGAGCCGCACTTGAAAGTGCTGGAAGATATATATAGGGGCTGCACAGCAACCATCATCATCATCAGCCTGACTAAACCCACTGCAGGGCGAAGGCCTCTCTCCCATATTTCTCCAATTAACCCGGTTCTGTGCTAGCTGCATCCACTTGACCCCTGCGAACTTCCTAACCTCATCCGCCCACCTAACTTTCTGCCGCCCCCTGCTACGCTTTCCTTCTTTTGGAATCCAGTTTGTTACCCTAAGCGACCATCGGTCATCCTCTCTTCGCACTACATGTCCTGCCCATGCCCATTTCTTCTTCTTAATTTCCGCTAGATAATCGGTAACTTGAGTTATTTCTCTGACCCACTCTGCACGCTTCCTATCTCTTAATGTTACCCCTACCATTTTTCGTTCCATAGCCCTCTGGGTTGTCCTCAACTTAAGTAGAACCCTCTTGGTTAGCCTCCACCTTTCAGCCCCATAGGTGAGTACAGGTAAGATGCAGCTGTTGTATACTTTCCTCTTGAGCGATATCGGTAAGCTGCTAGTCATAATCTGCGTGTGCTTGCCAAATGCGCTCCATCCCAATCTTATTCTTCTTGCTATTTCCTTTTCATGGTCCGGATCTGCAATTACTACTTGTCCTAAGTAGACATATTCGCCTACTACTTCCAGTACTTCGCTACCTAAGGTAAACTGCTGTTCCTTCCCGAGGCTGTTGAACATTTCCTTAGTCTTCTGCATATTGATTTTCCAGCCTACCTTTCTACTTTTCATGTCTAGGTCATCAATCATTATTTGCAGTTCATCCCCGGAGGTGCTTAGCAAGGCAATGTCATCAGCAAATCACAGATTACTGAGGTATTCTCCATCTACCCTTATCCCATAAAGGAAGGTGTTAGGCAAGAAGACACAATATGCCCACTATTTTTCACAGCTTGCTTAGAGGAAGTATTCAGAGACTTGGAATGGGAGCAGTTAGGGATAAGGGTAGATGGAGAATACCTCAGTAATCTGTAATTTTCTAATGACGTTGCATTGCTAAGTAACTCAGGGGATGAACTGCAAATAATGATTGATGACCTAGACATGAAAAGTAGAAAGGTAGGCTGGAAAATCAATATGCAGAAGACTAAGGAAATGTTCAACAGCGTCGGGAAGGAACAGCAGTTAACGTTAGGTAGCGAATGACCCTGAAGTTGGTTGGTTGGTTTTTGGAGTTTAACGTCCCAAAGCGACTCAGGCTATGAGAGGCTCCATAGTGGAGGACTCCGGAAATTTCTACCACATCGGGTTCTTTAACGTGCACTGGCATCGCACAGCACACGGACGCCACTTCCTTTCGCCTACATCGAAACGCAGCCGCCGAGGCCGGGATTCGATCCCGCTTCCTTGGGCACAGTAGTCTAGCGCCGTAGCCGCTGCGCCACCCCGGCGGGACCGAATGACTGGAAGTAGTAGGCGAATATGTCTACTTAAGACAGGTAGTACCCGCAGACCCGGACCATGAAAGGGAAATAGCAATGAGAATAAGATTGGGATGGAACGCAATTGGCAAGCACTCGCAGATTATGACTAGCAGCTTACCGGTATCACTAAAGAGGAAAGTATACAACAGTTGCATCTTACCTGTACTCACCTATGGGGCTGAAACGTTGAGGCTAACGAAGAGGGTTCTAGTTAAGTTGAGGACAACGGAGAGAGCTATGGAACCAAAAGTGGTAGGGGTAACATTAAGAGACAGGAGGCGTGCAGAGTGGGTAAGAGAAATAACTTAAATTACTGATATTCTAGTGGAAATCAAGAAGAAGAAATGGGCATGGGCACAGCATGTAGCGCGAAGAGAGGATAACCGATTGTCGCTTCGGGTAACAAACTGGATTCCAATGAAAGGAAAGCGTAGCAGGGGGCGGCGAAATGTTAGGTGTGCGGATGAGGTTAAGAAGTTTGCGAGGGTCAAGTGGATGCAGCTAGCACAGGACCGGGTTAATTGGAGGAATATGGGACAGGCCTTCGCCCTGCAATGGGTATAGTGAGGCTAGTGATAATGATGGTGATGATCAAGCCTGGTTTTCAGCACAATGCTCCACCTTCTACTTTTTTCCCTATTTAGTACTCCTCCCTTCTCTCCTAGTGGCTGTTTGGGAACACGTTCCAGTGCCTATTATGAAGAATCTTTGTACTCTCGTGGTGCTGATACAACTTTGGTGTTGATTACTCCGCTCTTTTGACAGCGCATCGACGCCTAGTTGTATAACCACGTTGGTACTCTCTGCTTGGGCTTTTGAGGCTGTGGTCGATACGATGCTCATGAGCTCGGTTTTGTCCAACTGTGGCGGGCACAAACCTTTGGGCCAAGGCTTAGCGCTTTTCTCCTGGTTTCCTAATCTTCGAATTTGTTGCGTACGGATTGGTGGGCGCACCTTCCTTGAAATGACAGCTATCATCCGCCTCCAGATGAACTCAGGTGTCTGGTCAGCTATCTTCCCTTTTTAGCCCTTTTACATAAAGTGCTAGCCATGTTTTTTGCCCAACTGCGTGCCCATTATACATCCTTCACCTGCATCTTGTTGTTTTTCTCACGTTACGTTTCCCATATAGGCATCGTTCCTTGTTGAAAATTTTATAGGTTTTAACATTTTATGACTTTTTTTTCCCCCTTTACACCGCCCCTGACGTTGACTCAGCTGACAGCTTGCCTCGAGACTATACTTAAGGTGTGTGCCCCTTTCGACTAAACTGCAGTTGTAAGTGAGCGCCTGTGTTGTTCGTTCCACGATTTCTCCTGTGTTTGCGCGGTTCCCTTTTAAGCGGCCATTTGAAGATTGCGGTTTATTGCTACAACTGCTTCCGTACTGTGCACATTGAGCAAATCTTGCCCCTTAGCTCCTGCCAATGGTCGGCTCTCGGTTTCTCACCACAAACAAAAACTGCGCCACAGGCACAAAGCTAGGTCACAATTTGACTCGTGTGGTGCTTCTGGACACCTTTGCACTTCAGATTTTTCAACCTTGCTGTGAAGTGTGGAGGTTCCAAAATTTTAGTTGCTTGGAGCACCAGAAAGCTCACAGTTGAGGTAATGAAAATTGATGAGCTTTTACGGCTTCGGTCTTTGCAAAGTCAGCAAACCACGACGAGAGTTTTCAAGGGAAAAATATTTAAATTTTCATGGAAGTATTTCACGTCTAATATTAACCTCGTTATAGTTTTCTTTGGGGAACAAGAGCCTGATTAGTTCTGCAAACAGTAGCCGGCAAGTAACCCGATTATAGTTCTGTAAGCAGTAGTTGGCAAGTATATCCAGTCAATTACTCATATTTCGTGCCACACACTCGAAAAATAAACACATATTAGTGTCCGCATTTGAATTCAGCCTTGTATTGATTGCTTGCGTATTAGGTGCGCATCATCTTTTTCGCATTTTTCTGTTTTCTCTCGGTGCGCGCCAAGAACTGCATCATACTTGCCAAGACGACGCGCAATTATAAGTGCTTTTTTTTTGTTCTGCACATGTACCAAGTGCCCACTATGAACGTATTCCCTCGTATGTGAAAGGTTGCATTTTTCATACTTTATCTGTGGCCTAGCTTTTACTTTTTTTTTCATCTGCTCTCGCTTTGTATAGGACTGCCTGTGCTGCCACATTCAAAGCCCCTGGGAGAATTTCAGCCTTTGCATGTCGCGCAAAGTAAGGTAGGCTGCGTTTTCACTCGGAATTCAGTGTAGCAGTCGCTGCTCGTTTTTATTTCTTCCTATACCTTGAATATGAATGAATGAATGTTCCGCTTTTGCCATACGAAAAGTTCGCAATGACCGCTTGACGGGTTTTCGCACCCGTAAAGTCGACGATGAACAGCAGCGGCAGTTTTTGTTTTATAAAATGAAAACTTCACGCGTTACAAAAGGAGACACTGCTGTGAAACAGAAGAAAATTATCCAATGACAAGGAAAAAGTAAAAAATATGGATGGTCGAAAGACCCATTCCTTATAATACAACCTAATCAGTGAACATTTCTCGGAGGAAAGAAAAAGTCATTTTGTTTAGGTTGCTACAAAGAAAAGTATTCAAACATATTGGCAGTATTTATTTCAACATATCAAAAGCATAGTTTGTTCCACACCTAGGTACCTCAAACATTTCGGCGTTTCTTGTAATATAGGTCACATTGTGCGGCACCAGCTGTGACAAAAATGGGCCGTGCCGTATGCTTTTATAGAAACAAGCAAATCTCTACTCGAACAGCTTAAGGACTTTAATTATCTTGTATTTTATCCGTATGGGGCGAGTTGAGGTGTCATATGAGGAATTTTTTATAACGCGTAGTATTTTCTTCTGCAGAACAAAAAGCTATTGCAAATTTGACATATTGGTACTTCCCCATACCAAATAGCAATACCCTAAATAGGAGAAAAAGAATGCATTGTAGAGGTCAAGTTTTGTTTTCGTTGGTAGATATATTTATTACGAGAAATTATACCTATGAATTGGGAAAGCTTAGTGCGGATCTTGTTTATCTGAGTATGCCATGAAATTGTGGGTGTAAAATCTATGCCAAGTGATGTGAATGATTGGACATATTCGACTCTTGAGCCGCCGAAAAATATAGGTGGCGCATTCCCTACTAGCCTGCCCTTAGCATGAAATACTATTGCCTTTGACTTTTTTTTTTTTTTTTACAGTCAAAGAATTTAAGCGCGACCATTCCTTCAGAGAAGTGAGTACATTGTTAGCAGAATCCGTTAGTTCATTAATATCAGTAAAGGAACAGAATAAGCTGGTGTCGTCGGCGTAAATAATAAATTTTAACTCGTTGCTTATAATAACAATATCATTAATATATACGTTAAAGAGTATAGGACCCAGAAGACTGCCCTGTGGCACGCCATTCGAAATTTGTAGCACATCGGAACGACAATTATTGTCTATTGATAACAACATATTGGGATCGCGAGCCCATATATGACTTGAGAAGGTTGAGGGCATGGCCACGTATACCACAATGTTCGAGTTTTGCAAAGAGGGTATTATGGTTTAGTGTATCAAACACCTTACTGAAATCTACGAAAATTTCAAGAGTAAGCTTCTGGGATTCAGTGTTGCCTAATATGCATTCTTTTTGGTCACGTAATGCATGTTCCGTGGACCTATGTTTGGTAAACCCATATTGGGAGTCATTTATAATAGAGTGTTTTAGAAGGAAATTATGCATTCGAGAATGAGTCATGCGTTCTAGTCCCTCGGAGAAGAAAGGTAAGACAGATATTGACCTGTAATTAGTCAAACTATTTCTGTCTCCCTTTTTGAAGATTACTGCCACCCTAGCAAGTTTCATATCAGCAGGAAAATTTGCTGTAATTAGAGCAGTGTTATATATGTGCGTTAAACATGGAACTACTAAAGGCAAGACAAATTTTATTGGGCGACATTAAAGATCGCGAGAGCCTAAGGTTGTCGTATTTTTGAGGCTTTTTAAAATACAGTAAACCTCATTTTCCTCTGTCGGCACAAAAAAGAGAGATTGTGAATCTCTGTCGCCCATAAATTTAGAGAAATCAGGGCAGTGAGATCGACTCCCGACTGCTGTAAAAAAATTTGTTAAAAGCATTGGCCAAAAGCCGCCCATTTAGGTCTATAGGATCCACTGTTAAGCTTTTTATATTATTTGAGTGAGTAATTCTATTTAAAAGTTGATTAAAGCACCTCCATTTTTCTTTACGATTATTACAGAGTTCCTTATTCATGCTTTAAAGTGGACCAGCAGTGCAATAAAATTCGTGCCTCTTCTTTGCAAGTCACTTGTGCTTCAATAGTATAGGAAAACAATCCGAGCTCTATAGGCAACATCCGAAACAGGTTCCCTGTTTGTTCTATGCGGCACCTAAATGTTTCAAGGTTTTTCTGTGAAATAAGCTGCCTACAAGGATTAAAGGTATGTGTAAAGCGGGATTTTGTATCAGTGCGTAGAAAAATAGGTAGATGGTCTCCGATGTCTACTACGAAACGCCCGGCGGTGAGAGGCACATTATAATTCGTGATAAAAAGGTCGATAATGCTAGAAGACGTACCTGTTATTAGCGTTGGCCTATTTATCACGTTCTGGAAGCTAGCTTGAAGCAATAGCGTAAGTTCTTAGAACTGTTTGCATCCATGTCTATATTAAAATCACCTCCTATACAAGAAATTGATTTCTTTTTCAAAAAGCTGAAGGAACTCGTTTATACTGCGGTAAACAACAGTAAAGGATTGACGGCCAGAATGAACCGTGTTCTGATAAGATCTGCTTTTTTTTTTTATTAGAAGGGCAACGTTTCGACCTTCGTCAAAGCGATACCCTGTTACGTCATACATGCATTTCAAGAAGTTGTCAATTGATCCGTTTTATTTAAGTGTAGCATATGTAAATATTTACCGCGCTCTTTGTTTCTTAGAAAACGGTTCAATTCACATGGTGTAAAAAGTGCTTTACATATTAGTCGAAGGATCGGGATCAGATATGTCGGTTGAGCATAAGCACTTACTACGCCATTTTTTAGAGATCATCCTGCAGATACAGACGAAAGACATTGGATTCATCAGCTTTGCGTGCGTAAATAGCCCCATTTTTTGTCCACACGTACTTCCAGTCAAGTGTTTTAGATCGGTTAACTATGCCATGATTACATTTATTCAATTTTCATTTCTACAATACTAACAATATGACACTTTTCTGCTTTTAAACCACCAGTATTCCAATCACTTTTTGCTACCTTCCACCCCAGATTCATTCACCCGACTATTGGTATCTCTAAACCCCAGGGCCTCAGGAGGAGTGACTGCGCCTGCATCGACATCCGGATGGATACCATCACACTAGAGTATGGTATCCATCCTTCATGGATCACTGCCTTGTCGTGGCGGAGGGGCTTGCGAAACTCGATGAAGTCGTGAGCTCTGCTGTGTAGGGCCACCCAAGATAGACAGGTCACGGCAGAGAGTTCTGACAAAATCTGATTCCCTGAAGAAGGTAATGGCAAGCCACTCCAGTATTTTCTGCCAAGAAAACCCTATGGCCAGTTACAATACTATTAAAGATATGGCGCCGGAAGATGAGCCCCCAGGTTGGAAGGCGTCCCACATGTTACTGGGGATGAACAAAGGGCGATTCCTAGTAGCTCCAGGACGAATGAAGCGGCTGGGCTAAAGCCAAAAGGACGCTCAGTTGTGGATGTGTCGGGAAGCGACCGGAAAGTCCGATGTTGCAAGGAGATATATCACATAGCAACATGGAATGCAAGATCTATGACGCAAGGTAAACCGGATGTCGTCAAGCGAGAAATGGACAGATTGAACATTGATATCTTGGGTATCAGCGAGCTCAAGTGGACCGGAATGGGAGAATTTAACTCCGGCGACCATTATTCTTTTATTGTGGGCACGAATCCAAGAGAAAGAATGGGGTCGCTCTCATAGTAAACAGAAGAATGGGCAAAGCAGTGCTAGGGTACAACCCCAAAAATGACCGAATTCATTATTGAAAACGATCGTTTTCAATAATGAATGAACACCGTTTTGGAGAAGGGGGATTGAATGTCTTCCAAAATTTTGACGGGTTTTCTTTAATGAATATTGACAAAGTACATATAACTTTGTTGTCAGAAGATATGCGCTCTCTTTCAGAAGCCATGTCTCATCTAAATCAAGTTAATTTAGTTCATGATGACTTTTATCCCAATCATGCCAACTCTTTGCCAGTGTCTACCTTGGTTTCTATTTTGAATGACCATCTGCAACACTTCCATTCACATGTTGTAATCGCCACTGATGCTGCACAGCGCGATGAAAAAGCGGGTGTTGGGATTTTTTTCTCCTCACCTTGATTGGGCTTTTCCACTCCGCCTTCCCGATTATACCCGCATTTTTATTGCGGAATTTTTAGCTGTTGTTTTAGCCATTCGGAGAGCTTGTTTAGATCACCGCAACGTTATTGTAGTGACGGACGCTCTTTCAGTTTGTACTGCCTTGACTTCTTCGACTGCATCTTCTTTGCGTCGCCAGTTGTGTGACCTCGCGCCTTCTCATATCCGCGAAATTAGACTTGTGTGGGTTCCTGGCCATTGTGGAATTTCAATGAACGAATCCGCGGATTTCCTTGCATCCGCTTCTTTGAATGGATCTATCTCGTCATTGATTCCACACTTCTCTATATGGGCAGCGGCGCGATTCAAACAATTTCTTTGGATGAAATCCTAAAATTCTGCCTTTTTATCTTTTGACGACTTCCGGCATTTGAGGTATAAATGGAATCCTGGACAGTGCCTTTCCCGACAGTGCGAGGTGTGTTTGACAAATTTCAGGTGTAGATGATCTTTGTCTTTTTAATGTTTAGTTTAAGCCCAAACTTCTCACTCTCCTCTTGTACGCGCATCAGAAGTCTCTTGAGTTCCACTTCACTTTCTGCCATTAAAGTGGTATCATCCGCATATCTAAGGTTGTTGATACGTTTTCCAGCAATCTTCACTCCAGCTGAAGACTCGTACAGACCGGCCTTCCTCATGATGCACTCTGCATATAGGTTAAATAGGCAGGGCGACAGTGTGCAGCCTTGTCTCACTCCTTTCTCAATCGGAAACCAATCAGTAAGACCATATCCAGTTCTGACTGTGGCCTCTTGCCCTTCATACAGGTTCCTGAGGAGACAGATGAGGTGAATTGGAACTCCCATCTCTTGGAGAGCTTGCCACAATCTGCTGTGATCTACGCAGTCAAACGCTTTCGCATAATCAATAAAGCAGAAGTAGATGGGTTTCTGGAACTCTCTTGCTTTTTCCATTATCCAGCGAAGGTTGGCAATTTGGTCTCTAGTTCCTCTGCCCTTGCGAAACCCAGCTTGCACGTCCGGAAGCTCCCGATCCACACACTGCTGCAGCCTACCTTCGAGGATTTTCAGCATCTCCTTGCTAGCATGGGAAATAAGCGCGATCGTGCGGTAGTTGGAACAATCTTTGGCACTGCCTTTCTTTGGAATGGGGATGTAAACTGACCTCCTCCAATCCTGTGGCCACTGCAGGGTTGTCCAAATTTGCTGACATAATGTATATAGAATGTTAACAGCATCATGGTTGAGGTTTTGAAGCAACTCAGCTGGAATGCCATCAATTCCGTTAGCTTTGTTCTTAGCAAGGCTGGCTAAGGCCCATTCAACTTCACTCTTGAGGATGCCCGGCTCGAGATCAGTAATCACAACAGTCTTATGTTGGGCACTGCACATCCGGGTCCTTCTTGTACAGTTCTTCTGTGTATTCCTACCACCTCTTATTTATCTCTGAGGCTTCATTGAGGTCCCTGCCTCGTTTGTCCTTTACCACGTCCAGCTTAGCAGAGAAGCTTCCTTTGATATCTTTGATTGTCTTATACAGAGCTTTTGTGTTACTCAATTGACTGTTGTCCTCCACTGCTTGGCACTGTATGCTCAGGAAGGCATTCTTATCTCTCCTTGCTCTTTTCTGAAAATCCGCATTGAGAACCTAGTATCTTTCTCTTTCCCCCATAACTTTTGCCATTCTCCTTTCCTCAGCTATTTGCAAAGCCTCTTCAGGTAACCAGTTTGCCTTCTTGCATTTCGTTTGCTTTGGAACTACCTTAGTAGCAACTTCTTGTATTATATAACGAACATCAGTCCACATCTCTTCAGGCTCTCTGTCTTCTAGATCTAATTCTTGAAATCTATTCCTCACTTCCACATGTTAAAAAGTCAATATAATTTGTTTTTAGTTCGTTAAAAATAAACATACTCAGTTTGAATTCATGCATGGTTTTGACAGGGACCATACGAGACTGTGATTTGGCCGAGCAACTATTGGAGTCGTTTTCTGCAGGTAAAAGTAACCTAGCTGCACGCGACTGCAGGGCTGTATTTTTTCCAAGTCAATTTTATTACAGGTACCCCAGATAATACCTGATGCGAGAATGGATAAGGGAGAAATACAACTGCCTTTTCAGCGAGAAAGATAAAAGATATCGAAGCCGAGAAAGCATATCAATAGCTCTTGCTATCTTGACACGGATGTGGTCTATGTGGTCCCTCCAACCTAGGTTGTGGTGAAAAATTAACTCCTAGAAAAGAATGGGAGCTGACACGTTCAAGGTAGCAAGAGCCGTAGCGAAGCTTAAAATCATAATCTATTGACTTGTTGTTTGCACGAAAAAGCACAAACTTGGTTTTCTTCTCGTTCAGTTCAAGACCATTTAAGTTTAGCCATACAATAAGACTAAATAGCCACGTGTTAGCAGTGTTTTCAAGTTCATTAAGATTTTCTCCACAGAAATATACATTCGTATCGTCTGCATATAATACTATATATTCGGTTTCAGGAACTAAATCGTTTATATTGATCAGAAAGAGCAAAGGGCCTAATATGGATCCCTGACCACAGTGTTTGGGTTTGATTTATGGCCATGCAAACTGAATACGCGACTCAAGGTAGTTGCCCCTAATTCCGCATATTTCCAATTTTATTAGCAAAATATGATATTTGATGGAATGGAAGGCCTTGCAAAAATCTAGATATATTCCAGCGATGTAGAGCTTATGCTCAATATTTTTTGTTGTTTTATTTTTTATATGTACGAGGGCCATTTCAGTTTATTTGTATTTCTGGAACCCGTACTGCTTTGTTGATATGATGTTTTTTGCAACAAAATATTGTCGAGGCGTTTGGGTATGACACGTTCAGTCACTTTCGAAGGAAGAGGCAAAACTGAAATCGGCCTATAGTTGTTGTTCCTCCCTTGTGAATAACGACGACACGAGCTGTCTTCATTTTCGAAGGAACGATTCCCGAAGCCAGTTGCAGATGTAAGCAAGCGGTTTTGAGATGCCGTTCGATTATCCAGCGAGTTTACGATATGATTTATCTCATCCTCGGAAATGGGCGTTAAAAATGCACTTTCAAGCAGAGTCTGCCCCATATATCCTTCCAGACTGCTGTGAGGGAAAGAAAGTGATGAAACTTTTCCAGTACCTGCGTTAGCAAGATGGTCATTAATAAGGCTAACTATATTTTGCTCCGAATAAGCGATTCCATTCATAACTAACTCAAATGGTATGCCAGAAACGTGCGTAGCGTTCAGTTCGTTGAATTGTTTCCATGTTTTTCAGGGGTTATCTGCGCACTTTTCGAACTTGTGTTGATAAAATCCACACTTGGCTTTTAAGTCAGAGCTGAGTTTGTTTCTGAACCGCTTATATCCTTGCAGGTTTGCAATATCACGCGTTCGCAGAAACTGCTTATCCTTGTTTTTTATGCGCCTAAAGAGCTCGTTTGTAATCCATTTTTTTCTTGCTTTTTTGTGCTTAACAATTGTTGTAAGTGGGAAAGCAGCTTCGTAACAAATTTGCAATTCAGACATAAAAATATCGTAGGTTATAGATGGATCGGGTTCGTTATATACTTTCGCCAGGTTCAAGTTTTCATCAAGTAAATGAAAGGTCTTTTTTCCGCCGTCATTGACAATACGGATAGTATTATTTGTGGATTGTGTACGCGTTGTGATCGGTAATGTTACAAAAATTGGTAGATCGCTCAATCCTGCACAAAGTACACCGGAGCAACTAGCAGACTTGGAAAACTCTGTGAAGCACAAGTCGATCAGCGTTCTTGTACTGGATTTGACTCTCGTAGGTTGTTCAATGACGTTCTCACAACCATTTTCAAGCTTAATTTTAAGAAGTTGAACTTTAGCAGGGTTATTAGAGTCAAAGTCAATATTGAAATCCCCTATGATCACTGCATGTCTCTGCCGGGAATTGACAAAATCCATGAGTGATTCAATGTAGTTGAAAAAATTGACAGCCTGCCCTGGAGCGGTCGGTAGATGCAAACAACGGCAACAGTTTTAAAGTCACCACACATGCAAGTAAAGTCGTCCATGGTCTCATAGTGAAAACAGTCTCGAATAAATAGGGACACACCTCGTTTTTTCTCACGATACACAGAAACCAGACTGTACCCGGAAAAATTGGTAACATCAGTGACACTTGAGAACCATGTCTCTGAAAAAGCCAAGAAATCAAATGAACACTGTAGTTGAGAGAAGTATGATTCGACGTCGTTGTGTTTGTTTCTCAGACTCTGTGTATTTAAATGGAAAAACGAAAGCCCCTTTTCACGAAAACACTTGCTACTTTTCACCAGATCGTTGAACGAAGCTGTCGAGTGGTACGCCATCTTGATTTTATGATGTACAAAAACCTGTTGTCACTGACCTAAACAATTTTGCTCAGGTTGTAAGATGGGGGTTTTATAGAGCAGATCAGCAGGTCTGGGCAGATCAGCGGCGAACACAGCGACAACGAACACAGTCACGCGCAGCGATCACGATGCCACTGGCTAGAACGTTCCTCGTGCACTTCTTCCTCTTCACAATTACCCGCGGGACTTACGGCGTGAGCAAGACGGCAGGGTCGTAATAGGGTTTGGGGCGCTGGACGTGAACAATCTCGCTTTCGCGCCGGCGTAGATCATGGGACGGCGTAACAGGTTCCACCACATAATTAACCGGAGAGGTGCGCTCCAGAACTCGGTATGGGCCATGTATTTAGCAAGAAATTTTGAAGTCAATCCAGGAGCATTGGAAAATATCCACAGCCACACAAGAGCGCCAGACGAGAAGTCCGGTGTCGAGTGTTGGCTGTCATGGTTGGATTTATGGCGGTACTGGGTGTTAGCCGTGAGTGCGCGGGCAATTTGTCGACTGTCTTCCGCATATACTGGGCTGCTTGAGACGCCGGGGTATACTCTGATATGTCTGGCTGATACGGGAGTATGGTATCGGTTGTAGCAGAGGGGTGACGGCCGTAGAGGAGAAAAAAAGGAAAGAAACCAGTAGTAGACTGCGTTGCGGTATTGTATGCGTACGTGACATACGGAAGGACGAGGTCCCAGTTTGAGGGGTTGGAGGAGACGTACATAGAGAGCATGTCGCCAAGGGTACGATTGAAACGCTCAGTGAGGCCATTAGTCTGGGGATGATGGGCGGAGGTGGTTCTATGAATAATGTTGCACTTGGTGAGCAAGGCTTTCACAACGTCGCTCAAGAAAACGCGTCCTCTGTCGCTGAGCAGCTCTCGAGGTGCGCCATGGCGAATAATAAATCGCTGTAAAATGAAGGAAGCTACTTCTGACGCTGTGGCAGATGGAAGTGCGGCGGTTTCTGCATACCTCGTCAGATGATCAACGGCTACGATATCCCAGCGGTTGCCGGCCGCAGTGTAGGGGAGCGGCCCGTACAAATCAATGCCGACGCGGTCGAAAGGGCGTGGTGGGCTGGGTAACGGCAGCAACTCTCCAGCAGAACGTTGAGGAGATGGCTTGCGACGCTGACAGGTGAGGCATGAGCGAACGTACTTGAGAATGAAGGTGTACATGCCCCGCCAGTAGTAACGCAGCCGGAGACGAGTGTATGTCTTGAAGACGCCCGCGAGACCGGATTGCGGGTCAGCGTGGAAATAGTCACAGATTTACGAACGTAGATGCCGGGGAATAACTAGCAACCACTTGCGGCCATCTGCGCAGTAGTGGCGGCGGTAGAGGAGGTTATCACGAATGGCGAAGTGGGAAGCTTGGCGGCGGAGAGCACGCGATGGAGAAGCAGCTGTAGGATTGGAGACAAAGTCGAGGATAGAATTTATCCAAGGATCTTGTCGCTGCGCTGACGGCATGTCATTGATGTGAAGCGATGACGGGGAATCGTCGGAAGAGGAAAGGCTGGCGACCTCAGCTGTAAGGGGGCAACGGGAAAGTGCATTGGCGTCGGGATGCTTGCGGCCGGAGCGGTAAACAACGCGGACATCATATTCCTGAAGGTGAAGAGCCCATCTTGCCAGTCTGCCGGACGGGCCTTTCAGTGAGGAAAGCCAGCAAAGCGCATGGTGGTCCGTCACTACGTCAAAAGGGCGACCATAGAGGTAAGGGCGGAATTTAGTAAGAGGCCAAATAATCACTAAGCACTCTTTTTCAGTGACAGAGTAATTGGATTAAGCCTTCGTGAATGTACGGCTAGCATAGGCGACCACGTATTCAGTATAACCTGATTTGCGCTGAGCGAGCACAGCGCCGAGACCAATACCACAGGCATCTGTGTGGACCTCAGTAGGCGCTGTGGGGTTGAAGTGACGTAGGACAGGCGGTGCCGTGAGGATGTGGCGTAAAGCATTGAAGGCATCGTCGCACGCTGGTGACCACGACGAAAGGTTGGAACTGCCGGACAGAAGTTCTGTCAAGGGAGCAGCAATGGAAGCGAAATTCCTAATAAAGCGGCGAAAGTAAGAGCACAGCCCGAGGAAGCTACGTAGATCTTTGATGGAAGTCGGTTTGGGAAAGGCTGCTACGGCAAGAAGTTTGCCAGGGTCTGGAGATACACCTTCTTTGGAAACAACGTGGCCGAGAATGGTGAGCTGGCGGGCGGCAAAACGACATTTTTTTTCAAATTCAGCTGCAGTCCGGCATCAGATAGGCAAGTCAAAACGTGCTTCAGACGGTAGAGGTGTGTGGCAAAGTCAGGAGAAAAGACGACAATGTCGTCGAGGTAGCAGAGGCACGTCTTCCACTTTAGGCCACGCAAAATGGTGTCCATCATCCGCTCAAATGTTGCCGGAGCATTACAAAGGCCAAACGGCATAACTGTAAATTCGTACAAGCCGTTGGGAGTTACAAAGGCAGTTTTGGGGCGATCAGCCGCTTCCAAGAGAACTTGCCAGTACCCGGAACGTAAATCTACGGAAGAAAAGAGCTCGGCGCCTTGCAAACAATGAAGAGCGTCGTCGATGCGTGGGAGAGGATAGACGTCCTTTCGCGTAATCTTATTAAGGCGGCGATAATCGACACAGAAGCGGATAGAACCATATTCTTTTTTACGAGGACAACAGGTGACGCCCAAGGGCTGCTTGAAGGCTGAATCACGCCATTCTGGATCATTAGGTCGACTTGCTCTTCAATAGCCTGGCGTTCGGTTGCAGACACACGATAGGGGCGCTGTCGCAGTGGTGCGTGGGTGCCGGTGTCGATGCGATGAGTGACTGTAGAAGTTTGGCCTAAAGAACTTTGATGAGTGTCGAAGGAGGAGCGAAAGTGATGTAGTAGGTTCAAAATCTGAGTGCGTTGTGCTGGAGGAAGATCGGCGTCGATGGAACGGAGGAACAAGTCTGTAGAGGGGGGAGCGGGCGCAGGTGAAGGGGGGCTGAGCGCAGTCACGGCACAGGGCGACGCGTCGTCAGGTTCCTCAGCGATCAGAAGAGATGCGATTGGCTGGATACTTCGGAGGCATTCACCATGGCGCAAAGCAGTAGGGGAGTTAAATGGGTTAGAGACCCATAACATGGAAAGGCCAGCGGAAATAGCGAGCACTGCGTATACGGCAATGGAAGGCAATTGCGGAGCAGGAAAGTATGGGCTGGTGTGAAGAGAACGGTGCATCGCTAACAGAGGCACAAGCGACACGAACAAGCACTGAAGAGCAGAGAGGAAGGTCGATATCTTCGGCGACGAGGGCTTTAGCACAGGAATTTGATTGATCAGCGTCTGGTAAGGCATCGGGCACAGTCGAGAACCCCACTTCAGCTCGAGCACAATCCATAATAGCAGCGTGACGTGACAGGAAATCCCAGCCTAAAATTACAGCGTGTGAGCAACTTGGCAGCACGACGAACTCGATCGTATAAAGGCAATTCTAGATAACTACTCGAGCGGTGCACGCTGCTAAAGGCTTGATATGCTGAGCGCCGGCCGTTCGCAACGAAAGTCCCGCAATTGGCGTCTTCACTTTCTTTAAAGTGCTACATAGTTTTGCGTCCATTAACGAAATCGCAGCACCAGTGTCAATTAGAGCCATATCAGCAACGAAAACTTCACTCGACGAAAACTTCAATTAGGTTTGCCGGCGACAAATGAGGACTTGTAAAGTTCGACGGGGTCGCAGTTCTCGCCTCAGGAACTGCGCCCTCTAGTTTTCCTCATGTGAAGCGTTCTGTCGACGTCGCATCGGAGAGATAGAGCGGCGTCGCGGCGACAGTGAACGGCGGTCGGACATGGCTGAGCGGTCTGGGGAGAAATGACGGTGGGCTGGAGGCTCAGTAGGCGCGGAATACTGAGGCGTCGGATACCAGTACCCAGAACCATGAGTAGGTGGTGCCGACACTGGGAGTCGGTTGCGGCAATAACGAGAAATGTGTCCAGCAAGCCCGCAAGTGTAACAAATTGGCCGGTTATCCGTCGTGCGCCAGGGATTACGTGGTCTTGGAGCCGGTCGAATAAACTGCGCAGGTTCTCGCGCAGGCGCAGGAGGCGGCTGAACATAGGCAGGTGGCGGCGGAGCATATGTAGGTGGTGGTCGGGCAGCAACAGCCGCATATGTTAACGGTGCTGCGACAGACATGGATTGAGGGGCTGGAGGAAGAGATTCAGCTGCCTGTTCTTGAATAATTTGGCGCAAACTGGGAGCTAGGTGTAAGGAAGGTTCTTGATGGCACGGCATAAGGGAGAGCTGTCGAGCAACTTCTTTCCGAATGAAGCTCTTAATTTGTAACAGGAGCGCAGAATGTTCGCCTGCATCTGTCAAGCCAGCAAGAGACTCAGAGTGCATGGTGTTCGCGCGAGCTATGGCCCTTTGTTTCCGCAGTTCATCATAACTTTGACACAGTGTGACCACTTCCGCGACGGTGCGGATATCTCGAGCCGACAGCATCTGAAAGGCGTCGTCATCGATGCCTTGCAGAATGTGCTTGATCTTGTCGGCCTCTGACATCTGCGCGTTAACGCGCTTACACAAGTCGACGACGTCCTCGATATAACTCGTGAAATTCTCGCCAACCTGCTGAGACCGCGCACGCAAGCGCTGTTCAGCGCGGAGTTTCCTCACAGCCGGACGGCCAAAAACTTCAGAGAAGCTGGCTTTAAATGCGGACCATGATGGAATGTCCGCTTCGTGGTTTCGAAACCATAGATTTGCTACGCCGGTGAGATAGAAAATTACGTTGCTTAACTTCGTTTCCGCGTCCCATTTGTTGTAAGCGCTCACTCGATCATAGGATGTGAGCCAGTCCTCGACGTCGTGGTCGTCAGTGCCGCTGAAGATGGCGGGGTCTCGCTGGCGGAGGGAGCCGGAACAGATGATGGCCGAGCCAACTTGTACGGCTTGGTGGTTAACGTCCTCAGGCATCGCAGGAGGTGGTAATGTGCGGCTGCGGATTTCCAGGGCGAGAGGATAGATCTTAACCGGCAGCTCCACCAAATGTAAGATGGGGGGTTTATTGAGCAGATCAGCAGGACTCGATCAGCAGGACTGGGCAGATCAGCGGCGAACACAGCGACAGCGAACACAGTCACGCGCAGCGATCACGATGCCACTTCTTCTTCTTCTTCTTCTTCCTTGATATTTGGCACATACCCACGAAGGGGGATTGGCCAGGGTTCAGTGTGGATGCCACTGGCTGGAATGTTCCTGTGCACTTCTTCGTCTTCACAAGGTCATTTTCGGTTGCAATCCTGATAACACTTGCTTTTGCTTCTTTTCTTACAAACACTACCCTCAGAAGTCCACACGAATTTGTAGTCGTTTTCTTTTGCCCTTGTCTTCACCAGTCGTAGCAATCTCCTGTTCATTGCTGTCTAATTTTCATAGATGTTGCTCAACTTTTCTTGGGCGCACTTGCGTGCTTCAAACCATTTGCTCCTGTGGGCTCGGTTGGAAAGCCTGACAACCACTACACGCCTTCTGTGCTTCTTGGGAGGCAAACGATACACATGCTCAACGTTGCTATCGGATAACTCAAGGAGCTCTAATTTCCGGCCAATCTTGTTAATTTCAGCCATGAGGTTTTCATTTTCACTCGGCTCAAGTCCATAGATTTCAATATTCTGGTGGCGGCCATACTGTTCTAATTCATCTATTTCTTGTTTCAATGTTCGGACAGTACTTTCACCACCACGCACTTTCCCCAGTCTCCACTCGTCGCCGCAAGTCGCCTATTTCTTTGTCCTGACGCTGTCATCATCATCATTATCATCAGCCTGACTATACCCACTGCAGGGCAAAGGCCTCTCCCATATTTCTCCACTCAACCCGGTTCTGTGCTAGTTGCATCCACTTGACCCCTGCCAACTTCTTAATCTCATCCACCCACCTAACTTTCTGCCGCCCCCTGCTACGCTTTCCTTCCCTTGGAATCCAGTTTGTTACCCTAAGCGACCATCGGTTATCCTCTCTTCGAACTACATGTTCTGCCCATGCCCATTTCTTCTTCTTAATTTCTACTACAATGTCGGTAAATTGAGTTATTTCTCTGACCCACTCTGCTCGCTTCCTATCTCTTAATGTTACCCCTACCATTTTTCGTTCCATAGCCCTCTGGGTTGTCCTCAACTTAAGTAGAACGCTCTTGGTTAGCCTCCACGTTTCAGCCCCATAGGTGAGTATAGGCAAGATGCAACTGTTGTATACTTTCCTTTTATGTCATCATAAGTGTCAGACAGAAACTGTACTGACTTCTCGAGGCTCAACAGTTTCCTGCATGCTCATTAGCTTGTCTAATTTGGTCTCCAGTACGAGCATGTCGGACAATTTTCTGTTTATTTCCGCTAGTTCTGCTTGGAAGTTTTCCAAGAGATTCGTTGAGTCGGTCTGTCCAGCTGCTTGCTTGGTGCATTTCAGCGCTTTCCTAGTGATTTCTTTCATCATCTGTTCAGTCACTCCACTGCATTTTCCGATGTGCAGTCGACGCACGTCATGATGCAGAATTCATGATAAAGGGGAGCACAAGCCAACGTCCAATAGGCAATAACAGAAAACTACAAAACAGCAAAAGCAGCAGCAGCAGGGTTGGCCGCGAGAAAAAGAAAGTGCTTAATAAATTGTCTATTACCAACTTGCCAGCGTTTGATGACAGGTTTAGGCAGATAACATGGAACTACGCCACTGCCACTGCTCATGCATCGCTAAATTTGAAACATGCAAACTCAGAGAAACAATATTTTTGCATGTTTGAAAGTTCTTTTAATTTGTGTACAGCATGAGGACAAAAAAAAAACACAACTATTAAAAACGTTACTGCGAACGATGCCTAATCAAACAGCAAAAGCAATCTAACATTGCACACAAGACAGAAAAAAAAAATATCTGCAAACTGGCCTTAATCCATATAACGGAAGTTTATAAGGGGACCAAACTTGTCCACTGACAATCTTTTTTAAAGTTGAAAGAGCGTGTAACAAGAAAAAAAAAACGAAATTGCGATAATCATGAATAAAAGCAACATGCGACTGATACTGAGCTAGCATATTGATATCTAATTAGGGTGGGGGCGCCATCGCTTTGGTAAGGGTTTGAGTGAGGCAAAAATCCAAATTAACTGTTCTAATTAAGTGGTATAAACAAACAGTTCATACCAGTTGGTTCCCATTTCAAAGACAATAAATTTCCAACTGGAATTTAACGGAAATCAACTTGTAATTGGTTCCTTAAATCAGTTAGACCAGTTAAGATTTTCACCTGGGCCGGAGCACCCTATCGTTGGCGGTCGAGCCCCTAATGGGAAGCCCAGAACCTTCGGGCACGGCTAACCACTATCTTCTGGAAAGTAGCCTGAACTAAATGTTTAATTCCGAGCAGCGTTTCAACTCGATGGCAGATGCAACTCTTCTCCAATAACCCTTTGCTGCAGTCGTTGAACTAGTAGAAGGTGCCGGTTCAAACACTCAGTCCTCGGGAGGGGCTCATATCATAAGAATTTCATCGGATTGCGTACAATGGTAGGGAATCCTTTCTGCCCACCGGAAGCGTTAATCGAGATTACAAAACTAACAGCGCTTGTCCAGCTTTAGCACTGTTTCACGGAATACGCGCGATCGTCCTAACTATCGGAAAGCTGAAAATCAAATCTATACGAGAAAATACGTTTGCTTCAGGCCTTTTAACCCGCCAATCTGAAAAGTGGAAACTCTTCGGCGATGATTTTTTAACGTTCGTATACAGCTCACTACACATTTGCAGCGGCTATCAAAAAGTTTATATATCGGTACCCTCTCGAATAGAGTTGGAAAATCATAGTTGCTGTTGATCAGGCCAGTCCGTCGCCGAGGCCACGCACAACAAACAAGATGCGACACGAGAAAGTCAGAGAGTATCGTATCGGTGAATACACGATTTCAAAAAGAACAGAGAGCACGAGCACCGGTTACCTGACCTAGGACGTTCGAACCGGGGCCAACTTTTTTTTTTCTAATGGCGAAAACGGAAAGGCGACGAGGTAGCTCATTAGCTTTCTTCCGCACAGCATGTTTGAGAACCAGTGGGCGTGGTTCTTTCGAGGGTGCAGCTTGTAGACTAGCTCCTAAGGCGCTTTTAGAGCAGTGCGATGTAGCATGCGCTTTCCTGTCCCGGCGCCTCGACAAACCTCCAGACGCGACAACGCGTTGGGTGAAACGGCAACCCATATAAGCACTAGCTGTACCTGCCTTTTTGTTCCGGCTTTGCATGCTGCGCCATAGTCAACACGCAATTGTGAAGAAGCGCCCGCTGCTCAAAAGTTTCACGGGAAGCCGCTTTACTTTGTTGCATTTCATTTTATTTAGCAACAATTTTCATTATCAGCCCTGGTACTGTGTTAGCTGCATCCACTTGACCCCTGCACACTTCTTAACCTCACCCGCCCACCTAACTATCTGCCGCCCCCTGCTACGCTTTCCTTCCCTTGGAATCCAGTTTGTTACCCTAAGCGACCATTGGTTATTCTCTCCTCGCACTACATGTCCTGCCCATGTGCATTTCTTGTCTTAATTTGCACTAGAGTGTCAGTAACTCCACGTTATTTATCTGACCCACTCTGCACGCTTCCTATCTCTTAACGTTAACGTTAAGAGATAGGTAGCAATAATTGTACGAGAGAAAAATATGCATATATATCATCCGTTGACTAGTTATGTATAATTAAGGCTCATTTAGTAAGAATTAATATGCACATATACTACAAATGCAGGCGCGCACAGCAATACATATTATACGCAGAAAATTTTCTCTTATGCAGAATATTTTGGGAGTGACATATCGCGAAAAGGGAATCATCACGGATTTTCACAGAACATTTAAAAACCAATGTTTACTCTTTCTTCTACCCAAATTATCGCAGAAAAAAAAGACCTGGAAGAAAATTTTGTTTTGTGTAATCACGGGGTTTTTGGTTACTGGTGCCAGTAACACTCTTAAGCAATTCTCGTGAACCTGTCCGTTCGCAATACATCGAAACAATATGAGGTACCAAAACTGAGACGAAAAAAAATCAATATCCATGTAAAAAGCAACACGAAAAAGGCTAGTACATTCCTCTCTCTCTAAATAGTTGAGAAAGTGCAAGGAACCAAATTAAAACTGAACGCAATATCAAGCGAACGTTGCCGACTACTGAACGCCACGATGGCGCACCAAGACGAAGGTGAGAAAAACAAAACAAACTGCACCGTGAGCGGAATGAACAACTGGCCGAAATTTCTGCTTTACTCGCTGCTACTTGTGGCGGCATATACGGGACGGTCTTCCACCCCGCAGGTGCAACGTTCTCGCTAGCGACCCACGGAGGGGAACAAAGGGGACAAAGGACGGGGGCAACACAGTTCGTTAATACTCGAATGCTATTTATTGCACTTGCAAGTAATACAGAACATGCCGGCTATCTGTACATCATCAAGGTTTTCGTTGGAAGGGCAAGGCTACGTAAGACTTTTGACTCACCGGCTGGGGAATGGGGGTGCGACTTCGGCGGCGGACATTTGCACGCGCCGGGAATATGGCGGCCGGGATCTCCCATGCGCGCCGCATTCATCGGACAAAGCCATACCACGGCGACTGCCGCGGAAGGCGGCGAGAGCGTGCGGTATTTACCGGTCGCTTCGCCGTTGGGAACCAGAAGATGGGCGGTCGTGCACGACGGGTCCTCCCGTGTGCGCAGCGTACTCCATGCCCGCTATCCCCCGGCATTTGCCGGGACAGGCGGCGGAAGACGACCGCTCGCGTTGCCGGCTGGATCCAGAATCTTCCTGTCGTCTTCTCGCGGGAACCAGCGTAGATGTCTTGGTGACGCACCCACGCTGATTCTCCTTCCTCCAAGGGGAGGTATTTACCTCCTCTCCCAGCCGGCGCTGATACGGAGCGAAGGGGGAGACAACTGGTTTTCCACATCCCTCCCTCATTAAATGTGCACCCTGTGGTTGTTAAGAGCTGCTCCTTGGATGCCATCCGCGGGTACTCACCAGGCTTGCAATGACGACCGCAGGGCAGCTCGCATAGGCAAGACACTAGTGCAATCCAAAGGTTGGTGTCATCGGACGAGCATCAAGGTGAAGGGTCCCCCGCTGTCCATCGGAAGGTCCCAGACGCCAGCATGACGGCAAGTGTTGTTCCCGCTGGCGCAACTTTGTTGGCAGGTAGGGGTTGGCCTCCTCTCCCGCTAAGCCGGACTGGTTCCGCGCGAATCCGCAGCTTCGGTGAGGAAGGAACATAGACAATGGCAGCAGTCACAGGCGGCTTCACTTGACCTCTGCACAACCCTCCGGATCTCCAAAAAGGTTGAATAAATTGCTCAAAATGACCAATTGGTAAAATGCGGACTAGTGCGAGAGCCCAACAATTTTATCCAGCCCCGCACTGCTTTCCGTTAATCCGAACGAAGCACGGGCATCCGCGTTTCGTTTGCCGGCATAACAATCTGGTTCCGCGAAATTTCCGATTCGCCTTCTCAGCCCAAAATACCAAGTTCACTTGAACGAAGGTAGCTTTCTCTAGTTAGACGAGATGTTCGGCTACAGCGAGGTCAACAAAAGAAACAAGCAAAACACATTTTCTCATCTTGTATGCCACGGTTAGCCTGTCCTCCGACCCGCAGGGGCACCTTGTGTAAACTAGGTGTTGGTGCTTGGTGCCACCACGGACCCTGAGCCCCCATACCGAAGCTGTAATCCGTACCGTGGCGATAGGTTGAGAGGTGGAGGGAAGAAACCTTGAACGGTGGCGGTCGAGGCCATGGTCAAGCCTCGGCCGATGGGCTCCTCGCCTGTCCACCAGGCAAGGGGCTCCGGGACCTTCCTCTGCGTATAAGGGTGAACCAGAGGCGACATATATTAGGACCCCTTAAACTATCCATACTGCATGGAAAAACTACCTTTAAAAAAACCTTATCGACCCCCGAAAAGGAGTCGCACCGAAGTGACGCAAAAAACCACGACACCAACTGAGAACTTTCCAAAATTTCTTGTCTAGCGCTCTTTAACCGAATCTAAACCAGTAAATGAACTGTCAGTCTTTCTGATTGCCAACTCTCTGAAGGCCATCATTGGGGCAAACTATAAAGCGAAAAACTAGGATCTGGTTACCTGCTAATAGAGGTATCAGACAAAAGTCAGTCTGACAACCTCCTCACAACAAAAACATTTGCTCACCTTGATGTTCAAGTATCACCCCACCGCAGTCTTAACAGCTACCAGGGAGTGGTTTCTGAGCGAGACCTCCTAAACAAAACAGAATCAGATCTCCTTGAGGGCCTACAGAACCAAGGTGTAACAGCAGTACGAAGAATAACATTCAGGCGAAAGAATGAAGGAATAAAAACGAAGCATATTGTTCTCACCTTCAACCGGAGCACACTTCCTGAATTTATCAATGTGGAATTCATCCGATGCAAAGTTAGCCCGTACATACCAAGCCTGCGCAGGTGCTTCAAGTGTCAGCGGTACGGGCATGGTAGCCAGACATGTCGAGGACGCCTTACATGTGCAAAATGCAGCGCACATGACCATGCAACCGATAAATGCAGTGGAACTGACTACAAATGTGTGAACTGTGAGGGCACCCACCCTGCATACTCACGGTCCTGTGCAGCTTTTCAGGCCGAAAAGGAAGTAATCAATATAAAGGTAACTGAGAAGATAACATACGGAGAGGCGCGGAAAAAGCCCAGAATGCTTTCCTCCGCTCCCTATGCTGACGCAGCCCGCAGAGGGGCCAGGCCGCGTCTAGTAACGGTGGGCACGCAGTGCAATGCTGCTGACGTGCTCCAACCACGGCTCCTCACTAAGCAGCCACCGGCTGCACCAATCTTTGCAATCCCGGAGGTCACTTTCCCCCAGACGTCCGGGACACCAAAGACATCTGAGAGGGACTTGGTTCCTCTTGAAAAACCTCCTGCCTCCATGCCTTCACCAGAGGCGATGGATGTGAGCATGGACTCCGCAGCGCCAGCGGCGCCTAGGGAGTCCGCCAATGAGAGGCGGGGCCTGCTAGACCGCCTCAAATAAAAAAAAACATACGCCAGTTAAGCCCCCTGATAAGGGCGGCGAGTCTTAACCCTACTCTATATTCTTTCCAAACCTACCAAAATGGCCACCGAGAGCATCATTTATTGGAACTGTCGAGGACTTCTAAAAAATCTGGATGACGTATATGAAATCCTCGCCGAACACCAACCAAACATAGTTTGTCTGCAAGAAACGCATCTGAAACCAACAGACACAAGTTTTCTCAAGCAGTATCGCGTATTCAGGAAAGATAGGCAAGGCAGTACTCACCCCTCCGGTGGCGTTGCCATTGTAACACAAAAGTCAATCGCTTGTCGAAACATCTCGCTTAACACAGACTTAGAGGCAGTGGCAATACAAGCCTTAATATTCGGTAAAATAACAACGGTATGTTCGCTGTATATTCCGCCAGATCATAGACTATGCAACAAAAATTTTGAAAAGCTGATTGACCAACTCCCAGAACCATGGCTGCTGGTCGGAGACTTTAATACCCACCACCCATTATGGGGATGTACAAGAACGGACTTCCGAGGTGCACTAATTGAAAAGTTTTTGTTGTCCTCAGGATCATGTTTACTGAACTCAAAACAGCCAACATACTACAGCTCAGCTCATAATACGTACACAGCCATTGATTTAGCCATTGGCTCTCCGATGCTCTTGGCAGCTACAGAGTGGGTTGTTATTGACAATCTATATGGAAGTGACCATTTTCCCATCTCTGTGAAGTACACAGGCAATAAAAATGTAAGTGCATCTAGTCCCAGGAAATTTAAAGAATATGCGGCCAACTGGGAGATGTTCAAGGAACACTCAGCTCTGCCCTGTTCATCAGTTACTGCCTTAGGCGTTGACGAATCTCAACTCTTGATCACGCTGCACATTATAGATGCTGCAGAAAAACACATCCCACAAACATCAAGTAAGCCACGAAACAAACGAAGGCCGTGGTGGAATGCAGAATGTAAGACTGCCCGTGAAACACAAAACAAGGCATGGTCGAAGTTACGCCGATACCCCACAGCTGAAAACCTAATAGGATTTAAGCGTGCAAAGGCAAATGGCAAACGTGTTTGACGCATCTCCAAGCGAGAAAGCTGGTCATCATTCCTTTCTTCTGTGAACTCTTATTCTGATGCTCACAAAGTATACAACAGAATAAGAGCACTCAAAGGATATAGCACAATCCCAACGCCCCTTGTCAGCACCAGTGGTGACTCTCTTGAACACCAAGCAGACACACTAGGGCAACACTTCGAATATGTATTAAGCTCAGCGTACTATACAGATTCCTTTTTGCGGCACAAGGTAACTAAGGAGAGGAAGCCTATATGTAATAAAAGACCGTTCACAGGAGGGTACAATAGCCCTTTCACCATGCAGGAGCTGAAGATTGCACTTGGCACATGTGGGAACACAGCACCAGGTCCTGACAGGATCACATATGGAATGCTCAAACACCTGCATACGGACGCGCTTGACACCCTACTCTGCCTGTATAATAAAATATGGGCCACAGGACGCTTTCCTAAAGCATGGAAGGAAGCGATCATTATCCCGATATTAATACCTGGAAAAGAACCCACTCTTGCTGCCAGTTATCGTCCTATTGCTCTAACCAGCTGCTTATGCAAGCTGTTTGCAAAAATGGTAAATCACCGCCTTCTACATTTCCTTGAATACAATGGTCTTCTTCATCAAAACCAAGCTGGTTTTAGAGCTGGGCGGTCAACAGCTGATCAGCTCATTGCATTTGAGTCATATGCAAGGGATGCTTTTGCACACAAACAACATTGTTTATCTGTCTTTTTCAATCTTGAAAAAGCATATGATACCACTTGGCGCTATGGTATCATCTGCGACCTCTCCTCTCTTGGTATCACAGGGAACATGTTGAATACAATAGGAAGTTACTTGTCTGAACGATCCTTCAAAGTTCGTGTTGGCAATGCATACTCAAAGCAGTACATACAGGAAAATGGTGTCCCTCAAGGTGGTGTTCTCAGTTGCACACTTTTCATAGTCGAAATGAACTCTTTAAAAAGTGTGTTGCCAAAAACCATTTCTTGCTCTGTATATGTTGATGACATCCAGATAAGCTTCAAATCTTGCAACTTGGCCATCTGTGAACGACAGATTCAGCTAGGTGTTAACAAATTGTTCAGGTGGGCTGATGACAATGGGTTTAAATTTAACTCTGAAAAAAGTGTTTGTGTACTTTTCTCTAAGCAGCGTGGCATCAGACCCGACCCCAACATTACATTGAATGGTCAGAACCTAGCCCTTAAAAAGGAACATAAATTTCTTGGCGTAGTTGTTGATGAAAAACTTTCCTTCATTGCCCACATAAAACAGTTGCGACTGAAGTGTCTCAAAGCAATGAATCTGCTAAAAATCCTCTCTCACCTTTCATGGGGCATAGAGCGCGACTGCCTTCTGAGCCTTCTGAATAGTGTAGTTCTATCACGCATTGACTATGGCTCGATGGTCTATGGGTCCGCATCATCCTCTGCTCTAAAATTGCTTGATCCCGTGCACCACCTCGGCCTTCGCCTCGCCACGGGTGCTTTTCGAACTAGCCCAATTGCTAGCCTTTATGTCGAGGCGAACCGATGGTCACTGCAACGAAGAAGAGAATTTACTTGTGTAACTTATGCTATGAAGCTTCTATGCCAACTAGATCATCCATGTCGCCGGCTCCTGCTTGACAAAACTAGCACTGCACTTTTCTCAAGAAAACCATCACTGACACCACCATACCCAATCAGAGTTGCCACTCATATTGAACATCTCGACGTTTCAGTTACCAGTCTTCATACAACTACCATAAAAAACTTAATTCCTCCTTGGGAAATGCACACTGTTAATTGTGACCTGTCGTTTCTTGAAGTGGGCAAACATGCATCCCCTATTGCCATACAGCAGCACTTCATGTCACTTCAGAAGTACACTTGTGATGAATATTACACTGATGCTTCAAAGTCTGCTCAAGTCTCCTGTGCAGCACATGGACCACAGTTTTCACAGTCAAAAACCCTGAACAGACATACTAGTATATTTACCGCTGAATGCGATGGTATCCTTTTCGCTGTGAGACACATTATAGAAAATAAAATACAGACGTCGATCATCTACACAGACTCCCTCAGTGTTTTAACGTCCCTATCCTTTTGGAAATGGCATAATAAGAACCCAGACCTGAACTCTCTTTATAACACCCTTATGTTTGCCCATAAACTAGAAATTAAAATTACACTGTGTTGGGTGCCAGGCCACCGCTGTATACCGGGTAACGAGGCAGCTGATAGGCTTGCTGCATCAGCTGCCCTTCGAAATGACACAGACATTGATAAGATAACTTATCATGACCTCAAGCCACACATAAAAAGCATGATTCGGCAACAATGGCAAGAGGAATGGGACACAGCAACAGAAAATAAACTGCACACAATAAAGCCAAGCATAGGCAGGTACACCACAAAAAAACAAGACAGATTTAAAGAAGTAGCTCTGTGCAGACTCAGAATTGGTCACACATACACAACGGATACATATCTTTTAACTAACTCTCCTGCACCGCACTGTTTGAGATGTGGTGATCGGCTCACTGTCATTCATGTTTTAATTATATATGCACAACTGGAACCAGAAAGGAGACGTCATTTTCCCTCCTTGTACACTCTTCAAATACCTGCACACCCATCCATTTTTATTGGTGACAATCCAATATTTCCTTTAAATCAGGTGCTCAAATTTTTATCACAAGTAGGTTTTTTACATGAAATTTTTTATCGACGTGGGTCTCAGCCCGTTCCTCCTTGAGAGGACGGATGAGATCTTTTAAAGCATCTACGTATACTTTCTTAAATTTTTTTCCCAGCTCATTATTCATCGCAAATGAATTTTAGGCCCTATACACCACTGTTTTCAGTGATATTACAGAGCAAATGCATTTTTAGGCCCTATACACCACTGTTTTTTATCCCTTCATGAAACATTACAACTATCACATTACGCAAACTTGCGTACACCGTTAACCTTGAGTTTGGCGCTGTTTGGCCTGAGTCGCCCTTGCGCCATTTCAATCCATCATCATCATCAGCCTGTCCTCCGATGTGCGACAGGCAGCTCACAAAAAGAGCCTCAAGCCTACTCGCTCAAGCACTAAGTACAATAGCTAGAACACCACGCCGTGAGGATGTGCATCTCCGCCAAGAAACCCAGGGTGACCCTACTCGCTCGCTGCCATCCAAAGGCAACTTCTGAGCAAACGGCGCTCGCCGCGTCCAGCGGTGTCGGAGCGCCCCGGTGCTTTCCGGCAATCACGGCTGCAATACCAGTCAGCCGATTGCGACACCTGGCTCCCAGAGCCAAAGCGACAGAAGAGGAAATATTTACAGCTATATACAAGAAAGTAGCGCCCCGTCCCGGCTGAGGCACTCACTAGCTTCCGGCTTGCTGTTCTCCGTGGACGGCTCGGTCTCGCGCTCCATGTACGGACCTCGTGGCTGCACCTCTCAAAGTTCTCAGCACATAACACACACAAAAATAAAAATGCTCCACACACACACACACACACACACACGGCCATTTGCTCTCGCTGCAACTCCTCTCACCTCGCCGTCAAGAAAGCACATAGCCTTGCTACCACTGCGATGTCGGGTCAGGCCTAACGTTAAAGTCCGGACCGGTACTCCACACCGCGAACTGACTATCGTCCTTTGTCCCAAGGGTTTGCCACACTTCGGGTTACCTTTGTGGCGGTGGGACCACTCAAGTGCTTCTGCACGATAGAACCACGTTGAGGGGCCATTGTGGCGGTATATATCGGACGGTCTTCCGCCCTGCTCCTACTCCGCAGGTGCAACGTTCTTGCTAGCGACCCGCGGAGGGGAACAAAGGGGACAAAGGACGGGGGCAACACAGTTCGTTAATACTCCAATGCTATTTATTGCACTTGCAAATAATACAGAGCATGCCGGCTAGCTATACATCAACAAGGTTTTCCTTGGAAGGGCAAGGTAGTAAGAAGGACTTTTGACTCACCGGCTGGGGAATGGGGGTGCGACTTCGGCGGCGGACATTTGCACGCGCCGGGAATATGGCGGCCGGGATCTCCCGTGCGCGCCGCATTCATCAGACAAAGCCATACCACGGCGTCTGCCGCGGAAGGCGGCGAGAGCGTGCGGTATTTACCGGTCGCTTCGCCGTTGGGAACCAGAAGATGGGCGGTCGTGCACTACGGGTCCTCCCGTGTGCGCAGCGTACTCCATGCCCGCTATCCCCCGGCATTTGCCGGGAGAGGCGGCGGATGACGACCGCTCGCGTTGCCGGCTAGATCCAGAATCTCCCTGTCGTCTCCTCGCGGGAACCCGCGTAGACGTCTTGGTGGCACACCCATCGCTGATTCTCCTTCCTCCAAGGGGAGGTATTTACCTCCTCTCCCAGCCGGCGCTGCCACGGGGCGAAGGGGGAGACAACTGGTTTTCCACATACTTCGTATTGCCCACAAAACTATATAACGCTTATATTGTGTGCGTTCGAGAAAAATGACGTAATGTTTTCGCGTTGCCTCATTTATTGCACCACAGCTGAGTCACCGGCATATACAATGCCATATCATACGAATATTAAGGTGAAAGCCTTTAATGGCTCATACTGTCGTCGACAAAAGCTGTCCGCGTGAGTGACGCACCTGATTGGTCGACAGAGAAGTGACGTCACGAGCCGCCAAATTTGAAGCGACCAACCAGACGTCTCATCTTGTCTAGCGTTACTGCCATCTGCAATCCCACACTTGAACGCGCGCCAAGGAACGCCACGCGACAGGAGCGATGGTGTAACGTCCAAACGCACACTTGTCGGAGAAAGTGTGACAGATACTGCGTCTTTCCTTTCCTGTGAACCAATTATAATTATATGTAGCACTGCAACGAACGCCGATAAAAGGCAAGCAATGAGAGGGAAATGTTACGAGAGGAAGGGTAGCCTTTCGTCATCCTCCTCTTAAGAGACATCTAAGAGACCCTCAAAAATTTATTTAATTAATTTATCCAAACTAAAACAGACCTTAGTGTCGGATGTTGAGTCAATCCGTGCGAACTGTGTGGGCGATTCCTCTGCCCGAGGGATGCGCACGACAAACACACAGTGGGCCGTATGACAAACATCTTTAATCTCACAGGGATCGTCGTAGTCGGTGCTAGGTCGTCGTCCGGGTGGCTGCGGGTCGTTTCCGTGGAGAGCGCCAAGAGCGAAGCAGGAACGAGGAGCCAGGGACCAAGAGAGAGCGAGACGGCGGCGCGTGCCTTCTTTTATAGCCCCCTCGCGCGGGACCGGTTATCCCCGAGCGAGCGGGGAGAGGGAAACGGGCACCGCGCAGGGAGCATTGGGAAGTGGCGCGGCCTTCGAATGCGCGGCGCGCCACGAGCCCTACATCTTCCCTCCCTTCAGCGTCCGACCCGGGCTCCGCCAACAGCCGGTCCATGTCCATGTTCGAGCCCGGGTCGGCGTAAAATATGAAGGCTTGTCGCCTGGCTCTGGCGGGATGCCATCTTAGCTGGTCCGTGGGACGGGAGAAGCAGCAGGCATGGCGGGACTGTTCCGGCTGGTCCCTCTACGGCAGCGGCCACATCCTCGGGGTCAGAGCGCAGCTGGGCTCGGCCACGGATACGCCTGGAAGCGGCCCTGAGCTGCTGCTCTACATCGTTGACCCCTTTCCACGTGGCGCCGTGCTGGATGCACATTGCAGCAGGCGTTTCCGCCCCGGGCACACCTGGCTTCCTGAGGCCCGTACCCCAGGCCTGGGCAGCGGGCTCTAATCCAGATTCGTTGAAGACGGCCAGCATGGCCGCGCTGGTCACAATGATGGGCCACAAACCACTACAAAACTAGGGGGGTACCCCCTGTTTAAGTGGCCCTTCCTTGAACCATGCGCTGGGTGCGGTTTCCCGCCCCAGCGACGGTGGTTCATCTGGCTGCTGCAAAATCTTATCAGAATGCATTCTGAAAAAAAGCAAAGACGTTAGACAAAGTAGTGCACTACCTTGGCCTTAGGTTATAGCGTCGGTTGCGAACCGGGTTGCTACCTGTACGCCTTACTTTAGGGGAGATCGCTGCATCGCTTTGAGCTTCCCCCGCTTCGCAGTTATCGTCCTTGCGAAGGTGGTAAGCTTTCAGGTCTGCGACGTGCACCGGACCAGCGGTTTCACCGCTCTCCAACAACCGCAGCTTGTAGGTGAGTCGCGTAGTCCGTGCCGTAACTTCGAACGGTCCAACCCACTTGTGCGCTAGCGACGCGGCGAAACGACGCGCTGCGTTACTAAACGGGTGCGTTCTTTTCAGTACCAAGTCGCCCGTGTTGAAAACGACGTGACGACGACCTTTGTTATACTGATCCGCTTGCTCCATGCGCGCGACATCGAGGTTTTCACGAGCCGCGCGCTGCGCTGCCTCAAGGCGCTCGCGGAGCTTTGCCGCGTACTGCGTAAGGGGGGGGGGGGGGGGCACGGGCCCCGCCGCGTCAAGTAGGGCGTTCTCTAGCGGAAAAGCGATCTCTTTCCCAAAATTCAAGTAAGCAGGTGTCATACCCACCGACCTGTTCACGGTTGTTCTAGTGGCGAAAGCCAGTTCGGACAGCCGTGCGTCCCAATCTCTGTGCTGCTCGGTCGTCGCGACCAGCATACTCTTAACATTCCGATTCACTCTCTCGGTTATGTTGCTCTGAGCGTGGTAGGGACTCGTTTTCCTGTGGCAGATTTGAAGCGCCCGACAGGAATCAACAGACATTGCTTGTGAAATACGAGGCATTGTCTGTAATCAGGTCGGAAGGGAAACCGAAACGAGTGAATGTCTCCAACAGTTTCTCCCAAATCCGTTCTGACAGAAGCTTCCTAAGGGGGAAAACCTCAACCCACTTGGAATAGTGGTCCGTTATTACCAGGATATATTGGTGTCCGCGCGTGGAGCGAAGGAGGGGTCCCATGATATCGCACGCGACCACTTGCCACGGATAGTTGCTAACTACCGGCTTCATCATGCCAGCGGGTTTCCCCGCCCGAGGCTTGGCTACCTGGCAAACAGGACATGTACGGGCGTAACCCAGCACATCCTTTCTCATACCTGGCCAGGTAGCGACACGGCATAACTTATCGTAAGTCTTACTGCCGCTGCCATGGCCTGCCAGCGCTGAGTCATGGAAGTACTGGAGGAATCGTTTCCGCAACTTCCTCGGGACCACGACTCGGAAGGGGGATGCAATCGCCTCTTCCTCATCAAGTTGGGGGATGTAGCGGAGCAGTAAGCCGTCATCGCCCAGCAGATACGCGTCGTACTTGCCCTCAGCGTTCCCGGTGCAAGCTGCACTACTCGCAAGCTCTGTCAGCACCCGCTGGCATAGACCGTCTGCTTTCTGGGCCTCAGTTAGCTCTTCCCTACTGACCGCTACTCCCCATGACAGATTTATCTCTGCCTCGCTTCTTAGCAGGCGAGTAGTCGCCGCCACCAGCTGCTGCGCCTTCTCTCTCTCGCAGCATCGCGCGGCAACTCTGTCCGCCTCCTTTCTCTCTTTAACTACGCAGGGCGCGACACTCGCGTCCGCCCTCTCCTCCTCTCCTCCTCTCCACTAGCGGCGACGCCGCTTTCAGCAAAGCTGGTCTGCGCCTCTTCTGCGCTTCTGCCAGCCTTCAACGGTGCGCGCGATAACGCATCGGCCACCTTATTCATGCTGCCCCGGCGGTACTCAATGGCGTACGCGTAACGTTGCAGTGTCAGCGCCCATCTCGCGAGTCTGCCTGCGGGGTTTTTCAGCCTCTTTAACCACGAAAGTGCCTGGTGATCTGTCTGCACGGTGAAAACCGCTCCGTCTAGGTACATGTCGAACTTTGACAATGCGAACATTATCGCCAGGCATTCCTTTTCGGTCACGACGTAATTCCGCTCCGCCGATGTGAGCGTGCGGCTAGCGAACGCGACAGGGCGCAGCTTGCCCTCGTGTTCCTGCAACAAAACAGCTCCTACACCGGCATCACTAGCATCTGTCTGCAAGACAAACGGCTTGTTCAGGTCGAGGAGGCGCAAACTAGCGGTGTTCGCTATCGCGCGAGCCAAGGCAACAAAAGCGTCGTTCTGTTCCTTGCCCCAGACCCACTTCGAGCCTTTTCGCAACAGCTGGTTCAACGGCCTAGCGAGCTCTGAACAACTAGGGATGAATTGTCTGTAGAAGGCAACCATTCCCAAAAACCTCTGCAAGCTTTTCACGTCCGTCGGGCAGGGGTAGTTCAGAATTGCCTGCAGTTTGTCATCGTTCGGTCTCAAAGTGCCATCATCAACCACAAATCCCAAGAGGTTCACTCTCTTCGATGCCAACTGCACTTTCTTTGGGTTGATCGTTATACCCGCACGTCTCATTCTTTCAAGAACGGAATTCAAGTGAATGAGATGCTCTTCGAACGACTGTGAGAATATCACGACGTCGTCAAGGTACGCCATCGCGTAGTTGAACCTTGCATCGCCCAGCACGATGTCCATCAATCGCATGAACGTGCTCGGTGCATTAGACAAACCAAACGGGAGTCGAGTAAATTCGAAGAGCTCGCGGTGACAGGTGAATGCGGTTTTCTGAATGTCACCTTCCGCCACCTCAATCTGCAGGTACCCTCTGCTTGCATCCAGGACTGTGAAGAACCTTGCGTTCCCTAACGCGTACATTACAGCCTCGATCGACTGGAAAGGGTACGCAACCGTAGGCGTCAGTGAGTTGAGCTTGCGATAATCAACACACAGCCTGACCGAACCATCTTTCTTTGGCGCTAGAACCACTGGGGACGCCCAGGGACTTTGTGAGGGTCTCACCGCGCCGGTATCTATCATCTCGTCAAGGGCGCTGTCGAGAAGCTGTCTCCTATGCGCGCTTAACGGCCGCGGGTTACATCTGAAAGGACGCGCATCATCTGTTTCGATCTCGTGCTGAAGCAAGTCGGTTCTGCCTGGTTTCTCTGTGAAGCAATCCGAAAACGGGAGTAAAGTTTCCACGAGCCTTCGGCGCTGACTACCGGTTCCTGAGAAGGACGCGATAATTGCTTCTAATGGGCTACCATTCAGTGTCGCGGGAGAGCCCTCTGCCACACAAGCGTGGACGCTCGCCCGCTGAGCGACGCATTCCTGTTTGGGTGCGCTAACAAAGGGAATGAGGGGGGCGAAGGGGCTGTAGTGATAGCCGTTCTCTCCCATGTCAAGCACAATGCCTTCGCTCGAAAGAAAATCTCTTCCCAGAATAACTGGTATGGCTAAGCCGGGCAGATAGACGAAGCGATGCCTCCGCTTCCTGCCGTCAAAACGCAGGACCAGACGCACCGCTCCTTCCGCTTTTGTCGTCCCTGCTGCTAAGCTCAAAGGGGTTTCTGCTGGCCTGACACGGATGTTACATCTACGGCAGGCCTCGAACACATCATCACCGACCAGTGACAGAGTTGAGCCCGTGTCAATGAGTGCCGACTAGCTTTGACCAGCTAACCGCACTAGCATAAAAGGGCTCGAGCGCGACAACATTCCTTGCGCTCTACAGGCGAGGGGGACAAAAGCCTCTGCGCCCCCGGGGCGGTCGCCCGGTGACGCGGCGTAGGAGTACATTTCCCATTTTCCGCCGTGGCTACCCCGAAATTCTACCGCTGACGGCGACGGGCTGGTGTTACCAATTATGGCCGCCGGTGGTCCGCGTTTCCCTGCATACGCCTTGCTTGACACTCTCGTGCCACGTGGCCCGGCTGGTTGCAATTCCAGCAAAGCCGATCGTTCACCTGCCGCGCGGTCGGGGGATGCCGCGTTCCACGACGAGGCTGGGGACGTCTTTCCCCTCTCTCCGCGCCTGTGCGGACGTCGCTGGCGAGCCCAGCTCGACGCCGCTGCTCGAACGCGTACGGGTCAAGAGCGCGAGGAATCGCGGAGCCTTCCGCTGGCCTTTCCTGCCCTACCGTCATTACGTCTGCGCCTCTGGCGCGCGGCACGGAGTCTTGGCCTCCGGCCCAGGCGCATCGCGGCTCTAGCGATTCGGCTGGCCTGGGGGGTGGCTGGTAGCGCAATTCAGCGAGTAAATCCGCCTGTGCTACCTTCGCTTCCTGTGCTAGGGCCTCGAGGTTTGCAAAGCCACGTCCCCGCAAATACGGCTTGAAGCGCGGATGGCATTGCCTCATCACGCGCGTGACCTGTTCTAGATCGGTTGCCGTGGGATCTGCCCTCTTGTAGAGCTCCTGCATTGCGCGTACATACTCGAGGAGGCTCTCCTCTGGGTGCTGTGTGCGCAACGCTAGCTCCTCAAGCATCCGGCGTTCGTAATCGGGCGGCAAGAACTCGGCGCGGAAGCGATCTGTGAAGTCTGCCATCGACTGGAAGGCCGGCTGGCAGCGTCTCCACCGCGCCGCGCTCTCAACAAGTGCCACGGGGATTACCTAGCACCACGTCGTCTGGGGAACCCAGTGCCGTCCGATAATCCTCGAGCTCTTGGAAGAACTCGTGGACTGACTTCACGTCCGTGTAGCCGGAAAAGGAGGGAACCTCTACATTTATCCGCGGACGCGAGACTGTCGCCGCAGCTGTGGCTTGGTTGGCGCTAGCCACCGAACCGAGCTGACGGGTGAACACCGACAACACTTCGTTCATCTGCCTCATCATGGTGGCCGCATCGGTAACCTGCGCAGACTCTACCGCGTCCCTCACTTCCCTTCCGGACGCACTGGCGTCCGAAGCAGCGGCCCTATCTGGCACGTCTTTTCTCGGAGGCATTGCACTCAACAACTAAGGCCGGCCGGGTGCCGCAGAACTGCTGCGCGCCACGACTACCACCTAGCCCGCGTCAGGAGGCTAGTCACAAAGGCTAAACACTTCATAAAACTAACATATGCACAAAAAAAATTAAAACACAAACCGCCCGACACTAAAAAACACACACATAACCCAAAACAAAATTAAAACACTGTACAAACACTACTATACTACACTCCGCGTCATCCGCACACACGATAGCCCTAAACTCAAAATGACGTCGCGCCTAACATACAAAGGACCGACCCGTCGTGTTGCCGTGCGCCGCCACGTTGGCAGAGAAATCGTCCACATGGGTGCTAATTCAGCCCCAGTTGGGTGCCAGTTGTGGGCGATTCCTCTGCCCGAGGGATGCGCACGACAAACACACAGTGGGTCGTATGACAAACATCTTTAATCTCACAGGGATCGTCGTAGTCGGTGCTAGGTCGTCGTCCGGGTGGCTGCGGGTCGTTTCCGTGGAGAGCGCCAGGAGCGAAGCAGGAACGAGGAGCCAGGGACCAAGAGAGAGCGAGACGGCGGCGCGTGCCTTCTTTTATAGCCCCCTCGCGCGGGACCGGTTATCCCCGAGCGAGCGGGGAGAGGGAAACGGGCACCGCGCAGGGAGCATTGGGAAGTGGCGCGGCCTTCGAATGCGCGGCGCCTTGTCTTCGCGCCGAATGCGCGACTTGTCTTCGTCTGGGCATGCCCAGACGAAGACAAGTCCACTTGTCGAAACGTTGGCTCATCTGCGACCTGAGGCGTACCCTATTTACCCTTGTTCGGTTCTTCTTTTTTATACAGACAATTCTACTCACTCGATCACTACAGATCATAATTCTTCAACCTCTGAGCAAGAATTCATTTCATTTCATAGGAACTTTCTAGGTCGGACTCGGCAAGACTCAGATCATAATCTGCATGCGAGGCCGGACTCACTCACGACTCAGATCGTGGTCTAAATGTGATCCGGACTCACGACACAGATCATGATCTGAATGTGAGTCCGGACTCACTGAAACTCAGATCATAATTTGAGTGTGAGTTCGGACTCACGGCTCAGATCACAACCTGAAGGTGAGTCCGGGCTCACTCACGACTCAGATCATGATCTGAGTATGAGTCCTGACTTACTCACGACTCAGATCACGATCTGAGTGTGAGTCCGGGCTCACTCACGACTCAGATCATGATCTGAGTGTGAGTCCGGACACACTCACGACTCAGATCATGATCTGAATATGAGTCCGGACTCACTCACGACTTAGATCATGATCTGAGTGTGAGCCTGAGTGAGCCCGAGTGAGTCGACTCATGAGTGAGTCCGCCGACCTATGCCCGTCAGGAGTGCACGTAAAAAAAAGAAAATAGCCAGGACAAATCAGATTCTAACCGTCGTTAATCGGAGTACCCGGCGGAGGAAGGTTAAGTATTTGCTACAAAAATAATCTAAGCTCGAACTCTCCCTAAGCAGTGTTACAGCGTAGAAGCAGACGACACTCAAACTCTGTTGGAGCAGCCGCCGCCGCTGACCGACCGCGCGTTCGGTCAAGCGGTGACGTAGGTGCAGGATGTGAAATTTGTGTCGGTAGTGGCTAATAAGTGGTATCCAATCTTAAACTGAACATTAAAAAGACAAAGATCATGGCGTCTTGCCCTATCAAGTCCTGGAGCATCAAGGGACAAGAAGTGGAAGCTGTGACAGATTTTCTCTTCTTGGGCTCCAAGATTACCCCGGAAGGAGACTGCAGCCATGAAATTAGGAGACGCCTACTTCTGGGAAAGAGAGCCATGGTTAGCCTTGACCGCCTAGTAAAGAGCAGAGACATTAGTCTGCCAACCAAGATCCGTATAACTCGTGCTATGGTCTTTCCAGTTGTGATGTATGGATGCGAGAGTTGGACTGTGAAGAAGGCTGACCGCTGAAGAATTGACGCGTTTGAATTGTGGTGCTGGCGGAGACTCTTGGGAGTTCCTTGGACTGCCAAAAGATCAAATCAGTCGATATTGTCGACCATAAACCCTGACTGCTCATTGGAAGGTCAAATTCTAAAGTTAAAGCTCAGCTACTTTGGTCATCTGATGAGAAGAGAGGAGTCGCTGGAGAAAGATTTGATGTTGGGAAAGGTTGAGGGTCACCGGAGAAGGGGTAGGCAGCGAACGCGATGGTTAGATGGCATCCTCAAGGCGCTGCAGATGTAGTTATGTGATGTTAGGAAGATAGTGAGAGACCGGAAAGCGTGGCGTGACATGGTCTATAGGGTCACGAAGAGTCGGACACGACTGAACGACTGAACGAACGAACGAACGAACGAACGAACGAACGAATCTGAACGAGCTGCAAAGCACGCTGGATCATTCCGACTTCCAGGTCTTTCTTCGAGACGCGCGTCTGCTGCGCTATGCTTGAAGCTCGGCATCGACAAGCTTAGATGCGACTCTTAACGTGTTTTATAAGCGCGAATGAAATCGTAGAAAAGGTCATAATGATCTACACACATGTTATGACCCTATTGAACGTTTCGTATTTGAAGAAAACTGGTGAACAATTCTTGCAAGTGCAACCAGTACAACCTGTGTCGTCTGTTCGTGCTGAAGTTTGGCATGCATCATTCATTCGGCCAAAGTTCATTTTTCGTTGATGTTATCGAGCAGTCACTACATATATCTCTAAAATATACTTAAGTTAGCATTCTTAGAGGTATTTCCCTAGCAGAAGCCGGATAATTAAACTACAGGCAGCCACAGTTTAGCGATACGTAGGAGCGGACTGTCGCGCAAGTTGTCGACGGCTAAGAGCTGAAAGCATGCACATACCAGGCGGATATTCTGCACTTTTTTTGCAGCCTTTACAAAGCTTTTTTGGTTCATGCTGCTCTGCCTGAGAGAGTCAGAGCAGCTAGGGTTTTTTGTCTTGCGGTGTACTGCAGCTGCCTGCAAGCACGGCCGGTGCACCGTATTTTAGTTGCTCAGCTAAAATTGTAACATGCGATTATAACAGTGTGTTGTGCTATTCCTCCAGTAGATCTAGATTTACTTACCAGTGCTTCGAAAAAATGTACACAATGCTATTTTAAGCTACATGTTCTTGACAGAACCACTTATTTTGTTTACATATATGCGCTAGTTTTTTTTTCTGAAAACTGTAGGAGAGAATGCCAAAGAGCTGTACCATGGTTAACATCATACTGTCAATCAATGAAAACATTAGGAAGATCACGAAATAAATACTAATCTCTCAAGCGTTTGATTTTTACTTGATGTATTACGAAGACTCAACTGCATGATGCATGAGTTCCAATTTTAGCACTGCTATATTCATTCTGCATGTATATCATACCCCAACATGTATGTAGCCAAAACTATATGGCCAAAAACCTCTACTATAATGCTTGTTGAGGGCCTGGGTCAGCTAGTAATGTAGCTATTCTGGCGGTCAGAGAGACATGTCCACTAGCCGAGGCTGCAGTGCATGCGTGAAAACCCCACTCATAAACAAAATTAACCATGCATAGTGTGTGGACATTTTACGCCATTCACATACAACTGTAGAAGCTCTCCATGTTTGAAATTCTCATGCTTGATTCTTCTAATACTGATTGCTGCATTATGTCGGTCAAAAAAGAGAAGTACTAAAACAAAAGCTTTGTTTTAACGGTTTCTCTTGAAACCTCCTGAAACTTCAGGAGGCAAAACCATCATTTCTTCCAATCAAAGCTTAGAAGAGCCTGTAACTATTTTGCTGTTGTGTAATTTGCGCTTGGGGTCTAGTTGTACAGAAAAACTGGATTGTGTAGATTCAGATGTTTCCAGTAGGCACATAGGCTGTTATTGCATACATACGGAAATGTATAACTTCTTCCCTATATGCAGGGTAAAGGAGTCAAGTACGAAAAGCCAGGCGCAAAGTCTGGTTCTTCATAACGAAAACATCAATTGAAAGCAATGTATCAAAGCTTAGCACAGCTTTTATACGGGCACCAATAGAAACAATCAGGCACAAGAAAATAGCCAAAGGTAAAATTGACTAGTCTTTATTATGCAGCCATGAAAAAGCAAAGGTTATTGGAAACAGAAAACCCTTCTCGTATCATAATTACACCTCATATTTCTTTCTCCAGCAAAACATTTATGGTATATTTCTTCCAGCACGTGATTAATGACCTCCAAGCAAGGCTCGGAGTGAGGAATAGTAAATTGTGACAAAATGCTTGGTACACGCTGTAGAAAGGAGCTTCAATATGCCTGTGGGCGAGTAATAGCAAGCTGTAAGAAAATGCACAGAGCACAGAAACCTTGCCTCGGCAACATTCATACTTCTTACCCTTACAGGCATAAAAATTGCTAAAGCTAGGCCAGCCTGCACTTCTTTAGATCGCCAATGGCCACCTTGTTTTCCATCTGAAGGCCATGCAGCGAATGCTTCATGTATGCAGGACCTTGCATTGCATCACATAAGCTTATGTAGACATTCACTTAATTTTCGCATGCACGTTTAGCAGCCCCTAGGCCATTATAAGACTGCTTTCCCGAACAGCAAAATTCGGTTTTATATACCATGTATCTCAGCTGTCGGCTTTTCTACGTGCCATACAATGAAAGATGAAAAATAGCTGGACAATGTTAGTGCTGTCCTGAAGAGAAGATTTTCATGACTCTGACCCAGCATATAGAAAATGCTGGTTATTTTTATCCCTGCAACCACCTTTAACTGTCTTTATTTCTACTATGGAATGCATATTGAAACCGCGCGAAGCGACAGGGACGAAGAGAAGAAAGCACAGGATAAAAACGCGGACAAAAAAATCACAGTACCGAACCAGCTCAGCAGGAAAATTTTGAAGCCTATAGCATAAAAAAGAGAGTGACCGTTTTATAAGCACTACTTCAGTTTCGCTTTCCATTAAGAAATTCAACTATCTAGACTGTAACGTGTGCCACGCTCATCACCGCGCATGTATGATATTTCTGCTGTTTATCAGGTGGGATTAGGAAACGTTTATAAATTTTTTCCTTGTAGTAAACCTTAGTTTAAATCCGTGTTTTTGTCCTGTGCTTTATTCTCTTCGTCCCTGTCGCAATGTGCATTCCATAGTCAACCACCAACCTTCGTCTCCTACATGTGCTACTTTTTTTCTTCACAGGACAAGAATAAATACCACAGCACCATGTAGGAAACTTCATCCATATTGCTTGTATTTCTCCGTAATAATTCTGCTTTCTCCCGCTGATTGCTTCGCTGGTGAAAGCATGTTTCGTTATCAGGAGTTAAATCAGCAAATAATTGCTTACACAACAATGCAGAAATCTTACAACTGCTAACGGTGACACGCTGGTCTAGTCACGAAACGAGACCAACCATCGACAGCTGATTGGTAAGCACTGGCCATGGTTCTAGAAACTTGCATGTAGCACAAGCGTCTGACAAAAAACAATTATTCAGTAATTACAACCTCGTGCCACGGAGGGCAAACAACACAATTTGGAAACCTTTTGAAGACGCGGAACGACGGCGTGCTTCTACCGTCATCCTGCGAAAACCGCTGTAGCGCATTGCCAAATTCGCCCGAGCAAGAACTTAGTGTCCCTGAAAGAGAGCAAACAACCTACTTTACAAAATTTCCTAGCTTTCACAGCGCTACCCACCACTTACCATTGACAAAATACTCAAAGCCTCGTGTTGCACGCGCCATGTTTCTCTATGGCTCGCCGTCGAATGTCAGCCGACTGTTTTCGCCGTTCACAACCCAGGCGGCGTAATCATCCAACATTGGTGTTGTGTTGGCAATGCACTGGTCCTGTGTTGGTCCGGCCAATGACAACACCATGCCAATATTGGGCCAACATAATGTGCTGGCTGGGAACTCCACGGCACTTGGAACATCTTGTATCGCGTTCTAGTTGAGTTGCCGTAGTTGGAAGCCGAGCACAACACCGCCTTCAAAGCAAAATGAGCGCAAACATCAAGAGAATAAAGGTCGAACCCGCACGCATGCAAGTAATGCCAGCAGAAACCAAACCACAGAAACAACCCGGAAGTCAAAATTCACGTGACAAACCCTTTAAACCCTTGCCGTGGCGCAATGTCAGCAATGACACCGCCATAACACGCCCTTGCCATTCCCAATGCATTGGAGAAAGTGTGGCGGAAGTGACGGCCAAATTTAGGGTTAGCCAAGTCAGGCCATTAGCAACGGCGACGCTGTTGCTATGAAAACTCGGGCCACTAGCAACAGCGTTGCTAAGGGCTCGAGGTACGTGAGCGTCGCGGAGAAAGAAAATGCGGAGGGTGAAAGAGGAAGAGAGGCATTGCAGCATCCGGTCGCAACGCGGCCGCGCCGGCTTCAAAAAAGTGACGTCAGAGCCCCTCCTAAGTTTCCTTCCTCCATGTATTCAATGCACGAAAGCAGAAGAGCAAGTGACCTAAATGACGTCACTGTAAAAAATGTTATTAACTAGCATGCGCTTGTACATAATAATAATAAAAACGGAATGAAGGTGTAAAATAAAATAATACTTTACTATTAGCTTCTTGTAGAAGAGAAACGCAATTTGTGTGCGATGCATTCGCGCCCGTTGCGCCGCCGCTCGACCAACGCACAAATGCGCGGCAGTGTTGTGCCAGGCCGGCTAAAGCCCTCGGGCATTAAGGCCGGCCGAGCTTCACCGCGTCACCTGGTTGTGTGGCGCCGCCGTGTCGCGGGATGGACGTTGCTCTATTCCCCCTGCGTTTGCGGTTTCGGGAGGAACGCGACCTCGGCAAGCGGGAGAGAAGGAACCAGCGTGCTGCTCCAGTATGCACAGGCCTGGATGCGCAGCCGACCATTGGACGCTTGTTGCCATCGTCTTCGAGATGGGTCCCGGGACTACTACAGGTTTATACTACAGGTTTATAGAATGAAATGCTGCATCTGCAGTGAATGCACAGCAGATGCAGCGGGTAAAGCGTGTATTTCCTGTGCAGCGCGGCGTTGCAAGTGCAGGCGTTCGCTGACATGTCACATATGCAGTAACATCAATTACACGTTGTTTTCGAGAGGCGAGCAAACCGGCATCATCATATCCCCGGAAAGTTTCTCGTTTATGCCTCTTCTGTGCTTTTTCAGCTCATGGGAGGTTGAATAGGGGCATAATTTCGTTTTCCCAGCATATTCGTAGCTGACAGCCCAAGCCGCTAAGCCGGAGGTTTGGTTTATGGGGTTTAACGTCACCTAAAGCGACTCAGGCTATGAGAGAAGCAGTAGGGATGGGCTCGGGAAATTTCGACCACCTGGAGTTTTTTAGCGTGCACTGACACCCAACAACACACGGGGGCGCCTTGCTTTTCGTCTCCATTGGAAAGCGGCCGCCAGAATTCAGTCCCGCATCCTTGGGCGCAGTGTATCGACCGCCCTAACCAATGCACCACTACGGTGGGGCTGAACGAAGCCCTACATATAAACAGAATCAAATGAAGTGCACCTATACCAGATTATACCATTTGGTGGACAGAAGCTGTGGCGCCCACGAGACCTTAAATATAAATTAACTATAATTGAGGAATGGTGGCATATGAGTGCTCCATTATACGACCGAAAATGAAACCATGCCACCTGATTACTATACCCTTTATCGTAGTATTATAACAGGCATACGTCGTACGTGATCATTACTGGCATAGCACATATATATATACAGCTTTAACGTGCACACTCTTAACCTGGTTCCACATACGTGTTCCAGTTATAAGCGCAACTTCCACTTATAACTGGAACTTTTTTGATGGGTATGCGAAACCGGATTAAGAGTGCACACATGTCAGTGCCCGTTAAAGAACCTCAGGTGATCTATATTTCCGGAGACGTCCACTACGGCGTCTCTCATAGCCTGAGTCACTTTGGAACGTTAACTCCATAAACCAAGCTAAGCAAACCAGTTAAGACAATGTTAAATATTTCAAGCTGAATGGCAAAATTTGCACCTTTCGCGAGCTATAAATACGGGTAGTACTATTAAAATTAAATTACCTGACGTACATCTCCAACAAAAGCCCATTATTTTCCCGTCTGGAAATGTAGAGCTAGCATTTACTTGTCCAGCGCATTTTTACAATTAATTGCTGCTGAGTAGGAGTGTGGACACTGCCTGCATCGATCGTTCCTGCATGAGCATGCATGCTCATGCGTTTATGCTATATATAAAGTGCACTGTATAGCACAAACTCGCGCATACGTATAAGGCAGGCCCACATGATCTCAGGGGCCGGATTTTTGAATTTGCCAATGTATCTATGGTTGCTATAATTAAGTGACGTTGCAAAGCCAATCAAAAGCAAATTAAAAGACACAATACAAGGGCGGATGAAACATCTTTTCTTCACGACACAAGCTCCAAACAACGAATATTTGACCGCAAAGTGGCACAAATACGAACACATATCAAACTTTACTCTCAATTAATTGACTGCATACCGATCTCTATGATAGAACCCAGCGCTGTCACAAGCTTCGTGGGACAAAAACGTACCAGCCAGTAAACGCGCAGTATAATACGTACCGAATGCGGAGCACGTGGGGAAACAATACACAGTAATTGTGCACCACGCGTTTTCTTTTTTTTTTTCTCCTACAACCCAGTATATATGCATGCATCTCTACTAGTTTGCAAAACTTTCTAAATGCACTGTCGTGCCTGAATGCAGGCACCGCGTCGATCGCATTCAGCGTTATTTTCGGGGCGGCTGTCTAAACCTATACAAAAGTTAATGCGTGTCTGTGGAATGTATACAACCTGCGTCGTTTAATTAAGCTGCAGAGGTCAAGAAAAAAAAGACGAAACTAAAACCACAGAGCTCGAGCTCCGTCTGCCGTGGTACAGTTTCGTTTCTTTTTTCTTTGTGATTTTGATTGTTCGTGCTCGCATTCATTGCAGCTGTTATCGAGTTGCGCCGTGATCAGGAAAAAAATTCACGTCGTTCTGAGGGTGCGAGGCGTCAGTGCGAAATAGACAGAGCATTTGAACGAGGTGCTCTATTTCACGCCATCTAAGCACCCCCCCCCCCCCCCCCAGCCCTATTCTGTCCCAGCCTTATCGGGAACCACGACCGTTTGCAGGAGAAGGTGAGGATGTTGAGAAGTGGCTACTTCATTATCAACGAGTTAGTCGGTACAACCGGTGGGACCCTGTCACCATGCTAACCAATGTCGTTTTCTAACTCACACAGCAATGACCTGGTTTGAGAATAACTAGGAAAACTTGACGACTTCGGAACGGTTTGCCACCGAGATAAAACAGCGTTTTTGCGACTCTGTACCCAGCAAAAAGCGGGCTGAGCAGACCCTTGCACAAAGAGCTCGATTGCCCGATGAAACTTGTACCACATATACAGAAAAGATCCTCAGATTATGCAAATGTGTCAATTCTAACATGACCGAGGAAGACAGAGTCGGCCACATTTTGAATGGCATCGCGGCTGACGTGTACAACTTTTTAATCGCCAAAGGCACCCTTGACACTGTCTCCGATGTCATTAGACACATCCGCGTTTTTCAAGCTATGAAAGCACGTCGTAATGCGCCGAAATTTGGGCGGGTGGCCAATGCGCCTACCGTGGCCAGCCTTGATGACCATGCCCAACTATATCTTCCGTCCACTATCCTGCAAATCGTGCGGGAAGAACTCCTACCGCTCAACCCACTTCCCCTGCATGAATCTGCTGAGGTCTCTGTCTAGAGGGTACCTAGACGGCCGGCTTCACCACCACACGCGATTGCAGTGCAGCCTTTCTGCCAAGCTCCTGAAGTTGCAGCCTCTATTGACTACTCGCCTATGCATTTTGCCAACCCGAATGCGACGATGCTTCATGCCCCAAGGTATGACGTCGCCTCAAGTGCACCTAGATCTTCAATTCGATCTGCCAGGATTCCTGAGCAGTATGAGCATTCAGCCAGACCTACAATGCGCCCTGCTGTTCCTAGCTCTTATCCACGACAGCATTTTCTACGTCCCCCACCGATATGCTACCGCTGCAGCGTCGAAGGTCACATCGCCAGGTACTGCCGCAGTAAGTTCCCGCCCCGCTATAACCGCCCGGTGCCTCCAACAGCACCCAACAATCAGCAATACAGCCCGGTTTTTCAGCAACTCCACGTGGTTATTACCGCAACAACCATAAGGAGAATCTCCGCGACTATTCCCCTGCATCTGATAGAAGTGTTACTCCTCCACCCGCCTTCCGTGCGCGTCGTTCTGCATCACCGCGGCGGCGTTCCATGTCGCCTCGGCAGGAAAACTAACCAGCGCGACCAATGGGGGTGAGACCACTGGAAATGTGCTGTGTGTCAACATCCCTCCAACTATAATGCTCAAGAACAAGATTCGTGTATTCATTGATAGTGTGTGTACATTAGCTTTGGTGGATGCGGGTGCGACTGTGTCTGTGATGAGTAATCAGTTTAGGCACTTGTTGGGACGCAAATTGATGTTTGAATATGACCGTGCTTCAACGTTTTGTGGTGTGAGTGGAGAGGCGTTGCGGCCTCTGGGTGTGTGTAGTGCGCAAGTGTGTGGGTGGTGCAATGTTTCAAGCCGAATTCGTCGTCTTACCCCGCTCTACGCATGACATCATTTTAGGAATGGACTTTTTGAAGTTTTGTGGCGCTACCGTGGGCTGCCGAACTCAAGAGGTTCATTTTGACGGCTCGCATCTGCCGACTCTTTTTGAAAGCGGCCGTAATGAAGAAACAGTTTTTAGTATTACCGAAGACACAGTAGTTTCACCTTTGTCTGGCATGTTCGTCCCCTTGTCCGCTCCACTTCTTGGCCAGCTTTCATTTCAGGCCGTGGTGCACCCAGTTCACTCAGCATGCCTGAAGAAAAATGTTATTATTCTTTATGATATGATATCCGTGCATCACGGTAGTGCCTCGTTATGGACAATCAATCCATCGTCCGAGCCCGCAGTTTTACCAACCGGATTGAAGCTTGCCTCCTGTGGACCCGATGCGCCCCACGTCGTTGCTTTGGTCACAGATGCCGCGAGTGCCACCGTACCTCCGGCTGCTGATGAAACTCCGATCTTCCACATGATCAGCGCCGATCTCAGCGCACCTCAATGTCGTACTCTTGTGGATATTCTTCTACCCTTTTCGCCTGTGTTTCACTTTTCTCAAACAGATGGACCAACTTCTCGCCCTGCACCTAGGACCCATCATACCATCGACACTGGTTCGGCTCGTCCCATCCGTCAAAAGCCATATCGCCTGTCCCCATCTGAGCGCAAAGTCATTCATGAGCAAGGGGAGGACATGCTACGGAAGAAGGTGATACAGGAGTCATCTAGCCCTTGGGCTGCCTCTGTTATTTTCGTACGCAAGAAAGACGGTTCGTGACGATTCTGCGTCTATTACCGGCGTCTAAATTCTGTTACGTAGAAGGACGTCTGTCCTTTCCCTCGCATAGACGATGCCCTCGACTGCCTCTCCGGTGCGTCCTATTTTTCTTGCCTTGATCTCAGATCTGGCTACTGGAAAATTTCAATGGACCATGCGGATAAGAAAAAAACAGCCTTTGTAACGCCAGATGGCCTTTATGAGTTTAATGTTATGCCATTCGGGCGGTGCAATGCGCCTTCCTAATTTGAACGATTTATGGACACAGTTTTGCGCGGCTTAAAATGCGGCATTTGTCTTTGCTATCTAAACGATGTCGTCATATTTGGGAAGTCCTTCAAAGAACACAATGACCGTCTAGTACGTGTCTTTGTCTTCACAACGCCGCCCTAATCATAAACTCGAAAAAGTGCCGCTTTGGAGAGCGCCAAGCGCTGGTGCTAGGACACCTTGTCAATGGTGATGGTGCAATGCCGGATCCCCAGAAAACTGCCGCTGTTGAATCTTTTAAACCCCTCAGACAGTGAAGAGGTTGCGCAGTTTTCTATGGTTGTGTTCGTATTTTAGACGCTTTATACATCGCTTTGCTGACGTTGCTTACCCATTGGCGTGCTTTCTCAACAAAAACTCCACTTTTCACTGGACACCAGACTGCGACGCGTCATTCCGTGAACTGAAGTTTCTTTTAATATCGAAACCCATCCTACGTCACTTCGATCCTGCTGCAGTGACAGAAGTTCACACGGGCGCCAGTGGAATCGGTCTCGGGGCAGTCCTTGTCCAACGGCACGATGAACGAGAGTTATCGCGTACGCGAGTTGTACCCTGAGCACTACACAGTCACCGAACAGGAATGACTGGCTGTAGTTTCCGCTGTGCAGCGTTTCCGTTAATATTTGTACGGAAGGTCGTTTACTCTCGTAACTGACCATCATTCACTCTGTTGGCTGCGGAACCTTCGAGACCAATGTGGTTGCCTCGCACGCTGGGCCCTCCGGTTACAGGAATATGACTTTGACGTGGTGTACAATAGCGGGAGGTGTCATGCAGACGCAGATTGTCTTTCTAGGATGCCAATGGCCACGACCGGATCTGGCAGTGACGATTTCGACAATTATATATCGACCCTCGAGCCAGCGTTCCCCGGCACGCATGTTTTCAAAACGGAACAGCAAAGGGATAGCAGTCTGCGGCCTCTCTTTGCTGCTGTCCAAGCCAGCGCAGCTACAAGCCGTTTTCGTTTGCGTGATGGCCTCCTATGGAAAAAGAGTTACGATACCTACTCGTAGTTCCCAAGACGCTTTGCACGGACGTATTGCGTGTCATGCATTATGATCCAACTTCTGGGCATGTGGGATCGGTTCGAACACTCCAACGTGCTCAAGAAAGATTTTACTGGCCCAGAATGCGCTTGACAGTTGAACAATGCAATGCAAGCAGTGCAAGCAATGTCAACGCCACAAACGTCCCACTGCCACTCCATCTGGCTTGCTGCACCCTGTGAAGACCCCGACAACTCCGTTTGATCAAGTAGGCATTGACCTCGTAGGTCCGTTTCTGAAGTTCTTGGATGGAAATCGCTGGATTGTAATCTGCGTGGACTATCTCACACGTTACTGTGAAACCGCCGCTCTTCCATCTGCTACTGCGCATCAGGTATTGCTTTTCCTGCTGCAGCCAGTCATCTTACGACACGGGCCGCCACGAATTGTCATCACTGATCGGGGCCGATAATTCACTGCTGATGTTGTTGAAGAGCTCATGCGTTTATGCACCGTAACTTCCCGACACTCGACGCCATACCATCCCGACAAATGTCTTGACTGAGCGCGTCAACAGAACTCTTATAAACATGCTAGCCATGTATGTGGATGCAGGGCATAAGAACTGGGACACCATAGTACCCTTCATCACGTATGCGTTTAATACCGCCACGCATGAGACGACTGGGTACAGTCCATTCTTCCTGCTGTATGCCAGACCTCCACGCTTCTCCCTGGATACTATCCTACCCTTCTCAAGTCGTGAAGATCCCTGCCTGGCTGAGACCCTCTGTCTCGCCGAAGAAGCTCGGAGAATCGCCCGCTTACGGTCTGGTGCTCCACAAGAACGTTCTAAAGTACAATACGATGCCAGTCACCGACGTGTCACGTATTCTATAGGCGATTTCGTCTGGCTGTGGCGTCCAATTCGGCACCGCGGCCTACATCAAAAACTTTTGGCCTACTATGACGGCCCATATGTGGTTGTCAAACGCATCAGTGATTTAACTTATGCAATAGCCCGCCTGACAGCATCGGGTCGTCGGTCTGCCAAAACCGAACTATGTCATGTTGCCGGCTTGAAGCCGTGTCAGCCTCGCACGACTGACGAACACGCCCAGAAGGTTTCGGCTGAGTAGGGGGGAAATGTCACGCTACTGACGACGATGAAGGATTCTGATGATGTGGCAGAAGAGAAAGAAGCGTTGTTTTCTGGGGGCTAGTAAGTTTTACCTTGTCCCGCGGCTTCAGCACTGTAAATAACCCCCCCCCCCCCCTTCTTATTTTTACCGTAACAATATATAGAAGGAACTAGAACGAAAATAGAAAGAGAGAGAAACAAAAGGACATATGTAACCTTTCAAACGAGATATATAGAGAAATAAAACTGATTGCATATAATTTAAAGAATACGAAAAGGTAAGAGGAAATATAGATCAAATCAAATAAGAAAGTCAGCGACAATAGTCAGGTATAGTGCTGCTTATCTGGCGGATCATTTGAATTAAAATTGCACAAGCGGCAGGATGCCTAAGAAGAGTCTGGTGAAGAGACGTTGTAATATCAGATGAGCAAAAAGAGTTTAGGCGAGAAACAAAAGGAGCAATAAGGGAACAGTCTTGGACGTAGTGACGGACGTCATTACACATCTTTCCACAGGAACGAATTGAAGAGGAGTATAGACGTAGTTTTTAAAATAAAAGGGAAATCTGCCATGCCCTGTAATTAAAGTTGTAAGCAGATTAAGGGGCGAACAAATTCTTGGTATACTAGGAGTATCGGGTATCCAATTGGAAAATTTTGTTCCACCATTATTGTCGCGCCAAAATATGCTCCACAAAACAAGGGAAGAAGGCTACAAGCGTGAAGGAACACAACGTCGTGAAAGAGTAGAAGTGTGTAAGCGGCCGTACTGGCCTGCGCTACCAGCTGCTTGGTCGCCTAACTCATTACCATAAATTCCAAAGTGGCCCCGGATATGAAATAACAGGAATGGGGTAAGAGACAATAAGCGCGACAGGTTCTTTTTAATGAGGGACATAGAATCTGTATAGAAATGAATAGGTGTAGTGGGAGGGTTATTGAGTGCATAATCAACAGCAGAATGAAAGGCTACAAATTCCGCTTCATATGCACTGGAAGGCGGCTGCAAAGAAAGGCGACAGACAAATAACATATTGCTACGAAGATGACGAAGCGGGCAGTGACGCGGGGCGGAGCGCTCGCGCCAGGCCCGCTGGCCATTAAAGCATATTTCATCGTCATGTCATTACGTCGTCGTTCTGTTTCTGTTGTGTCGCCGTGTTCCATCGCTTGTCATGCCACCACGCAACATTTGGTTGGAGGTGCGGTTCATCCCCATCCTCGCCTTGCGCCGTCGAAGCCAACCGTACGCCAGGTTCATCTGCCGAAAGCCCGTGGAGATCACCGCTCAGCTCTGCCCCAGCCCTTTTTGCTCAGACCCGACCAGCCGCTGTCCCCAGCCTCGTCCCCAGCCCTGACCACAACACATGACGACCAGGAAGAGCCCAAAGCCGACCCTACCGACCCCACGACGAAGCGACCTTACGACCACTCGAGCGAAGACAGCAGCCCCGCCCAAGCCGTTCGGCGTGTCCATGAGTCTTGGCCTTCGGCAAACGGTGAAGATTGGACTTGATGCTCCGGTGCAAGCATCCTTCCCATCTTCGCATTCATTGTGGTGTCCAGCGTTTCATGTCCCAATCCTGTGTCTGTTTTCATCGTTACGTCATGCATTCGATTTCTAGCAATCGATCGGGACGATCGCTCGGTGGCCCCGGGTAATGCTACGAAGATGACGAAGCGGGCAGTGACGCGGGGCGCAGCGCTCGCGCCAGGCCCGCTGGCCATTAAAGCATATTTCGTCGTCATGTCATTACGTCGTTCTGTTTCTGTTGTGTCGCCGTGTTCCATCGCTTGTCATGCCACTACGTAACAAGCGACGCCCGCGGAGTGATGCGTGAATGACCCATCAGTATAGATATGCAATGCGCGTTGAGAAGAGCAGAATATGGCTTCCTGATATAGTCTAATAAAATGAAAGCTAAACTTCTGTGAGGGATGATCAGTCCAGGGGTGTTTCAGAAGGGTTGTATGTAATGTTATCGTATACTATAAGTTGCCGGAGTAGCTCAGCATATAATTGCTCAATAGGCAATGGAAGGACATTTGCAAGAACATATCCGCGGGATTGCGTAGGCGCCAGTAAGAGCGAGTGACAGGACGCGATCTCTTAGTCGAGAAAGAGGACCATGCTAGGGCACATTTGTAATCGAGGGAACAATGACTTGATGATAAATTTGGCGCAAATGAGAAGGTGCAAATGAAACCAATTAAGCATGCAGCCTAGTGGTAGAGGCCAATGTTTTAGCTTACAAGTGATTAACATGGGGAATGAAGGAAAGGTACGAAACAAAAACAACCTCTATTAATGTCATACCTGGTTCGCGCTTAAGACTGCGAGATCCTAGACGGATGGTGGGCTTACGCTTATGTAATGCTGAAACTCCATTGTGAAATAAAACATATGAACATTTTTGTGCGTTTAACTGAACACGACTTTCGATGCACCAATGCTAGACTAAAGTTAGGACACTGGCCCCCTTACAAAAATGGGTTTTGAAACTCCATTGTCGGACTATTGATCACCTTGTGAATCTACTGAATTTCAAAAACATTCAACCCCAGCTGAGTGCAATCTTTACACGGCCAATAGAATTTTCATTGTGTTCTACCCGATAGACTTTCTGTACTATTGTTTCTATATGCTTTTTGTTGTCAGTTTTCAACGTTCACGAAGAATTAGCGTATACTGTTCATTCTGACCCATGTTTTTAAATTGTTTTAGGCGCCAATGATAAGAACATGAAGTAGCAATTTCGTTATGCTTTTTTTGTATCTCACTTGTAATCAACTATTGGCCACATTCTGCAAAGGGAAATATAAGAGCAGCATGCGATTGCGTGCGCGTTCGTGTTTTATGAAAGTGCATGGACAGTTTTTAGCATTAACGGTGCACACTTAGCTCAAGCTTCGCAACAACACAGTGAAAATATGCCCTAAAAACTTCGTGGTTGCAAAGGCTCCACTAATAATGCAAATACATCGTTGAATGCCAATCAGAATCCGTAATAGATTAGCTTCTGTATGTCGCAGAAGGTAACTGCAATGGTAAGACATATTTTATATTTATCATAAAACAAGTTCAGTCGTCAGTCATCATACTAACAAACGATCCTAGATTGAACGTACTATGCAGAGCAGGACAGAGCTTTCTTAAACCAGTTTCAAAGTTCACTATATGCTTCAGGTTCTGACAGTCTGCACAATTAGCCTAGGTGTTTTTGCCCGTAGCCTATTGCCGCAAAATGAGCGGCAGTCTGTATTGGAATCCTGCACTGCTCTCTGTGCCTTCGGAGAGTTTTACTGTTTTTTTTTCTTTTCTTTCCTTTCACGAATTGGACGCCATGCTAAAATTAAGTCACTTTAAGCATTGGGAGGTTCTGATAATCACGGATTGATCCACGGATAATAGATTTATTAAGAATTGGAAAAACATTCGCATATGAAAAAAGAAAACAGGATTGCGCGCGTCTTCTTTCGGCGACTCTTCTTTTCAAACATGCATTCGGTCGCCGCCTTACTCCTGTCCCTACCCCTATCCTCCCGTGCCTCGTGGACGGCGCCAGCATGTCGGGAGGGGTCGAGAGTCACTTCCTGTCGGCTGGGGGAAAAAAGGTGGGGGGGGGGGGTGCGGAGGGGGCGCTCCCCACTGGGTCTCTGCTGCTCTGCCTTCCCCGTGGTTTCTCGTAACGGAGACGACCTTGGCTTCAGCATGGCCGGACTCGTGCGGCGGTGGCGACGGCGGCTTCCCCTTTTCACCGAAGTGAATTGTTTTTCTGCGCGCGTTTTCTTTGCAAGCCGACGCGGGTACGCTGAGTGTGGCGGTGGGTCAGTTGGCGAATGTGGCAGTGGGCCAGTTGACTTTTTCCCGCCACCGGGGTCACATCTTGCACGGTGAGCGAAGCACCGTATGTAGGTTCTTCGCTGGTGATTATCACGAAGATCGTTTTGTTGAAATAGGAGAGCGAATTGAAGTAAGAAACGTACACATTGAACTCTTCGGAGGACTCCGCTGTTGGGCAGCAGCTTCTGCGCGAGGAGGACGTGTTTAAGAAGTTAAACAGTCTCAGGTGTTTGGATTCAAGGAGAAAAGCCGGCGCGGCCTGAGCGTCTGCACTTTGGTGAGTTTTTTTTTTTCGTGTTTGTGCCAGTCTTGTACAGTGTGTACTTGAATTCAGTCAGTTCAGTTAAGTCGTTCAGCTGTGTCCGACTCTTCGTGAGCCTATGAACTATGTCACGCCACGCTTTCCGGTCTCTCACTATCTTCCTAACATCACATAACTTAATCTGCAGCGCCTCGAGGATGCCATCCAACCATCGCGTTCGCTGTCTACCCCTTCTCCGGCGACCCTCAACCTTTCCCAACATCAAATCTTTCTCCAGCGACTCCTCTCTTCTCATCAGATGACCAAAGTAGCTGAGCTTTAACTTTAGAATTTGACCCTCCAATGAGCAGTCAGGGTTTATGGCCGACAATATCGACTGATTTGATCTTCTGGCAGTCCAAGGAACTCTCAAGAGTCTTCGCCAGCACCACAATTCAAACGCGCCAATTCTTCGGCTGTCAGCCTTCTTCGCAGTCCAACTCTCGCATTCATACATCACAACTGGAAAGACCATAGCACGAGTTATACGGATCTTGGTTGGCAGTGTAATGTCTCTGCTCTTTACTAGGCGGTCAAGGCTAACCATGGCTCTCTTTCCCAGAAGCAGGCGTCTCCTAATTTCATGGCTGCAGTCCAAGATAATAAAGCGCGCATGTACATATTTCTAGCAGGAAAGCCAGCCTCGTCAGAAAAAAAAAAAGAAGGGGTAGAGAGAGAGAACGAGGCTTGTCTCTAACGCGAACGCTGGGGCCGATGCATGGAACGTCAGTTGGAGTGGCTACATTTTCTTTATTTTAACAACCGGTGACCGCTTTTTACGGGTTTTCGGCATAGTTCTGTACTCTTTCGACACGGTACTGGCGCTGAGACGGACACATTATCGATATCATAATATGCCTCTGTCACACATTGTGCATTATCTGAATATGTGCAGCTCCACCATTTTGCAGTATATTTTTGTTTCCACTGATTTCAACGCCTATAGTTGGTAATTTTGCTTGACGTTTTCTGGGCAGTAATGTTTGTAACTTGCTTTGCCATTTATAGTCACAATTCGATCTTTGGCGGCAGCATATATTGTTTATCAGGGAGAAATGAACCATATGGTAATGCTGCCGAGTTGTGCAGGCAGCGCTCGATGCCATCTAAGCAGTGAAAGATAGTGACAACTCATTTTAGATAAGAAATGCAATTTCTTGAGCTATGACGTAGAGCAGCGCACAAATGCCTTTGCTTCATTTTTAGGTTAGTATATACCGCAACTTAATTATGATTTCCATTGTTTATTTCAGCATCACATGCGAGGAGTTTCCGGACGTATCAGCGTTTTATACAAAGAACAGCCTGGCGTCATACCTTGCGCATGAATTGTAATAAAGCAAATAAACAACCCAGCTTATGTTATGGGTTCACCAAAGATGCAATCCTTATTTTTTCTGTCTCATTAACGCGCATTTAAATTCTGTGTTCCCTTTCCGCTGCGGAACAACAGAAAATGGTGTGTGATCCACGGTTAGCTAAGAGCAGGCATGAGTGGTTTATAATAATGAAAACGTAGCACAGCACATATTCTTGATGCGGTCAGTCAACACATTCTATGTTCTGCTCGACCAATCAACAATTTAGTCAGGTCAGTGTAGGTTAATGAGTGAGTAAGTATAATGGGGCTTAAAAGATCAAGATCTTATTTCTTCTCTTAAGCCTCACTATTCTCATCATTAACCAGCACTGATCTGACAGGATTGTTGATTGGTCGGGCAGAACATAGAATGTGGTGACTTATCGCAGCTAGGAGATGTACTGTACTACTTTTGCATTAATGCAAACCACCTCGTGTCTGCTCCTGCGAAACCGATGGTCGTGCGCTATTTTCTGTTGTTCAGGAGTGGAAAGGTAGCACAAAATCAAAATGTGCCACTTGTAGAGTTTCCAAAGCAGTTGAGCCTGAAATGAACAAAATTTCAGTGCTGCGGATTCGAAAAGCGCTCTCAAGAAACACATGGGCCACTATTCGATAAGCGCTGGTCAACACTGCACCTTCAAAGATGTCTATGGTTCAACAGCGTATGCTGACACAGCTGGTCCGAATTTCTATAGACAGCCAACATGCATTCTTGTAAGGGGGATTCCCTTGTAGATAGCTCGAGACTTGCCCTACCAGGTACAAGAATAATTTGTCGTCGGCATATGTCTGAATATGGATTGGTGAAGGGACAGATATATTTAGGAGGTCGTAAAGGACAATGTTCCACAGTAAGGGGGAAAGAGGCGAACCTTGTGGACTATCAAGAGAAGAAGGAACCGAAATAGAACAAGAAGGATATTGATATGTTATATGCCGATCATGTAAGAAGGAAGCTAAAAGGGAATATATATATTGTCACGGACAACAGGGCTAGACGTGAAAAACGACAGGACGAAGCTGTACCAGCAGGCAAAGTTCGGCGCACAGCACGCGAGTCAACTTCAGTGTCCTCTTCTTCCAGGCGCGGCAAGAACATGGGGACAGGACGGAGCGCGAGGTAAGGTGTCCTACGCGACAACGAAACAAGCACATAGCGCACTACCGCGTGAAATAGGGCTTCATGCGGACGACGTGCACGACCTCGGAGCGTGGTTGCCGACGCGAAGGCTGCACAGTACCCACTGGAAGAACTTCGTATGTTACTTCCGTGACTCGGCGCAGAACTTCGTAAGGTCCGAAGTAACGAGAAATCAGTTTATCACACAAGCCGGGCCGACGCATCGGGGTCCACACCCAAACTTTCTCTCCGGGATGGTAAGCGACGTGTCGATGACGGAGGAGCGGCGTGCATCCGTACCCTGCTGTTGCTGAATGTGAATGCGGGCAAGTTGACGTGCTTCCTCAGCGCGCTGAGCAAACTGCTCGGCGTCTGGCGTGAGTGGATGATCCTCTGTGCAGCTCGGAAGCATAGCATCTAACATCGTCTGAACGTCACGTCCGTAGACTAGGCGAAATGGTGTAAAACGCGTCGTCTCTTGGGTGGCCGTGTTGTAGGCACATGTGATGTAGGGGAGAATTTCATCCCAGTTTTTGTGCTGCGAGTCTATGTACATTGCGATCATGTCGGCGATGGTTTTGTTGAGTCTCTCCGTGAGACCTTTTGTCTGCGGGTGATATGCAGTAGTTTTTCGGTGGCTGGTATGACTAAGCTCGAGCACGTCGTGCATGAGCTGTGCCGTAAACGCGGCGCCTCGATCGGTTACGAGTAGGGACGGTGCTCCATGACGCAACACAATTTGCTGCATAAAGAACTGAGCGATCTCAATTGATGTGCCCCGCTGCACTGCCTTGGTTTCCGCATAACGTGTAAGATAGTCGGTCGCAACTATAATCCATTTGTTACCCATCGATGACAGCGGAAATGGGCCCAGTAGGTCGATGCCGACTTGGTCAAACGGCGTCCGAGGTGGAATAATAGGTTGGAGCAAACCCGCGGGTTTGAGAGGATGTACCTTTCGACGTTGACACTCGCGGCAGCCTCTGACGTAGCGATTGACGGCGTCAGAAAGTTTAGGCCAATAATAGGCTTGACGAACTCGAGCGAGTGTGCGTGCAAAGCCCAAGTGGCCGGAGGTGGGCTCATCGTGGCAAGCAAAAAGGATATCGTCGCGAAGGTCGGCCGGCACGACAAAGAGGTACGCTCGATCAACAGTGCTGGAGTTTTTCTTGAATAAAACGCCATTCCGAAGACAGAATGCAGACAGGTGCCTTCCAAACTGGCGGGGGACGTCAGCAGCGCGACCCTCCAGATGGTCAATGACAGGTCGAAGGTCTGGGTCAGCTCGCTGTCGGGTCATTATGTCTGAGGCATTCAGTAGTCCAAGAAAACCTCTGTCATCCGTGGCGTTATCGACAAATCCGACGGGTGCCCGCGAGAGCGCGTCAGCATCTTCGTGCTTCTGACCAGATTTGTACACAATGGAGTAATCAAATTCTTGAAGCCGAAGGCTCCATCGTGCTAGGCGCCCCGATGGATCACGGAGATTGGCCAGCCAGCACAAATAATGGTGGTCAGTAACGACTTTAAACGCGCGGCCATAGAGGTAAGGCCTAAATTTCATAGTTGCCCACACAACTGCGAGGCATTCCTTTTCCGTAGTGGAATAATTTGTTTCAGCGCGGGAGAGCGTGCGGCTGGCATACGCAATGACCCTTTCCACGCCAGCTTGGTGTTGAACGAGTACAGCGCCAAGGCCGATGTTGCTGGCGTCAGTGTGGATTTCGGTGGCAGCGTCTTCATCAAAGTGCGCAAGAACAGGGGTAGTTTGCAGTCGTCTGCGTAGCTCCGCAAAAGCCTCCTGTTGCTCGGCGGCCCACACGAACTGTGTATCATCCCGCGTGAGGCGGGTGAGGGGTGCGGCTATCTTGGAAAAATCGGCGATGAAGCGACGGTAGTACGCACACAAACCCAGGAAACGTTTTAAACTCCTCTTCGTGGTAGGAACGGGAAATTTTGCGACAGCGGCAGTTTTGTCGGGGTCTGGCCTAACGCCTGCGGCACTAACAAGATGACCAAGAAACTTCAACTCAGTGCACGTTAAAGAACCCCAGGTGGTCGAAATTTCCGGAGTCCTCCACTACGGCGTCTCTCATAGCCTGAGTTGCTTTGGGACGTTAAACCCCACAAACCAACCAACCAACCAACCATCTTTGTAGCCAAAGTGGCACTTTTCGGGCTTGAGCGTCAAGTCAGCTGACCGGAGGGCATCTAATACTGCTCGAAGGCGTTCGAGGTGTTCTCCAAAGGTTTCAGAGAACACGACAACGTCGTCGAGATAAACTAAACAAATTTGCCATTTGAGGCCGGCGAGAACGGTGTCCATCATGCGCTGAAAAGTAGCTGGCGCTGAACATAGGCCGAATGGCAGCACTTTAAACTCATACAGTCCATCTGGGGTAACAAAAGCTGTTTTTTCGCGGTCCCGCTCATCAACCTCAATCTGCCAGTACCCGCTCTTCAAGTCAATGGAGGAGAAGTACTGGGCGCGACGAAGCTTGTCGAGCGAATCGTCGATACGGGGCAGCGGGTAGACGTCTTTTTTTGTGATGTCGTTCAACTTCCGATAGTCAACACAGAAGCGAAGGGTGCCATCCTTTTTTTTCACAAGCACGACAGGGGACGACCACGGACTGTTGGAGGGTTGGATGACACCATCACGAAGCATCTCCTGAACCTGTGTGTGAATCGCTTCACGTTCCGTCGTTGAGATGCGGTACGGCTGCTGGCGTATAGGGCGGGCATCGTCGGGAGTAATTATACGGTGCTTCACAAGAGGCGTCTGCCGAATTTTCGATGACGTCGCGAAACAAGCACTGTATTTTAGAAGGAGAGAAGGTAGGTCGTGCTGCTGTGTTTCCGAGAGATCTGTACTAATATCCAGACGATCAAGGGATGGGTGCACATTTTCAACTTCTCCGTACGTAAAACATTCAGAAACGTCCGCTAAGGCGTCGGCGAATGCGATTGCGGTAGCGCGGAAAAGATGGCGGGGCTCGTTCGTGAAGTTAGTCACCAGGAGCTCAGATCGGCCGTTACGGAGATGGATGAGACTCCGCGCCGAGGTGATGCCGTGGGTGAGCAATAGGGACTGGTTGCCCTCAGCGACCACCGTTCCGTCACGCAGTTCATCGCAGTTAACGGTCACAAAAACACTGGTACGTGGCGGAATAGAAACGCTCTCGGCGGAAATTCGAAGAGGGGCGTGGCTTTGGCGGTCTGCGGTGTCAGTATCATCCGCTTTCTCGGTCGAAAAGGTCACGGTACGCTTCCGGAGATCGATAATGGCCCCATACTCCCGAAGAAAATCGACACCAAGGATACAGTCGCGGGAGCAGTCAGGTATTACAAGGCAGCTTACAACAAACGTGGAGTTGCGAATTTGGACTCTCGCCGTGCACTGACCGCTCGGAGTTACCACATGCCCGCCAGCGGTTCGAATCTGCGTGCCAAACCATGGCGTCATCACTTTTTTTAGAAGCGCCGCTAGCTTCCCGCTTAAAATCGAAAAATCAGCACCAGTGTCTACCAATGCGCTAACCTTATAGCCGTCGAGGACCACGGGTATATCCAGCGAGAGTCTATCTTCACGTGTACGAACCGTCGTCGGGGCCGTCAAGTCGCGGTCGCTCACAGGTGGCGTTGTCGGGGGGTCTTCGTCGCGTCGATTTGAAGCGGCCTCGCCCCCTGAGGTCGCTGTCTTTAGTTTTCCCGGCTCGGACTAGACGGCCGTCGCTGCGCCATCCAGGAGGAGCTGGGCTGCAAGGATAGTCGGTGTGGAGAAGGAGATCGTGACTGTCGTCTAGAAGTTGGCGCCATGCGCTGCTGGGCTACGTAGTTCTCAATATCCCGGGGTCGTTGGCCTAAAGGAGGGCTACGCATGTCGATGGGAAAACCCTTCAGTCCCAGTTGTCGATATGGGCACTGTCGATACAGGTGGCCAGGTTCTCCGCAGTGGAAGCACAGGCGCTGCCGATTTGGGGCACGCCACAGGTCTGCCTTTCGGTGGGGTGGTCGGCGGTTGCCGATGTACGGCTCGGGGTGGGCTGAATACAGCGAGCCTTGGTCGGGTGGCGGTAATTGTGTGGATTCAGTTGGGGGACGTCGCAAGATGTCCGCATAGGTTGGCCGACAGGACTCGGTGGAAAAGGATGGCGGGTTAGCAGATGGTACCGAAGGCCAAAATGCTTGTTGGAGCTCTTCTCGGATAATACTAGCGATAGAGCCGACCGTCGGCTGGGGTGCACCGAAGAGCGTCTGGAGCTCTTCACGCAAAATGGAGCGGATGATGTCGCGAAGAAGGTCCGGACTAGCCCCGAAGGCCGAATGCGGCTCCGTGAGCGAAGCGGCGAGTACCGGCCTGTCGTAGGTCGTAGACCGCTGCTGGAGCATCCTTTCCATGGTGACTGCCTCCGAAAGAAACTCGGCAACAGTGCTCGGCGGATTGCGCACGAGCCCAGCGAACAGTTGTTCCTTAACGCCGTGCATGAGATGGCGTACCTTTTTCTCTTCGGGCATGGCCGGGTCAGATCGTCGGAACAGCCTAGTCATGTCCTCCACGTACATGGTTATGGTCTCGTTCGGCATCTGTATGCGAGAGCGTAAAGCCCTTTCCGCTCGTTCTCGGCGATCCGGGCTGGTGTAGGTGTCCAGGATGCAGCGGCAGAACTCGCGCCACGATGTTAGGGCGCCTTCGCGATTCTCGTACCAAATACGAGCGCCATCTTCCAGGCTAAAGAAGACGTTCCTGAGCTTTGCGGCGTCGTCCCACTGATTAAATGCGGCGACGCGTTCAAACTGGGTGAGCCAGTCTTCGACGTCTTCCGTCTGACAGCCGTGGAAAGCCTTAGGCAATCGTGGGTTCTGGAAAGTGTAATACGTTGGAGTTTGCATGACAGGTCGAGGGGCGGCTGCGGTGGCGAATTCCAACGGCCCGTGCTCAGGTGGTAGGCCTAGGTTCCTCCGGCTAGCGCGGTGAACAGGCGTGTCAATTGGCACAGGACCTGAATCCTGGGTATGCGGAGGAGTGCGGGACATATACTGGGATCGATACCCAGCACCTCCACCAAAATATGTCACGGACAACAGGGCTAGACGTGAAAGACGACGGGACGAAGCTGTACCAGCAGGCAAAGTTCGGCGCACAGCACGCGAGTCAACTTCAGTGTCCTCTTCTTCCAGGCGCGGCAAGAACATGGGGACACCAGGTGGCAATATATATATTTTGGAGACCGATGCTGCCTTAGAAAACGTACAATTTAAGGGTGCCAAACACTATCAAATGCGCCTTTAAAGTCTAGAAAAAGTAAAGCCACAGGGTGTTTTTGTTGTTGGTTATCCTGCAATAATTCCCGCAATTGATAAAGGGCCTGGGTAGAATTCCGGCCGTGAATGAAGTCATACTGATTCCTGTGAAGTAATTTATTTCTTGATAAAAAGTAATACAGGCGAACATAAAGCAAACGCTCGAGTTCTTTACCAAATGAAGAATTAATACATATCGGCCGGTATGAACTCGGAAGGTCCGGAGGTCTGTTCGGCTTGCGAATAAATATAACCCTGCCAATTTTCCATGCCTGAAGGAAGTGACCCAAAAACAGTGAATTGAAAATAGAGGAAAAGTAGGAGGGATGAGCACGAAACAAGGCAACGACAAGACGAGGAGAGATAAGAGGGCCAGCGGAAGACGTTATATCGGTCGAATTAATTACAGCCTCAATTTTTTCAAGAGTGAAAGGTAGATCATGGACAGACTTATTATAAGGCTGCTTAATAATATCCGTAACGTGAATATGTAAAGGTAGATCTAAAGAAGAATTGTCCACAGCGACGTGTGTACTCAGCAGCAGCTTTATAGTGTCGTAAAGCGTCTCTGTATAAGTATCGTCAGAGTATCTCAGCATAGGAACTATTGAAGGAGACCTGAGCTTTACAAAAGCATGCTTGTATGATGTGCCAGAAAGAAATTTCCGTGTAGCATTGGAGCAAAGTTCTTTCATATAGGTATTTATCATGTGTGCGTCTGATGTTAGCTGTGTAGGCAGTGAGAGCCTTAAAATAAATTGAGCGATGGTAAGTTGTCTGTGGAGGATCGGAAATACGCTGAAAACGGCGTCGGAGAGCTCGCACACGGGAGCGTTTCATGCGAAAATCATCCGTCCACCAAATAGACCCCTCAAAAAATGTAGGTTTAACAGAATGCAAGTTTTCGTTATCGAGTTCCATAACGACCTGATTAAATTTTGAGAGGACGCTATCAAGGGCAGACGCTGAACAGATCTGATTACTGTCAAAATGCTGAAACCAAGTCAGAGAAGCTAATTGGAATGTTAGGCGTCATGAACTGGCCTCCTAAACTATTGAGAAATGAAGGAACGAATCTGTGCTCAGAAAGGGATGAATCTGGCATGACTCCCCCCCTCCCCTCGCCAAAAAAAAAATAAACCCTGTTAATCAAGTTTGGTGAAGCCAATGTGATATCAATCGAACTTGAAGCGTGCGGTTATTTATTTATCAGATACTGCAGGCGAAGGCCCAGGCAGGAAGGGCATACAAGCACAAGATACATGACCAGGGCACAAAAAACAAAATAAAAACAAACTAAAAGACATAATGATAACATCAATTATTTGATTGCAGCACACTGTCAATGGATCGTCGAGCGAGTGAAGGAAATGTTCAGGTAAATCATTCTAATCCGGGGAAAGAGCGAAAATTTGAATAAGTTTGTCCTAGCAAAATACGGTGTTAGAGAAAGGGGATGGGTATGACGGGCTATGAGCGTTGCAAGATGAGTTAGATACGGGTTTAACCCGTATCTAACCCATCTTGCAACGCTTGCACAAACTTGCTCTAGATCCTAACCCGTCGGGTTAGGATCTAGAGCAAGTTTGTGGTTCAGTAATAAAAATAATAATTCCAGACGCAAAAACTTACGTCCACACTAAACGGTTCTGATTCCATGATCGTCCATTAGTTTTTAAACAGAGTCAGTGCGACTGTACTTTCAGTAGATAAAACGAACTTCGCTCAATTTTTTCGAGAGCATCGATGGTCAACTTTTTATGTGGGTCTCAGACGCGTATGTATTTGAGTTTGGAACTAATTAAAGATGTATAAGCTAGTTTTTTAACCTGTGAAGGGGCGTCTTTAAGCTTATGTCGCAGTAAACAAAGCCTGCGCAACGCGGAGGAGCATCATCATCATCATCAGCCTGACTATACCCACTGCAGGGCGAAGTCCTCTCCCATACTTCTCCACTTAACCCGGTTCTGTGCTAGCTGCATCCACTTGACCCCTGCAAACTTCTTAACCTCATCCGCCCACCTAACTTTCTGCCGCCCCCTGCTACGCTTTCCTTCCCTTGGAATCCAGTTTGTTACCCTAAGCGACCATCGGTTATCCTCTCTTCGCACTACATGTCCTGCCCATGTCCATTTCTTCTTCTTAATTTCCGCTAGAATGTCGGTAACTTGAGTTATTTCTCTTACCCACTCTGCACGCTTCCTATGATCTTATCTCTTAATGTTGCCCCTACCATTTTTCGTTCCATAGCCCTCTGAGTTGTCCTCAACTTAAACAGAACCCTCTTGGTTAGCCTCCACGTTTTAGCCCCATAGGTGAGCACAGGTAAGATGCAACTGTTGTATACTTTCCTCTTGAGCGATACTGGTAAGCTGCTAGTCATAATCTGTGAGGGCTTGCCAAATGCGCTCCATCCCAATCATATTCTTCTTGTTATTTCCTTTTCATGGTCCGGATCTGCGGTTACTACCTGTCCTAAGTAGACATATTCGCTTACTACTTCCAGTACCTCGCCACCTAATGCAAACTGCTGTTTCTTCCTGAGGCTATTGAACATTACCTTAGTCTTCTGCATATTGATTTTCCAGCCTACCTTTCTACTTTTCATGTCTAGGTCATCAATCATTATTTGCAGTTCATCCCCCGAGTTGCTTATCAAGGCAATGTCATTAGCAAATCGCAGATTACTGAGGTATTCTCCATCTACCCTTATCCCTAACTGCTCCCAATCCATGTCTCTGAATACTTCCTCTAAGCAAGCTGTGAATAGTACTGGGGAGATTGTGTCTCCTTGCCCAACGCCTCTATTTATTGGAATTTAGTTACTTTCTTTATGCAGAACTATGGTTGATGTTCATGCAGCCACTATATATATCTTCCAGCACTTTCAAGTACGGCTCGTATACCCCCTGATTTCGCAATGCCTTCATCACCGCCGAGGTTTCAACTGAGTCAAATGCTTTTTCGTAATCAATGAATGCTATGTATAAGGGCTGGTTATATTCCGAGCATTTTTCTATCACCTGGTTGATGGTATGGATATGATCGATAGTAGAGAACCGTTTCTGAAAACCTGCTTGATCGTTTGCTTGATTGCAGTCTAAGGCTGTCCTGATTCTATTAGCGATTGCCTTAGTAAATACCTTATACGTAACAGACAGTAAGCTGATTGGTGTGTAATTTTTAAGGTCCTCAGAGTCCCCTTTCTTATGAATGAGGATAATGTTTGCATTCTTCCATGGTTCCGGTACCGTCGATGACACCAGGCACTGCGTACGCAGGGTGGCCAGTTTTTCTAGCACGATATCCCCCCCGTCCTTCAACAAATCTGTAGTTATCTGATCTTCTCCAGCTGATTTCCCCCTTTTCATAGTTTCTAATGCTTTCTTGACCTCGTCCTTCGTCACTGGTGGAACGTCTGACTGTTTTTCCCTAAAGCCAATCTCATTGCGGTCCTGACTACTTTGGCTACTGTAGAGATCTGTATAGAACTGCTCGGCTACTTTGACTATCTTCTCCATATTCATGATGACGTTGCCCGCCTTGTCTCTTATCGCATTATCACATATATCTGGTTTTTGCCTATGCCCAATTTCTTCTTTACTGCTTTAAGGCTTCCCTCGTTCTTTACAGCATGCTCAATTTTATCCATGTTATACTTCCTTATATAGGCCACCTTGCGCTTATTGATTAGCTTTGGTTTGAGCTTTGAGTGGGCGTGTGAACAGCACGACGATGCGGTTTCCTAACCCGCTCTGCTTCCTCGTCCAGGTTACCGCATGGGCTCACTTCAGCGCCGTACCGCTATCTTCACCCACCACTGACGCCAGCAAGCCCTGTCATTTCAACAACGGAATTGGATCCACCTGGCCTCACGACACCCGGATTTTCACGGTCATCCCTCCATCATTTCAAAGATCCGGATCGACGGCAACATCACCCTCTGCTGCCTATATGAAGAGCTGGCGGGATCACGGCGCCTTTAGTGGGCGTGTGAACAGCACGACGATGCGGTTTCCTAACCCGCTCTGCTTCCTCGTCCAGGTTACCGCATGGGCTCACTTCAGCGCCGTACCGCTATCTTCACCCACCACTGACGCCAGCAAGCCCTGTCATTTCAACAACGGAATTGGATCCACCTGGCCTCACGACACCCGGATTTTCACGGTCATCCCTCCATCATTTCAAAGATCCGGATCGACGGCAACATCACCCTCTGCTGCCTATATGAAGAGCTGGCGGGATCACGGCGCCTTTAGTGGGCGTGTGAACAGCACGACGATGCGGTTTCCTAACCCGCTCTGCTTCCTCGTCCAGGTTACCGCATGGGCTCACTTCAGCGCCGTACCGCTATCTTCACCCACCACTGACGCCAGCAAGCCCTGTCATTTCAACAACGGAATTGGATCCACCTGGCCTCACGACACCCGGATTTTCACGGTCATCCCTCCATCATTTCAAAGATCCGGATCGACGGCAACATCACCCTCTGCTGCCTATATGAAGAGCTGGCGGGATCACGGCGCCTTTAGTGGGCGTGTGAACAGCACGACGATGCGGTTTCCTAACCCGCTCTGCTTCCTCGTCCAGGTTAGTCCTGTTACACCTCTATACGCTAAGAAATCGAATAACGTTTGTCTGCTGCTGTTCCCACGCCCGGGAGTTTTGCTTTCCGTGCTCAGTGAATGCTTTGATGTTACAACCCATCTGCTTATGTTGTCCGGTGATGTTGAGCTCAACCCTGGGCCTCCGCCGAACACGAGGTCGAGGGCGCAGGACTCTCCGTCAGATTCTGGTTCTACGCAAATGGACGATATACTTGCAATATTGCAAACTGTGAACACGCGGACTGAAAAAATGGAAAGGGATCAGAATGATTTAATCAAGTCTGTTGACGATCTTAAAAAAACACAGGCTAAATTTCAAGAAAATCTGGCAGATATAGAAAGAAGGCTAACAGGGGTTGAATGCAAAACCGTCACCCTTGAGGCAGTTGAGAAGGAGCTACAGCGTCTTCGCCAGTCGATTGATCGTCTTTCAACTGAAAACTCTCAACTGCACTCTAAGCAGGCTGAGTTTGAAGACAGGCAGCGGCGAGACAACCTTATTTTCTACGGCCTATCAGACACACAATCCGAATCCTGGGCTCAGTCAGAGGAAAAACTGGTTAGCATGCTTTCGTCCTGTTTGAAAATTCCACCCACCGAAATTCTGGTTGAAAGAGCACACAGGCTCGGCGTGTATACTCCGAATAAATTCAGGCCACTTATTGCTAAATTTTCGTCTTACAAGCTTAAACAGAAAATACTCGTCGCTAGTTCTAAGCTGAAGGAAGAAAAAATTGGAGTTAGTGAAGACTATTCCGTCGCTACTCGTCTTGCTAGGAAGAAACTGGTTGAATTTGGCAAAACCCAACCATTAACCTTCAAACTTCGCTTCAATAAATTGTACATAAATAAAACGTGTTACACCTACAATCCCTTTGATGATTGCGTGCATGTACTTTCCAGTGTCTCTACGCCACTGGTCGAATCTTCTGATGACATGCATACACTATCTATTCCTTCCACCTCATCCGCTCAGCCCATCACTGATTAGCATTACGCGAGGGGCAGTGGAATAAAGTTACCCGTCAGTAACCAACTTTCATTTTTATTCACAAATATACGGAGCATACTTCCAAAACGCGACGATCTTTGCTCTGTTATCAATGCTTGTGATGCCGACATAGTATGCCTTACTGAAACCTGGCTGTCTGCGAAGGTTGATAGCAGTGAACTCTTTGACTGTCAAAAGCGCTACAACATTCATCGATGTGACAGGGGTGCTCGGTGTGGTGGAGGCGTGCTTATCGCAGTCTGTGATGCTATTTTGTCTTTTCCTATCCATTGTACAACCGATTTAGAACTAGTCTTGGTTGAAATTCGCACGTGCACCAAGAAATTGATATTGGGTACTTGCTATCGTCCGCCTTCCAGTTCACCAACCTTTGCCGACGACCTTCATGATGTCATCCATATGATTACTGTGCGGTATCCAAACAGTCCCTTCATTTTACTAGGCGACTTCAATTTACCTAACATTGTGTGGTGTGATGTAAATTCTTATTGTAATCCTTTTTCCAGTGAAGGCGATAGATTTTTGAGTTTGTGCAGTGACTTCAACTTGTCCCAGCTTGTGATGCAGCCAACTCGGATCATGTCGACTACTTCTAACATCCTTGATTTAATTCTTACTACTTCGCCCGACCTTTTTCAGCCTTTATCGTTCCTACCAGGGCTAAGTGATCACTTGCTGCTTCATTTTTCTTTATCTTGCACCGTACCTCATCAGAGTAACCACAAAAAATGTATCCACGACTATAAAAGTGCTAATTTTGATGCCATTAACCATGAACTCTCTGTTTTTCTAGATGATTACTTACCAAGCTTTCACGATCGTTGCGTGAATACAAACTGGAGCTTGTTTAAAGAAAAAGTTGCTGCGCTCACTGAAAAATATGTTCCACGTTTAGTCATCACCTCTAATCGACAATCACCATGGTTCACTCGATCGTTAAAACGGCTTTGCAATAAGAAAAAACGCATTTTCCGCTCTGCAAAACTAACCGGTTCCCAAGAACGTTGGACTGCTTATCAGACCGCGGCCCTTGAATATAAAGCTGCACTCAAGCACACCAAGGATGTATTTTTCAATGACACATTACCTTCCCTCTTAATCAATAACCCTAGACAATTTTGGAGCTTAGTTAACAAAAACGACACTTCATCCATCAGCCTTAAAGACTCTAGTGACGAGCTAATCCACCCAAATGAGTGTGCAAATGTCCTTAACAGTGTATTCGTTTCATCGTTTTCTAAATATGTGCGTTCTGAAACCCCTGCATATACCAGTGCTGACTTTTTGCCAATGGATTCTATTGTCTTTGATTCTGTTGGTGTGGAAAAAATAATCGAAAAACAAAACATTTCTTCATCATGTGGTGTTGATAATATTAATTCCAAGTTCTTGATTAAAACCAAAGTGTACAGCGCAATAATACTATCTAACCTATTTCAGCAATCGCTTCAAACAGCCTGCATACCGGGGGACTGGAAGGTCGGGAAGGTGATTCCGTTGCATAAGTCCGGAGATAAACATTCCCCACATAATTATCGACCAATCTCACTAACAAGCATTCCGTGTAAAATCATGGAGCATGTTATTTACTCTCACCTTGCATCATTCCTTGATTCTAATAATTTTTTTACTGACAGTCAACATGGGTTTCGAAAGTTGTTTTCTTGTGAAACGCAGCTTTTAACTTTCACGCATGATCTAAATTCATTCCTTGACAGGGGTTCCGTTGTCGACTGCATATTTCTTGATTTTTCAAAGGCTTTTGACAAGGTCTCTCATCAACTGCTTTTTCTGAAACTAAGTAAACTTAACCTTGACCCTAACGTTCTCAGGTGGCTGCATTCTTTTCTTACAGATCGTTCACAGTTTGTCACTGCTAATAACACATCATCCTTCACTTCTCCAGTTGGATCAGGCGTGCCACAAGGCTCTGTGCTAGGGCCTCTTCTTTTTCTTATATATATCAATGACTTACCTGATAACTTATGCTCAACAATAAATCTTTTCGCGGATGACTGTGTCATATACCGGGAAATTAACAGTGATTCTGACGTTGCTCTCCTTCAATCCGATATTAATCATGCCCTTGAATGGACTAACAGGTGGAACATGGAACTAAATATTAACAAATGCAAGTATATGCGTGTCTCTCGTCGTAACACTTTATTACCCTCATACCTTCTTAATAATAGTAGCCTTGAGTCTGTGCCTTGTTATAAATATTTAGGTGTATTTATTTCCCATAATCTTAACTGGAAGGCTCATATAGATCACATAACCAACAACGCTAATCGCATGCTAGGCTACATACGTCGTAACTTTAGTCTTTCCTCCAGTTCCGTAAAATTGCTCCTTTACAAATCGTTGGTTCGTAGTAAACTGGAGTATGCTTCATCCATCTGGGACCCTTATCAAGAGACACTAATCTATGAACTCGAATCTATTCAGAACCGTGCGGCCCGTTTCATTCTATCTAACTATCATCGTAATTCTAGTGTCACTGCTATGAAATCAAGCTTATCACTGCCACTACTGTCTCAACGTAGAAATATATTCCGTCTTTGTCTATTTCATAAGATCTACTATAATAACCCCATCCTTAAGAGAAAATTCATTACGCCTCCTTGCTACATGTCTGCTCGGATCGATCACCGTCATAAGGTTGGTATTCCTTCGTGCCAAACAAATCACTTCTACATCTCATTCATCCCCAGCACATCGGCACAATGGAATCGCCTTCCCCCATCGGTTGTTGAAGTGAGTGACCATTCTGCGTTTAAATCTGCTTTAGCTAATCTGATGTTAACATAGAACATTGAATTCTCCCACACTGCCATTTGTTTATTGTTTTTAGTTCATCTGCTGTTTTTATAAACTTTTTTTCTCTTTTTGCCCCCGAATCGTGCTGCTGATTACGTGTATGATGGTATATTTCAGCAACTTTGTTTCCTGCCTGCTAGTAAAATTGTTTGTTTTGCTCACGTGGTATATTTTATGTGCTTATACAATTCGCTCATACGTCTATGTCAATAGCTAATAATTTGTGTTCTTATTTTGCTGTAACTTGCTTATGTGTTTCAACCATACTACTGTTCAAATTTGTTTTAATACTGATTGCTGTTCTTTTCCTTTTTTTTTTCTCTTTCTTTTATTGTACCCCACTCCCCTCTGTAATGCCCTCGGGCCCTGAGGGTACTGAAATAAATAAATAAATAGATATCTCGGCCAATTCTATCTGGTTTGTTGGATTGGAAGCTTTCATACTCTGGCGTTTCTTAATCAAATCTTTCGTCTCCTTAGACAGCTTACCGGTATCCTCTCTAACTATCCTACCGCTTACTTCTACAGCGCACTCAATAATGATATCTCTGAAATTATTGTTCATTGTTTCTAGGGTAATGTCCTCGTCCTCGGTTAGAGCTGAATATCTATTTTGTAGCGAGATCCTGAACTCTTCTGCCCTCCCCCTCACCGCTAATTCGTTGATGGGTTACTTTCTTACTAATCTGTTCCGTTCCTTCTTCAGATTTAGGCTAATTCGGGACCTCACCATCCTGTGGTCACTGCATCGAACTTTCCCGATTACCTCTACATCTTGCATAATGGCGGGGGTTGATCGCGGTATGAAGTCAATTTCATTTTTAGTCTCCCCGTTAGGACTTTTCCATGTCCATTTCCGGTTCTTCCGTTTGCTGAAGAAGGTATTCATGATTCTTACGTTATTGCGCTCTGCAAACTCAACTATAGTAACTCCCGCCTGCTATTCCTAGAACCAATGCCATAGTCGCCTACTGCCTGGTCTCCTGCCTGCTTTTTTTTCTCTACCTTAGCATTGAAGTCGCCCATTAGTACAGTATACTGCGTCTTTACCTTTCGCATTGCTGATTCTACATCTTCGTAGAAGCTTTCAACTGCCTGGTCATCATAACTACATGTAGGTGCATAGGCCTGTACAACCTTCAGTTTATACCGCTTATTAAGCCTAATTACGATGCCTGCCACCCTTTCGTAATGCTATAGAATTCATCTATATTACGCGCTATGTACTTATTGACAAGGAAACCTACTCCTAGTTGTCGCCTCTCCGGTAAGCCTCGATAACACAGTACATGCCCATCCTTCAGTACAGTATATGCCTCATTCTGCCTCCTAACCTCACTAAGCCCTGTGACATCACATTTCATACCCTCTAGTTCCTGTACAGCACTGCTAAACTAGCTTCACTAGCTAGGGTTCTAGCGTTAAACGTTGTCAGGGTCAGTTTCCAATGGCGGCCTGTCCATCGGAGCCAGGAATTCTTAGCACCCCCTGCTGCGGCACAGGTCTAACCGCCGCCGTGGTCAGTTGTTCCGCAGCCGCTGGTGACTGAGAGCCGGGGTTTTATGGAACTAATCATGAGAGGTTGCGGCCAATTACGGCACCAGGGTGGCCAACTCCTGTTCTGGTGAGGGAGTGCGTTTCCGGAGGTGTTCACCGGTATCAGATCGCACCCCAAACCTGTTTATGCAATTCCATCAACACGCGGATTTTTTTTTTATCCGGTGGAGAATTGCGTGGCACCGGGATTTGAACCCTGGTCCTCTTGCATGCGAGGCGGATGTTCTACCGCTACGCCCCCGCTGCACTCCTCTCTAATATGGGAAGTCTTTAATATGGGAATTCAACATTAAGTTATTCGTTAGCGTCACCCCTAGATACTTAAATTTAGTGACCTCAGTTAACAGCATACCCTCTATAGAATAAGAAAATATAAACGGCTTTTTGTTTTTGGTAACGAGAAGTAGGACAGATTTTTTGGTGTTAATTTTCATTCCCCACTAATTACACCATGCTACAATATTGGTAAGATTTGAGCTTAGAGCATGTTGGTCAGAGTTAATCTGTACCTAGTTAAAAGGATGCAGTCGTCTGCAAATAAGCGGATTTTAGTAGGTTTTTTAATGGCATTTACAATATCATTACAAAAAATTAGGAAAAGCAAGGGGCCAAGCACGCTACCTTGGGGTACACCTGAAGTAACTGGTAGAACATTAGAAGTGAGGCTTTTCATCTCTGCATATTGATTACGGCCAGTCAGATATTCAGATGCCCAAGCAATTATGAAACTAGGAAGACCAATGATTCGTAATTTATAGATTAATTTGTCATGCGGAACGCGATCAAATGCCTTACTAAAATTCAGAAAAATCATGTCAACTTGACCACCGTTATCGAGAATTTAAGCAACAAGATGAATAACTGTAGCTATTCGAGTAACGGTTGAATACCGTATTCGGAAGCCATGCTGGAATGGGGATAAAATGTCTTTCCAGAAAGTCCGAAACCCTCTCCTCGAGGTGGGCAGCCGCTCTGCGCAGCTCCAGCCTAAACGACCAACTCTGGGCCGTCCAGCAGGCCCTCATGGCGGCGAAGAGACACGTTCCCACGGGGGAGACCTAGGCCCGGTCTCTTTAAACCCTACCGGACATGTAATTGGTCAATATGGGCTCCAGAAACTTGTAGGAAGATGAAACAATCGAAATTTGTCGAACAGAAAACGTTTTTAAATACGGCTTTAATTTCCGATTTCGATGCAATGTAGCTGATGTCATTGATGACAACAAGGCTATAGGTTCAGCATAACGGCGGAGGAAGGCATTATATTATTATCAGGCCAAGATTTAACCTTCAGTTGCAGAATCATATTTAGCATGCCCTGATACGGAGGTCAGGAACGTGTGATGAGCTCTCGCGTAGTTGGTGCTCGGATGAAACAGAAAAGACGCTGCTAAAGTGAGTATTAAAATGATGTACAATAAGCTTGGGGTCGTCAATCATAGTTAATCATAGTGTATAATCCGCTCAACCGGTTTGTTACGGCCGCTTAAAAAGTTCCACACTTTTCGGGGGTCATTTTGAATAAAACTAGGTGGAGTGTTATTCAAGTAAAAACTTTTCGCCTGGTGAATAGCCTGCGATGAGGTACGCCGAATGTCGTTGACCCTTTCTTTCTTCTTAGGCGTTTAGATTTTCGTATGAGGTGTATTATTTCTCTTGTCATCCATGGCGTCGGCCTTTTTAATTTTGGTTTGGTACGAAGTTATCTAGGCAAAAAAAAGGCATATATCTTTGAACTTGTCCCAAAGAGTTTGATCGAACTCAGTATTAAGGTGATCTGATACAGCCATATCATCAGCACGCGTTTAACCTTTAACTGTTATCAGCGCAGGCGCATCTCAAGAATATTTCACTAGCAGAGGAAATAGGACCGCGACCATATGGGATGATCAGATATACCCGATTCTACAGACCCTTGATATTCAGCAATGCAACGAAGAATAAAAACGAGGTCTAAGAGTGACGATGAGGAATCAGTGACACGCGTTGGTTTATGCTTGTACAAGATCATGATAAAACTAAATGTCGATTATAAGACTCGAATTGGTTTGGTTTGTGGGGTTTAACGTCCCAAAGCAACTCAGGCTATGAGAGACGCCGTAATGGAGGACTCCGGAAATTTCGACCACCTGGGGTTCTTTAACGTGCACTGACATCGCACAGCACACGGGCGCCTTGCTTTTCGCCTCCATCGAAAAGCTGCCGGGATTCGATCCCGCGCCCTTGGGAACAGCAGTCGAGCGCCGTAGCCCACCCCGGCGGGGTAAAAGACTCGAATTGATAGTAGAATCGGAGCCTGATTGTAAGCTGTCTATGGACGGAAGGTTGAAATCGCCGGCCAAAATGACTTTATATTTCTGGTAATCAGCCATATGCGTTTTTAGTTGCGACAATAAATCAGGCGCCGAATCTGGTGGCCTGTATACAGCGTTCAGTACAAAAGCATGGCCACAAATATTTATTTTCAGACTCAAACATTCGCTAGATTGTACTCGTGGTAAAAGGAAGGCCTCAATATCAGATTTAATCACAACAACAACGCCACCACCTCGGGTTTCCCTACGAAAAAATTTATATGCTGGTATAATTAAATCTTCGTCGCAGATTGAACTATGAAGCCAGGTTTTTGCTAATGACATGAATGTGAGGGCAGTAAGGAGTTGGTCTATTTTGTTCGTGATACTTGTGGCCGCTCGATGGAAGCGCACTAGGAAGCGCTTCCATGTGGGGACCGCGCATTTGAAGGGAGCGCTTTTCCCGCAGCTCTCTCCGCTTGTGCCGCGGTGTCACGCCTCGCTCTCTTCCTCGCCGTCTTCAGTGCGGGTGTTCCTGCTGCTGGCTCCCGACCACAACACCCCTGATCTCCGGACATGTGAGGAATGTTTACACGACCCGCTTCGAGTCAGTTCGTGTGCCCCTCGGCCAGAGGAATCTACAAGCATTTATATTCAGGAGCCTTTTCATGACAACGTCATAAAACCTTCTGGTTTTTTATATTTTCTGTCGAACATTGTTCACTTCATCCCAAAGGTGTCGTTATCAATCCGCAACTTGTCCTGAACTAGTGAAACTTTTTTTCTGCGATTTCTCAGATTTCGCACTATCACACACAAGTTTTCGTTTCTTAAAGTGTTTCCTGCGAAAAGTCATTATGGGCAGAAATGCCTGAAATTTTCAGCTTGCTGACATTCTTAAAGATGGCTGACTTTTCGATGAAGTCTTGAAGGAATACAATAACAGGTCTATTGCCAGACTTTCAGCAAAGCCAATGAATACGGCTCACAGATGTCGGCAAGAAATTTTATTATTAATAACGACCAAGTTATTGGGGTCGGCAAATGCTTTAACGTGAGTTCCTCTCTGATCCGTAACACTTCCATCCCAACAAATGTTTTTTTGCGTTAAAGTCACCACATTATAACATTATTTGTAGGTGAAGTCTATACACAAGTTGCCATCAAAGCAAGAAAGCTTTCGATAGCTGGATGAGGGGGAATATATATTGCTATAAAAAAAAATTGATGAGACGACGTCGAACAGATAATGGCAACAATCTCAGGAGAAATGAAAGTAGGAAAGATATCAAATTTAGGATCATGGAGCAATACTACGCAGCGAGGATTTTCAGTGCAGTAAATTTTATGAAAAGACGGGGGAATTCCTACAAATTCTTTTTAGGGGTAATGTATGGACCGCAGAGAGCAGTTACTGTGATGTCATTGTCTTGGATACATTTAACCATCAGGGCAGTCGCACAACGGGTGTGATCCAAGTTGACGTGTAAAAACTTAACAATAAGGTGGGTACGAGAGGTTGCCGTGTGACTAAAAGCCATAGTTAGTTCTTGCTCGAATTCGAGTCCCTCGATCCTGCAAGACAGTGCAGGAGACGTGCCCAGCAGGGGCCCGCCGTTGTTCATGGGGTGCATTTTACGTTTGGGTCCTTGATCGGCATGGGACAGTGTGCAAGGGGGTGCGAACGAGAACAACACGCCTTATCAGGGGACATTTTTTGTGTGCACGCTCGAAGGGCATGGCCATACCGCGCACAAAAGGTATACAAAGGCCCATGAAGATCCTCTTGGACTGAAGTTCCACCGACCGTGACCCTAAGTGCGGCGCGGGAAAATGGGGGAGGGTGAACCTCAAATACGTGCACCCGCTGTCAGAGTGCTGAGGAAAAGGAAGTCTGACCTTGCAAGTTTCAGGGTCCAGGCGCAATCTGGGGTTTCTACAGTTGACGACCGCCACCAGATCCTCCGGGAGGACGTCCGGGTCAACACCAGAGAGCCGAATGTGTGGGTTCCGCCTCAAGGGAACAAGGACCTTAATTGAGGCGTTGGTCGCTTTAATGTGGATAATGGCTTCCCGCAAACGCTCAAGATCACCTGGGTCATAGCTTATCATACATTCAGTACGCTGACGACACAAGTTTTTTTCTTAGGGGATCTTCTGCCGATGAACTAATTAGTGCAAATCTGGTTCTTTGTGCTCTCCACAAATGGTCCACAGCTAATGGTTTGGTAGTTAACTCTAACAAGACCAAAGCAGTCTTTTTTCGTCCCCTTAGCCAGGATATTACAGTAAACAGTACTCTGCATCTAGAAAATAACATTATTGAAATTGTAGACAAGTTCAAATCACTCGGTGTTGTATTCGACTCTCGCGTGAGGTGGTCTGACCATATAATGTATTATTGAAAGCAAGCTCACTAGATCTGTTGGTTTCCTCTCGAGACTGCTTAACGAATTTTCCCCAAAACATAAGCTCCTTATTTATCATGCTTTAATTCAATCTCACATAAACTACTGTCACCTCGTTTGGGGTACAACATCCAAAACAAATCTAAACATCATACTCGGTCTCCAAAAGAAGGCAATTAGACTGATCGCTGGTGCATGCTACACTGCCCATACAGAAACATTATTTCCGAAATATAGGATTCATTGTGTGCATACCATGTTTGAGTATCGTCTACTTCACTGCCTTAAATTGTCACCTCAATGCTTAACTGACTTCTTGAAGAATATATCTGGACTTAAGCATTACGAGAAACCCTTTCACACCAGAAGTAAACAAATATGGTACGTTCCTCGAACGAGGACGTTATACGGTAATCAGAGCCTTCGTTTTACTTTACCATGCATATTAAATCATTATAGCATACACAACCCAAACATCTTTACCGCGTCAATTAAGGACTTTAAGCTATATTTTATCAATTCCGCACTGTCTCTCTGTACTTTCCGTTCCTTGCCTTAAACATTATTACAAGAATAGTCACCTCATTTTCATTACGTTTTGCCATATTTCGTGCATACTGTTACACTATTGTGGGCCGTTAATTTACTGTGCTGTTTTTTAACTTGCTGTTTCATTTGTATATATGTGCTCTTTCTGTGCTTCATAATTTTCATGTTATATATGTATATCTTCGCCTTAATGTCACACGTCCTGTTGCTCTGCCATTACTGGGCCTCGGGCATCTCTCAAGCTATCGTGGTGGCTTTTCGCCCGAGGCCCATTTCCTGTATATTACTGGAAATAATTTTTTTTTTCAATTTTTTCAATTTCCTTAAAGAAACTGCCAAGGCAAGACTCGTGGGCCGGAGGTTGAGAGCGTCAATGCCCTCGGATTCGGGGTCTATAGATGCTGTGAGCAGAGTTGCGACCTCCTGCCCCACGTGATTTGTAGCGGCCGCAGACGTTGGACCATCTGGTGAGGCTCCTGGTCCTGACTAAAGTTATAATATTCGCGAGTACGTGGAAAGTCCTGAATATCGTCCAGGGATTTGGGAATTGCATCACGAGGTGTAACGAAACCTGGATTGTCTCGCAAAGTTTCCGCGAAAGTCCGAGAAACATTAGATCCATTTCTCAGCGGATTAGCTTCGCAAGCAAATGTCCTAGTAGAAAGCTCCGCAATGTGGGCCTTAAAGGGGGCATGAAACGGCTAGAAAGGTCACTGACAAACGTTTTCAATGTGCAGAACAAATGCTTCCGAGCATTCATTCAAAGTAAAACTCATCGAAAAAAATCCAGCGATTTGTTATTAATTTTTAAAAACAGCGTTTTTTGAAATTCGCGGGCTGCGCCATTTCCGCGTGGCGGCGAGATTTGGTACTATTCTGCCGTGATTTCCTACGTCAGCAGTCCCAGAGTGACATGCCATGACAGGCTGCCATTGGCTGCAGCCGCGACGCCCTCTACGTCACTGACACACTTCCGGTAGCTGCGAAAGTCGTCTGCTCGAGTGCTGCAATGCATGCGTGAACCCGAGCTTGACGCTTCGGTTCGCGATGTTAACCGAAAAGGTGGTGGCGTCCGACTGAAAGTGCGCGTCGGTGAAGGAGTGCGAAAAGAGCACTAGCTGGTCCGATTTAACACCGTACCGATTAAATAGGCAGCATCAACCTTTATGTACCGACCGACGGCGCAGCAACGTACTGTAGTCCCGTCTCGTCTTTGCCGCATCGACCATTTGTGCGGCGTGTTAATAATTAAATGGAACGTGCGTCAAAAAAAAAAGGTGTACCCTCAGCTTCATCGCGAAAGTACACAAATTCGCACCGCTTAAGTGCAGCACCCGATGCCGCCAGGCGCGGGCGCTGCGGCCGACGGCATTCCGGTCGTGCGCTGCTCCCTGCTCGTCGCTAGGCCTTGTTTCTTTTGCATCGCAGCCACGGCGGACGGCATTTTGGAATCACCCGCTTCGCTGCGTCTCTAGCGTAGCCGCTCGCATGCTCATATGAGTGCGCGATTCTTGCGCGTCGGTGCGAAAATCAGTGGCAACCTGCGCTGCCGAACTGAATGTGCCGAGCTGCTTTGCTGATGTTTTGCGCCGTCGATTCTGGCTCGGACGATGCGTACACATGAGATAAACACGCGTGCACGTTGCGCATTGGCACTTCCTAAACGATGTGCGAAAGGACGTCAAAAAAAAACACTACGCTATCCTTTTTGTTAATCTCAATTTTAAGATTCGCGGACGAATAATTCGTGCTCACCTGTCATCCGATATCCAAACTCTGTAGCGATCATCAGTCCGTGCTCTCGTCGGTGATACGTACGCGTATACATTCCATTCGTTATGCACAAGAGATGCCTCTCGCCGACCATAATGAAAGCAGCTCCGGACTAAAAGTGACGACGACATATGTTTGCACGCGGGCAACTCGCACGCTCGATCGTCTGCCAGCATCCATGCAGAGTCGATGCTATCGCGTCAACTCCGCGAGGGGTCACCGGCCGCCGTTGGTCAAACCGCAGAAGACGGTACCAAAGAGACTGACCCAGGCAGCGCGAGAGAAGAAAGCGGTCTTGTAGAAAGCCGTGCTCGGCAGGAGTGCACGCTAATTTGCGCTGAATGGGACAGGGATATGAAGGAAAGTGCTCCCTCCGCGGCGGCCGCCGGTATGTGTGGACTCCCACCTGCAGGTATGCGCTCGCGAACGACCCAAGTCGTTCGGGCTGCTATCGCACACAATTCCCAGAGGTCAAGAAACTGAAGACACCGGCGGCCGAGGAAGACAGCAGACAAGGTTGAAAGCTATGCAAACGCAGACGGGACGGGAAAGGCAGAGACCGTGAATGCATGGGCGACGCTCTTGGGAAAACAGGCGCGACGACCGGAAGTCTGAGAACCGAGCGTCACCCGATGACGCTTCGTGGGCGGGGCTAGCGGGGCGGAGTTCCCGAGCTGTTTTCTTCGTTTTTTTTTTTCTGGTGTCTCGGAGTGTTGAGTTGAGGGGAGCGAGGAGGAGCACCATTTTTAATCGCCGATATCTCTGGTGTTATGAAGCTAGCTAAAAAATTCTTGCGGTGAATTGACCTGTGAAGGAGTACCTATCTCTCGACCGATTTGCTTTACCCCGTTTTAGGCATTGCATGACCCCTTTAAGAACCCCTATTTCACGGTCACGAGAAGCTATTTGGTCATGTAAGGAACGTATACGCTCCCTGTCACGAACAGCACAACCAAAGAAGTGCCTGTGCATTGAGAGACGAAGCCAGGGAGACGAGGACTGCACGGACTCCAGAGCCAGTCTTGCTTTTGCTGGCTTTAATGGTAGATACCAGTTGCTCATTTGCCCTCAAAATGGCAGCGTCTGGACCCAGCGGAAGTTCATCAAAACACATGCATACCATGCGTACTTCTCTGTGCTTTCCCGTGGACCGCTCCAAGCCGCCACGCGTTTGAAACCGCTCCGTTTGCGTTGACCAGCCTGCCCGCCCCTCCTTTCATCCTTTCCACACTGCTAGGAAAAAAAGAGCGTACATGCTGCTGTGTGCTTTGCTCGCAGAAAGGCTAAACCCCCAACAAACACACAATTAAGCGAGCGCAGCTGGAATCCGACGACCAGCCTGTCAGCCCCTCTTTCATCCTTCCCGCGCACTAAACTTGAGGAAGATCTTGCAGCGCCCTCCCTCCCACAAAAATGAAGAAAAAAAATTGGCAGTGGCTTAGCTCCGGTTCAACATCGTTGCGCTTAGGATAGCTTAAGGTACGCGCTGAGCAGCGGCCGGGCTCTCCTTCTCCACAGTTGGTCGATTCTGGCCGCGCGTTCCTGGCTATATATACACCACACACACCTCTTCTTCACACAACCAACGGAGAAAGTGATGCGCAGCTGGCGTAGGCTGTGGTTATGACCTGTCACTTCTTCGGCACCGGCGGAACACGCAGCGAAGCACGGCCGCGACGGCAGCTCCGACTTTTACTCCACGGCTCCGACACACCAGCTGCTGCCTCTGACGTCACGCTGCTCCTCGCGCATGCGCAGCTTGGCCCATGCTCTGCCATGCGACATGTCTGGACAACTAGTGTAGTGTTGCTTTCGCAACAAAAATTCTAGGGGGCACTTTGGTCCACTAAAGTGTAAAGTCACTAAGTGCGATGAGGCAAAAGCGTCTGTTACGCGGTGGTTCGGAGCCCTCTACTACGGCACCTCTTTCTCTTTTTTCACTCCCACCTTCCTCCTTTTACTTTCAGCTCGGTTATGACAGATACTGCGCCTTTTCTTTCCTGTAAACCAATTTTAAACCCCTGCTGTACTGCGTCTGTGGTGCGGCGTTCGAGGAAGCGCCAAATGAAAGGCGCCGCGTGGACGCCTCGATCGAACGCAGGGTCAGCCTTTTATATGCGTGAATCACCTGGTGGCGTCATCACCAGTCATAACGCCATGACCGGATGTGACGTCATCGTGTATATGCCATGGAGAAAGGAAAAAACTTAGGAGAGGCCCTGACGTCACATTTTTGAAGCCAGCATGGCCACTCTGCGACCGAAGCTGCAAAGTTGCTCCTCCTCCTTTACCCTCCGCATTTTCCCTCTCCGCGACGCTCACGTACCTCGGGCCCTTAGCAACGGTGTTGCTAGTGGCCCGAGTTTTCTTATCAACAGCGATGCCGTTGCTAATGGCCCGACTTGGCTAACCCTAACTGTTGGCCCCACTTTCGCCACACTTTCTCCAATGCATTGAGAATAGCAAGAGCCTCTCCTTGGTTGTTTCCTACTCCAAGGTATAGACCCTATTCACTATCAGGTTTAGCTGGCGGCAGTTGTGGCAACCCTGTACTGCGGAGACGCCATAACGTTGCGCGGTTCGAAACACGAAAGAATGTTTCCAACGCGTTGGCGCCGGTCTACCGACGTCCTGCCTGCTGCGCGCCATTCATTTGTCGGAGACTTGAGACGCCATTTGCAACGCCGTCCAACCAGAGCGGATTTCACCGACGGTATGTCATGATTCACCGTAGGCCCTCGCTCTCTCTCTTTCTTCCCCCTTTCCGACGTTCCGTTGTGCGTGCCATGGTTGCCAGTGAAGCTAGAATGACATCACGTGAATACGCTCTATAGGGAACCCAAGCTGGAGTTTGCTCGGCGATGCCTGCGCTCGGTTTCTAGCAGAGCGCATGGCTGTCTGCGGAGTCTGCGCAGCCCGCTCGCTCGGGAGCGCGTGCCACGTGCAGCCGCACGTGCATGCGAAGCAGGTGAAGGAGAGTGAGAAGGAGAGGGGACTGACGCGTGCAGACGTGCGCAAAGCCGGCGCTCTTTGCCAGTGGGGTTTCTTATTTTTGCTTTTTTCGGTTTCCTGGCTGACAAATAGGCTGGCTGGAAACGTGGTTTTTATCGGTGCTTTCTAAAGCGAGAAATTATGATTAATTGATCGCCCCGAACATTGTTTTCAAAGAGCGCTTGTTAGCAGGCTCAGACAAAAAAAAAACATGAACGTGAATTCGCTACTCGAAGGCGAGAGGCAAGCGACAAGTATTTTGAAGGACTTGAGGCGGTACCTCTTGATGTCTCTGTCCATGTTGTTCATGAAGGGTCCAGCTTTCTCGTGGAGAATACTTTATACGTGCTTACACAACGACGAGTGCTCCGGGCGCCTGTTGGGAAGCTTCCTTTCCCTTTGTGACTGCTCACTTTGGGGACCCCCAGCAAGGTGAACGAAAGTAAACGCTTCCACCCATAATGACCCATTCGCTTCAGCAGTGTGACGACTACACAGGATGCTGCCGGTGTCGTGGTGTCTGTTTTCGGCGCGTTTTCGACGCGTTCTCTACAAAGGCAAAAGGCACGCTGCCTTACCCTTTGGTTCATGCCGACAGCAGCCAGAACTTCGCTGCTGCGGCGCTGCCATTCGAAATCAATGACCTATATACCTTCTCCGATGAGGGATGGGGATCCTAACGACCTGGGTCACTGACGAGAAGCCGAGGCACGCCATTTTTGCGGCAGCCTCTCCACTAGACGGAGAGCGAGGAAATGCCTGACGACTTTCCATGCAGACGGGGACATATCTCCACGGAAACCTTTGTCTTCTTAATTCCACAGCTATGCTGTGCAATTTCGTTATCTCCTCTAGCGAGTGCGCAGTTTTGAGCTCCCGAAACAGGATCGCGTATGAGGACAGAACGATTGACGTATGTCTGTTTCTTGAGGCCGACTCGGCTCCACGATGGCTGCTGCGGCACCACCAGTTGCAAACATTGGTGCGAGATACGAGCGGTACGAGATACCTAAAAAAAAGCCGACAGCCATCCCGTTACCGCTTCCACGCAAGTTTTGCAAAAAAAAGCACGCAGACATTTTTTTATTCTAGTTATTTTCTTTTTTTTTTTGCCCCTTTTGTTGGAACGCCATGGCGGCCAGAACGCGGCCGGAGGAGGAGAGAAAACCGCGCAGCGCGCGCGAACACGCGCTGGAATGCAGCTCGGAGCAGACGAAGCGGCCGCGCTGCCCGAGGGTTTTGACGCGGTCTCCAAGGAGGGCGCTGATGCACAGAGCGGCGCAGCGCCCCTTGGCCCAGATGGCGTTCGAGGAAGCGCCAAATTAAAGGCCGCCGCTAGCTCCGCACGTACGTCTGGATCGAACGCCTGGCTGGGTCAGCTTCGTGTGTGTGTGTGTGTGTGTGTGTGTGTGTGTGTGTGTGTGTGTGTGTGTGTGTGTGTGTGTGTGTGTGTGTGTGTGTGTGTGTGTGTGTGTGTGTGTGTGTGTGTGTGTGTGTGTGTGTGTGTGTGTGTGCGTGTGCGTGTGTGTGTGCGTGTGTGTGTGCGTGTGTGTGTGCGTGTGCGTGTGCGTGTGTGTGTGTGTGTGTGTGTGTGTGTGTGTGTGTGTGTGTGTGTGTGTGTGTGTGTGTGTGTGTGTGTGTGTGTGTGTGTGTGTGTGTGTGTGTGTGTGTGTGTGTGTGTGTGTGTGTGTGTGTGTGTGTGTGTGTGTGTAACTTTTATTTCCTCCAGAATGAAGGCCCCCTACTTCCCGCCTCCTGCACGCAGGCCTAGGGGGTGAGGGCTGGGACCTCCGCGATTAGAGGCAGGCAAAGCGGTCTTGGCTCCTCTCGGCCTCTTCCGCCAGGCGGATGGCTTGCTTAATCACCTGATGACGTCATCAACAGTCATGACGCCATGACAGGATGTGACATCATAATGGCGTCACTGGTCGATGACGTCATCATGTGATGACGTCATAGTTACAGTCGTCTCTATTACTCTTTAGTCACGACTAATTACTAATCTCCCCAATACTATTCACAGCTAGCTTAGAGGAAGTATTCAGAGACTTGGAATGGGAGCAGTTAGGGATAAGGGTAGATGGAGAATACCTCAGTAATCTGCGATTTGCTGATGACATTGCCTTGCTAAGCAACTCAGGAGATGAACTGCAAAGAATGATTGATTGCCTAAACAGGAAAAGTAGAAAGGAAGGCTTGAAAATCAATATGCAGAAGACTAAGGTAATTTTCAACAGCCTCGGGAAGGAACAGCAGTTTACATTAGGTAGCGAAGTACTGGAAGTAGTAGGCGAATATGTCTACTTAGGACAGGTAGTAACCGCAGATCCGCACCATGAAAAGGAAATAACAAGAAGAATAAGATTGGGATGGAGAGCATTTGGCAAGCACTCGCATATTATGACTAGCAGCTTACCGGTATCGCTCAAGAAGAAAGTATACGACAGTTGCATCTTACCTGTACTCACCTATAGGCCTTAAACGTGGAGGCTAACCAAGAGGGGTCTACTTAAGTTGAGGACAACCCAGAGGGCTATGGAATGAAAAATGGTAGGGGTACCATTAAGAGATGGGAAGCGTGCAGAGAGGGTAAGAGAAATAACTCAAGTTTCTGACATTCTGTAAATCAAAAGGAAGAAACGGGCATGGGCAGGACATGTAGTGCGAAGAGAGGATAGCCGTTGGTAGCTTAAAGTAACAAACTGGATTCCAAGGGAAGGAAAACGTAGCAGGGGGCGGCAGAAAGTTAGGTGGGCGGATGAGGTTATGAGGTTCACAGGGGTCAAGTGGATGCAGCTAGCACAGAACCGGGTTATTTGGAAAAATATGGGAGAGGCCTTCGCCCTGCAGTGAGTATAGTCGGGCTGATGATGATGATGATGAATTAGTAATTCATAATCATCATCAGCCTGACTATACCCCCTGCAGGTCGAATTCCTCTTCCATATTTCTCCAGTTAACCCGGTTCTGTGCTAGCTGCATCCACTTGACTCCTGCGAACTTCTTAACTTCATCCGCCTACCTAACTTTCTGCGGCCCCTGCTACGCTTTCCTTCCCTTGGAATCTAATTTATTACCCTAAGCGACCATCGGTTATCCTCACATTGCGCTACCTCTCCTGCCCATATCCATTTCTTCTTGATTTACACTAGAATGTCAGAAATTTGAGTTATTTCTCTTACCCTCTCTGCACACTTCCTATCTCTTAATGGTACCCCTACCATTTTTCGCTCCACAGCCCTCTGCGTTTGATTTGATTTAATTTGATTTGAATTTTATTCAGACAGTCTCGAATACAGAGGGCAAAAGGCAGATGAACTCTGCCTGACGGGGCCCAAGCACTCGACACAATGCTCACAACAAGTGGCAGAAGCAAGAACAACATACGTTCTCATTACACAGAGAACTCACACTTATGCAAAAAAAAAAACGAATTACTACTAGTTAAATGCGACTCTGGCTAGCCTATCATCATCACTGCAAGCATCCTCACGCTAGAGAAGGAGAATTAGGATGGGCTACTCACGATCCCGAACGAATGACACTGACATAATTCAGTTGGCTTTTGTTGGGCAGGATCGGCCGGATTTGTTTGGGTGACGACAGATCCAAGAAGAGGGGTTTAGAAATACGTTATTTTCCCACATGCCGATACTAGAAGATGAAACTAAAAGAGGGCTGGAGAGGCCAATCAGCATGACAGAAATTGAAAGAGCTATTGAAGAGTTGAGTGCTCGAAAATCTCCTGGTCCTGACGGCTTAGGTACCGACTTGTATAAGCGTTTCAAAGAAGAAATTACTGAGGTTCTTCCTTGCGTCTCTACGGAAATTTATGACAAAAAATGCCCCGTCATTTAGAACAGCCCATGTGGTTTTATTAACTAAAAGTGAGGACGAGGCTAAATTGCTGTCGGTTGGGGCTTATCATCCGATAAGCCTCACAAATGTTGATAAAGTGTTTATGAAGATTCTTGCCAGAAGATTGTAAAATGTTATAAAGCATCTTCTAGGGTCCCATCAAACGTGCGTTATGAAAGGCCGCACCATCGGAACAAATGTCTACATTGCAAGAAGAACTGTTCTTGAATGCTGTGACGCCTTCGCAGAACGAGTTGCTATGATGCAGCTTGATCTTGCGAAGGCTTTCGATAAAGTGTCGCACGAAATTCTTTTTGCAATCCTAGAACATGTAAATATGTTGGCTCGGTGATATCACAAGGTGTGCGGATAGCGTATGAAAACTGTGTCGCACATATCATTGTGAATAAGCAGTTATCAGAATGGATACCTGTCTGTTTTTCAGTATGGCAAGGTTGTCCGCTCTCACCTCTGCTTTTTGCTATTTATCTTAAGTCGTTTTTGTTATCATTGATACTTAATGAACGTGTCTACGGGTTCACTCTCCAGTCTACGCAGGTAAAAGTACTTGCTTACGTGGACGATATCACTGTTTTTTGCGCAGATCGGAAAAGCGTTAAAGAAGTCGTTCGAGTTGCGTGTGACTACTGCAAAAAGACAGTTGTTGGCACGGGGAATGGGATAATACACCGCAATGTTTGCTAATATGCGGTGGACTATGGTTCCTGCGAAGTACTTGTGTACCATTAGAGCATTATAAGAGCAGCAGAGATTTGTGGAACGACATAACTCAAAAGACTAAGCAAAAAGCGGATGGGTGGAAAAGGCGCGGCCTCTCAGTGTCCGCACGTGCAAGTGTCTGCAATTTGTTTTTGATTACCAAAATCTGGTATTTGCTGATATTTTATGCATATCCCGCTTGAATCTGCAGAAACTGCATATCCCTTACAAAAATGCATGTTGGGTGCCTATAGAAATTCCTATCAGATGTGTCAACATACGCTGTTGAAACTCCATCGATAATCATCGACATCTTTGAAGGTGCCGTGTTGACCCCATGTTGAGCTCTTTTGGAATAGTGGCCCATGTGTTTCATAAGAGCGCTTTTCGAATTCGCGCAACTGAAATTCTGTTGATTTCAGGCTCAAATGCTTCACAAACTCTGCAAGTGACGCTTTTTGATTTTCTGCTACCTTTCCACTCCTGAACAACAGAAAATAGTACACGACCATCGGTTTGCACGGAGCAGACACGAGGTGATTTTCATTAATGCAAAAGTAGTACAGTACATCTCCTAGCTGTGATAAGTCACCACATTCTATGTTCTGCCCGACCAATCAACAATCCTGTCTGATCAGTGCTGGTTAATGATAAGCATAGTGAGGCTTAAAAGAACAAGACAGATCTTGATGTTTTAAGCCCCATTATACTTACTCACTCATTAATCTACACTAAACTGACTAAATTGTTGATTGGTCGAGAAGAACATAGAATGTGTTGACTGACCGCATCAAAAATATGTGCTGTGCTACGTTTTCATTATTATAAACCACTCATGCCTGCTCCTGGCTAACCGTTGATCACATACCATTTTCTGTTGTTCCGCAGCGGAAAGGGAGCACAGAATAAAAAGGCGCGTTATTGAGAAAGAACACATAAGGATTGCATATTTCGTGAACCCACAACATGAGCTGGGTTGTTTATTTGCTTTATTTAAATTCATGTGCAAGGTATGACGCCAGGCTGTTCTTTGCGTAAAACGCTGATACGTCCGGGAACTCCTCGCATGTGATGCTGAAATAAACAATGGAAATCATAATTAAGTTGCGGTATATACTAACCTTAAAATCAAGCAAACGCATTTGTGCGCTGCTCCACGTCATAGCTCAAGAAATTCCTTGTCTAAAATGAGTTGTCACTGTCTTTCACTGCTTATAGATGGCATCGACCGCTGCCTCCACAGCTCGGCAGCACTACTACATCGTTCATTTCTCCCTGATAAAAAATATATGCTGCCGCCAAAGATCCAATTGTGAATATAAATAGCAAAGCGCAGGTCACAAGCATTACTACCCAGAAAACTTCAAGCAAAATTACCAACTATAGGCACTGAAATAAGTGGAAACAAAAACACTGCAAAAATGGTGGAGCTGCGCAGATTCAGATAACCCACAATGTGTGACAGTGGCATATTATGATTTCGATAGTGTGTCCGTCTCAGCGCGAGTACCGCATCGAATGAGTACAGCACTGTGCCGAACAATCCTTCAAAAACGGTCACCATGTAAAAGAAAGAAAGAAAATGTCGCCACCCCAACTGGCGTTCCATCGGCCCCAGCGTCCGCGTTAGAGACAAGCCTCGTTCTCTCTCTCTCTCTCTCTCCCTCCTTTTTTTCCGACGAGGCTGGCTTACCTGCTAGAAATATTTACATGCGAGCTTCCCCTTGTAGCACACATTGTACAAGACTGGCACAAAGAGGAAAAGGAAAAAGCAAAACACTCACCAAAGTGCAGACGCTCCGCCCGCGCCGTCTTTTCGCCTAGAATCCAAAACGCCTGCGACTGTTGAACTTCTTAAACACGTCCTCCTTGCGCAGAAGCTGCCGCCCAAGAGCGGAGTCCTCTGAAGACAGACTTAAATTCGTACGTTCGCGCTCCAATTTGAACAAAACGATCTTCGTGATAATCACCAGCGAAAAACCTACATACAGTGCTTCGCTCACAGTGCAAGAAGCGACCACGGTGGCGGGAAAACGCCAACTGAACTGGCACATCGCCGCACTCAGCGTACCCGCGTCTGCGTGCAAAGAAAACGGGGCGCAGAAGAACAGCTTCGGTGAAAAGGGGAAGATGCCATCCCCGCTGCGCGGCTCCGGCTATGCTGAAGCCAAGGTCATCTCCGTGAAGACAAACCACGGAGAAGGCAGAGAGCGGGTTGTGTCTAGTTATCCGGCCAGAAATCGCGCTGTCACTGGATTTTAAAGAGAATTGGTTTTGCCTTACAAAATTTGTGTGCCCATTTTTCGGCGGAGTATCTTAGTACTGTACCCAGGAAAAAATTGTATAAGGGCTTGCTCAGCCTGTTTGTACCCGTACCCCTATACAGATCCATATATTGCGGAGGCCCAGGACAAAATGTCCTAAAGAGAGTTAGGAAGATGCCGCTTAAATTGACCGTCAAATCGTCTTTCTTCGAGCTTCACTCCCTTCTCGTAAAAAAGTGGCTTAATGATAAAGGTATATTTGTACCTTGCACCCTCAACTAAACAATCTGGAGAAAAAGGGGCCATCGATCACGTTTTTATAGCTGGGGTCCAGTTTTCTACTGCGGTATATTACAAAGAACTTTAAAAAATGAACTACCCATTATTCCGGCATCCGGTTTCTACCCGTACAAAGTGACGAGGTCCCACATGATATTGTTTATTTACAGAGCACTTCTTCACCTTAGCCAACCGATGGTGAGCTTCCTCAACGTCTGTTCTGGAGAGCCTCTTCTGTGCGCATGCTGACATCTCCCCCTTCGCAGACGAAGCCCCTGGGCTGTCAGTCCCGAGAAGCGCTCCATTCTTGCGACATGAACTACCTGTGTTTTCCGAGAGGGGCGGCCTTGGGAACATTGGCGAGACAAGATGTAATTCAACTCATTGATGCGTGTGAGCACAATAAATGGGCCTGTGTAGTGCGACAACAGCTTTTGGGACAAACCACGCTTGCGGAGAGGTGTCCAGCGCCACATTGCCGGAAAGGTAGGAGGCATCCTGATGTTGACAATCGTAGCTCTGCTTAGAGCGGTCCTGCGAGGCCAGAGTGCGTTATCGGACGACCCGACGAGCCTCTTCAGTGCGGCAGAGGGTGCTCGAGACAGAAAGCTCGGTGTCGAGAGAGAACGGCAAAATGGTGTCGAGAGAACGTCGAGGCGGACGGGCGTAGAGGAGGAAAAATGGACTATAAGCAGTTGTCTTATGCTTCGAGGTGTTGTAGGCATAAGTAATGAATGGAAGCACATTTCAGTTCTTGTGCTGCGAGTCAACATACATCGCAAGCATGTTCGTCAGCGTCCTGTTTGTATACGTTCAACGAGGCCATTTGTCTGGGGGTGGTACGGTATAGAGTGACGGAACTAGCAAGTACAATAGTGCAGAAGCTGTTCCACAACATCTGCCGTAAACTGGCGGCCTCGGTCACTGATAATGACACGAGGAGGCCCATGACGGAGGACGACAGCGTGAAGAAAAAAGAAAGAGACGTCAGCGGCGGTGGAGAAAGGGGTGGCGGCAGAGTAACGCGTGAGATGATCAACGCACACGATGACCCAACGATTGCCTTTGGACGAGCGGGTAAACGGACCTATGAGGTCAACACCCACTTGCTCATATGGTGTGGTCGGTGGTGTCACCGGATGTAAGCGGCCCGGCGGAGAAGTTGTGGGGAACTTGAACCGCTGGCACTGCACACAGGAGTTCACGTAACGCTGAGTCGTTGGACGCATATTTGGCCAGTAGAAACGTTCCTTAATACGCGTAAGAGTCCTGGCAAACCCCAAGTGCCCAGCTGTAACGTCATCGTGCATTGCGTGTAGAACAGAGTAGTAGAGGCTAGCCGGAACGACGAAGAGAAAGCGTGCACCGCCAGGCAAGTAATTTTTCCGGTAGAGCAAACCATCGCGAATGCAGAAAGGGTTTTCAGATGCCGGATCACGAGATTTTTCAAAAAATGGTACCAAGTCTTGATCTTTTCGTTGTTCTTGCTTGAATATGACAAGATCCGGAAATTGAACGGAAACGGCGGCAATTTAGTCGTTGTCATTATAAAGGGTAGTTGCGAGAGGTAGCCGCGAGAGGCAGTCAGCGTCGGCGTGTTGGCGACCACTTTTGTACGACACTATAAAGTTGAACTCCTGAAGGCGTAATGCCCAGCGGGCCAACCGACCGCAGGGGTCACGCAGATTCACCGGCCAGCCAAGCGAATGATGATCAGTGATGACTTTAAAGGCCCGTCCATAAAGATACGAACGAAACCGCTGTACGCCGAAAACGACGACAAGACACTCTTGCTCCGTCACGGTATAATTGCGTTCAGACTTGCTGAGGGTGCGACTTGCATAAGCGACAACATGATTTCCTCCATGCCGTTGTATGAGCACAGCACCAACGCCGATGCCGCTGGCGTCAGTGGGAGCTGTCGGGCTGAAATGACGTAGTATGAGCCGCGATGCAAGAAGAAGCTTGAGCTGGCGAAACGCAGAATCACATTCGGGAGTCCATTTTAAAGGAATATCTTTCTGCAAGAGGCATGTGAGCGGGTATGCTACGTCAGCAAACTTGGGGATGAAGCGCCGGAAGTAAGAGCAAAGTCCCAAGAAGCTCTTGAGTTCTTTCACAGACTTCGGTTCTTTGACGCAGCTGACAGCTTCAATCTTTCGTGGGTCGGGCCTAACGCCTTCTTTGTCAACCAGGTGTCAAAGCACAACAGTCTGGCGTTCACCGAAGCGGCACTTCTTGGAGTTCAGCACGAGACCGGCTTTTTCCGTGCAGTTAAGGACAACAGCTAAACGGCTGTTATGCTCGGCGAATGTCCTCCCGAAATTCACCACGTCATCTAGGTAACACATGCAAATTTGCCACCCAGTCCACGCAAAATGGTGTCCATAAATCTTTCAAAGGTAGCCGGAGCGTTGCATAGCCTGAAAGGCATCACATTAAATTCATATAACCCATCTGGAGTCACGAACGCAGTCTTCTCTTTGTCTTTCGGATGCATCGAGATCTGACAGTATCCGGACCGTAAATCAACAGAGGAAAAGTAGGAAGCTGAATGGAGGCAGTCAATGGCATCATCAACGCGCGGGAGCGGATAAACATCCTTCTTTGTGACAGTGTTGAGGCGGGGATAGTCGACACAAAATCGCTATGTGCCATCTTTCTTTTTCACGATAATCACAGGGGCGGCCCACGGACTAGATGATTCCTGAATAATTCCCAGTTGCATCATATAACGGACCTGTTCGTCAATTATCTTGCGTTCTGAAGGTGGAGGCACGGTATGGCGTCTGTCTAATCGGGTGTGCAGACCCAGTGTCGATCATGTGATGGGTGCGGGAAGGTGGAATCGGTTGTCATTGATCTCGAGCAAAGTCGAGCACGTCCACATGTTTCATAAGAACTTCCATCAATATCCGGCGGTCGCTCGTGGGTAGCGATTCGTTTATCATTGACTGGAACTGGGAATCAGTAAGATCAGGCTGTCTAGTTGAACGACCAACGCCATCACTGAACGCGGCGATGTGCATAGAAAGGCGTTCTTCTTCAAAGTCGGCGAGTTTCAATCCACGCGGCAATACGGCAGGTTCGTTGGAATGGTTGACAGTCCAAACCGTGTCACGGCCCTCGTTCACTCGAACAACGCTGCGGGGCACCAACACATTCTTTTTCGCGCCAGCAAGAGAAGCGGGTTCCACCAGAGCGTCGAAGGCATTGGGAACCGCTCCCAAGAATATTACTGGGACGAAGATGGCGGACATCGCCGGAACGACGGTATCTTCCAAGAAAGAAAATGCTTGGGAAGTCGGTGGCGATTCTTCTATCAGGTCCGATTGAAGGCTAGGGCTTATTCATATCCCACCACTGTTAAAGTCGAGAGTTGCGCCACACTGCTTTAAAAAGTCAACACCTAGAAGAACGTCATGCGTTGAGCGATGAAGCGCCGTAAATTCAGTCCTAAACACGTGGCCAGCAATCGCTACATTTACATAACAAACACCAAGTGGAATCAACGATTCTCCACCTACGCCACGAAATATGACAGTTCTGTCCCAACCAAACATAATTTTACGGACGAGGCGACTCTTAAAATCTAAGCTCATCACGGAAACTGTAGCACCCGTATTCACTAAGGTCATAACACAAACTCCATCCACTAACACTTTCAGGCGGTTCTTTAGCATAATGGCAAGTAGAGGAATTGGCAGCATTGATGACCTGGTGACCGCACCTCCATCGGCCGCACACGCTAGTTTGCCGGTGCGAGAGGCGGCGGGGAGATGGCGAACGTCGGGAGATACGAGCAGGGGGAGTCAGGCTGCGGTCAGAAGCTGGAGAGTAATTTCGTGGAGGTGCATAGCGGTAGGAGCCCGAAGAGGGTAGAAAGGTCTGGTCACGGACTTCTGGACTCCCGTTATATCGACAGTTCGACCATTGGCTCTGTTCTGGAAATTTTCTTTTCAGCTAAGACACATAAGCCTGACCTTCCGTTCAGAGCTATTGTTTCGGAGCACTACACTTGGCAGTTCGTTGTGTCTTCATACCTTTCGAAACATTTGTCTTCAATACAAGAAGCCGACCCCTTCCAGGTACCTAACTCGGAAGCAGTGACAAGGTTTCTTGGACAACATATCTGTTCCCCATACAGCGGGCTTAGTGCGGACGTAGTTGATATGTATTATTCGCTCCCACATAGCCAACTGATGCAGTATTTGCGACAATGTATTTCAGAAGACAGTGACGAATGCTTGTTTCAAAATAACAGTGGAATTTCAACGGAATCGTTCTTGGAATTGCTGTCTTTTTATCTCGATAATACCTATATCGTGTGGGATGGTAATATGTTTGTGCAGAAATCGGGAGTGTGCATAGGGGCAAAAGTAGCCCCTATCCTAAGCAACATTTTCCTAAGCCAGGTTGACAAGAAAATAGAGACTGATCTAGTTGGAACTGTATACCGCATTTTCCGCTATGTGGACGATTTCCTTGTGGTTGGGGGATCCCTGGAACCTGAGGATGTGACACGAGTTCTTGAAGTCTTCACAAGAAATGGGTAGGGACTAAAATTCACCCATGAAATTCCTCAGAAAGATGTTCTTCAGTTCCTTGATTTGAAATTGACGTTTCAGCCGGACCATATCTGTTGATTCTACCAAAAGTGAGAAACCCTTGCTGAATTATAAATCATTTCACTCTAAGCTTGTAATAACCGGTATAGTCAATAGTTGTTTAAGGATGGCAGTGCAAAAGTCCTGCACTCATCAAATGAGCACTAGTGTCGCCACTCAGGTTAAGAGGAGTAAGGAAGCGGGGTACCCTGATGCTGTTCTAGTGTATAGTGCAAACAAAGTTATCCGAATGTTAAAATGTTCAGAACGCGGTTCGGAGATGCAAAAGGCTCCTAAAGAACGCAAGGTGGCGGTTATGCCATATGTGCATGCCTTAATTATCTCACAAATTAAAGAAAGAGGGGGCTAGGCACGGAGTGGATGTTTTATTCTCAGCCCCTAACAAACTAGAAAAATTGGGGGCGTCCGTCCAAAGGAAGTGAAGGATGCAAAGGAAATAAGAGTAGCATTAAGCATGTAAGTGGGTACGTTCCATGTCACAAGGGTGTAGTTCACCACATTCCGCTGTCTTGTGGCCGCACGTACAGTGGCCAAACTGGCCGATGTATCAACGTTAGGATCATGAAGCACTGTAATGCATTAGACACACAAGCTACGAACCTAGCCAAACATTGATTTTCATTGCGGAAAACCAGTTGCCTCCCCCTTCGCCGCGACCGATCGCCACCACCCCAACGAACTTCGTGGCAGCGTCGGCTGGGAAAGGAGGTAAATACCTTCCCTTGGGGGAAGGAGACCTAGCGATGGGTGCGCCACCAAGACGTCTACGCGGATTCCTGCGAGAAGACGACAGATAAGGTCTCTTCGATTTGGCTTGCACTGGCTGCACTAGCTCTGAAAAGTGCTGCAGCAGAGCCAGGTGGTCACGTGAGCGTGCAGTGCCAGTTCCGACACTGGCGTGCGGCGGCAGCTGCCAAAACGAGTACGCAAGTGTAGGACTCTGCAACCAAGCAGACGCGTGCGCGCATCATGCATCGCGTACTGTAACATGATCACGCCCAGTTTCGAAGCCAGCTGCCGTAGGCCTACAGCGCTCGATCGGAAAGTGACGACGACTAACAGTGACACCAATTGACCAAATACGTGCGACTGCGCACGATCTTTATATCGGACGGTCTGCGAAGGTGCCATTCATGCGCCTGGGTACGAAGAATTAACGTTGTAAGCAGTTGCCACGAGTACTAATTTAAATAATTAAGACTGCCTAACAAGACGCTTGATTGGTTTCCACGAACTTCATCATCATCATCATCATCATCAGCCTGATTATACCCACTGCAGGGCGAAGGCCTCTCCCATATTTCTCCACTTAACCCGGTTCTGTGCTAGCTGCATCCACTTGACCCCTGCGAACTTCTTAATCTCATCCGCCCACCTAACTTTCTGCCTCCCCCTGCTACGCTTTCCTTCCCTTGGAATCCAGTTTGTTACCCTAAGCGACCATCGGTTATCCTCTCTTCGCACTACATGTCCTGCCCATGTCCATTTCTTCTTCTTAATTTCCACTAGAATGTCGGTAACTTGAGTTATTTCTCTGACTCTGCACGCTTTCTATCTCTTAATGTTACCCCTACCATTTTTCGTTCCATAGCCCTCTGGGTTGTCCTCAACTTTAGTAGAACTCTCTTGGTTAGCCTCCACGTTTCAGCCCCATAGGTGAGTACAGGCAAGATGCAACTGTTGTATACTTTCCTCTTGAGCGATACCGGTAAGCTGCTAGTTATAATCTGCGAGTGCTTGCCAAATGCGCTCCATCCCAATCTTATTCTTCTTGATATTTCCTTTTCATGGTCCGGATCTGCGGTTACTATCTGTCCTAAGTAGACATATTCGCCTACTATTTCCAGTATTTCGCTACCTAATGTAAACTGCTGTTCCTTCCCGAGGCTGTTGAACATTACCTATAGTCTTCTGCATATTGATTTTCAAGCCTACCTTTCTACTTTTTCTGTCTAGGTCATCAATCATTATTTGCAGTTCATCCCCCGAGTTGCTTAGCAAGGCAATGTCATCAGCAAATCGCAGATTACTGAGGTATTCTCCATCTACCCTTATCCCTAACTGTTCCCATTCCAAGTCTCTGAATACTTCCTCTAAACAAGCTGTGAATAGTACTGGGGAGATTGTGTCTCCTTGCCTAACACCTTTCTTTATGGGAATTTTGTTGCTTTCTTTATGTAGAACTATGGTTGCTGTGCATAGTTCTACATAAAGAAAGCAACAAAATTCCCATAAAGAAAGGTGTTAGGAAAGGACGAACTTACTTCTGTCCAAAAGCACTAGCTGACGCACGTATGTTTGTACCTCATTGCGCTCTCAGACATTCTATGTGCTCCGTAGGCGACAAGTTTGATGTCGCATAGTCGCTGCGCAAGCTGTCTTGTGGCACACACACTTGGCGCGACAGAAACTCGGTCGATCGCAGCTGATTTCTGTTCGCATCCACCCGTCTTCCGAGGTCACAACGCGATAAAAAAAAATACTACGTAGGACAACGCGCACGAAGGTGCCGTATCGCGGTCACGTACCACTACATATGTGGCCACAACTACATATAATACCGCTCCTCCATCAACAAAATGCCAATCACCAGCATGCAGCCCAACTACCTTGTATACGCAACCATTTGCGGATCCGTTAGCAGCGAACCGTCCGGGTTCTGAAGGAGACGGACTTTACAAAAGCTATACAGAACGATGCGCAGCGTCGTCTGCTCTTGGACAAGCGGAGCGTACGCCAATGCTGCACTTTTTTCTGCACCTCTTCTGGAGCGAGTGCAGAGTGAGCGAGAACTCGTGCAGAACTAGCCCTGCACCTTGACAAAACGAGGAGAGAAGTGCAGACGGCGCGCGCGGCACTGGCAAAACGAGGACGGCGGTGCTGCACTACTTGAACTAGTGCAGCTGGTGCAGGTAAATCGAAGAGACCTATAGTTTCTGGATCCAGTCGGCAACGCGAGCGGTCGTCTCCCGCCGCCTCTCCCGGCAAATGCCGGGGATAGCGGGCACGGAGTACGCTGAGCACGCGGGAGGACCCGTCGTGCACGACCGCCCGTCTTCTGGTTCCCAACGGCGAAGCGACCGGTAAATACCGCACGCTCTGACGCGGCAAACGCCGTGGTATGGCTTTGTCCGAAGAATGCGGCGCACACGGGAGATCCCGGCCGCCATATTCACGGCGCGCGCAAATTTCCGCCGCCGAAGTCGCACCCCCATTCCCCAGTCGGTGAGCCAAAGTCCTTCTTACGTAGCGTTGCCCCTCCGAGGAAAACCTTGTTGATGTATAGCTAGCCGGCATGCTCTGTATTATTTGCAAGTGCAATAAATATCATTCGAGTATTAACGATGTGTCGTGGCCGTCCTTGTCCCTTTGTTCCCTCCGCGGGTCGCTAGTGAGGACGCTGCATCCGCGGAATGGCGGGGTGGAAGACCGTCCCCCTCATACCCCCAACGTGGTTATCTCGTGCAGAAGCACTTGAGCTACTCGCTCCCACCGCCACAACGGTAGCCCGACGTCTGGCAAACCCTTGACACAAAGGACGATAATCTGTTCGCAACGTGGAGTGCCCGCCCGGACTTTAATTAACAGCGTTAGGCTTGATCCGACATCGGAGTGCTAGCAAGGCTAATATGCTTTCTTGACGGCGAGGTGAGAGGATTTGCAGCGAGAACAAATGGTCATATGTATTTGTGTGTGTGTGTGTGTGTGTGTGTGTGTGTGTGTGTGTGTGTGTGTGTGTGTGTGTGTGTGTGTGTGTGTGTGTGTGTGTGTGTGTGTGTGTGTGTGTGTGTGTGTGTGTGTGTGTGTGTGTGTGTGTGTGTGTGTGTGTGTGTGTGTGTGTGTGTGTGTGTGTGTGTGTGTGTGTGTGTGTGTGTGTGTGTGTGTGTGTGTGTGTGTGTGTGTGTGTGTGTGTGTGTGTGTGTGCACTTTTATTTTTTTGTGTGTGTATGTGCCGGGACCTTTGAGAGGTGCAGCCACGAGGTCCCTACATGGAGCGCGAGACCGAGCCGTCCACGGAGAACAGTAGGCCGGAAGCGAGTGAGTGCATCAGCCGGGGCGGTGACCCTAGCTACTTTTCTTGTATATTGTTGTAAATATTTCCTCTTCCGTCTCTTTAACTCTGGGAGCCAGGTGCCGCAATCGGCTGACTGGTATTGCAGCCGTGATTGCCGGAAAGCACCGGGGCTCTCCGACACCGCTGGACGCGGTGGGCGCCGTTCGCTCATAATTTGCCTTTGGATGGCAGCGAACGATTAGGGCCACCCTGGGTTCCCAGAGATGCACGTCCTCACGGCATTGTCTTCTATACATTGTCCTTACTGCTAAAGCGACGAGGCTGAAGGCTCTTTTTGGGAGCTGCCTGTCGCACATCGGAGGACAGTCTGAGTGCGTTTTTTTTTTGTTTTTTTTTTTACTTCGCTGTAGCCGAAACATCTCCCTTGACCAGAGAAAGCTAACTTTGTTCGAATGAACTTGGAATTTTGGGGCCAAGAACACGAATCGGAAATATCGCGGAACCAGATTATTATGTCGGCAAACGAACCACAGAAGCCCGTGCTTCATTCGGATTAACGGAAAGCAGTGCATGTGGTGCCGGATAAAATTATTTGGCACTCGTATTGGCCCGCATTTTACCAAATGGTCATTTTGCGCTAATTTATTCAACCTTTTGGAGATCCGGAGGGTTATATGCAGTGATCAAGTGAAGCCGCCTGGGCCTGCTTCGATTGTCTACGTTCCTGTCTGCTACTCTACGGCCGTGAATTACCGAAGCTGCGGGGTCTCGCGGAACCAGTCCGGATTTACAGCAGGGGAGGCCAACCCCCTGCCTGCCAACAAAAGCGCGCCAGCGGGAACAGCACCCTTCCGTCACGCTGGCTTCTGGGACCTACCGATGGACAGCAGGGGCCCCTTCACCTTGCTGCTCGTCGGATGGCACCAACGTTTGGATTGCACAAGTGTCCCAGTCGAAAAAAACTACAGAACCGTGTCAAAAATACGACAAAATATTCTGTAGTTCTGTCGTAAACGTCAGATTTTCCTGTAGTTCTGTAGTACTTTTCTGTAGTTCTGTAGTTTTTCTATAGTATGTTTCTGTTGTCTGTAGTACTTTCTGTTGTAACTACAGAAATTTCTGATGTTACTACAGAATGTTCTGTTGTCACAACAGGTTTTCCGTCAAAAACCGCACAGAAATTCTGTTGTACCATCAGAAAATTTTCTGTAGTTTTTTCCGACTGGTTGCCTGTGCGAGTTGCCCTGCGGTCGTCATTGCAAACCTCGTGTGTGCCTCGCGGATGGCATTCAAGGAGCAGTTCTCGACAACCATAGGTGAACATTTAAGGAGGGAGGGATGTGGAAAACCAGTTGCCTCCCCCTTCGCCGCGACCGATCACCACCACCCCAACGAGCTTCGTGGCAGCGTCGGCTGGGAGATAAGGAAAATATCTCCCTCTGGGGGAAGGAGACCCAGCGATGGGTGCGCCACCAAGACGTCTACGCCGATTCCTGCGAGAAGACGACAGAGAGCCAGAGTTGCCTAATTGGGCTACTTTATGTTGTGGTTTATGTTGTGGTTATGTGTGTTGTGGCATAAACAGGTTTGGGGTGCGACCTGATGCCGGTGAACACCTCCAGCAACGCACTCCCTCACCAGAACAGGAGTTGGCCACCCTGGTGCAGTAATTGGCCGCAACCTCCTATGATAAGCTCCATAAAACCCCGGCCCTCAGTCACCAGCGGCTGCGGAACAACTGACCACGGCGGCGGTCAGACCTGTGACGCAGCAGGGGGTGCTAAGAAAGCCTGGCTCCGCTGGACAGGCCGCCATTGGAAACTGACCCTGGCAACGTTTAATGCTAGAACCCTAGCTAGTGAAGCTAGCTTAGCAGTGCTGTTAGAGGAACTAGAGGGCATGAAATTTGATGTCATAGGGCTTAGTGAGGTTAGGAGGCCGAATGAGGCATATACTGTACTGAAAGATGGGCATGTACTGTGTTATCGAGGCTTACCAGAGAGGCGACAACTAGGAGTAGGCTTCCTTGTCAATAAGTATATAGCGGGTAATATAGATGAATTCTACAGTATTAATGAGAGGGTTGCAGGCATCGTAATTAGGCTTAATAAGCGGTATAAACTGAAGGTTGTACAGGCCTATGCACCTACATGTAGTTATGATGACCAGGCAGTTGAAAGCTTCTATGAAGATGTAGAATCGGCAATGCGAAAAGTAAAGACGCAGTATACTGTACTAATGGGCGATTTCAATGCCAAGGTAGGGAAAAAACAGGCAGGAGACAAGGCAGTAGGTGACTATGGCATTGGTTCCAGGAATAGCAGGGGGGAGTTACTAGTTGAGTTTGCAGAGCGCAATAACTTACGAATCATGAATACCTTCTTCAGCAAACGAAAGAACCGGAAATGGACATGGAAAAGTCCTAACGGAGAGACTAAAAATGAAATCGACTTCATAATGTGTTCAACCCCCGCCATTATGCAAGATGTAGAGGTAATCGGGAAAGTTCGATGCAGTGACCACAGGATGGTGAGGTCCCGAATTAGCCTAAATCTGAAGAAGGAACGCAGCAGATTAGTAAGAAAGAAACCCATCAACGAATTAGCGGTGAGGGGGAGGGCAGAAGAGTTCAGGATCTCGCTACAGAATAGGTTTTCAGCTCTAACTGAGGATGGCGACATTACCCTAGAGGCAAGGAACAATAATTTCAGAGATATCATTACTGAGTGCGCGGTAGAAGTAGGCGGTAGGATAGTTAGACAGGATACCGGCAAGCTGTCTAAGGAGACGAAAGATTTGATTAAGAAACGCCAGAGTATGACAGCTTCCAATCCAACAGACCAGATCGAATTGGCCGAGATATCAAAGCTAATCAATAAGCGCAAGTTGGCCGATATAAGGAAGTATAACATGGAGAAAATTGAGCATGCTGTAAAGAACGGGGGAAGCCTTAAAGCGGTAAAGAAGAAATTGGGCATAGGCAAAAACCAGATGTATGCAATAAGGGACAAGGCGGGCAACGTCATCACTAATATGGAAAAGATAGTGAAAGTAGCCGAGGAGTTCTATACAGATCTCTACAGTAGCCAAAGTAGTCAGGACCCTAATGAGATTGGCGGTAGGGAAAAACAGTCAGACGTTCCACCAGTGACGAAGGACGAGGTCAAGAAAGCACTAGAAACTATGAAAAGGGGGAAATCAGCTGGAGAGGATCAGATAACTACAGATTTGCTGAAGGACGGGGGGGATGTCGTGCTAGAAAAACTGGCCACCCTGTATACGCAGTGCCTGGTGTCATCGACGGTACCGGAACCATGGAAGAATGCAAACATTATCCTCATTCACAAGAAAGGGGACTCTAAGGACCTTAAAAATTACAGACCAATCAGCTTACTGTCTTTTACGTATAAGGTATTTACTAAGGTAATCGCTAATAGAATCAGGACAACCTTAGACTGCAATCAAGCAAAGGATCAAGCAGGGTTTCGGAAACGGTACTCTACTATCGATCATATCCATACCATCAATCAGGTGATAGAAAAATGCTCGGAATATAACCAGCCCTTATACATAGCATTCATTGATTACGAAAAAGCATTTGACTCAGTTGAAACCTCGGCGGTGATTCAGGCATTGCGAAATCAGGGGGTAGACGAGCCGTACGTGAAAGTGCTGGAAGATATATATAGTGGCTGCACAGCAACCATAGTTCTGCATAAAGAAAGTAACAAAATTCCCATAAAGAAAGGTGTTAGGCAAGGAGACACAATCTCCCCAGTACTATTCACAGCTTGTTTAGAGGAAGTATTCAGAGACTTGGAATGGGAACAGTTAGGGATAAGGGTAGATGGAGAATATCTCAGTAATCTGCGATTTGCTGATGACATTGCCTTGCTAAGCAACTCGGGGGATGAACTGCAAATAATGTTTGATGACCTAGACAGGAAAAGTAGAAAGGTAGGCTTGAAAATCAATATGCAGAAGACTAAGGTAATGTTCAACAGCCTCGGGAAGGAACAGCAGTTTACATTAGGTAGCGAAATACTGGAAGTAGTAGGCGAATATGTCTACTTAGGACAGGTAGTAACCGCAGATCCGGACCACGAAAAGGAAATAACAAGAAGAATACGATTGGGATGGAGCGCATTTGGCAAGCACTCGCAGATTGTGACTAGCAGCTTACCGGTATCGCTCAAAAGGAAAGTATACAACAGTTGCATCTTGCCTGTACTCACCTATGGGGCTGAAACGTGGAGGCTAACCTAGAGAGTCCTACTTAAGTTGAGGACAACCCAGAGGGCTATGGAACGAAAAATGGTAGGGTTAACATTAAGAGATAGAAAGCGTGCAGAGTGGGTCAGAGAAATAACTCAAGTTACCGACATTCTAGTAGAAATTAAGAAGAAGAAATGGACATGGGCAGGACATGTAGTGCGAAGAGAGGATAACCGATGGTCGCTGAGGGTAACAAACTGGATTCCAAGGGAAGGAAAGCGTAGCAGGGGGCGGCAGAAAGTTAGGTGGGCGGATGAGATTAAGAAGTGAGCAGGGGTCAAGTGGATGCAGCTTGCACAGAACCGGGTTAAGTGGAGAAATATGGGAGAGGCCTTCGCCCTGCAGTGGGTATAATCAGGCTGCTGCTGATGATGATGATGTTGTGGTTGGCGGGAAATATTGTTGGTTGGCTATTTGGCTATTTTTGGGCTATTATGTATTTTTGCTTGAAACGTCCAGAAATGGACTCCCTCGCCTCAGGGACGAAGCACAATTGTGACTTGTACAGTTGCGGGACAATAGGTCCTTGCACGACCTGTGGTTCAAATTGATTGTTCGGGATATGGAATTAGGTTGCGGCTGGGTGAATGGGGGACCTTAGACCTTGGGGGGACTTTGTACATGACGGGGTCGGCAGGCTGAGGTGTGCCCGTACAAAGTTTGTTCCTTCCCTTTCCGGCTTCCCGGCGTTGCCGATCGCGTTAAAGTGGTGTAACAGCTTAGTGGACAACTTGTGGAACTCTGCAAGGCTTATTTTCCACCACCAGAAAGGTCTCGTTCCAAGATGCCACTCTCGCATATTCGAAGAAACGAGCAGACGGAAGTTCTCCTTTCTAAGTAAACCCAGGAATATCCAGGGGACTTCAAGATGACTCAGGAAGAGGGGTCGGAAGAGTACAGTGTTTGAATACCATCTCTTTATATGTGAAATAGAGGATGAGTGGTGTGGGTATTGTCTAGCCTCTTGGTCATCGAGGGTGACTGTGTATTATGGTCCATTCGTCGCAGTCCCGCCTGCAACACGTTCGCGACTCGCAAGCGCCATAAAGAGGTGCCTGCTTCTTCTCATTTCAACAAAGACTAAAATAATTTTAAAATAAATTGTGTGCCCAAATGTACGAAGTTTTTTGGTTTGGCTATTTTGGGCTATTATTATTGGTTGAATTGTTTGGCTATTTTGTGCTACACCGCGCAGAAAGTTTGGCGGGTAATGCTGTGAGTACCTGGCAACCATGAGCTTCTGGATCCAGCCGGTGCCGCCACCATATAGCCGGTAACGCGAGTGGTCGTCTCCCGCCGCCTCTCCCGGCAAATGTCGGGGGATAGCGGGCGCGGAGTATACTGTGCACACGAGAGGACCCGTCGTGCATGACCGCCCGTAGACCGGCCGTGAAGTCTGGTTCCCAACGGCGAAGCGCGCTCCCGCCGTGGTATGGCTTTGTCCGAAGAATGCACAGGAGATCTCGGTGCGAGCAAGTGTCCCCTTCTTACGTAGCCTTCCAAAGAAAACCTTGTTGAGCCGGCATGTATTATTTGCAAGTGCAATAAATAGAGTATACCGTCTCCGCGGGTTGTTAGCGAGGACGCGCAGAGTGGCGGCGGGGCGAAGGACTGCCCCCCACTAACTCCCACATCATGTTGACCGGCGCACAAGAGGCTTTCCATATCATCAGAAAAACGGACGTGTGTGTCAGCACGTACACCATCCGTGACTTTCAGCCAGAGGAATGAGCCTACAACACAAAGGTTAAAGGCTCAGTGCAAGCACATGTGATTTGTGATTGAGTTTATTCTGATAAGTACGTCTGGGTTTGACGCATGTTCTTAACGTTGCGCATGTGCGCTGATTGAGTAGAGTATAAATTGATGGGTACGTGTTTTCCTAATAAAGACAGTTGTAAGTTCAGCGCCGTCGTTGTGTACCTACTTCCTCTCGTCTCTATCCTTTTGCGCTGTTGCTTAAACATGGTAAAGACGAAGCAGTCCGTGGGCTTTAAGAAGCGTACTTCATCAAGGAAAAAGTCAATCAACGCATCAGTGATGCTTCTGGAATGATATGTACACGGCGCAGACCTGAACTACCTGCGCGGCTTTTGGTAACGGGTTTCAAGGCTGATTTGCAATTTTCATCCCCCCCCCCCCCTTGTTTAGGCACATGTGTGCCCTGCCTATATGAGCCTCAGCAACATTCATAACTATCAACCCGTCAATTCTGCCCGAATTCATTTCCTTCCTGTAATTGTGCATTTGTGCGTGCAACTCGTCATTAAGTTAAATTTATGAGGTTTAAAGTCCGAAAAAGCTCAGGCTATGAGGACACCGTAGTGGAGGATTCCGGATAATTTCGGTTACCTGAGGTTATTTAGCGTGCACTGGCATCGCACAGCGCCTGCTTCGATCACCTCCACCGCAAAGCGGCCGCCGCGTTTAACGCATGTGTATGCTATATGTGTAACATTGTTCTAGTTAAAATGTAGTGTTTGTAATATATTTTGAAATTCTATTTATAAAATAATGATACATTTTAATAGCTCTGCGTCCATAGCCCTTTCATCATGCATCCTGCATGTGGTAATGACGCTCTTTGGCTAACGTAATCCGGATGTTAAACCGCTTGAATTACACTTACCTAGTCTGCGTAAATATTTAGGAAACTGCTGATTCACTCATTTTAGACAGCTGTATACGAGCACATGGGAGATACAGTTAGCGGGCGGTGGCGGTAGGAAATTAAAGAATGCACTGATAGCCGGCTCATATCGCTGTACGTACAGCTCCGACAAGCTTATTATCGTGTCAGTTCGAAGGAGAGCTCACGAGTTGCATATGGTATTGTGCTGCACCGGAAGGTTTTCGCCCATCCTCTATGTGTAACTATATATTACTCACGATTCTTGATTCGTGTTGCAGTTTTTATGGGTTCTGATATTTTTCGGGCTTGATCCTGCAGCGTTACGCCGACGCTTTAGTGAAAGCTGCGTATATTGTTTGTTGCTTGGATATTGAAATCAACATCCAAGAATGTAGTATATTAAAAAAAAGAAATAGTGTGAAAAAAAATGAGTGTTCATGCGTCACGTAAGGAAGGTTAGGAAAAAAGTTAGGGAAAGGACTGATTGTTGGAAGGTTTGCCCTAAGAAACAACGTTTTGAACAAGATGCTTTTCGTTATGTTCGGCATGGCGACCCGGTAGAAATACTTCTAGGGACTCTACCGGTAGCGTTGGTTGCAACAGTTGCAACGTGCGTTGTTCCGGACAGCGGCCGCCAGGGGAGAATGCGCCAGAAAAAGCCCCGTCAACGGAGTCAAAACGCGCGCGCGCGACCGGTTGCCTTCGTGCAGGCAACGGACGTGACGCGCGGGCGGTTCCGTCGCGCGGAGGAGTTTTCTTTTTCTCCTTAATGACGTCAGGGCAAGGGTGAACACGAAACATGGCGGAGTGCCCCCTAGCCCGCTGTGCGCAAGAGCGACGAGCCTTTCGAAAGGAATTTCAGCGATGGAGCCGGGATATGCTCTTTGTCATCGGTAAGCTTTCGTAAATGAGTGGGTCGTCGTTTCGTGTTCCCAAAGCAGTTACGCCGGCCTCGATGTGGAGGACTGAAGTGAATAGTAGCTTTAGTAGGTCACCAAAATTTCGGGTATTGCCTTCGGGACCTTACATACGGTTGCGATGTTGCTAGGGTTAGTTGCCGGATGCTTGGGGCAGGGTGGCGCGCGCTTTAGAGGAGCGCTGCGTTTCTCTCCTGAAGAACTTGACTGGCCGGCGCGCGACCGTGGTTCAACTTTGAACCATCCGACTGGGCGCAACAAGTAGCCGCCGCGGGCGCTCTGGTGTTTCGCAGGTTTGGAGCGCGTGGCCGAAGAAATGATGGGCTCCAAGCGGTGGAACCGGATGACACAACTCGAAAACGGTAGGTGTTTTTTTTTGTTTTGTTTTTCTTGTCGCGCGGCAACTAACCGCAGTCTGCTCACGGCAGCCTTGGAGGAGCAGCTGCAGCTGGTCGACTGGGTGCCGGACCAAGTGTGCTACTTCTGCGACGTTCAGCCGGCGAACGTGAGTGTCGAGCGCGCGGGGCCTTTGCACGCACGCTGACGTTGGGATTCCGGTCGCAGGAGCCCCCCGGAGCGCCGAGCGACTATTCTAGTTTTATCCAAATGGACGAACAGTCGACAGGTTCTGATCGGGCTTCAGGTAAATGTCTCGCAGCAGCCATCCCAGTGTTCGGCCGTTGAGGGGGCAGCCTCCCCCGCTGAGGTGAGTGCCAGGCAGGAGGCCTCCCTGCATGGAGCACCGTGGAGGCATGCGGCCTAACCCGTCTGGACTAATCGGCGCATGGGAGGGCTGCACCCTTACTACTAACTGTGCTGCCCCCTCCGGCTGCCCGAGTGACCGCTGCCGCTGCCGCCGCAGGGTCTCCATCCGCCGCGTCTCCGCCGGCTGCTGCTGGCGAGGAGCAGCCGTTGGACCTGAGCCTGCACCCCCGGCCCGCCGCCGAAGAGCAGCTCGGGTCAGTCGCCGTTTCTCTGACAGTTTGGCAATATGCTTGTATTGTAGAGACCAAAATGCACTTGTTAAACATTGGCCTTGGGTGGGCGCACTTTAAAGGCACAAAATTAATATTGTGCCCTTGGCAGTAGAGTGTGTTTCATAAGTGCTATGTGAAGGGACGCACATTGACCTGTCTATGTGCCTCCCTTCTCATGTCCGCGGCCTCGCTCCGTTGCCATAAACGCATGACACTAGAATTCGTGCTGTATGATATGTGTGTCGCTATGTCACTAGCAGCAGTGATTGGTCACCTTCCTGAAATGGCCACGTAGCAGAATGACCACAAGTTTTTCACCTGTGCTTGCAGTTGTGATAACTTAGCATTCTATCTTACCTATTGTGGGAAACTTAAGGTGCAAAAAGTTTGGCCAGTTAATAATAAAACTGCTACTGTAGTAAATGAAGTCGACGGTTTGACGAAAACCTGTCAAACCCTCTCTTTTACTGCAGTAAGACCATACTGTAGTAAATGCCACATACTGTGTTTTGCATGATGCTGCAGACAGGAAAAAGCAGCAAAATTTTTTGTTGGCTGATTGATTGAAGGTGAAGAAATGTTGCATGTGAGCACAAAATATTGGAAATGCACGTGGATGAGAGGCATGCATGTGTCCAGGCATTTGGTATTGCTAAATAAGGATTGCATTGCAAGCTCAGCTGCCTAAGCTCAGCTGCCTATGGGTTTGTCCACAATGACGGACCAATGTGTATCAACTGCACATAATTGCCTCCTCTGTTGTTTCAAATGAACAAGGCTAATACTGTTCAAGTGATAGAGGCAAATGTCAGTGCACATAACCCCAGGAGCCTGAGATGCTTTGGAACGTATTTAACCAAACTAAATACTCTTGTGACCAATGCATGGCTCTTTCTGTGCTGCAGGGATTGTGTGATTGCTGAGCTATTGTTTTATGTTTCCAAGTCCTGACTAGAAGGAACAGAAATCACCAGGTGGTCCTTGGTGCTTCAACTGTGGAGTGAGCAGAGGCAGGAAGGTGTAGGAATGAAAAACACAAAATGGAGGCAAACAACATCACAAGTGTGCGTGTAGTTCCTTTGATGCCATGCATTTTGGTTGGCCTTGATTTTGTTCCTGGAAATGCAACTTGGTTTTTAGTTTGTTGACTTAGGGATTTAATAAGCTATAGTCGGGTACAACTTGAGAATGCAGCAAAAGCCTTCACTGTTCCAGCACACAAAGTAGTTCCTGCTGCCAACTGGAGGAAAGGACCTTTTGTCGCAGTGTGTTTCCACCTAAGATCGAACAAAGGGTTGGTCGGTCGACCTTTTATATATTGTTGCCTGACGAATGGAAAGAAGAGATCAACATTTGGTTTTGCTGTCAAAATTTTTTTCGTGGCACGGAAAAGTAATAATGACGAAGAGGTGGAGTGCTGCGCTTACCTTCTTTGCTGTTTTGACCAGCTTTGGTTATGAATTGCACAGCATATGTTAATGTTAGGTAGCTGAAAATTGTCTTACTAAATATATGCATGTTTTTGTTTGTATTCAGTCGATTTTTCGCTTTCCTGAGTAGTGTAGATGTTTTTGTAAATTTTCTCAAAACCGGCCCAGGAATTTTACCTACTTTGCAGGGGTTTATTTCAAAAAAGGTTTATGGCAGTGCAGCAATAATTTGACACAATGTTCTCAGCATAGTTATCTGTCAAACAGCTAATGCTTATATTTATAAAACGTTTCAATAGAGAGATACAATCGCGCTAATTTCAAGAAAACAGCAAACAATAAAAACTTCTGAGGATAAAGGAAAAACCCATTTTTGATATTTATTAAACTTGGTCCATCTATTGTCCTCTGCTTCAGCTTTCGAAGTCAATAACAACATGTTACATAATTTTGTTGCAGTAGTAATTACGGCAACTTCAATAAGGCCCTTGTACAAGGCATAGGCACCACGCAGGTCTGAAGATTCTATGACATTTGTGAATCATCCACAATTTTTAATCCTTGGCATAATATTGTAACAAAGAGAAATATAGTTAGAAAAGAGGATTAAAGATAATATACATTGAGAAACAGCCAAGGAGCGAGGCAATAATATTGTAACAAAGAGAAATATAGTTAGAAAAGAGGATTAAAGATAATATACATTGAGAAACAGCCAAGGAGCGAGGCAATGAGGGCCTAGCGTTCGACGCACTTCTCTTCACCTTCCACAAACAAGCACGACACTTGGTCGTCATTGTTCTCCACTTGTAACAGTATTGCATCTAGTAATTTTTGTCTCGACGTTTCAAATTAGCTGTGATAGACACAGCAGTGAATGATTTCGAATCAGTTTTGTACGCGTAGACTTCCTGATGTGCTGTAGCATCGGGCAGCACATAGACGTTTTCGCAATCACCTTGACCATGACAATGAAACTTTCTGAGGACAGTTTAAAAAAATGCCATTTTTGATATTTTCTAAACTTTGTCTAGGTATTGTCCTTCACGTCAGCTTTCAATATTATTAAAAACATATTGCAAAATGTTAATGCACTAATGCATTAATATTTACGGTCAGTCCAATAAGACCCTTACACAAGAATTTGCAATTGTTGTAGATCCGACTTGTTGCCCGCTGAGCGTTGAAAATTCAAGCAGGATTAGATTTCAGGTTCTTAAAAAATGCCCAACAGTACAGAAGAGATGTTGACGGAACTGAGGACGTTAATTCTGAGATGATATGGCCACCTAAACAGCCATTAGTGCAACGGTATTCTCACCCCAGACATTCGTTTTAAGAGGCGGTGCAGTGAGAGCTCGTTATCGCGCCTTAGGACGGACAGAGTTAGAAACAGTAGTACCTCTCAGGTGCAACGCATGTGCACTAGAGCTGCACTATTATATCCTCCCGACGCTGATAAGAAGGGGGTGAGAAAGCATGAAAGTGGTGCTCCAGTGGCAAAGCGAGGTATCTAATGTAACCGGATCTCAGCCTGAACTGGGTCTTTTGCTGATCTGCGGTTCACACTTCATTCCCACACAGCACGCATGGCTGGGACTGCATGGAAGGAACTGTGTGTACAGGAATGAAAATGTGCGCTGTCGAATCATTCATGAATGCAGCCCAAAAACACTGTTTTAATGGGGCAGTTCTCCATGCCCTTCACAATGTTTTCATTTCACTAAAATTATTTGGAATATGTTGCTTGCTCATTGACCTTTATCGTCTTTCTGTGTAATCCGCCTTATGGTGAAGGTGATTGCGAGAAACGTCTGTGTGCTTCCCGATGCCGCAGCGCATCAGGAACTCTGTGCGTACAAAACTGATTCCGAATCATTCACTGCTGTGTCCAACGCTGGGCCCTCATTACCCGGCTCCTTGGCTGTCTCTCAATGTATACATCTTTAATCCTCTTTTGTAAATATATTTCTCTCTGTTAAAATATTGTGCCAAAATTTAAAAATCGGGGGCGATTCACAAATGCCGTAGAATCTTCAGATCAGTGTGGGGCCTATGCCTTGCACAAGGGCCTTATTGAAGCGGCCGTAATTACTAATGCAACAAAAGTATCCGACATGTTTTTAATAATTTTGAAAGCTGAGGCAGAAGAGAATAGATGGACCAAGTTTAAAAATATCAAAAATGGATTTTTTCTTTACTTGTCGTTTTATTGTTTGCTGTTTTCTTGAAATCAGCGCGATTGTATCTTTCTATTTGAACGTTATATAAATATAAGCATTAGCTGTTTGACATATAACTATGCTGAGAACATAGTGTAGAATTATTGCTGCTCTGCCATTAACCTTTTTTGAAATAAAGCCCTGCAAAGTAAGTAAAATTCCTGGGCCGATTTTGCGAAATTTTATAGAAACATCTGCACTACTCAGGAAAGCGAAAATTGACTGTATACAAATTAAAACATGCATATATATTTAGTCCCATAATTTTCAGCTACTTATCAATAACATATGTTGTGTAATTCGTAACCAAAGTTGATCAAAACAGCAAAGGTCATTATTAATTTTCTGTGCTGCAAAAACATTTTTGACAGCAAAACCTATTGCAGATCTCATCTTCCCACTCGTCAGGCAACAATATGTAAAATTTTGAAAGAAATATATAAGGTGGACTGATCATCCTTTGTTCGATCTTGCGTGGAAATAGCCAGCAAGCCCTTTTATAGGCATCAGCAGTTCTTTACTGTAACGCAGATGAAAAACTGGTTTCGAACACCCTGAGCAGTTAGCTTCTGGCAAACATATATTTTAGTGCTGGAATATCAGCATAGAATGATGTCTAATAACCGTCATGCTTTGCAGGTCACTACATTGCTCTGTTGTGTGCATGAATGCAGGCGTTGCCAGTGGTTTCCTTTCTGGGTAGCCTGTTGAAATCGCTTATTGCAACAAGAGACCTTAATGTCAGAGTACATGCATTGCAGTGTTATTTGCGAGAATGTGCACAAAAAAATTATTTCGTTGTTGGGGTTGGGATTTGTTTATTTTTGAAACTTTATGAAATACTGACCTTTTGTGGTAATTTAACATGACATTGTCATGGTGTTGAGATGAATTACCAATTATTAACACTCGCATGAGGTGTCCTCGTAGAAGCAGTTTCTGTCGTCATTAAAACTTGACAAGAGCTGGCAGACACAAGGCTATCACATGGTCTGAGTGTTGGTAGAAGAGATGCTGTTGCCAGGCAACGTACATGCACAGTTGTAAGGGAGCTAGCGATGCAATACTTTGTACAACTGTGTTGCTTATTCTCATCACAACTCTGGCAGCCACAGCAAGCTAATTGCGTCTTGCATGCCATCGGCTTTACTCATAATGGTTCAGCTTTCACTTGTGACAATGATAGTTTGTAGGGCTTAACTAAGGAAGACGCTGTAGTGGACTGACATCGCACAGGCTTTTCACCTCCGTCCTTAGTTTCAAGCTCGAAGAGATGTCCAACATATTGTATATAGCCTGGAATATGGTGACAAGTGCCTTCCTCGCACAAGTCAGGGGCCATTTTGAGGCTTGCACACTTGGATGAAAGTGAGAAATATTTGAGAAATATGAGAGAATGAGAGAGCAAGTGAGAAATATGAGAAATTTACTGGATTGGTACCAGCTCTGCTGTACGAGTGATTGAGGGAAGGAACAGTACAGTGGTAAACACACCGGCATCATTGCATGTTGGCTCATTAGCAGCAACAAATGAAGTTGTGCCTGCTTAACTGGACTGTGTTAGCCTTCCTGGGGCCAAGAATAAATTTAGGTCAATAGGTGTACAATTCTATATTTCATTGTTGCCAAATGTGTCGGTCCAAGAGGCAGTCAGTGATAGCAGTAGATCTGTGCTTGGTTTTCATACATTAGTTGACCACAGTTCTTTCCCTACAAACATTGGCTGTGTGAATCTTTTGTGGAGTAAAATGATGATAGTGCTGCATTTATTTCAAGTGGGACAGAGGCATGGCCTTATTGAAAGAGCTCATAGTAGTGCAAAACAGCTGAATTACCGTTCTTCGTGAAAGCACTAAATAAGTTCTGCCTACTTTATTATATTTTCCCTCCTGCAATGAAGGCGTCCCATAAGAGAGCAAAGCATAGCGCGTAGCAAACTGCTGCTGCTGCTGAGATAAACACACTACAAAGGATGTTTACTTATTATAAAAGCAGGTGCTATGAAACGGTAGAATAGTTATTGGGCGTCAAATGCTGCATGTATGCTATAAAGCACTAATGTAAAAAGTTGGACCAGAAATTGGCTCATCTTGGTGAGAGGTAGTGTTGAAAGTTGGCAGTCAGATGGTAGGTAGTTTTCTCCACAGACGAGAGACGTGGTGCAGGCGTCCTCCAGTGGTGCGGGGGGGTGGTGTGGACAAACGTTCGTACACGGAGGCGGAGCTGCAAGCGGCCCTGCGGGACATCCAGAGTGGCAAGCTGGGCACACGCCGGGCAGCTGTCATCTATGGCATCCCCCGCTCGACGCTGCGCAACAAGGTCTACAAGCTGGCCCTTGAGCGCCGAAATGCGGCCTCTGCACCAGGGGTGGCCGCCCCTGCTAGTGACTCGCTGCGGCAGCTGCTGCGGGCGGCCCCGCCCAAGCCTCTCGAGCACAGCCCTGCCCTGGGACCCCTGTTTGCGCAGGTACCCATTTAACCTCTTACTCAACAAACAATGACATGATTGAGGAGCATGTCAGGTACAACTATATATCACTATTACTGATCACACAGTTCCACAAAAAATGCACAGTGGGAAACTAGGCTCCTATGAAAAATATGTAATTTTTGCATTCTATCTGGATGCTTTACACCGTATACCGTGTGTCCCAGCTGACTTGAACCAAGGGTTACAAAATAATATATTTTAGGTAGGTCAGTGAAACCAGTTGCATACAACTGCCAGCCTCCTTGCGCACTACAGGCAATTTTTTGTTTTGGAATTACTTAAATAGCTAATTATGTTAATTTTTCTAATTTATTAAATATTCATCTTAGACAAAAAATGTGAATTGGAAAGTTGTACAGCACCTTCAGAAACCCCCATTCCATTAATTGCAATAAAGTCTCACGTGTATCTTTTTTTGTGGGCTCAAAAAAAAACCCCGCGAAATATAAATAATACCACATGACTAGCGCATTTGAGCGCCACGATTGTGGTGTTCTCATTTGTGGTTCGAGCGAACGAAATCAGCTGCGGCCGTGTCCCGATGGTCCCATCGCAGCGGCAGGCTGAAATGTTGCCGATGGTTGGAACGAGCTCGAGTTCGCCCGTCGCCACTGCGATCTTGGCAAGGCCTGCGCACCCTAGCATCCTACGTCACGACAGGCGGATAACAATAAAGAACCGGCAAATGAAGGTGCGAGCGCGAATTTGAGTCTAGTCACATAATCTCATCTCGCCTCTTTACCCAAGCCTGTACGCGCAGATTCAGTGCTGATACCTTATCGCTCATCCGATTGTTGTGACTTTCGCTGATTGGAGAGAAGGTGATGCAAAGGCCTTGTTAAAATTTCGGTGGTGCCGGCTCGCCGCACTCGCTGCAACTTGCACCGTCACGTGGGCCGTCTGTTTGACGCGGGCGAAGAAGCCATCGCAGGCATATCGGCCTGCCGCTTTAACGGGGCTGAGGAGACACGGCCGCAGCTAATTTCGTTCGCTCAAACCTCGACTGAGAGCACCACAATCGCAGCGCTCAAATGCGCTAGTCACGTGGTATTATTTGTATTCCGCAGGCTTTTTTTTTTTTTTTTTTGAGCCCGGAAAAAAAGATACACGTGAGACTTTATTGCAATTAATAAAATGGGGGTTTCTGAAGGTGCTCTACAACTTTCAAATTCACATTTTTGGTGTAAGATGAATATTTAATAAATTGGAAAAATTAACATAATTAGCTAATTAAGTAATTGCAAAACAAAAAATTGCCTGTAGTGCGCAAGGAGGCTGGCAGTTGTATGCAACTGGTTTCACTGACCCACCTCAAGTAAATTATTTTGTAATCCTTCGTTCAAGTTAGCAGGGACACCCAGTATATATACAGTTGAACCCGGATATATCGAACTCGAAGGGGATCGCGAAATAGTTCGATATATCGATAATTCGATATATAGAAATCTGCTTGGGACGGCACTTACGATGCTTAAAAACGATACCGTATTTGTCGCGTAATCAACCCATTCGCATAATGAACCCACCCTCCACTTTTGCACCCGAGAATTTGAAAAAAAAAAATGTGCTAAGGCCAGCTCGCTCACAGGCAAGCGACTGAGCGATCTCAGCGACGAGCGGCAGCTACAGAGCAAAAATTTTCAAACTTGTTGGAACTGCGTCCCTCTCGCCGCTCGAGCCACCGCGGCAGCTCAAAACAAGGTTTCTGTGTCGCCACGGCGGCAAAAATCGCCAGCATTTTCGCTTGCATGTCGATGGCACTTGTCAGTCCGTTTCAGTCGTCTGATCCACAGCTAATTGGCAGCGTGCCGAGATGCTGCGCAGCGATAATGTCAGGGCGCGTTTATCTTTTGATAGCTCCTGCCGTGGCGGGGAGCGAACTTGGCAGAGTGCCCATGATGGCTCGATTGCACAAGCCTGGTTCGATTTATCACGCTGCGCTTGGGGCGGACGTCATAATCGCAGCAGCTGACCGCATACTTTCGCTGATTCATACATGCAAGTATAAACGGTAAAAAAATAAATAAAATAAACATCCCTGCACAAAAAAAAAAAAAAAAAAAAAAACCCTGCCGCTTCTTAACGTCCGCAGCCGCCATATCTTAAGCTGCGCCGCGCGTACAGCACAACGATAAGAAAAAATGACTCGCAAGAAAGAAAAAAAAAAATCGGAGAGAGAGAGAGAGCTGTCGCTTCTTAACATCCGCAGGCGCCATAGCCACATCCGCCGCCGCACGCAGAGGGTTCGCAACACACGCTGGAGAAAGCGTCCGACATCTGTCTGAAAACGGGCTGAGCTGGCTTGGCGCATGCGTAGCGCGTGCTGAAGGAGAGAGATAGCTTGGCAAAAGGATGGGCACACCCACGCACATGGCTTGCAAACGTCATGTGTTGGCGCACGGAAAACGATAACTGCAGATGCGCGCGCCTTTGGGGAATGGGCGCGGCGCTGCCTAGACCAGCCGTCGCCGAATTGTCCCCTCTCATTCCTTCCGCACGTGGCTTGAAAACGGCATGCGGCAAACGGCCAAGTGGGATGCCGTAGTCTTTCGGGAAGGCACACTTTCCAATGCGTGGTGCGGAGTTCGATATATCGAACGACCGGTGAAATTGAGTTCGATATATGACGCGGCTTTCCTATACTTTTACATGGCATATTCAAGGGGATATTTCGTGAGTTCGATATAACCAAAATTCGATATATCCGGGTTTGGTATAACTGGGTTCGACTGTATAAGTAGTAAGAATGTGTTGCTAGATGAACTCCTGTTATCAGGGTACAATTGGGAATAAGGCTTTTTTTTAGTGACCCAATCTCTCTCATTGGGCACAGAAGACATTCGGTCTTTGAATCGAGAAACAGCCTAACACAGATTGTCATTAACAATGAATGGGCAAAACATGCGCCTCTCAACAAACGATACACTGTGGGCAAAACATGCGCCGCTCAACAAACGATGCACTCACCAAGAAGGTTCTTCATGAGCTTCGAAGGCGCGACAGTTGTGCTAACCCAAGGAGGGGATACAGTCGAACCCGGTTATATCGAACTCGGATATATCAAATTTTGGTTATATCGAACTCTCGAAATATCCCCTTGAAAATCCCATGTAAAAGTATAGGAAAGCCGCGTCATATATCGAACTCCGCACCACGCACTGGAAAGTGTGCCTTCCCCAAAGACGATCGCATCACCCTTGGCCGTTTGCCGCGTGACGTTTTCAAGCCACGCGCGGAAGGAATGAGAGGGGACAGTTCGGCAACGGCTGGTCTGGGCAGCGCCGCGCCCATTCCCCAAAGGCGCGCGCATCTGCAGTTGTCGTTTCCTACGCGCCAACACATGACGTTTGCAAGCCATGTGCGTGGGTGTGCCCATTCTGTTGCCGAGCTATCTCTCTCCTTCAGCACGCGCAACGCATGCGCCAAGCCAGCTCAGCCCGTTTTCAGGCAGACGTCGTACGCTTTCTCCAGCGTGTGTTGCGAACCATCTGCGTGCGGCGGCGCGGCGGTGGACGTGGCTATGGCGCCTGCGGATGTTAAGAAGCGGCAGCTCTCTCTCTTTTTTTTTTTTTTTTTTTTTTTTTGCGAGAGTCATCTTTTCTTATCGTTGTGCTGTACGCGCGGCGCAGCTTAAGATATGGCGGCTACGGACGTTAAGAAGCGGCAGGGTTTTTTTTTTTTTTTTTTTTTGCGGGGATGTTTATTATTTTTTTTTATCGTTTATCCTTGCATGTATGAATCAGCGAAAGCACGCGGTCAGCTGCTGCGATCATGACGCCTGCCCCAAGCGCGGCGTGATAAACCGAACCAGGCTTGTGCAATCAAGGCATCACGGGCACTCTGCCAAGTTCGCTCCCCGCCACCGCAGGAGCTATCAAAAGATAAACGCGCCATGTCGTTATCGTTGCACAGCATCTTGGCACGCTGCCAATGAGCTGTGGATGAGACGACCGAAATGGACTGACGCGCGCCATGGACATGCAAGCGAAAATGCTCGTGATTTCTGCCGCCGCAGCGACACAGAAACCTTGTTTTGAGCTGCCGCGGTGGCTCGAGCGGCGAGAGGGACGCAGTTCCAACAAGTTTAAAAATTTCTGCTCTGTCGCTGCCGCTCGTCGCTGAGATCGCTCAGTCGCTTGCATATGAGCGAGCTGGCCTTAACGCATTGTTTTTTTTTTTTTTTTTTTTTTTTTTTTCATTCTTAGGTGCAAAAGTGGAGAGTGGGTTCATTATGCGAATGGGTTGATTACGCGACAAATACGGTATCGTTTTTTCGCATCGTAAGTGCCGTCACAAGCCGATTTCTGTATATCAAACTATTTCGCGATCCCCTTCGAGTTCGATATATCCGGGTTTGACTGTATGCGGAAAGAAGTGCACCTCCAGTCCACTGTCTGTGGCCACTTCAAAGATTTGGATGGTACACGGCAACTCGGGACTGGAAAAAAGTTAAGGGGGACACTGGTCTTGGATCTATTTTCCCTATTTTAGAGCCAATCCTGATGAAATTGCATGAATTTGTTAAGTTTTTTATGCTGATTTCAAATATGCAATACTTTTCCCTCTAAATCAATTAGGTCCATGTATATTCAATATTAATTGACTAATAGTACCTCCGTGACAAACAATTGGCTAAGTACCTAATAATTCTTCTTTATTGCACGGCAGTGTAGTAGAATCATGAAAGAGTGCAATGATCGAAGCACTTTTCGCATTTTACCCCTATTAGCAATTTTACAGCACTTGGAATATCATCACTCCGTTTGGGACTATTATGCTTCAATTAACTTTGAAGGCAAAAAATTTTGAAGGTTAATTAAATAATTCTGCTTAGATCCTTGCACTCATCACACTTTCTGCTTCCTGCAGCAAAAGAAAGTATGTCTCTATCGCTTCTAGATGTAGAGATATCGATGAACTAAAACAGCCAGGTGACAAAAATTTGCACTTTGAGAAAAGCAGGAAAAACAAACTAGGTACCGTATTTACTCGAATCTAGGCCGGTACTTTTTTTTTTTAATTGGTTACGAAAGTCGGGGGTCGGCTTAGATTCGAGGATGCGGTTTGCCCGCAACCGCTAGACATGTAGCGCCATCTCGCAGCTACTGCTTGAAGCTTGCAGGTTTGCAGGCTCCATTTTGCTTTTGTGAACGTTGCACCAAGGTCTCGTCGTTTCGTGTTTCCTTGTGTGCGTCTCTGCGTGCCCTCGAAAAAGCAGTCGTGTTCGCGGCGCGATGGCTCCCACCAAGCGATGCCATTACACTGCGGCTTTTAAGCGGAAAGTAGTTTTAGAGGCGGAGAAGGCGTCAAACCTACAAGCTCAGCACGACTTCGGCGTGGATGAAAAAAACGTGCGCCGATGGCGCAAGCAGCGGAATGAGCTTTTCTACTGCGCTGCAAAGCGAATGGCCTTCACTGGACCCAAGAGCGGGCGACACCACGAGGTGGAGAAGGATGTCGCTGATTTTATCAGGAAGCAAAGGGAAAGTGCAATGCCCGTGACGACGGAGATTATACAGGCGAAGGCGAGGGAGATTGCAAACGTTAGAGGCGTTGGACGGACCCAATTTAAGGCCAGCAGGGTCTGGGTCACTCGCTTCATGAAGCGCTTCGGGTTCAGCTTGCGACGGAGGACTTCTGTGTGCCAAAACCTACCCCCTGACTTTGAGGAGAAGCTGGTCGCATTTCAGCGCTTTGTTATCAAGAAGCGGTTGGAGGAGGACTACAGACTGGGCCAAATCGGTAACGCCGACCAGACCCCAGTCGGTTTTGACATGCCTGTAGCGTTCACAGTGAATGAAAAGGGCGCAAAACAGGTAAGTCAGAACTGCTGGGTACGAGAAGCAACGTTTTACCGTGATGTTATGTTGCATGGCCGATGGGCGAAAACTGCCGCCCTACATCATATTTAAGCGGAAGACGCTTCCAGCTGGAGAAGTTTTCCCTAAAAACGTCTTTGTGCGCGTCCATGAGAATGGATGGATGAGTGGTGCCCTTGTCGAAGACTGGGTGAAGACCGTTTGGCAACGCCGTCCCGGGGCCCTGTTGTTCAAGAAGTCGCTCCTGGTTCTCGACTCCTGCCGCGGCCACTTGACAGATGCCGTAAAGTCCGTGCTTTCGGATGGCGGTACGGACATTGCGATAATCCCCGGAGGTATGACGAGCCAGCTACAGCCGCTCGACGTAGCCATCAACAAGCCATTTAAGGATAGGCTGCGGAAGCACTACAACGACTGGCTGACAATGCAAGATCACCAGCTCGCACTGACCGGGCGCATCAAGCGTGCTTCGCTTAGCCAAGTGGTGAACTGGGTCGCCGCGGCGTGGGAGGATTTTCCGGCCGAACTGATTGTGCGGGCCTTCCGAAAGTGCAGTATTTCCAACGCGCTGGACAGAAGCGAAGACAGTGCGCTGTGGGAGGAAACCAGCGACAAAGAGGACAGCGACGGCGACGAAGACAGCGAGTGAGTATTGGACGTGCTACAATGAGCGTCGCAAGCACAATAAAATGCATGTTCTAGTTCCAGTCAATGCCTTTTTTCATTCGGCTTACATTCGAGTAAACTTTTCTTTTTTTTTTTTTCTGACCGTCTGAATTTAGGGGGTCGGCCTAGAATCGAGGCCGGCCTAGATTCGAGTAAATACGGTATAATTTCAGGGTGTCTACCGACCGGGAAAACAGGGAAAACCGGGAATTGTCAGGGAATTTTAAGATGCTGGGAAAAATCAGGGATATTTCTAAAAAGATTGCAGAGTCAGGGAAATCTCCCAATGCCTGCTCGCCCGCACGCACCAGTAGCCGCAGGTGCGGCCAGGCGCAGCCATGAGACACCACGAGCGCAATGAAGTTAACGCTTTAAAAGCGAAGTGCGGCTGTGACGGCGTGGCGGCGTGTTCGCACTGGCCTCGAAGATTCCCGTCGCGTCGGTGCGTGACACTATACGAGACGGCGCGCGCCACCATTCAAAGTATCATCACCTAATCGTTGTTTTTCATCTCTCCTCTCAGAGGAGCTTGCATAGCACTCCATTCGTTCGTAGTAGTTGCTGCTCTTGCCAAGGTATCTGTACTATGGTAGCGAAGGCTCCATAGAAGCCCATACGTACAAAACATGGTGGCTCATGGGCTCCAGTGACCAATGAAAATTGGGGGGCCATGACGTCAAATGACGTCATGCATATATAAAAAAAAAACGCCGCGTTGCATTGACGAGCCTGCATCTTTTGAAGGTTGTTGCCTTTCAGCGCGCGCCAACCTTTGCCATCTAAAAGAACTCGAGTTTTTGTTTATGCCCTTTTTTATAAGCAGTTGCTCCAGCACAATCAAAGTGGTTGGCAAAGGTAGCGACATTGAAAGGCAGCAATATTTCCTAATAGAGACCACGCATGCAAATTCATAATACAAATACTGCTGCAAGTCATGCAAGTATTTTGGCCATTTACTTTGTCCCTCAGCATAGTAAGGTGCGGTCCAGAAACACTGGTGCAACGGGGCAGTCGTGCCCAGTTCGCAACAGAGTGTACCAAGTGAACAATTATGGTTTTCATATTCATGGTTTATTGCATCAACCAATAAAATACAGCAACAAATCACAACAATAAAAATGCATGTCTCTGACAGCACAAACAGTAGCGCTGTTTAAGTGGGCTAATCATCTCAATGATCACAGCCGAGGCATGAAAAAGGCTTGAAATGCCTGCCACAAACCATCACCAGATAAGAAACATGCATGTACAGAAAACAAAGCTATGACAGCTGCAATTGAAATAAAAATGTCATGTATTAGTAGGTGCATCAAAACATACGTGGAGCATAGAGCACTGGGATTACTCTTCACATTTAAATGCTTCGGCAGAAAGTATACAGCAGTTTTCAAGGCAATTTCAAGGTTGCACCAGTCCAGACAGCTTTAGCATCAACAAACGTGCTTAACACAGGAGCATTAGAGCATACATTGAGTCTGTGAGCAACCTCCAGATCTGCTCACCGGTGAAAGTCAGCCGGGAAGCGGTGGAATAAGACACCGACGGTTGAGTCCACGCTGTCGCAACGTGCCACAGAGCATCGCTTCCTCACTTTGTGCGGGCTCATCTTGCGATAAAACGCTAAGCGCAATACAATGCTGCAAAAAGACTTCGAACTGCCCGCACCACGAAGGGGACGAAAGCAAAAAAACACTGCAGCTGCAGGGGATATTAAATCTCACCAAACGGCGACAGAGCAGCGACCAGCAAGAACGTCGAAATCTTCGCAAAAGGGACATTTTAAGACTTGCGAACTAAATTACGCTTTCCCGGGAGCACCAAGGCCCGCGCCACAGCAGAGAGCAGCAGACAGCGATAAGAAACCGTTTTCTGCTTCGTCAGCTTCCTTATCTGAGTTTCCTTGGTTACCTCTGGCAGCCCCTCCTGACCATTGCAACATCAAGGGGGTGGGGTGATAAGAGTGTTGCAAGATTAAAAAAAAAAAAAAATTAAGAATGTATTTATAAAATACCTTACCTCATTCACAAGCGAAGTTATCAAAATGCCTGTTCTTTTTATGTTGATTGATACTTTTTAATTTGTAATAGTATAATTTCTTAATCTGAGTGGTTGGCCCCCCGACCTGTGGCTATGCTGCGGTACCGCTGAACCGCTTTTGGGCCCAGCCTTCGCCACCATTCTACTTCCTCCATGCTCTTGCGTTACTTGCGTTTCCCGACAAAGCATACTTGGCTCTGCATGCACGCTACGATCTTTCCTACCACGTGCGTTTCGACCTTCAGTTTGAAAGTTCGTGTTGTGCTCCTGAAGTGAACATATGTGTTGAAGTGACGATGTCACTGTTAAAGGAATGCTGCTTTAACTCCGACTGGACAAATCCGGAAATCTCCACACATGCAAATTGGATTAGGTCTGTGCCAAATGACCCAAATAGTGCTCGCTGCACAATGTGCTGCAAGAAGTTCTCCTTGAGCAACATGGGGAAAACGGCAATTACTAGCCATGCTGAGAGTAAGAAACATGAAGCTGCTATGAAATCTCAACAAAGCGCTTCCCAGACACGGGTCTTCTCATTTTTCGAGACTGTAACAAATAGCGGCCCGCCTTCCGCAGCGCCAACGAGTGCTTCGTTCGGATGTAGTGCTAGTGCTTGTAGCGCTCCGGAGCTGCGTCCAGCCACCACCACGGAAGCACTTAGCCCCTCTGTGAAGACATCTGTGAGTAGCTTTCTATTGAAGAATGAAGTTACTAAGGCCGAGATCATGTGGTGCTTGAACACTGTAATGACCCATGGATCTTTTTGATCAGCGGCAGCCTCTGCCTCACTGTTTCCGTTTATGTTCCCTACATGTGAGGTCGCCACTAAAATGCAGCTTGGAAAGGACAAAGTCGGATACACAATTTGTCATGGTATTGGTCCATACTTTCAAGAGAAGTTGCTGACAAACCTTTCTAAAAGCCTTCCTTATTTAGTGGTTGCATTTGATGAGTCGCTCAACAAAGTCACTCAGAAAGAACAGATGGATGTACTGATCAGGTACTGGGACCAAACTGATGCCACTGTGAAAACACGCTACCTAACTTCGTGTTTCTTGGGGCACACCACTGCAGAAGATTTGGCTGTTGCTTTTAGGAAAGCCACAGAAGTTATTAATCAAACGAAGATACTACAAGTGTCAATGGACGGGCCAAATGTGAACTTGAAGTTTCTGAGGTCCCTCAAACAAGAACTTAGACAATCCGGCTCAACCCACCAACTTTTTGACATTGGAAGCTGTGGACTCCATGTTGTCAATGGTGCATTTAAAACAGGCCACTCTGCGACGCACTGGGATCTGGTAGCGTTTCTTCGTGGGAGCTATAATCTATTCAAGTACAGTCGAACCCGGATATATCGAATTTTGGTGATATCGAACTCACGGAATATCCCCTTGAAAATCCCATGTAAAAGTATAGGAAAGCCGCGTCATATATCGAACTTAATTTCACCGGTCGTTCGATATATCGAACTCCGCACCACGCACTGGAAAGTGTGCCTTCCCCAAAGACGATCGCATCACCCGTGGCCGTTTGCCGCGTGCCGTTTTCAAGCCACGTGCGGAAGGAATGAGAGGGGACAGTTCGGCAATGGCTGGTCTGGGCAGCGCCGCGCCCATTCCCCAAAGGCGCGCGCATCTGCAGTTATCGTTTTCCGCGCGCCAACACATGACGTTTGCAAGCCATGTGCGTGGGTGTGCCCATCCTTTTGCCAAGCTATCTCTCTCCCTCAGCACGCGCTACGCATGCGCCAAGCCAGCTCAGCCCGTTTTCAGACAGGCGTCGACACTTTCTCCAGCGTGTGTTGCGAACCCTCTGCGCGCGCAGTGGCTGAGGTGGCTATGGTGCCTGCGGACGTTAAAAAGTGGCAGCTCTCTCTTTGTTTTCATTTTTCTTTTTTTGCGAGTCATCCTTTCTTATCGTTGTGCTGTTCGGACGTTAAGAAGCGGCAGGTTTTTTTTTTCTTACTTTTTTTTTTTTTGCAGGAGTCGTTTATCCTTGCATGTATGAATCAACGAAAGCACGCGGTCAGCTGCTGCGATCATGACGCCCGCCCCAAGCGCGGCGTGATAAATCGAACCTGGCTTGTGCAATCAAGCCATCACGGGCACTCTGCCAAGTTCGCTCCCCGCCACCGCAGGAGCTATCAAAAGATAAACGAAGTTATCGCTGCACAGCATCTTGGCACGCTGCCAAGCAATGAGCTGTGGATGAGACGACCGAAACGGAGTGACGCGCGCCATCGACATCGCCGCGGCAACACAGAAACCTAGTTTAGAGCTGCCGCGGTGGCTCGAGCAGCGAGAGGGAGTTTGAAATTTTTCGCTCTGTCGCTGCCGCTCGTCCCTGAGATCGCTCAATCGCTTGCATGTGAGCGAGCTGGCCTTAACGCTTTTTTTTTTTTTCAAATTCTCCGTGCAAAAGTGCAGGGTGGGTTCATTATGCGAGTGGGTTGTTTACGCGACAAATACGGTATCGTTTTTTGGCATCGTAAGTGCAGTCACAAGCCGATTTTTGTATATCGAATTATCGATATATCGAACTATTTCACAATCTCTTTCTAGTTCTATATATCCGGGTTCGACTGTATGTGCCAGCACGTCGTGCAGACTATATCCACTTCACAGGAAGTGCCCTGTTTCCATTGAAGTTCTGCCCGGTAAGGTGGCTTGAGAATAGCAAGGTGATTTCAAGAGCGCTTGCTATTATTCCGAACTTGGTGAAATTTGTGGAATGCTCTAAGCAAGCGAAAAAGGCGCCAGCGGGTGCTAGCTACAGCATTGTTGAAAATGCAGTAGGGGACAAGATGCTGCCTGTTAAACTGGCATTTATGCTATCAATTGCTGAAGACCTGGAACCATTTTTGGCTGAATTTCAGACAGACAAGCCTATGGTGCCCTTTCTGGCCCCTACACTGGATCGCCTGTTGCGGTCATTGCTTGCTAGAATCGTCCGGAAGGAAGTCCTGCAAGCTGCCAACACGTCCACCAAGCTACTTAGGATTGACTTGGAGAAACCTGATAACATGATTGCTTCTACTACCGTATTTACTCTCATATAGGTCAACCACGAATATAAGTCGACCCATATTTTTTGAAAAACCGAGAAACATGTACACGACAAACCTTTATTCATAACGAACTTTGGCCACTAGCTAGTCGCTGTCAGAAGAAGCCACATCATCGTCTGAACTGCTTTCCTCTTGGGATGCTTCACTGGCGACCTCGGCATCCCAAAGGACGTCGTCCTCGCTTCTGTCGAGTGCGTTCGAAATGCAGCATTTCTTGAATGCTGTCTTGATTATCTCCGCAGGAAGGTCTTCCCACGCATCTTTCACCCATGTCGCCACTTCGCTGAGCGAGGCCTTCTTGCGACGTCCCGTTGGCGTCATGGCTGCACTGTCGCTCGCTAGCCACTCCTTGTAGCATTTCGAGACGCGGTCCTCGAAAGGCTTATTGACGGCGACATCCAGCGGCTGCAGTTGAGACGTCATACCACCAGGTATGACTATGACGACCAGGTCCGTGCCTGCCTTCCGTAGGGCTTCCTTGACGCCCGGGCAAATGTGGCCTCTAAATGAGTCCAAGACCAGCATGTTCGGAAGGCCCAAGTCGGCGCCTGGTCGCTTCATCCAAACAGTCTTAAACCATTCTTTGACCATTTCTTCATTCATAAACCCTTTATCATTTGCGCGGATGATCACTTTTTTCGGGAACGATTCATTTTTTGGAAGAGTCTTTCGGCGAAACACGATGTATGGCGGCAACTTCCAGCCATCTGCAGTGCAGCACAGCATGACAGTAAAGCGTGTATGCTCGTGGCCAGTCGTCAACAAGCGCACGTCTTTTGCCCCCTTTGTTGCGATGGTGGTACGACTGGGCATGTTAAAGTATACTGCCGTTTGGTCGGCGTTCCCTATCTGGCCAAGACCATAATCCTTTTCATGCCGGAGCTTCAGAACGTAGCGCTGAAATTCAATAAGCCGTTCCTTGTATTCTGCTGGCAAACGCTGGCAGATGGTCGTTCTACGACTAAGGGAGAGTCCGTTGCGCCGCATAAACTTCTGAACCCAACCCCGACTCGCTTTGAACGTCGACCGACCTATCCCTTCTCGCTGCGCCAATTGCCGAGCCTTCGTTTGTATGTCCTCGCACGACACCTGAAGACCCTTCGCACGCTCCTCTTCCACATGAAGACTCAATTCCTTTTCGAGAGCATCATACCTCCCGGTTGCTGGCCCGCGAAAAGCACGACGCCGCCCGTTGCACGCAAACAGTCGGTCGCGCTGTTTCCGCCAGCCCCTAATCAACTTTTCGTTTACATCGAACTCACGCTGAGCGGCACAGTTGTTCGAGTTCTCCGCAAAAAGAATCACTTCTCGCTTGAAGTCGGCGGTGAAGCTCTGTCGACGTGACATCGTCAATCAAGCAGCAAAAGCAAAACCACAGAGAAAGAGAGTTGGCAAAACTGCGAATGCAATCTCAGAATGGCGACGCAAAAAAAGACACAAAGACAAGGCTTTCCAAGGTACCTATGCGAGCCCCATATGAAGCCTGCAAAATAGACAACCTGAAAGCGGACGTCAGCGCTACTGCGCTACCCTTATGAATTGGTTATACCAGTGATTCTATTAATCAGGAACTTTGTGGCGACTTATTAATTTCACTAGCACTCTTTTTGGATTTACGTACCTAATTGTCGCAAATTTTCCGTTTTTAATACAGTCGAACCCGGATATATCGAACTCGAAGGGTATCGCGAAATAGTTCGATATATCGATAATTCGATATACAAAAATCGGCTTGTGACGGCACTTACGATGCCAAAAAACGATACCGTATTTGTCGCGTAATCAACCCACTCGCATAATGAACCCACCCTCCACTTTTGCACCCGAAAATTTGAAAAAAAAAAAAAAAAAGCGTTAAGGCCAGCTCGCTCACATGCAAGCGATTGAGCGATCTCAGCGAAGAGCGGCAGCGACAGAGCGAAAAAATTTCAAACTTGTTGGAACTGCGTCCCTCTCGCTGCTCGAGCCACCGCGGCAGCTCAAAACAAGGTTTCTGTGTCGCCGCAGCAGAAATCGCCAGCGTTATCGCTTGCATGTCGCACTCCGTTTCGTTTCGGTCGTCTCATCCACAGCTCATTTCTTGGCAGCGTGCCAAGATGCTGCGCGGCGATAACGTCGGGGCGCGTTTATCTTTTTATAGCTCCTGCGGTGCCGGGGAGCGAACTTGGCAGAGTGCCCATGAAGGCTTGATTGTACAAGCCTGGTTCGATTTATCACGCCTCACGATCACAGCAGCTGACGCGTGCTTTCGTTGATTCATACATGCAAGGATAAACGACTCCCGAAAAAAAGAAAAAAAAAAACCTGCCGCTTCTTAACGTTCGAACAGCACAACGATAAGAAAGAATGACTCGCAAAAAAAAAAAAAAAAAACAGAGAGAGCTGCCGCTTTTTAACGTCCGCAGGCGCCATAGCCACGACAGCCGCCGCCGCGCGCAGAGGTTTCGAGGGTTCGCAACAAACGCTGCAGAAAACATCCAACGCCTGTCTGAAAATGGGCTGAGCTGGCTTGGCGCATGCGTAGCGCGTGCTGAAGGAGAGAGATAGCTCGGCAAAAGGATGGGCACACCCACGCACATGGCTTGCAAACGTCATGTGTTGGCGGGCGGGAAACGATAATTGCAGATGCGCGCCTTTGGGGAATGGGCGCGGCGCTGCCCAGACCAGCCGTCGCCGAACTGTCCCCTCTCATTCCTTCCGCGCGTGGCTGAAAACGTCACGCGGCAAACGGCCAAGGGTGATGCGATCGTCTTTGGGGAAGGCACATTTTCCAGTGCGTGGTGCGGAGTTCGATATATCGAACGACCAGTGAAATTAAGTTCGATATATGACGCGGCTTTCCTATACTTTTACATGGGATTTTCAAGGGGATATTTCGTGAGTTCGATATAACCAAAATTCGATATATCCGGGTTCGATATAACCGGGTTCGACTGTATTTGTATTATGCGCGACTGCGGCTGCGGCTTCGACATGCATGCCGGCGCGTTTGTTTTGTCACAACCTCCTGGCTTGTCTCGCTTTGGTCACAAATATAGGTCGATAGCTAATTATGGATAACATTTCTGAAAAAAAAGGGTCGACCTATATGCGAATAAATACGGTGCATTCAACATTGGGTTTGCTGCAAAAAATGAGCTTCGCAAGATCCCCACACCATCGCAGCTGGCTGTGCTCAGCTTCAAAAAATACTGTATTGCATTCGTAAAGAAGCGTTCACAAAAAGTTATGAAAAGGTCACCTTTACAATACAAGTTGACCAGAGGAGCGAGCTGCTTGGATCCAGCTATCGCATTGTCTCCAGAGGTTGGTGCAAAGCAACTGTGCATTGCCCTGGAGGTGCTGACAGAGCACCAGTGGCTGACTGGTTTGGAAGCTGAGCGTACCCACCGTTCCTATGTTGAGGTATGCTCATTGAGCTCTGCACAGGTGGCATTGACCAACTTTGACAGAAAACGAGCAGGGGCTGGAAACGGTCTGGTTTGAATTATGTTCACGCAACCATAAGGAGCTATTTTCCTTCATCAAGATCATTCTTAGCTTGTCCCATGGAAATGCGGCTGTGGAACGAGGGTTCTCAGTCAACAAAGAGTGCCTTGTTGAAAACCTGAAAGAGGAGTCGCTAATTGCGCAAAGAGTAGTGTATGACACAGTCTCGGCTATTGGAGGTGTGGCCAAAGTTGAGGTCACAAACACAATGATGCAAATGGTCCGCAGTGCCAATGCCCGATAGAAGGAAGACCTGCAAAGAAAGAAGCAAGAGTGGTTGGACACATCGGATGCCAAAAGGAAGAGAGTGGCTGCTCTTGTAAAAGAGCTTAAACAAAAGAGGCAAAGGTCATTCGACGATGCACAGTTGCAGGCTGCTTGTCGTGAGGAAGAAATTAATTCTCTAAAACAAGGTCCCTAAAACAGCTGACCAATGTTTTTTTTCTCTCTTTGACAGCAGATCAGTTGTTTTGTACTCCTGAATAAAATATTTTGCATTGTGCATAATGTCTATCTATGCAATATATTCGTTTTAATGGCATTAGTCAAAACTATTTTTCAGGACTTCGGTCAGGGAATTTAGTGGAAATAGTCAGGGAAAGCCTGGAAAATTCAGGGAATTTAAAAAAAAACACTTTGGTAGACACCATGAATTTATTCAGTTTCAAGAAGATATATAAATACAGTAAAACCTCATTAATTCAAAATCTTTGGGGTCGCAAAAAACCTTTGAATTAACCGGGGTTTCGAATTATCGAAAACGGACGAAAAATGGAAAATAATTGCACATTACCTTGGTGCATCAATACAGCCCCTTTATTTAGATGTTCACTTGAAGCAGTCGTCAATGCGCGACTGCTTGACGCGGTAGTTCGCCGCACCGTAAGTCATGTCCTCTACTTCACTTGCAATGTACAGCATATCACTGTTACCACCACTCCTCTCCACAAAACTGCGCACAACGTTTAGTGACTTTACGACCACAGCTAAAGCCGGTGCACGGGTGGGTTCAGCGTCAGGATCATCGTCGTCAGAATGTCCTCTGTCAGAGATCTCACTTCCGAAATCCGCATACGACGTTTGCACATCACATTCTGCATTCATGTAGTCCATGAAATTTCAGCTACCGTCGTCTTCAGCGATGTCGTTCATGCGCACACAGAGTGCTTCCCCTTCATTGTCTAATGTACTATCGGTATTAGACAAATCATTGGAACCGCCGCTCTCTTCGTTGGGCAAACCGGCATCGTCCTGCTTAGAAAACCCAGCGTACTTGAAACAGCGCTGAATCAGATCGCCCTTTACTTGCTTTTAGGCATATGCAAATAAACAAATGGCACCTAAAATATCCACAGAATACTCTTTGCCGTTGTCATAGCAGAGGAGGATCCTTTTTAATAGATGGTAGCGATAAATCTTCCTTGTATGCAGGATGATTCCTTGGTCCGTGGGCTGAGATGTTGCGATCACATTCGGTGGCAGAAAGATAAGCCTAATCGCCTCGAAATTCTGGATATCACCGTGGGCTAGGCAATTGTCCACAATGAAACCAACTTTCCTCCCCGATGCAGCAAACTTGCGGTCGAGGTGGTGCACATACTCCTCGAAAAGCGCTGCTGTCATCCAGGCCTTTCGGTAGCTTTTATATAAAGCACATCGTCCTTGAAAGGGAGTTGGGCATTTTTGAAGCATCGAGGCTTTGCTGCTTTCCCAATGATAAGCAGTGGGAGCTTATGATTGTCAGACATATTTGCTCCGAACAGTACAGTTATCCTGTCCTTCGGTTGTTTTTTTCCTCTGACAACCGCATCTTTTGATGCAAACTTCTTTGTTGGAAGCATTTTGTAGAACAATGCAGCTTCGTCTAAATTGTAGACATCATCCTCTGCATACTCTTGAAGCAGTGGAGCCAGTGTATGTGCCTTCCACTGCTCGGCAACGTTTGTGCCAACGCTCCCATTTTCGCCGCACACTGTCACGAATGTGAGGTTGTTACGGTTGTGAGGTTGTGCCCAGCTGCAGAGCAAGCTCATTGGCCTTTTCACATAGCAGCGTGCCATTAACAGGTAGGTGCGCTGCATTTGTGTGCTGTAGCCATTTCAGTAGAGCGCCTTCAACGTCCGGATAGGTTGGAAAACGAATTCTTGTCCGCTTCACCAAATGGGTCTTTCTGTAAGCTTCGAAAACCTTCGTTTTGTTTTTCAAAATGTCCAAAACGCCAGCTGCGTTTTGGACCTCGTCCGTTTTTCTGCCTCTTCAATCAGGCACACCTTTTGGCATGGAGTCAAGGCTTTATACATGAGCATTTTCTTCTCTGAAACTACGCGCACGTGGTTGGAAACGAGGAGCATAGCATATACACTTAAACTCAGGGCACAGAACAGATTGAAATGCGGCGAAGACGACAAGACCGGACCGTGCGACGACCGCAATGCAAATGGTAGACAAAGGAACAATAGAAACGCGGAAAGACCTGGTGGTGCTAGTGGCACCTAGCGGCATCTCTGAAAACTGATTCTAGCCTTCGAGACCAGCGTCGTATAGCACAGATCACTGAGGCCATAGTCAGAACCGATGAATTAACCGAGTCGAGGCGCGCTGACTGTTCAGTTTATCCAGCAAAATTTTCATAGAAAATGTTGGGACTGCTGAAACCTTCAAATTACGCAGGATTTCGAATAAGCCGAGTAAGCACCAGGCATGTAGTCTGACTGCAAAGCCCAATGCATGTTTTCAGCCGAAGCACGCTTGTGTACAGACTCTGCTGATCGATTTCAGCCATCCTTCTGATGCTACAGAGGCTTGGAATGATGCCTTTACATTTCCTGCACTGAAGCGAACAACAAATTCCGCGATAGCTGCTTGCACTGAGAATAATGTAGCATGGCGTTTTTTTCGTGCGAGCAACCATGTCAGGGTCTTTCCTTGCAGGCACCGCTCAAGCAGCTTTGGATTTGCCATGCGCTCATAGATAGGAACATTTTGTGGCAAATTGTGCTCTCCCTTGGGTGCAGCAGCGTTGTGGCGGCAGCACGAGTTTGGGCCTGTTGTGCACAGTGTGTGATTTGAGGTCATTTGAAGTAATGTGATGGAAAGTGGCCACCACGTGCATGGCCCCAATGTCTCCAGCATGAGACTTCAGGGCCTAGCTGTAATAAGTTGTCAACTTCGTCACAAGGTTGCCCGTCAGTTTTCGTTTGCCACTAAAGCTCCCTTTTGCACTGTCTTTGTGCCTGGCAATTGCATTGCACAGTGCCGTGCTCATATGCACATGCCTTACGCAGTCCTCTTTTTGGATTTTGATGAAGCTGTATGCAGCAGTCTTCAATGCAAGAAATGTGCGGCTATCACCATCAGAAACTACAGTAGTATACCTAAGGCTGTGCTTTTACCATGACCTTTCAAATCGAATTAAGTCTTGCTTGGACTTTCATTTCACCTGATTTTCTGTCCGTGTTTTTTTGGTGCACATGGCTCTTTCCACTCCCTGTAGGACGGCTCGTCATCTTTAGGCCCTCGCTCGCACCCAGCACAGATGTTGCTCAAAGCAACATAGTTCAATATCAGCCCACTAAAAAGTTCAATTATTGCACCTACACCGATGCGGGATGAATGACCCCGGGTCATCCATGAACCATCAAATGACACTGAAATATTTCCGGGATTGTCTACGTTCAGCTCGTTGTACAGCTGCCGAACCGAACTTGCACCGTCCTTCATGATTGCTTTGGCTGTGCGTGTCGCGGCTGGTGTCGGCTTGCATTTTAGATAGCTCTGCCATGTTTTGTGTGCAGGCCGCAATGTGAAATGTTCATAGCAGCAAACACATCATTCAGCGCATATTTGCCTATTCCCCGTAGTTTGCATAGCTCATGCAGCAAGAATGTTCAGAGCAAACGGATTTATCTTTTGGCTGCCTTGCACGCATGGTGAACTTCATCTGGACGAAATGTCTCTGCAGTTTGTGCACACCAAAGACAATTTCACCACTAGACTGTACTCACGATTGCCTCTTGAAACATGTATGTCTCCGCCACACACTTTGCACTTCGCGCACACAATAGTTCGTTGAGGGACTCCAAATTCACAATACTGAAGGCACTGTCGTCCTTTCAGCCACCGTCTGTACCATCAGTGGGACGGGCGCCACAGCTGTCGATGAGGCCAACTTTTCTCTTGATTGCTGCGGTTATCTCTAGCTCCTGTATAATTTCTTCGGCTTTTTTCTGGTTTTCAACCAAATTCGAAGGCTGCAGCATCGTCGTGTCGCAGCGGACACATCCGTTTGGCGCCGACGGCACTGCGCTCGGTAGGCCTACTTCAACCGCGGTGACGTCTTCGCTCGCCGCTGGCTCCTGCACATCCTCGGAGATTTCGGATGACGCTGGACGCTTTCGGAAGTTGTCACTGCGCGCACTCTTTCTTTTTGTCAAATTGGTTGCACGAGCGAAATTTTGTGAGAGGCATGGTCTCGCATCGATCACGCCTTCCAACAAAATGGCGTCCCTGAATGGCGGTCTGGGCGGCCGCCGACATGCCAAGTAGACAACGCGGGCAGAATCCGCCAATCGGATGGCTCGATTGCAGTCACGTGCACTCGGCAGCACATCAGACCTCATCTTTTTATTGTTTGTGGTTGTTTTTCTCTGGCCATTGAGGGCAGACTTGAGGGCCATTGAGGGCAGCATTAAAGCGGCAGCGTGAAAGGCGAAACGATTGCCAACTGCTTTCAGCACGCAGGTTTTGTTCCAGCAGAGGCCCGTGCATCAAGTGACGATGGAGACGATCCCGACGAAGCAGAGCTCCGCGAGCTCGAAGAGGCCTGGAACGATTTTTCGCGTTTTGTTGGGGACATGCCCGCAACAATGACTGTAGAGGACTTTGTAGGCGACAACGACATCGCGGCGACCACGGCTGTACTGACGGACGTCGAAATCGCTATGGAAGTTTTTGAACATCCCACAGACTACTCAGGCTGACCCTGCAGACGATGAGAACATTCAGACTTTACAAGAAGCGCTTGCTGCATTGGATTTACTGCGCCACCACTGCAGTGCTATTGATGAGCAGTGGGTTTGCCCGAGTGTTTGCAAACTGTGGAACAGGGCGTGATACGGAACGCGATCAACACAAAAAAGCAGGCCGCGATAAATAAATGGATTTGACCCAAGTAGGCACCCTCCGAGTTGCTGTGCCTTCTCTGATTGAATTTTGCTGCTCTTGCATGTATTTGCTACGAAATTTTATATTACGAATTATGGATAGAGCGAACTATTTTCCAATTTTTTAACTGTTCGTTATAACGAGGTTTCACTGTATTTACAATAACTGACCAAAGAATCCCGATTCGCATCTATTTATATCTGCTTTTAGCGCTTCAAAACATTTGCTCGAAAATTTTTCCCGCGTAATTATCGTTAAGGGAGCTTAGCATCAATTTTCCGCGAAAAAAACTGCAAGCATTATGCGAGTGAATACGGCATGTGCCCTGCTCTCCTTGTGGTGTTTCGGGTGCATATTCTTCGGAATTGGAGCAGTCTTCAGTCTTTTTCAAACCTAAAGATCTATTTCTGCTGCCACGTTTGACAGCTCCCTCTGGTTTTTCCCTATGATGGCCAGAATCTTCCTTCCAGCGGAACTCAGTCTCTAGCGTTGCGCTACCTCACTGCTGTAGCGATTTCACGCATATGTACCCCCGTTTTCAACAGCTTCTCAGTTGAGATGCTGATGTAAATGCCTAATGCTCTTGCCCTTTTAATCAGAATATCTCGTTTTTGTTCCTTTCTCTTATTCAGGAACGGGGTTGCATACGCGATCCTGCTAATAACAAACGCATGTGTTAGGCGCAAGAGGCAGTGCTCCCGCAAACCCTTATCCTTGAGTGAGGTTCCAGTTACCTGAGACACATAATTGGCTAACTTGCTTATGACTATATATTGTTTTTTCCATTCACTTGGAGAAGGACGCCTAGGACTTTGATTACTGGCACCCTAGGTACCCTATTGCCCCCACCAGCACCTCGCCCGGCGGGTAGAGTTTATTCATCATCATCAGCTTGACTATACCCACTGCAGGGTGAAGGCCTCTCCCATATTTCTCCAATTAAGGGGAGACACTAGTCTTTAATTTTTCTTCATTATTAGAGATATCACAATGGGGGGGGGGGGGGGGGGGAATCGGTGTGTATATGTATTTCTTCCTGCTGTTTTCAAAAATATAATTTGTTTCACTATATATCAATTAGTTCCCATACAATGGAAACGTAACTGATGCCTAATTAGGTAATTTCTTACGGGTGATTAACACTTTCCCTCAATATTATTTGCTTTTGATTAAAATGTAGCTGTAGCCAAAGACTGGTCATGTGGAGCTGTGCTATTTATATTGTCACTGAGGTGCATTATCATATAAAAATGTCCAATTATGCCGATGCCCCATAATTTTTAAATATAATTAGCTGACATTACTCTTCCCCCAAATTTGATATGTTCAACCTAGCAACATAAAAATAGCATAGCTCCACAGTTCAATTCTTCCTGAATGCAACGGTGTGAGTCGGTGCGTCGAGAAACGCGAGCGCTAACGCAAACTCAGATGTGCGCGAAGAGGCAGCCACGGTGGCGAACGCAAAACAAAGAAAAAAAAATTACGCGGTGGTCACGCCAGCCAATGGGAGGCGCGGAACTGCGCGCTTGAAAAGCACGCCGCATGACAGCCAATTAGAGTCCATAAATGGCCTTCAGAAAACCGGCGCATGTAGCCATTCCGCTTGAGGGACGCCATTTTGAGATAGCACAAATGTACACAAAGAAAACAGCTTCAAACCGAGCACAAGATGACTGCAATCGGCTGGCTGGAACGCCCGCAGGGCGCGCGGGAATTTCGAACAAATTTTCCATTCTTGGGGGGGGCATTTCTTGGCTGCCATGATGTTTTGAAAACAGATTTTATCGCATTTCCTGGCCGAATTCAGCGTTAATAAATTGAGTGCAGGTCCTTGAAAGATTAAACGTTCGGAAAATGGGCTTTTCTCGAAATCAATTTTTTGACCATTTCCGACCGTTCTAAGACCCGCGTCTCTCCTTAACCCGGTTCTGTGCTAGCTGCATCCACTTGACCCCTGCGACCTTCATCCGCCCGCCTAACTTTCTGCCACCCCCTGCTACGCTTTCCTTTCCTTGGAATCCAGTTTGTGACCCTAAGCGACCGTTGGTTATTCTCTCTTCGCACTACAAGTCTTGCCCATGCCCATTTCTTCTTCTTGATTTCCACTAGAATGTCAGTAACTTGAGTTATTTCTCTGACCCACTCTGCACGCTTCATATTTCTTAATGTTACCCCTACCATTTTTCGTTCCATAGCCCTCTGCGTTGTCCTCAACTTAAGTAGAACCCTCTTGGTTAGCCTCCACGTTTCAACCCCATAGGTGAGTACAGGTAAGACGCAACTGTTGTATACTTTCCTCTTGAGCGATACCGGTAAGCTGCTAGTCATAATATGCGAGTGCTTGCCAAATGCTCTCCATCCCAATCTTATTCTTCTTGTTATTTCCTTTTCTTGGTCCGGATCTGCGGTTACTACCTGTCCTAAGTAGACATATTGGCCTACTACTTTCACTGCTTCGCTACCTAACGTAAACTGCTGTTCCTTCCCGAGGCTGTTGAACATTGCCTTAGTCTTCTGCATATTGATTTTCAAGCCTACCTTTCTACTTTTCTTGTCTAGGTCATCTACCATTATTTGCAGTTCATCCCCCGAGTTACTTAGCAAGGCAATGTCATCAGCAAATCGCAGATTACTGAGGTATTCTCCATCTACCCTTATTTCTAACTGCTCCCATTCCAAGTCTGAATACTTCCTCTAAGCAAGCTGTGAATAGTACTGGGAAGATCGTGTCTCCTTGCCTAACACCTTTCTTTATGGCAATTTTGTTACTTTCTTTATGCAGAACTATGGTTGCTGTGCAGCCATTATATATATATCTTCTAGCACTTTTATGTACTGCTCGTCCACCCCATGATTTCTTAATGCCTGCATCACCGCAGAGGTTTCTACTGAGTCAAATGCTTTTTCGTAATCAATGAATGCTATGTATAAGGACTGATTATATTCCGAGCATTTTTCTATAACCTGGTTGATGGTATGGATATGATCAATAGTAGAGTACCGTTTCCGAAAACCTGCTTGATTGCAGTCTAAGATTGACCTGAATATATTAGTGATTACCTTAGTAAATACCTTATACGTAACAGACAGTAAGCTGATTGGTCTGTAATTTTTAAGATCCTTAGCGTCCCCTTTCTTATGAATGAGGATAATGTTTGCATTTTTCCATGGTTCCGTTACCGTCGATGATACCAGGCACTACGTATACGGGGGGGCCAGTTTTTCTAGCACGATATCCCCCCCCGTCCTTTAACAAATCTGTAGTTATCTGATCCTCTCCAGTTGCTTTCTCCCTTTTCATAGTTTCTATTGTTTTCTTTACTTTGTCTTTTGTCACTGGTGGAACGTCACTGTTTTTTCCTACCGCCAATCTCATTACGGTCCTGACCACTTTGGCTACTGTAGAGATCAGTATAGAACTCCTCGGCTGCTTTGACTATCTTGTCCATATTCGTGATGACGTTGCCCGCCTTGTCCCTTAGCGCATACATCTGGTTTTTGCCTATGCCCAATTTCTTCTTCACCGCTTTAAGGCTTCCCCCGTTCTTTACAGCATGCTCAATTTTCTCGATGTTATACTTATATCTGCCACTTTGCGCTTATTGATTAGCTTTGATATCTCGGCCAGTTCTATGTGGTCTTTTGGATTGGAAGCTTTCATACTCTGGTGTTTCTTAATCAAATCTTTCGTCTCCTTAGACAGCTTATGAGAGTATAAAAATTTCAGTCTTATGCGGAGAGCATGACAGTCCTCTGGCTAGAACGTATTCTTATACCGTCTCTGCCGCTATCTGAAGTCTATACGAGATATTGGCATTGGAGCCTCCGCTTGTCCAAATAGTGATATTGTCAGCATATATGCTATTTTGGATCCCCTCTATTTGTCTTAGGAGAGGGGAGAGTTTTCCCAGAGTGGAGTTTAACATGGGGGACAACAGATCCTTGTGGTGTTCCTCTACCCTACATTGCTAAAAGTTCGGCCTTGAGATCTAAGAATTTGATGGTAGTCTGTCCGAAAGAAAGTTCTTAACGTACCTGAAGCATTTCACTCTTACGTTGGAAACGTTCGAGTACTGCCCTGTGTTCCACATTATCGAAAGCTTTCATGCGGTCCAGCCCGACAATATTTAGAGAGCCTTTTCTGCTCTACCTTCTCCATCAGCTCTGAAGGAAGTGAGGGGTCTCATATTATTAGCTTGTTTTTAGATGCGAACAGCAGCAGTGAGGACTCGGAAGACAAATTCAGCTCTTGAGACTTTAGCACTGACAGCGAAACTACGTCAAACCGACTCGGAACGTCAACGGCCACACCCCGATAAGTTTCGCTTTCGCCACCGAAACATTCCGCTTTTGCTGCATGCTGATCGGAAGAGATCACTGTTCTGAAGGTCACAACTGTTATCTGCAGGGTGACAACTCTTTTGGGCTGTACAGTAGAACCCCGCTATAGTAAACTTGGATATAGTGAAAACTTGATATAGTAAAGGGAAAACGAAGTCCCAGTTTTAGAAGATTAAATCGGTTATAGTAAAGTGAGTTTGGCCGCGGCGACGCCTTCCCATATAATGACATCGCCGCACGTGGGCTACCTAGAATCGCGAAGCAAGTTAAAAAAAAATAAATACCTAATGTTCTTTTGAATGGCTTTACCATTAGGCTTAGTAGTACTCGGGAGAAGCCAACTTTACGTAAGCCTTGGAGCCGTGAGGGAAAGTATGCAGCGTATAGCAAAAAAAAAAAAAAAACCTGTCTACAAGCATGGAAAGAAGGCGGCGCAATCCTTTCATAAATTAAAAAGGAGTAATAGTGCAGTGAGAAATAGGGAAGGAAGGAAACTACTGAACATTTACAGCATTGTGCGGCATGAGAGAGCAGTGGCAAGAACTGGAGGTGCGGCATGTGCGGGTTTGCACTACTTGACTGCCGTGTGCATTTCTCATTTACTGCCTTCTTAAGGTGGATTCACATGGCGGACCAAATCGCGAATCACACTCATGATTCGCTGTGACGTGGCCCTACGTAAGTGATTTCCGCTGCTTCGCTTCAGTCCGCAAGCAGCAATTCGCGATAAGGCCGCAAGTCCTTTTCACAATTTGGATCCTTCACGGACAAGAAATTTTTTATGTATTTATTTCTCTCGCGGAACACTTTCCAGCTATGCTTCCGGTGCCCAAGCATAGACAATGTAACATACATTTCACTAAAACGCTGGAGGAAAGCAAGAAGCGGTTTCAAACGACTGACGGCAGTCATTCCTATTTTGAAGTTGAACTAGCCCATTTTTTCCTTCATTCGCAGTACATGGTTTTTCACAGAAATTAGAGCGGCAGGCTCTTGCACTGCGCGATACTGAATGCGTGAGTTTTGTGGCTGCACAGAGCTGTCGCTTGAATGTATTAATCGCTTTGCTCAAGCGTTTTGGCGCGCTTACAGTTACGCTGCATAAGCTTTGGCATTTGGCACGTACCGGGAGCATAGGGGCAGCAGTCCGAATGGTCGTCTTCCAGGGTTGAAAGCAGCATGTTCACAGCTCTCATAGAGTAAGTTCAATCGCTTGCACTGCAGAGAACTGCCTGCGTAGTACAGTTGAACCTTGATATAACGAAGTCCTACTTGCAGCCGAAAATTTCGTTACATCGCGAATTTTGTTACGTCGAGGTTCCCATGTTTCAGCTGTCAAAATAAAGAATAACTGGTTCGTGGAGCACTGCTAGTTGATGGGAACTTGTAAAACACTTATCGAGGAGATACACAAGAAAATCTAGTAATAGCAGCACTAACAAGGGCACCGGATGTTTTTTTCTATATCAGGAGCATAATGAGTGATAGCAAACACCGCGACGACATCATTTTTCTCTGTAAGCGCATAGCAAAGAACGAGCGCAGCGCCTAGTACTAAAAGCCGCCACAAGATGTCGCCACTTGTATCATCATCATCATTAAACATTTGCAGGCGGGGACGCATCAATGGGGAAAAAATAAAGAAAAATATGTTCGCATCGCTCACGCCGCGCGGCTACCTTGAGCATGGCTCGTTCTTGCTGACGGTGGGATTGTGCTTGCGACGAAGCGCTTGGCGAATGCTTATGTGACGGTTAAGTGAACGGTTTCTATCAGTGCTTAATTACGTCGCTTCTCTAGCTCTGCACTTTATTTTATTCGCTGTATGCGACCAGGGCACGTTTTTGTTTTATTTTTCTATTGCCGCTTGCCCGTTTTAACGGTACGGTCACACTAGCTCTATCAGTTTGTCAACACTGTACTTTTTTTTTTTTCTATGAGGACATCGCACGCAAAAAGAAAAAAAAAAACGGAAGAAAATTCGGTTTTCTAACTCAATGGTAGTGTTATTCATGGAATTACGAGACTGTTTCATGAATGCAAAAAATGTTTATTGAAACTTTGTGGAGTACATGCAGTCGACCCAGTTCACGGGGCAGCAAAGCACTGCGTCAATTTCAACTGACGCTTTTTAATAAGCGTTGGCATTATAAGGCGCTCGTATGTAAACAGGGCTACCAAGGCCTGCTCATGTGAATGTGCGCCTGCGTGTGCACGCAGAACATCCAGCGCATCCATGACTTGCGTCGGTGTAGGCGCGCTGCTCGCCACATGGGCGTCTTGGTCAGAGTCTTCATCCTCCATTCCCGTGTCGGTGACACTGAATTATAGCGTTCGGTTGTAAGAGCACAGGCGTCGCCGAAAACGAAGTCTTCAAGCGTCACATCGCTGGGAGCACCACCCTGATCGCAGAGCAGCTGCCACGAGTCACCTACGTGTGTGCTGGATGTGGATGGCATGCTTTCGTGGTCGTCGTCATTAGCTTCGCAACCCAGTTTTTAGTTTAAGTGCATGCTATCCTTGAAGCCCGCCTTTTTGAAGTAGTTCGCTATAATCTCACTGCTGGTCAACTCCCATGACCGCGACAGCATCTCCAAGGCCATGAATACGTCGATTTTGGTCTCTCTTTTGAGCTCAATGTTCAGCAGCAGCCTTTCAATCACCCGCTTGCGGTACGAACACTTCACGCTGCTAATAATAACCTGGTCCAGTGGTTGTACCAGGGAGGTGCAGTTTGCGGGAAAATATTCGAGCTCGACGTTGGTGAGCGCACAGTCTTGAACATGATGCGCGGAGCAGTTGTCCACAAGTAGGCAGATGCTTCTTTCCTTCTTGCGCATTTCAGCATCCAAGTCCTTCAGCCATTTTGTGAACAAATCCCGCGTCATCCACGCCTTCGTGTTTGACATGTATTTCACCGGCATCGTTTTCTTGCCGCTAAAGCAGCGCGGCTTCTCACTTGTTCCAATTATGAATGGCACGCGTTTATCACTGCCATTCATGTTGGTGCAGAAAGAACAGTTAAACACTGCTTACTGTGCTTGTCACCATGGCATTTTTCATTTCGCAGCGCCAATGTTTTCTTTGGCAACAGCCGATAGAAAAATGCTGTCTCGTCGGCGTTGTAAATGTTGGCGACGTCGAAACGTGCCGAAATGCCCGGGACACGATCACGCAGCTAGTCAGATGCTCCTATCTCGTTGGACTCGCCGCTGGCCACCTTTCCAACAATGTTGTGCCTCTCCTTTAATCGTTGGAGCCACCCGCTGCTGGCTGTGAAGTCGTCGCACCCAAGAATGCAAGTGAAGTTCAGGGCCTTCTGTTGTAGAATGGCCCCGCCCAAAGGCATGTTTTTGGCACGCATATCCAAGAACCACGTGAAGAGGGCCTTTTCTACGTCAACGTAGCTTGCCTCCTTTAATCTTTTCCGCTGCAGGCCCGAGCCACCCGCACTAACGGCAGTCATACTCTGTCTTTCAATTTAAGAATCGTAGACAGTGAACTGTGCGAAAGTCCATACCTTTCGGCAACAGTCTTCTTCTTTTCGCCGTTCATTACTTCAGTGATGATCTTGGCTTTCATGTCCATAGACAAAACTTTTCTCTTGCGAGGAGCACTCATCTTGGACACAAAACTCACTGTACGATGAACGGAGCCAAGTCGAAGAAACGCTGCTGCTGTTCATAGGCCTCAGTCGAGCTCAACAACGCGACGCTCTTTGTCGGCCTCCTCAGGCCTCACGTACGCGTATTTCCGGTTTGCGCTTTCACGTTCCGAGTTTCCGACTGGCCAGTGGCGTCATGGCGTGACGCGCCTTGAAACTTCCGTGCCGTGGGTTTTGTATGCGTACGACAGATGGCGTGGCTGTGCGTTCTCGCAGATTCAGACTGCCGGCAAAATTGGCGCGTAAAAGGGCAAATACAAAATGCGTTTTGTCTCGGCTAAACTTTTATCTCTCATTCGGTTATGAAAGTCGCTCCTGGCATATGCATGCGATGCGCAAGGACTTTGTTACATCGAAAGTGCGGTACAAAATTACTTCGTTAAATTGTGAAAAAAAATACATGGTTTTCAATGGGGAAGTGATTGGGAAATGAAAAAAATGCGTTACATCGTGAATTTTGTTACATTGAGGTTCGTTACATCGAGGTTCGACTGTATATACCACATCGAGCGGAACAGTCACCACAACAATACTTAGGCAAAACGGCGCAGCAGCAGTAGCTGCAGACCGCCGCACCCCGTGCATTCACCCACCGTCCACGCATCATCCATAGTAGGCTACCCTCGATAACAGTGCGCCAGAACAAGGCTCACCTCTCGCGCAGTGCTCTGGGAGCAAGAGTAAGTCCACTCTGTCGTCTGCTGCTCTCTCCCACCGTGTGAATGCTCGCCGCGGATGGGCGGACCCCGGATCAGAGGTCACGTGACCAATCGCTTCACTATTCGGTCCGTCGTGTGAACCCACCTTTACTGACAGAAACAGAAGATTACGCCGTGTTGATGCAGCGCTTTGGTTTTCACATGAAATCAAACTCAGCTGTATTTACAGCCACATTGCCCTCATGCTTGAGTACTTCCACATGATGTAAACAAAAAACCTTATAACTAAAAAAATGGGACGAAGAGACAATGAGAGGGAGGGATGGAAGGTATTTGAGACTGTTTTTTTCATAAGCAACAAGACGTGTTCATTAAGTAGCGATTTAGTTACCGAACGGCAACTTCGGGACCATGTTATCACCAACCACTGATATTGTAAAGACCCTGGTATAGTAAAGATTTTTGCTGGTCCCAGTGGCTTTACTATAAAGGGGTTCTACTGTATTACTTGCCACCGGGTTATTATTATTAGTTTATTAGTTTGAATTATCCGATGTTCTAATTATTGAATGGCCTCGAAAAAACTGACAAGAACTATTTGCATTATGGTAAATGTACCGGATTCGCTCGCATAACAACCCGCTCTCATAATGAACCCACCCTCCTTCGATTTTTGCTTAAGAATGGGAAAAAAAAAAAAAAAACTTCAGTCCTTAGTGCTTCCCTCCGTTTCGCACCACCATGCCAAATGCTGCGAAGCGTAGTGATAACATCACGGTGTGTTTACCTTCTGACCTTATCTCTAGCAAGGGGGGGGGAAGCGAACTTGGCAGAGTTCCAGCGCTTGCGCGGCTGTGCAAGCCTCGTTTTCAGTATGTTTGCCTTGTCAGGCATGGGCGATTGCGGCGGGCGCCGTATACTGCCACTCGAGTCATTGAAATGCGCGATAGCAGCAAATGTCTTTTCAAACGAACAATGCTAGAACTTCCGTTGACGACTGATAGGTGGAAAGATGGACGAATCGGGGGGAAAAAAAAAAGGCCCGTCTGAAGTCATAGCCTTTCATGCGCGTTGGCTGGGACCGCGCCGACAGTACTTGCCCGTATTTTCGAATTATTAGGGTTTGAATTAACGAGCATTTAGTTGTGCGTTTCGCAGGTTGCGCAGAAGAGAGAGTATACGCAGCCGCCACCGGGGCCACCAACCCCTACCCTCCGGCGCCGCCGGCCGCCGCGCCGTTTCGGCTTTACCTATTCTTCCCTTGTTTTAGTACCTGCTTCCATCTTCTGTCCCTGTTTCAGATGTGCGTTGCCTCTCTTTTCGCTTTTTTTTTTCTGCATGCTGTGTACCAAGCTACCCAGATGCGGCGGCGCATAGTTCGAATTAACGCGCTTTTTTATACACAGACCTCTATGGAGCTTGGCTGGACCAAATGTAATTCGAATTAACGAGGTTCAAATTAATGAGCTTTCACTGTATATGCAAATAAAACAGCAAATACATATGTGAAGTGTGCTCAGCTTTTCGGGTGCCATTTGGTCCTCTGCATAGAATGCACAACACGGGCTGTCTATTTTTTTTACTCCTGGTGTTGTTCCTGTTTGCGGCCTTCATCGAGCTTATGGAAGCACTTACCGTCAAGTGCCACTCTACGGGGGGCTGTATTGTCGATGATGCCGCTGCCAAATTACCCGTTTCCATCCCTTTCCCCTTTCTGCCGTGATGCCTTCTGCGCGCAGCTCTCTGCAGTAGCCGCATTGTTAGAAAGTGCATGTGTTTGCCGTCCATATTCAAGAAACCAATCTGCGGTGGCCGACGTATGTGCCATGCAGATTGTTGTCTGGGCTACAGGCGCTGAAACTGCGTTAGAAAAAGTGGCATCTCCGCATGCGCGGCCTGCGCAAGAAGCAGGTGTTCGCTTCTCTTGTGAGGCAGTGGAAGAAGCTGGTGTAGGTCTGCTGTCCAACAGTGTCTGCGCGTTAGAACGGGCCATTTTACGACCGCTTTTGTGTCTTTTTCTGTATGCACGCACTACATGTGTGTTGCAAAAAAAAGTTGAAAAGAAAGCAAAGAAATCCACCTACTCATTCTGGGAGCGAGTTTCGTCCGCCCCACCCTCCACGTGTGAGCGCTTCGTTTCAAGAGTTTGACACTGCACACGAACATATGCTTTGTATTGAAACAAAGGGGAAAAGAGTGCGCTTGGCTTCCAGTTGTAATGCACCGGGGACAGCTAACAAGACTCCCTCAATTCTGCTGTGAGTGGGAATGCGTTTGAAAAAGAAACTTTCGCATGGTGGGCAGCCCTCCAGGAACACTGCGCATATCAGATCTGCCCTGGGGCTGCCAGACATATGGGTGCAAGTGGCAGCACTGCCTTGAGAGTCAAAATCCTGCAGCAGGGTCCGTCACCAGTTTTTCTTTTCTGCTTCCTCAGTCCGACTGAGGGGTCTCGATTCACCGCAGTCATCGGCTGAACGAATATTTCACTGCGTGCTATTAGGTGGCTTTCTAATGGTCAAGATGTTGATAAGTATTTTGAAAACGACAATTTTATAGCGGAGTCTCAAGTTGTAAGTCAAGCCCCTGTGCAGTAGGCGAGAATAAGTTCAGTGAAGCAACGCCCTCAAATATCTATGAGAAATTCGTAGTCCACGTCCACATGAAAAGTGTGTGTTGGAGGTGAGTTTCATTCATTTGCAGCTCGCTTTTTCAGTGTGAGGTTTCCAGTACTACATATGCGACTTTCTCCAATTAACCCGGTTCTGTGCTAGCTGCATCCACTTGACCCCTGCGAACTTCTTAATCTCATCCACCCACCTTACTTTCTGCCGCCCCCTGTTACGCTTTCCTTCCCTTGGAATCCAGTTTGTTACCCTAAGCGACCATCGGTTATCCTCTCTTCGCACTACATGTCCAGCCCATGCCCATTTCTTCTTCTTAATTTCCACTAGAATGTCGGTAACTTAAGTTATTTCTCTTACCCACTCTGCACGCTTCCTATCTCTTAATGTTGCCCCTACCATTTTTTGCTCCATAGCCCTCTGCATTGTCCTCAACTTAAGTAGAACCCTCTTGGTTAGCCTCCACATTTCAGCCCCATAGGTGAGTACAGGTAAGATGCAACTGTTGTATACTTTCCTCTTGAGCGATATCGGTAAGCTGCTAGTCATAATCTGAGAGTGCTTGCCAAATGCGCTCCATCCCAATCTTATTCTTCTTGCTATTTCCTTTTCATGGTCCGGATCTGCAGTTAGTACTTGTCCTAAGTAGACATATTCGCCTACTACTTCCAGTGCTTCGCTACCTAACATAAACTTCTGTTCCTTCCCGAGGTTGTTGAACATTACCTTAGTCTTCTGCATATTGATTTTCAATCCTACCTTCCTACTTTTCCTGTCTAGGTCACCAATCATTCTTGCAGTTCATCTCCTGAGTTACCGTATTTGCACGATTCTAATGCACACATTTATTTCCGAGAATAATCGTTCTAAATACATGCGCGTTACAATCGGACTCAAAACGCAAAAAAAAACTCCAAACCGAAACCTACTTCTCCAAAACCGAAACGAAGCAGCTCAATGAACGATAGCCAGGCGCATTGCCATCGGTATCGGCAAGCCGTTTTGAGCCGGATCCATCCATAAGCGGATACACCGTTTCGATCGCCATTTTTTGCAAACGTTCCGTTTCGCTGGTGTACCCAGAAGCTGCGTTAGATTAGTGCAGTCACCCACAGTACAGTGACAAGAAGACAACGACGCTTTCATTACGAGGCGTCGTTTAAGCGGAAAGTAACCCTGTTAGCAGAAAACGAGGGGATCCGGGCAGCGTCCCGTACATCCCATGTTCCTGGCGCATGATAGCCTGAGTTGCTTATGTGCTGAAAAACCGAATACAATGCAATACGCTAGAGGCGTCGCGCAGACCCAATTTAAGGCCAGCAGGGGCTGGGTTACTCGCTTCATGAAGTATTTCGGGTTCAGCCTGTGACGCTGGACTTCTGTGTGCCAAAACCTAGCCCCGACTGAGGAAAAGCTCTTCGCTATGAAGAAGGGGCTGGGCCTGTAGGTGCCAGTGTGTCGTGCTTGTAGCGTACACAGAGAAGGGCACAAAACGCGTAAAATTAAAGGGCCCATGAAATGCCACTTGCGGTAATATTCTAATGCAAGAAATCCATAGTGGTAGTCTTTGTGAGCATTCGAGTCAAATTTTAAAGGTTTGCGTGGAGCCGATAGTTTACAAATAACATATAAAAAGCGCTTCAGGCCGCTGCTCGCGGGCAACTGGGGCGACGCATCTCCGCACACAAACCTCCCATGTGCCGTCACATGGACTTACTGGGTGCGCCCGCTCATTGGACGCTCCCAAGATATGTGGCCGTGATGCAGCACCGTAGCGACTTGTTTACTTTTTTTTCTTGCGCAGCGCCGTGGTCTGAGTTGAGGGGGAGAGGAGGAGTATCATTTTCGATCTCCCATATATTCAGTGCTAATGAAACTAGCTTAAAACTAGCTTGCATTTTATAATTTTAGTAAATAGCTTTTCATGGGCCCTTAAGAACTGCTGGGTACGAGAAGAAACATTTTATTGTGATGTTATGTTGCACCGCTGACAGGCAAAAACTGCTGCATGATATTTAAACGGAAGACTCCTCCAGCTGCTTTTCCCTAAAAATGCCTTTGTGCATGCTCATGAGAATGGATGGTTTGAAGATTGGCTGAAGACCGTTTGGCAACGCTGTTGTTCAAGGAGTCACTCCTGGTTCTCGGCTCTTATCATGGCCACGTGACAGAGGCCATAAAGTCTGCTTTCAGATGGCGGTACGGACATTGTGGTGATACCGGGAGGTATGACGATCCAACTACAATCGCTCGACGTTGCCATCAACAAACCATTTATGGATAGGCTACGGAAGCATTATAACGACTGGCTGACACTCCGAGACCACCAGCTCAAACGTGACTTGCTTAGCCAAGTGTCGAGCCTGGTCGCTGCAGCATGGGACAAATTCCCGCCGAACTGATTATGCGGGCCTTTTGAAAGTGCAGCATCTCAAACGCACTGGACGGGAGCGAGAACAGTGCGCCATAAGAAACAGCCAGCGACAAGGAGGACAGCGATGTCAACGAAGGCGAGGAGTGAGCATTGGGCATGAGCGTTGCAAGCACAACAAAATGCATGTTCTAGACCCAATGAATGCCCCCCCCCCCCCCCCCCCCTTTTTTTTTTTTTTTTTTTTTTTTTTTTTTTTTTTTCATTTAGTTTACAACCGAGTAAACATTTTTTTTTTTTTTTTTTTTTTCGACCTTCTGATTTCCAGGGGTGGCTAGAATAGAGTAAATACGGTAATTCTTCTTTCCCTTATTCGTGCTGCAATTTGGTAGCACACGGCCGTCTGTCTAAAAATTTGCATCATCTGAAGCAGCAGCTTTCTTATATTGATGCACCATGAAACGATATCATTTCAACTTTTGCAGGCGATATCTATTTGCTTCCGATTGAACAAGATAATTACATTATCCAAGCATGGTATTGATAATTTCAACACCAAAAGTTAGAAGGACACTTTGCCTTGACACGAAAGTGTGCGCATTCATTGGCCGACTTCTAATGTTCGTAGCTAGGCATCCCCATACTGAGCGTTCTTCTCCGCCAGAGCTCTTCTTCCACCACCCTTAGCAGACTATTGCACGCATCTGGTACAAGGTCAGTGCCGCACTAGTACCAGTCACTAATCAACCACTGCCCAATCAAGGAACCGCACCATCTACTATCTAGGCATATCAGTTCTGATGGCCGCAGCTCTCTCAAACTCGGTATGGCGCAACGAGAGTAGTCACATAAACCAATGGTTTGAATGAAAGCAGTGGGGTCCAGCCATTTGTTTCACTGCTACCATTCTGTAGCAAGCCCAGAAGACTTTGTTACTGTCTCGGTAATAAAAATTGTGTTTACACAAACACTGACACAAACATTTTAGTAACTTGTCATCGCATGTTCAGTGAAGTGTGTTTGACCCAGATAGCAAACATTCACAACCACTTTTTTATGTTAGTGCCATCTTAAAGGGGCGATGACAGGGTCGTTCGATGTATTGCTATTTTATACTTCTATGAATAATATATAGGTCTGTGATTCTACTTGCAAAGTTTTAGTGCCTAGCTCTCGGCACATGTTACAACAAATCGCGATAGAAATCGGAATCGGGAAGCTCCTCCCACTGAAAGCGACTGCCATTTTGGAATGATCGTGTGACGTCACAGAAGGTACGCGGCGGAGCGTCGTCTGCAATGCAGGCTGCAGTATCAAATGACACGTCTGTTCTCGTTTTTTTGTTTTTTTTTTGACATTGACACAGTGGTTGTCCCTCATGCAGAAGTGCTTGATGAAGATATTACCGCACGAAAGCAATGTAGAGTAAGGCATGTTTCTTCAGCATAAGGCACGGTCACAGTAAGTGGGCTGCATGGTTATAGGTTCCTTATCTTATCAACACATTGTTCTGTCGCATGTTACAAAGGAGACGACGCCAGCAGGGCCAACAATCGCCTATCGTCGTAGTGCGAAGTTCTGCGGCCCCGCAACGCTGATGAAACTGATCAGCGGACTGTCATTCGGTCGGTTTTGGCCTGATCGGAGGCGAGCGAGAACTTGACACCCGATGAGTGAACGGCCTGAATAGCTGCGCTTGTCTGTAGCTTAACAGTGTTAGAAAAAGGAAAACAAAAAGTTACACTTTATATGTTCCCCTTTGTCATCAGCAATGACTTTGGCCAGAAATATTAGTCGTGAAATATTAGTATTGACCAGAAATATTAGCCATTGAGTGTAGCCCTGGCAGTAACAACTCCAAATTGACGACTGCTTGCATCACAAAGCGAGTGCACATTGAGCAGGAAGCGTCGATATGGGACCCTATCTTCGGCGTCGCTTGTGTGTATACCCGGCACAGGCAGGGGACGTAGCATCCACGGCGCTTCTTGCAGCGCAGTTATAGATTGTTAAGAAATGAAAGTGCAACCGGTGCGAAAAGAAATGGGTAGTTTTGGTATTGCTAGCTCAGCTTGCATTTTATGCCGTGCGAACGAGCAGCACACATCAAGTCATTGCAAAAGCTATGTAAACAAACATGCTGGGGGCGCGGTCGTAATTCGCGAATCGACGCATTCCTGCTGGAGTTTAGGGTTCACACACTAAATACAAAATGGTGTGTGCTTACATTGAAGCACTCACGAGTCATTTGCTGGAAAAGCACTAGAAAAACGCAAGATGAGGCTCAGGAGTCGGTCACAGTCGCGCGCGGCTGCGGTGAAGACGAGATGGAGACAGTGTTCGGTGCGGCCGTGCAGTGAAGCGCAGTCGAATAGCGTTGGGTTTTGCGATGACGGGACTGAAGCGGCGGCGGCGGCACATGCTTTCATACGCTGGCCGCGGCCAGACTGAACATGGTTTTGCAAAAATGCTTTACCAGCTGAAAATAATTACCTAACCCGCGCATATAACAGCAAGTCGAAAGGTACCGCTTCATTCAAAAGTTTTGTCTGCTCCTCTAATGTTACAAGGTATGCTCTCGCGTTAAAGTATGCTTTTCTGAGATTTACTCTTAGTTTTTAAGCCAAAAGAGCGGCGGCAATAGCTTGTCAGCAATCAGGAACATAACGCTAACCCCTCCCCACTTTCGCAGCGCATGTACACAGCGGAAGGAGACGTTGGACAAGTGGCTTTTTATATGCTGATGCGCTTGTTGCTAAAACAAGCTAACTCTCATAACGTAAGAATAATATGCTTCTGATTGTATGCCTAAATAATACAGCATGAGCCCGTCGATTTCGGCCTCTCTAGACGAAGCCCAAAACAAGTCAGAGGATCACTAAGGTCGTATATTATAGTGAAAGCTTCTCAAAGAAAAGAGAATATGTGAATAAAATAGTTTTGCTGAAGAAAAAGAAAACTCAGTGACCACCATCCATGGCATGCATGCAAGAGTGCAGCCAACACCGCGAATAGCAGACGACATGGGGATAATATCTCATTGTGAGATCTGCGGCCGATGGTTGCCAGACCATAAAGCTGATTCTTATATTAATAATACAAATTATTTTAAAACTATGTACTGCACCGAATGAGCTCAAATATCGAGGATTTGTAATTTAATGTGTGAGGAGTGAAATGCAACAATCAGTTTATGCTCAAATGTTAGCTGCCATGACCCCTTTAACTCTTCTTGAACTTTGTATCAAATTCACCAAGCTTGCTGAGGGCCTTCGCACAAAACTCAAGTTTCAAGAGCCAAATTAAAAGGGTTGTGTACACGCATGATCAACTATTTTTGTTACTCCGCGAGCCAGTGGAACGACTTGACGGGCTTAATCCATGGACCTTTCAACAGGAGTGGCATGTGCACAGCAAGGTGATGACCACTGCAGACACCATACATTACAGTGAAAACTTGTTATTCAAATTTTCATATAATTTGAAGTTCAACACTATGGCCAAACGGGCGAGTTGGTGGAACATATTGGATGGAAAAACAGTGCGTCAGACGAACAAGACAGCGCTCGTCTTGTGTACCTTTGCTGTCGTGTTTGTCTGTCGCGCTGTTTTTCCATCCAATATAACTTGAACTGCACTAGCTCGATAGAAGTCTGTGTACAAAAAAAAAACACTAATTCAAACGCGAATCGATGTCACCATGGATAATTTCAACTGCTTACCATCGCTTCTGAAAGTCCTGGCTCCCCTCGCGTGGTCGAAGAAATGCCCCCGTTATAATGGCATATAGTTGTGAGGCTGCGTACCTCCAAATTGAGGAGAGAAGATAAAACCAGGTAAAACCATGGAAAAATGGGTAAAGACATGCCGGCGCCGGAGGTTCTGTTCCACATGGCCTCCGAGGCTTGCCACTAAATGTTTGTTAATTCAACCCCTATCAGTTGGGAAATGCGCCTAATTCAGAATAAGCTTTAAGCCCTAGTCACACTTTGTGATGGGCGGGCAACCGGCTGTCACATGGGGCCAGGGAGCTGCTCAGCTCAACTGATGTGCACACTTGCAAAGGCAACCCGCATTAACAAATTGGCCTCGTTCAGAACAAGACTTCACTGTTCATCAGCAACAAAAAGCCCGATGTAAAGCTAACTCACTTCAGCTGCACCATTTATTGGTTATCGGTTTGCAATCGGCAGTCTCAAGGATAGAAAATCAGGCAGTGCTCCAGCAGCCTGCGACTGTTGCTTTTGGATCAAAACAGTTGCAAGTGTGAACGGGCCTTTAATGTTGGCACAGTCCCAGCCAACAACCATATACCGTATGAACGCATGTAAGGGTTGCACTTTTTTTTTTTCAGATTCGAGGGCCAATTTTCGGGTTGCGGCCGATACACGCACATAAGAAAAAAAGTTTTTTTTTTTCTTCAAGTAAAATCAGACCAGTCAGTGAATATGCGGTGTTTATTTACCGTTTAATCGTCTCTCGTGGAGTCTTCCGACTCAGAGCTGGTGTGCTGCGCTCTGGTGTGCGTTCACCCCACAAGTCATAGTCTTCAGTCCCATCTAAACTGAAATCCCGGTCACCTTGAAACTACGGGATACAATGTCCGTAGACACGGATTTCCACACGGACAAAATCCAGCCATGCACAATCATGTGACCTCGCCAACCACACTACCACTACTCACATGCCTTTGACAGTTGCAAAACAAAGCCGGGGTGGCCGGAGCTAGCGATACTGATGCCGGTATGGACTGCTGAAGCTCGCGGCAGAGGGGAAATATTATGATGACCTGCAACTTCGGGTGCCATCCATGGGCGACATCTGGAAGCTCCTCGGCGCATACATTTTCGAAAGCTATTCCCGCGTGGGATTTTTTTACTTCGGGAATAGGGGTTGCGGCCCTTACACGCATTTATACGGTAATGCTATGGTATCGGACGAGCGCTACAGGTCTCACACCGACAGGCCTCGCCTTACCAGCTGGGCCAATCATGGGTGGCAGGTCGTGTGTTCCATAACGGCATGCAACTAGTCACCTGCCAGTGATTTCTCACAGTGCTGATGGCTGATTTTCTGGAGAGCAAGATTAATGTGCATCAAAATGGTCTGACCGCCTTAAACCTCTCGAAAGTGCTTCTAGCAGAAGACCTTGGTATTTTGTTTGTTGCTATTTTTGGTTGATTACCCTACCATGATGGAGTGCCCAGTGGTGGCATGATGATGGAAGTGAAACGCAACAAAAGGCACAATGTGGATGCACTGTAAAGATTCCCAGAGGCCTCTACTATGGCATCAGTAGCTTTCTTACATTAAGCGCCACATACACGGAAAGGTCAAAATACCTCCATCAGTCACCACTGATCTATTGGGACACGATGGGGAGTGCGTCACTGTATGTTATAATAAATGATCATGAGAAGTGATGGTTCTTCTCAAAAGCTTTGTACCAGCCATCAATTTTTATGCGCCTAGTATTTAATTAACTGACTTGCTGTTTCATTGCTCTCCTTTACATGCCAAGCAGTCACAGCCTTTTTTTGTTCAGTATCTGAGACTTTGACTGTCCCTGGACAGTAACCGCTTGTCAGTTGGACCTCTATCAACTTGAAAATTCAGATAGTGCCATGATTAATCCCAGCCTAATGGGCTTCCAAAGTGAGGTTGCATTTCATACAATCAGCATGGTGGGAGTTGGTGAAAATTACCCTACTTAAAGTATCTGGGGCTTTCAACTGATCTGGGGGTGCTTCCGCTGAGATTAGTTTCACTTTTATGTGCTTCACGTTGTGTCCTTAATGTTTTAAAGTAGTTCCAATGAGTGTGTGTAATATCGCGCAGTTCCTGTCGAGCATCCAGCATCTGGCACTGCAGCCAGCCTCTGGTGCTGAGGAGCCCAAGGCTCCGGCCGCGCTGCCTGTTGTGTCCGACCTGATCCGGCTGCTGGCGCAGGAGCGGCTGGCGGACGCCTCGCGCCGCCCGGCTGCTGACGTCATCCTCAAGGTGCCCTCGTACCGGCCGGCAGCCCAACGGGCAGGTCCTGCTACAGCCTCATCTTCCTCATCATCAAGCTCATCCTCGTCCTCATCCTCATCGGAAGCGGCTGGGGCGGCAGCGGGTGGCAGTACAGTAGGGGGCACAGCACCGGAGGAGAAACGCACGCGACCCAAGCGTGGTCGGTACCGCAACTACGACCGCGACCACCTGATCCAGGCAGTGCGTGCTGTGCAGCGTGGTGAAATGAGCGTGCACCGCGCGGGCACCTATTTTGGCGTGCCGCACTCGACACTCGAGTATAAGGTCAAGGAGCGCCACCTGCTGAGGCCTAAGAAAAGGCCGCGCCAGCCGGACAACCTGCTCGAGGCGCTCATCAAATCCACGCTGGATAAGTGACCGGCGCCCGGCCGGAAAGCGTCCCTCATGCTAAGCTAGTCTACTCTGTGATGATAACGAGAGAGAGAGAGAGTATTTTCTTCTTCGGGCCGACTGTGATGACGGCGCTTTCCGGATCTCGTGCCTCAGGGCCCGGCCCTGCCAAGTGCCTGCCCGGTGTGTACTTAGAGAGAGACTATTTTTCCACGCAGAGTATTTTTCGCATAATTTGGGCTGGGCGGCCAGTGGACTTAACCGCACTGCCATACCGCGCGCCCAGACTTAGTGCAAAGCCTGTTGAGTTGGCCCCGCCGAACCTACACGGCGGTGGCTGCGTCGCGTTTGTTGTCGCTTTTTTATCATGTTTATGTTTACTGTTTTGTTGATTTGTCAGAGATTTTCCATTTTTTTGCTTCGAGGATATCTACATAAGTATACCAGTGTATTTTTGAGATCCCGACATGAGGGACTTGTGGCGGTTTTCTCAATCTCTTTGGCGAACACCACTGTACAAAAAGGAGATGCGAAAGGCCAAACGATTCGCTTTGCAGTGGCGAACATTCCACCTGTTTATCCCCGTGTGTATTAAGAGGACAATTAAAAGAACGTGATTTTTTTACCTACTTTGTGTCCTCCTGTGTTGTTTTCAGTAAATATGCCAATTTTTTTATCTGGCATAGCTCGTTTTCAGAGTGCGAGTCATGATTTTGGAGGAGGCTATGAATGGAATAGATTGAGGGTGAAACATTATGCGCAGCAGCTGTCGCAAATTCTTTTTCTACTGAATAGCAGCTGTGCTTGCAAAGGGAGATCCCGATCAAACTTTCGATGCATCAGTAAAAATGAGCGTGTTAAGGGAAAGACTGAATATACAATCTGGAAAGCTGGCTGAGCAGCAACAGATGCCATAAAAAGCAACGTGAATAGAGTACCGCTCAGCTATTTGAATTTCTTAGCGTTGCACTGATGCCTCGGTGGTAACCGGAGAGAAAGAATTTAGAGCAGTGCAGCACGCAGGGGAGTTTGCATTTCTTCTTATCACGCTTGTACGTGCAGAGATGCACAAGTTCTAAGAGGTGGCAATTTACATAGGCGTCCCCATGCGCCACTATGCATACAGTTAAACAGTATCGGCTGAAGAATGAGCTCTGTTCTGGCTTTGTTTAGTGACTGGTATAGAGTGAAATGGCTCATCATTTTATCATAATTGGAATAAATTCATGGTTGCAGTATATTTTGCTTAACACTTTCCTGTCCACAGGAAAAGTAGGGGTTTTTGAGTGGTGACATAATTTTTTCTTTTTTTACAAAAACTTCCTTGGTACAGGAGTGTATGGTCGCAAATTGTAGAGGAGGAAATTCTATTCACAATGGTGTTAGTCACAATTAACATCTTTATTGCATAGGTGATGATAACAAATTATCGGAAACAAATTGCAGTTAAAATTAAGAAAATAAAAACAGCAAAATTGCTTTACACAAATAAAACATTAAAACAATTTGAGATATACGTTTTTTAGAACAGGGACCGAGGTAACAATGCTGCAAATTCTAGCTTTCCAAGAACAGTAATACCCAAGTTAGGAAAGAAAACAGACCTTATGACTATCGTGCCACTGCACGAAACAGTTTCTTGTTGCCATGAAACAGGTTTGCTGCACATGTCTCACAGAAAACATTTGTTTTTTGTTCCACCCTGCTTTCTTCATAGCACAATTTGCAGTTCTTGTATTCCTCCAGTTTTTGGGAGCTTGTGCTGCAGCCCCTGAGGTTTATCATGAGGCGGAAACAGAGGGCGAACATCGAGGTCTCCAGCTTTTTTTTTTTTCTTTTCTTCTGGAGTGGAATCTCGCCAAGATCCATCTTTTTCGCTGCAGGAAGGTTTTTCCAAAATATGCATCCACGCATATTTGGTCGTGTTCACGCATATCTCCTTGATTTCCGTGGTGAAGAATTGCAGAAAAATCGATGGCTGTGGAGTAGCACCGTGCGGTGCTGCAGCGCGCAATGCCGAAGTCCACCCCTGGCTGTCTCTATAGAAGAAAACAGGACCCTGCACTACCGGCGGCAAGTAGTCCCATCCAAGTGACGACACCTTGCAGATAACAGTTGTGACCTTCAGAACGCTCCGATTTCTACCCATCAGCGCGCAGCAAAAGTGGAACTTTTCGAAAGAGAGAACGAAGCTTACTGAGGCATGGCCGTTGACATTCCTAGTCTGCTTGATGCAGTTTCGCTGTCGGTGCTGAAGTGTAACGAGCTGAATTCGTCTTGAGAGTCATCACTGTTGCTGTTAGCATTCACAGATGAGCACTCAGATGCGTCAGTATCCGTGGAAACGGGCCGCTTCCTAGCAGCAGCAGCGCTAGGTGTCTCCAAATATATGCTACACGAAGACAATACAGCACAGTTGCCTCCCAGAGGGTGAGGATATTAGCTGAAGTAGCAGCACAAAACCAGCCTTACTACCGGAAGGTACTCAGCAAATCTTCTGGATGCATCTTCTGCATGGCAGAGTGCATGACGAACATTGGCTGAAAATGCAGCCTTTTCCACTCCTCCTAAAAAAGACTGTGCGGCCATGCTAGGTGTGTCCGAATATATGCTACATGAAAAAAATGCAGAACAGCAGCCTCACAGAGGGTAAGGATATTAGCTGAAGTAGCAGCACAAAACCAGCCTTACTATAGGAAGGTACTCGGCAAATCCTCTGGATGCATCTTCTGCATGTCAGTGCGCATGACTACATTGGCTGAACATGCAGCATTTTCCACTCCTCCTAAAAAAGACTGCGGCCATGCTAGGTGTGTCCGAATATATGCTACATGAAAACAATGCAAAACAGTAGCCTCCCAGAGGGTGAGGATATTAGCTGAAGTATTAGCACAAAACAAGCCCTGCTCCTTGAAGGTACACTGCAACCGCTGTGGATGCGTCTTCTGCATGTCAGTGGGCATGACCACATTAGCTGAAATGCAGCCTTTTCCACTCCTAAGAAAGACTGCGGCATGCTAGGTGTGTCCGAATATATGCTACATGAAAACAATGCAGAAGAGTAGCCTCCCAGATGGTGAGGATATTAGCTGAAGTATTAGCACAAAACAAGCCTTGCACCTTAAAGGTACTCTGCAAATGCTGTGGATGCGCCTTTTGCATGTCAGTGCGCATGACCACATTGGCTGAAAATGCAGACTTTTCCACACCTCCTAAAAAAGGCTGTGCGGCCATGCTAGCTGTGTGTCCGAATATATGCTACATGAAAAAAATGCAGAACAGTAGCCTCCCAGAGGGTGAGGATATTAGCTGAAGTATTAGCACAAAACAAGCCCTGCTCCTTGAAGGTACTCTGCAAATGCTGCGGATTCGTCTTCTGCATGTCCGTGTGCATGACCACATTGGCTGAAATGCAGCCTTTTCCACTGCTCCTATGAAAGACTGTGCGGCCATGATAGGTGTGTCCGAACATATGCTACATGAAAACAATGCAGGACAGTAGCCTCCCAGAGGGTGAGGATATTAGCTGAAGTATTAGCACAAAACAAGCCCTGCTCCTTGAAGGTACTCTGCAAACGCTGCGGATTCGTCTTCTGCATGCCAGTGCGCATGACCACATTGGCTGAAATACAGCCTTTTCCACAGCTCCTATGAAAGACTGTGCGGCCATGATAGGTGTGTCCGAATATATGCTACATGAAACCAATGCAGAACAGTAGCCTCCCAGAGGGTGAGGATATTAGCTGAAGTATTAGCACAAAACAAGCCCTGCTCCTTGAAGGTACTCTGCAACCGCTGTGGATGCATGTTCTACATGTCTGTGCGCATGACCACATTGGCTGAACATGCAGCCTTTTCCACTCCTTCTAAAAAAGACTGCGGCCATGCTAGGTGTGTCCGAATAAATGCTACATGAAAACAATGCAAAACAGTAGCCTCCCAGAGGGCGAGGATATTAGCTGAAGTATTAGCACAAAACAAGCCCTGCGCATTGAAGGTACTCTGCAACCGCTGTGGATGCATGTTCTACATGTCTGTGCGCATGACCACATTGGCTGAACATGCAGCCTTTTCCACTCCTTCTAAAAAAGACTGCGGCCATGCTAGCTGTGTGTCCGAATATATGCTACATGAAAACAATGCAAAACAGTAGCCTCCCAGAGGGTGAGGATATTAGCTGAAGTATTAGCACAAAACAAGCCCTGCGCATTGAAGGTACTCTGCAAACGCTGTGGATGCATGTTCTACATGTCAGTGCGCATGACCACATCGGCTGAACATGCACATTTTGCCACACCTCCTAAAAAAGACTGTGCGGCCATGCTAGCTGTGTGTCCGAATATATGCTACATGAAAACAATGCAGAACAGTAGCCTCCCAGAGGGTGAGGATATTAGCTGAAGTATAAGCACAAAACAAGCCCTGCTCCTTGAAGATACTCTGCAAACACTGTGGATGCGCCTTTTGCATGTCAGTGCGCAAGACCACATTGGCTGAAAATGCAGACTTTTCCACACCTCCTAAAAAAGACTGTGCGGCCATGCTAGGTTTGTCCGAATATATGCTACATGAAAACAATGCAGAACAGTAGCCTCCCAGAGGGTGAGGATATTAGCTGAAGTATTAGCACCAAACAAGCCCTGCTCCTTGAAGGTACTCTGCAACCGCTGTGGATGCATGTTCTACATGTCTGTGCGCATGACCACATTGGCTGAACATGCAGCCTTTTCCACTCCTTCTAAAAAAGACTGCGGCCATGCTAGGTGTGTCCGAATAAATGCTACATGAAAACAATGCAAAACAGTAGCCTCCCAGAGGGTGAGGATATTAGCTGAAGTATTAGCACAAAACAAGCCCTGCGCATTGAAGGTACTCTGCAAACGCTGTGGATGCATGTTCTACATGTCAGTGCGCATGACCACATCGGCTGAACATGCACATTTTGCCACACCTCCTAAAAAAGACTGTGCGGCCATGCTAGCTGTGTGTCCGAATATATGCTACATGAAAACAATGCAGAACAGTAGCCTCCCAGAGGGTGAGGATATTAGCTGAAGTATAAGCACAAAACAAGCCCTGCTCCTTGAAGATACTCTGCAAACACTGTGGATGCGCCTTTTGCATGTCAGTGCGCAAGACCACATTGGCTGAAAATGCAGACTTTTCCACACCTCCTAAAAAAGACTGTGCGGCCATGCTAGGTTTGTCCGAATATATGCTACATGAAAACAATGCAGAACAGTAGCCTCCCAGAGGGTGAGGATATTAGCTGAAGTATTAGCACCAAACAAGCCCTGCTCCTTGAAGGTACTCTGCAACCGCTGTGGATGCATGTTCTACATGTCTGTGCGCATGACCACATTGGCTGAACATGCAGCCTTTTCCACTCCTTCTAAAAAAGACTGCGGCCATGCTAGGTGTGTCCGAATAAATGCTACATGAAAACAATGCAAAACAGTAGCCTCCCAGAGGGTGAGGATATTAGCTGAAGTATTAGCACAAAACAAGCCCTGCGCATTGAAGGTACTCTGCAAACGCTGTGGATGCATGTTCTACATGTCAGTGCACATGACCACATTTGCTGAAATGCAGCCTTTTCCACTCCTCCTAAGAAAGACTGCGGCCATGCTAGGTGTGTCCGAATATATGCTACATGAAAACAATGCAGAAGAGTAGCCTCCCAGAGGGTGAGGATATTAGCTGAAGTATTAGCACAAAACAAGCCCTGCTCCTTGAAGGTACTCTGCAAATGCTGCAGATTCGTCTTCTGCATGTCAGTGCACATATGACCACATTGGCTGAAAATGCAGCCTTTTCCACTCCTGAAAAAGACAGTGCGGCCTTGCTAGGTGTGTCCGAATATATGCTACATGAAAACAATGCAGAAGAGTAGCCTCCCAGAGGGTGAGGATATTAGCTGAAGTATTAGCACCAAACAAGCCCTGCTCCTTGAAGGTACTCTGCAACCGCTGTGGATGCGTCTTCTGCATTTCAGTGGGCATGACCACATTGGCTGAAAATGCCGCCTTTTCCACTCCTAAAAAAGACTCCGGCATGCTAGGTGTGTCCGAATATATACTACATGAAAACAATGCAAAACAGTAGCCTCCCAGAGGGTGAGGATATTAGCTGAAGTATCAAAACAAGCCCTGCTCCTCGAAGGTACTCTGCAAATGCTGCGGATTCGTCTTCTTCATGTCAGTGCGCATGACCACATTGGCTGAAATGCAGCCTTTTCCACTGCTCCTAAAAAGACTGTGCGGCCATGCTAGGTGTGTCCGAATATATGCTACATGAAAACAATGCAGAAGAGTAGCCTAGCTCTCAGAGGGTGAGGATATTAGCTGAAATATTAGCACATAACAAGCCTTGCTCCTTAAAGGTACTCTGCAAATGCTGTGGATGCGTCTTCGGCATATCAGTGCGCATGACCACATTAGGTGAAAATGCAGCCTTTTCCACTCCTAAAAAAGTCTGTGCGGCCATGCTACGTTTGTCCGAATATATGCTACATGAAAACAATGCAAAACAGTAGCCTCCCAGAGGGTGAGGATATTAGCTGAAGTATTAGCGCAAAACAAGCCCTGCGCATTGAAGGTACTCTGCAAACGCTGTGGATGCATCTTCTACATTTCAGTGCACATGACCACATTAGCTGAAATGGAGCCTTTTCCACTCCTCCTAAGAAAGACTGCGGCCATGCTAGGTGTGTCCGAATATATGCTACATGAACACAATGCAGAGGAGTAGCCTCACAGAGGGTGAGGATATTTCCTGAAGTAGCAGCACAAAACCAGCCTTACTATCGGAAGGCACTCAGCAGATCCTGTGGATGCATCTTCTGCATGGCAGAGTGCATGACGAACATTGGCTGAAAATGCCGCCTTTTCCACTCCTAAAAAAGACTGCGGCATGCTAGGTGTGTCCGAATATATGCTACATGAAAACAATGCAAAACAGTAGCCTCCCAGAGGGTGAGGCTATTAGCTGAAGTATTAGCACAAAACAAGCCTTGCTCCTTGAAGGTACTCTGCAAATGCCGTGGATGCGCCTTCGGCATATCAGTGCGCATGATCGCATTAGCTGAAAATGCAGCCTTTTCCACTCCTAAAAAAGACTGCGGCATGCTAGGTGTGTCCGAATATAGGCTACATGAAAACAATGCAGAAGAGTAGCCTCCCAGAGGGTGAGGATATTAGCTGAAGTATTAGCACAAAACAAGCCCTGCTCCTTGAAGGTACTCTGCAACCGCTGTGGATGCATGTTCTACATGTCAGTGCGCATGACCACATCGGCTGAACATGCACACTTTTCCACACCTCCTAAAAAAGACTGTGCGGCCATGCTAGCTGTGTGTCCGAATATATGCTACATGAAAACAATGCAAAACAGTAGCCTCCCAGAGGGTGAGGATATTAGCTGAAGTATTAGCGCAAAACAAGCCCTGCGCATTGAAGGTACTCTGCAAACGCTGTGGATGCATCTTCTACATTTCAGTGCACATGACCACATTAGCTGAAATGGAGCCTTTTCCACTCCTCCTAAGAAAGACTGCGGCCATGCTAGGTGTGTCCGAATATATGCTACATGAACACAATGCAGAGGAGTAGCCTCACAGAGGGTGAGGATATTTCCTGAAGTAGCAGCACAAAACCAGCCTTACTATCGGAAGGCACTCAGCAGATCCTGTGGATGCATCTTCTGCATGGCAGAGTGCATGACGAACATTGGCTGAAAATGCCGCCTTTTCCACTCCTAAAAAAGACTGCGGCATGCTAGGTGTGTCCGAATATATGCTACATGAAAACAATGCAAAACAGTAGCCTCCCAGAGGGTGAGGCTATTAGCTGAAGTATTAGCACAAAACAAGCCTTGCTCCTTGAAGGTACTCTGCAAATGCCGTGGATGCGCCTTCGGCATATCAGTGCGCATGATCGCATTAGCTGAAAATGCAGCCTTTTCCACTCCTAAAAAAGACTGCGGCATGCTAGGTGTGTCCGAATATAGGCTACATGAAAACAATGCAGAAGAGTAGCCTCCCAGAGGGTGAGGATATTAGCTGAAGTATTAGCACAAAACAAGCCCTGCTCCTTGAAGGTACTCTGCAACCGCTGTGGATGCATGTTCTACATGTCAGTGCGCATGACCACATCGGCTGAACATGCACACTTTTCCACACCTCCTAAAAAAGACTGTGCGGCCATGCTAGCTGTGTGTCCGAATATATGCTACATGAAAACAATGCAGAACAGTAGCCTCCCAGAGGGTGAGGATATTAGCTGAAGTATTAGCACCAAACAAGCCCTACTCCTTGAAGGTACTCTGCAACCGCTGTGGATGCGTCTTCTGCATGTCAGTTGGCATGACCACATTGGCTGAAAATGCCGCCTTTTCCACTCCTAAAAAAGACTGCGGCATGCTAGGTGTGTCCGAATATATGCTACATGAAAACAATGCAAAACAGTAGCCTCCCAGAGGGTGAGGATATTAGCTGAAGTATTAGCACAAAACAAGCCCTGTTCCTTGAAGGTACCCTGCAAACGCTGTGGATGCATCTTCTACATATGTCAGTGCACATGACCACATTAGCTAAATGCAGTCTTTTCCACTCCTCCTAAGAAAGACTGCGGCCATGCTAGGTGTATCCGAATATATGCTACATGAAAACCATGCAGAACAGTAGCCTTCCAGAGGGTGAGGATATTAGCTGAAGTATTAGCACATAACAAGCCCTGCGCATTGAAGGTACTCTGCAAACGCTGTGGATGCATCTTCTACATGTCAGTGCACATGACCACATTAGCTGAAATGCAGTCTTTTCCACTCCTCCTAAGAAAGACTGCGGCCATGCTAGGTGTGTCCGAATATATGCTACATGAAAACCATGCAGAACAGTAGCCTCCCAGAGGGTGAGGATATTAGCTGAAGTATCAGCACAAAACAAGCCCTGCTCCGAAGGTACTCTGCAAACGCTGTGGATGCGTCTTCTGCATGTCAGGGCGCATGAAGACATTAGCTGAAATGCAGCCTTTTCCACTCCTCCTTAGAAAGCCTGCGGCCATGCTAGGTGTGTCCGAATATATGCTACATGAAAACAATGCAGAACAGTAGCCTCCTAGAGGGTGAGGATATTAGCTGAAGTATTAGCACGAAAGAAGCCCTGCTCCTTGAATGTACTCTGCAACCGCTGTGGATGCGTCTTCTGCATGTCAGTGGGCATGACCACATTAGCTGAAAATGCAGCCTTTTCCACTCCTAAAAAAATTGCGGCCATGCTAGGTGTATCGAAATATATGCTACATGAAGACAATGCAGAACAGTAGCCTTCCAGAGGGTGAGGATATTAGCTGAAGTATTAGCACAAAACAAGCCCTGCTCCTTGAAGGTACTCTGCAAACGCTGCAGATTCGTCTTCTGCATGTCAGTGCACATGACCACATTGGCTGAAAAATGTAGCCTTTTCCACTCCTCCTGTAAAAGACTGAGGTGTGGCCAAATACATGTTACATATGAAAACAATGCAGAACAGTAGCCTAACAGAGGGTGAGGATATTATCTGAAGTATTAGCACAAAACAGCCCTGCTCCTGAAGATACTCTGCAAACGCTGTGGATGCGTCTTTTGCATGTCAGTGCGCATGACCACATTGGCTATAAATGCAGCCTTTTCCACACCTCCTAAAAATACTGTGCGGCCATGCTAGGTGTGTCCGAATATATGCTACATGAAAACAATGCAGAACAGTAGCCTCCTAGAGGGTGAGGATATTATCTGAAGTATTAGCAAAAAACAAGCCCTGTTCCTTGAAGGTACTCTGCAAACGCTGCAGATTAGTCTTCTGGATGTCAGTGCACATGACCACATTGGCTGAAAATGCAGCCTTTTCCACTCCTCCTGAAAAAGACTGCGCGGCCTTGCTAGGTGTGGCCAAATACATGTTACATGAAAACAATGCAGAACAGTAGCCTAACAGAGGGTGAGGAAATTAGCTGAAGTAATATCACAAAACAAGCCCTGCTGCTTGAAGATACTCTGCAAACGCTGTGGATGCGTCTTTTGCATGTCAGTGCGCATGACCACATTGGCTGAACATGCACACTTTTCCACACCTCCTGTAAAAGACTGTGCGGCCTTGCTAGGTGTGGCCAAATACATGTTACATGAAAACAATGCAGAACAGTAGCCTAACACAGGGTGAGGATATTATCTGAAGTATTAGCACAAAACAGCCCTGCTCCTTGAAGATACTCTGCAAACGCTGTGGATGCGTCTTTTGCATGTCAGTGCGCATGACCACATTGGCTGAAAATGCAGCCTTTTCCACACCTCCTAAAAAGACTGTGCGCCCATGCTAGGTGTGTCCGAATAAATGCTACATGGAAACAATGCAGAAGAGTAGCCTCCCAGAGGGTGAGGATATTAGCTGAAGTATTAGAACAAAACAAGCCTTGCTCCTTAAAGGTACTCTGCAAACGCTGGGGATGCGTCTTCGGCATATCAGTGCGCATGACCACATTAGCTGAAAATGCAGCCTTTTACACTTCTAAAAAGACTGTGCGGCCATGCTAGGTGTGTCTAAATATATGCTACATGAAAACAATGCAGAACAGTAGCCTCCCAGAGGGTGAGGATATTAGCTGAAGTAATACCATAAAGCAAGCCCTGCTCCTTGAAGGTACCCTGCAAACGCTGTGGATGCGTCTTCTGCATGTCAGTGCGCATGACCACATTAGCTGAAAATGCAGCATTTTCCACTCCTAAAAAGACTGTGTGGCCATGTTAGGTGTGTCCGAATATATGCTACATGGAAACAATGCAGAAGAGTAGCCTCCCAGAGGGTGAGGATATTAGCTGAAGTATTAGAACAAAACAAGCCTTGCTCCTTAAAGGTACTCTGCAAATGCTGGGGATGCGTCTTCGGCATATCAGTGCGCATGACCACATTAGCTGAAAATGCAGCCTTTTACACTTCTAAAAAGACTGTGCGGCCATGCTAGGTGTGTCTAAATATATGCTACATGAAAACAATGCAGAACAGTAGCCTCCCAGAGGGTGAGGATATTAGCTGAAGTATTAGCACAAAACAAGCCCTGCTCCTTGGAGGTACTCTGCAAATGCTGTGGATGTGTCTTCTCCATGTCAGCGTGCATGACCACATTGGCTGAACATGCAGCCTTTTCCACTCCTCCTAAAAAAGACTGCGGCCATGCTAGGTGTGTCCGAATATATGCTACATGAAAACAATGCAAAACAGTAGCCTCCGGTGAGGATATTAGCTGAAGTATTACCATAAAACAAGCCCTGCTCCTTGAAGGTACCCTGCAAACGCTGTGGATGCGTCTTCTGCATGTCAGTGGGCATGACCACATTAGCTGAAAATGCAGCATTTTCCACTCCTAAAAAGACTGTGTGGCCATGCTAGGTGTGTCCGAATATATGCTACATGGAAACAATGCAGAAGAGTAGCCTCCCAGAGGGTGAGGATATTAGCTGAAGTATTAGCACAAAACAAGCCTTGCTCCTTAAAGGTACTCTGCAAATGCTGGGGATGCGTCTTCGGCATATCAGTGCGCATGACCACATTAGCTGAAAATGCAGCCTTTTACACTTCTAAAAAGACATTGCGGCCATGCTAGGTGTGTCTAAATATATGCTACATGAAAACAATGCAGAACAGTAGCCTCCCAGAGGGTGAGGATATTAGCTGAAGTATTAGCACAAAACAAGCCCTGCTCCTTGGAGGTACTCTGCAAATGCTGTGGATGTGTCTTCTCCATGTCAGCGCACATGACCACATTGGCTGAACATGCAGCCTTTTCCACTCCTCCTAAAAAAGACTGCGGCCATGATAGGTGTGTCCGAATATATGCTACATGAAAACAATGCAAAACAGTAGCCTCCCAGAGGGTGAGGATATTAGCTGGAGTATTAGCACAAAACAAGCCCTGCGCATTGAAGGTACTCTGCAAACGCTGTGGATGCATCTTCTACATGTCAGTGCACATGACCACATTAGCTGAAATGCAGCCTTTTCCACTCCTCCTAAGAAAGACTGCGGCCATGCTAGGTGTGTCCGAATATATGCTACATGAAAACAATGCAGAACAGTAGCCTCCTAGAGGGTGAGGATATTAGCTGAAGTATTAGCACGAAGCAAGCCCTGCTCCTTGAAGGTACTCTGCAACCGCTGTAGATTCGTCTTCTGCATGTCAGTGGGCATGATCACATTAGCTGAAAATGCAGCATTTTTCACTCCTAAAAAAGACTGTGCGGCCATGCTAGGTGTGTCCGAATATATGCTACATGAAAACAATGCAGAATAGTAGCTTCCCAGAGGGTGAGGATATTAACTGAAGTATTAGCACAAAACAAGCCTTGCTCCTTAAAAATACTCTGCAAATGATGTGGATGCGTCTTCGGCATATCAGTGCGCATGACCACATTGGCTGAATTCATCAATTTTTAGGCTGTTTATTTGGTAATTCAAGTAGTTTTTACAGTGCACTAGCTGTTAGCCATTTCGAACATATCAAGTTTATTAGTTGAGCTAAAAAACAAACTTAAGTTGATGCATGAGATCATTTATGTATAAATTAGATTTAAGAACAGCCCAAGAATGCTGCCTTGTGGAACATAGGTGCAAATCTATCTAACTGGCTTAAGGAACAAATTTTCAGTTCATCCCAGTTGGATAACAGTGGATCCCCAACTGTAATTCAACTGCGATTAACTGGAAATTTGTTCCTTAAACCAGTTAGACCAGTTAAGGTTTTCACCTGGCATAGCAAATTAGAATGATATATCCATTGATGTGAATGTACCGAGTTCAGCCGGTCACATATGATTGCAAAAGAGCATGGGCACTATAACAATCTAATTTATTAAGTTACATGGCATAATAAATAAAACAAAAATGCCAATGTCAGCCTTAATGTTGTAACCATAGAAGGGCGGATCGACCTGCCCTTTCAAAAGCCATGCGAAGATTTTGATAAAATATTGTGCTTTACTATGTCGAGGTAGCTTAGAATAACCTTTTCAAGGCCCTTGGAAAATATTCTTTCGTCTTTTATATATGACCAAAACTTTTCCTCATTTCATGTCATTTAGAAAACTTCCAGATGAAATAAGCAACTAGAGGTTGAAAATTCTGTCTGGTAAATTCTGTAAACATGTAGTGCTAACAAATGTCAACGTCGAAGCTAGTGTACCACAAGAAAGTATGATGCACTTACGATTCATCTGTGCGATTTCAAAGAGGGAGTTAAAGTGGCCCCAGTAAAAAAAACATTGGAACCCCCTGGAATGTCAATCGGTACTGAAGCACGCAATTTTTTTCCAATTGGAATTTTCCTTTCAAGTGGGCAGCCCAATTGGGCTCAATGGGTTCCAGTTGGAATTCATAGGAACCCACTGGAAAGTATGTTTGGAACACTTGATTCCATTTGAAAATCTCATTCCAGTTGGTTCCAATTTGATAGGTCAATTGGATCCTGCAACTACTTGTGCAAAGTAGTCTATAGAGTGCCATCTGTGCATAACTATAGTATTAATCAGTTCATATATGTTCCAAATGATTACTCGGTTAGATGAATCTTTACCAACTGGTTAGCCCACTTTATAAAACCCATTGCATACAGTGAGACAATTACCATCTGAGTCCAATTGGTCTAGCCAACTGCACTGGGTGTATCCATGGGAACATTTTTATATCCTCCTGACACCCGGAATGCATTGGGTGCACAGATTTTTCTTTAACTTTCAGAATAAGTCAGTATGGTTATGAAGGTGAAAAGTGTTAAACGTTTTTTGAATAGCCCTGATAGTATCGGCTCAGTGCGATGTCCAATATATTGGACACTGGGATTCTACCCGTTCTTTTTTCACCAAACGCGTATGTATTTACATGCCGCAAATAATGCTCTCAAACCCGTGTGCAATTTTTTTTATTAACTTCTAAGGTAAAATGGTGAAAAAGAACGTAAAAGCGAGCCTTCGTCTGCTCAAAAAAAAACAAAAAAACTTTCGCTTGCTTCTTCACTTTCTGTGGGCAATTTCAAAACATCTTCTGTCCTTTGTAATGCAGAAGAAGAGCGGGCATTTGGTGCAAAAGAACATTGTTTTATATTACAAAATTATAAAATTTTGAAATTTATAATTTATGATGCTATAATTTATAAATTTTAATTTTTAATTAAAATTATAAATTATAAAATTATAAACTTGCGTCAGCTGTCTCATCAGACATGCGAGGCCGGTCTGCTACACAACAAATAGAGGCGATTTTGTCCGCAAGCCGCTAAATAGCAACAATACTCGTCTGCTATTCATAACAAGGCCGTGGCAAAAGCGCGGTCAAAATGACCGGGTTGAGTCCCAGCGTCCAACACAGTGGACACGCGAAATCAAAGGACGCATGAATAAAAGTAAGCGCTTGAACAGTTTAAATTTCTTATTCTGCACATTCGTTGTTGTATTACCTTTAATATAAAATCAAAGATCTGCTTTGAAAGCAGGTAGAAATACGAGAAAAGGGACTTACTTCGCCGACAGGTGCCATCAAACGCCGCGCCGCTGATTGTCGCCCTTTTGAAAAGTTTTGGCGGGAATTTGAACAATGCGTTTTCATCTATGTTGCATAGATGGCGCTAGCAGGTGTCCAATATACTGGACTGCAGGGTTTTATGAGGATGAATGCCTTGGCATAGGAGTACTGTCTGATTACTTAATGTCCAATATATTGGACAAATCCCCATAGCCGGGTCTCAGGAGGATATTTCACAAAGAAAACAAACACAATATTCAAAATAACAACAATCAGCAGTAAACTTCTGGAAGACAGAAAACTGGACGAGTTGGTTTGGATATATGACTATCAGTAGCTTAACCTGTAAAACACAATTCTTCCTCCTACTATCGCTGCGCCTACAAAATTAAATGAAATAACTACACTCGAATAGCAAGACTGGCCCCAACATGAGAGTAGGAAGAAGTATGTTTGCTGGGTGTATAGAATCTTGTGTTATATCTGTGAAACTGTACAGTATTGCATTTCTTATGCGAGACGTATGCTTGCCTGTACTCCTTGATATCCATCAAGCATGTTTCCATGCAAATTGTAAGTCAGTCTACCTTTTGTCCCATTCGGTATGTTCCGTTGGACCCATTGTATGCAATGAGTGTGACCCATTGTATATACATACCATTGGCACATCCCATTGGACCCACTGAGTGCAATTGGTCTCACCCATTGGCTGCAATGGGTTAAGTGTCAAAAAACACCATTGGTTCCAGTTGGAAAATTAAATGGTTACAGTTGAATATATCCAATTGGTCTTTTTTGACCGAGCTCGTATAATGCAAGCCCTGAAAGCATTGATTCAGGTTGAATAAGTACTATAGTACTAGAACCCCTTTATAGTAAAGTCACTCGGACCAGCAAATTTCTTTACTATATCTGCTTATCAGAGCTGCTGAGCCTAGTGGTAAAGAGTTTAAAAACTTTGGTTTTGCGATTCTATAGGTATATTTTAATTCATGGGAAGTATGTCGGCACGGCCAGACGCACTTCAAATTTTTGTCAAAAATGTATTTACTATAAAAGTGAAAAAATTACAGTCGTCTGCGGAAGACGAACTGGGACTTGAGTTTTCCTTAAATGTAACCGTGAGCTGTTTGCTGTAGCAAGTTCTATGCTCAATTCAGTTCAATTGGCTAGCCATAATTGGTCTGTACATCAGATGTCAGTTTATTTTCAAGGTGAAGTTAGCAAGCAGGAGATATATATGGCTTGTTTCTCTTCATTGGTACTTGAAGCAACCACAGTACCAACAGTCTTATATTTTAAATAATATTTTCCAAGTGCTGTACTGGAAGCTTCACTTTCAGAAGACTGCAAATATAAATAAAGTAATTGCAGTACTCAAAAGCAGTAGATTACTGCTTCATGTCTCCTTATCCATAAAATGAATGAATGAATGAATGAATGAATGAATGAATGAATGAATGAATGAATGAATGAATGAACATTATATATTTTACACTTGACCACAACAGCTTGCAGTTGGTAATGTTCACGCTATAAACATTTCCACCTGTCTCTCCTCCACCTCCCCCCTTTTCACCCGTGACGGCAAGTGTAGGCACCACTGTGCCTATAGCTGACACAACAGTGAGTGCTGCTGAGCACTTTCAACTAGTTTTGAATTTCAACCACCTTGCACCATCTCTCCCCTCGACGGACCCTCGACGCCTCACGTACCTTAAATTCTGCATGGAGAATATATGGTGTTGACTCAGCGACCGCAGACGAAAAAGCTACCACTCTGTAGCTTGAAAGTGAGTGACCCAGTGCAAAAGCAACATAAACAATAAAATGGCATACAAGGGAGCTTGCAAACAAAGCTAACGAATTACACGGCAATATGTATATATATATATATATATATATATATATATAATGGAATAATAATGTTGGTGTACATCAACCATACTCACGACAAAATGCAACTTTAGTGCCCTCAGAGATCGGAAAAAGAATTCATTTACCCTGGAAGTATATTTATTTACCAAGTAAATGAGGCAATGAGAACTACTTTAGCGCCTGCAGTGTCTTGCATAATTTATTCTTAAGGGCGGCAGAACCAATTTATCAGTGCATCAGGTGAAGATACATTTCTCTTTTGGTTTTAATTTAGCGAGGGACACAAGAAAAGCAGCTGCTGTGGGAGAAGAGAACCTCAGATAATATATACTAGCTGGTATTTAGAGAGGACATTAATGCAAATAATCTTATATTTAAGAAAACAAATCTGCTGTTATGAGCTGTATATAACTGCCCCCGACAATTAATCTAATTACTTTCTTTTGAAGCATTAGTAACTTATTAATGTTAGTGCTTGATGTGGTGGCCCAGACCAAATGGCAATAGTTAAGATAAGATTCAAATATTGTGTTGAAGATTATCAACTTTAGATTTGGAGAAAATTCTGAGACATCTGCAAAGGACGCCAACAGACTGTGGCACTCTCTTTGCAATGTATGTAATCTGTTCTGTTCCTTCCGTATGTGCATCAAAAATATGATGCCCAACGATTTAAAGCTGTAGATAATTTCTATTCTGTTATTAATTTTTAAGGTAAATAAAATGGGCATTGATAAAGTTACTTTAAAGTTTAAAAGTCAAAAGAGATTTCTGACAAGCGTCATGTTAGTAAACAAAGGTGGCGCTGCGATCGGCAGCGACAAGGGGTGTAGGCAAAAGCGCAGCGTGCCTACACTAGCCACTGTACCTACACTGCGCCAAGCGACGCTGCCTTCGCAACCAGTTTGCGCGTGCGAATATCCTGAAACGTAAGCTTCGCTTGTGCGTACAAATAGTTTGGTTTATGCTTAGAGAGTGTTTCAGCACGTTATCAGCCAATTACCGCTGGAATTACCTGGCAAAGAGCGCTGCATTGGCTTCCTTCTCCATGGCCTCAACAGCGCGTAGCTACGGTACGTAGGCGACTGCTGTGAGTGATTAGGTTAAATAAAAACGAGAAAGCGCAATGTATAAGAGAGACTAATAGTGAACACTGTTAAACTCCCGGGCCTATTCCTGGCGCATGCAAGGAGGACGACAATATGAATGACTGAATTGTGTTTTTTAAATGACCATCTCTTTTGACTGACTTTCTGCTGCTTCAAGCAATTTCACACTATATATCGGCAACTATATATATATAGTGAAAAGAAATCACATTTCTAGCTCCCTTTACCAGCAACTTAAGTAATATAATTTCATATAGTAATAAGAAGAACTCAATCGTTTAGTTCTTGTAACATGTTCGCCTCTGCTAACTTGTTTTCGCCTGCTCGATTAAAAAGACGTTTGACGTCTGTCTCATCTTACAGACGTAGAAAAGATCATTCACAGCTTAATATGTACATGCCCGTAAGAATGCTCTCATTTTGTTCTCTTTGCTATATAGGAGAGACGCATGAGTGCAGATGCAATATGTTCCTTCACGATCGCTTGCATCGAAATTTGCGCGATCTGCTGAGCTTTTTTAATATACTTGAAAATTTTTTATTCAAATGCGCTTCATCTTATTCTACTGATTTTGTACCCCATAGCCGATTCCACTTTGGGACATTAACCTCCATGTACCCTATATACTTAAATATTCTACTCGACCAGAGCTAGGTTGTACGTGGATATTTAATTCGTTCGTCACGATCTTATAATGACCTCCAAAACTAAATTTAAAAAAATATGAGAAATAACGCTGCGGGACATGTTTACTATAAAACCGGTGATGAAGATCGTTAACTCGCGAATGTAAAAACAGAAAAAAAGCTACTATACAAGTGCGTGCATATTTCGGCAATATCGCACTGAGTGACCGCTCAAGGTAATTGCCATTACCTTCGCAGCAGCTTTTGTGTCTTTTTCTGTGTGAACATATACCCGGGCAGTACTGCAGGTGAATGGAACTCACAGTGCGGCTTCCCCGCGGGGTCATTATATGCACACGGAATTATATCGCGTCTGAACTTCTTGACTTGATATAGTATATCAAAACGGGCACGATCTGCAGGCGTTTGTTCTTGCGCTATTCGTCGTGCAGCCGAAAAGCAATCATGACAATTAAGGGTTGCAAAAAAACTGATCTAGTTTCTGTGCAGAAGTGCAACGCACGTTAACCGCGAAGGCGATCCGTCACCGAAGAGTCTACTTGTCGCGCTCAATGCCGCTGCCCTTAGCTCTCATCTTAATCCGACCGCAAGAAACATGTTAAAACAAGTGCCATTTTATTTTTTGTGCCTCGAGGCGTAGTAAACCGCACCACAGTTTGCAGAAATATTGGGAATTATGACCGAAAAAACGGCAAGCGCCGCGCATCCAATGCAGACGGCTCGCTCTTTTGCCTACACCACGAAAGTCACTGCTGTCGCCAGCGCCACCGCATCTCCACTGACGTCACGGACTGACGCTCGATGGTAGCGGCGCACCAGTCGTCTCCGCCACCATCCGAAGTAGAAACAAAGACACGGCTGAAGAGGTCGCAATAGCGCTCGCTTGCGTCGGAACGAAGGCTAGATTGACCTTTAGCGACAGTAAAACTGCTCTCTGGAATATCGGAAAAGGCAGGGTCTCACAAGAAGCCGCCCGAATTCTAAAAGCTGCAACTAAAATTGATCGCAAAATCACCCTAATTTGGGTCCCAGCACACACGTCCGTCCCCAGCAACGAGGCGGCCCATGATTTAGCCCGAGATCTCTACCTCTACTTCCGGGCAAACGCGGAGCCGCCCGACTGCCAGGCGATGGACGAACGTTTGCAAACCTATAAAGAAATAATCGAAAATTATAGATTAGGAAGACGTCTGATGCCGCCACCGGATCCTAGCTTAAATAATAAAGAGGCCATAGCCTGGCGGCGATTACAAGCCGGAAATTTCCCGAACCCTGTCTGGTTGTTTCACACCCAGATAGAGGAGAGAAAAAACGATAAATGTAAAGCCTGCGAAGCGAGGGGGACCCTCGACCATATAATTTGGGAATGCCCTAAGTCTCCGGGCGCTAGGGACAACATTAAAAGTAGAGAAGCCTGGGTAACCCTGCTGCGAAGCGACGTCCCCGCTGACCAGCAGAAAGCCGTCCGCCTGGCGGCTGAGGCCGCGAATAACCAATGTATATTCGCCAGTCCTTAGTCGCGGAGGTTCCAGCCCCCGTTCCTCAGGCCTGCGTGCCAGGAGCGGGGAGTAGGGGGCCTCCTAAATCGGTGGAAATTAAAGTTTTAATCAATCAATCAATCTTGTCTATTGACAATTTTAACAAGTCCATTTGATCTTAACCGTGACTGAAGGACAATGTTTCCTCTTTTTAATAGGTTACTTATATATGGACGAATCAGTAAGAAAAAGCTTTTATCATCAGCATACAGAACATATATAACGTCGAAAGCAAGTTTATATAACTATATCATTAATCATTAAAAAGAAGGCTGTGGCTAAAGGTACGTCGGACGGACCCGATCGATGGTCTTATACGTCCGACGGACCCGGTGCGTTTTTCTTCGGGATACGACGGACGGATCCGGGAAATATTTTTCAGAGGTACGGCGGACGGACCCGATCGGTAGGGTTCTTCCGACGGACCCAACGCATTTTTCTCCGATATGGGCCTTGGGACTCTTGGGATCCGTCGGGAAAGCCGGACGGATCCGAGATCCCCAGATGTGGTTGTAGCAACACCATGGTAGCCATATGTAGCCAAATCGAAGTTGGTATACGGAGTATTCACGTGACGTCAAAGCTGACGTCAGTAGGCAGCCGGCGTCATCTTTGCGTCCTCTTCCGACTAGTACGGTCAGCGGCTTGTCTGCTGGTGTGAGTTCGTTTTCTCTGTCACTACGCCTCATGCCAGCACTGGTTTAATGAAAACTAAATCGACATCGTGGGCGACAGTTCGAATTATCTGCAAAGTGTGCACGATGTGGTCAGAGACCGGTACATCAAAAAAAAAAAAAAGAACTGTGTCACCGACCCGTTTGCAGTCGATGCGCAACTGCACCGTAAGCGTCAACCTGTGACCGTGCATAAACATGCGCGACATCCATGAGTTTGTTGTGCTGCGAACGACCGACTGAAAGGCTACAGACCACTCGAAGGACACAACTACGTTACAAGCGGCTTGTTAATGAGCCGCGTTTGAAGCAGACGAACTCGCGCTTTGCGCAATTACATGCGTGACGTACAATGCTTATCCCAGCTAAACTGCTAAGTCCTTGTAGCTCAAATTTAGAATAGAAATGACATTTCGTAGCCAGTATTTTTTATACCAAACTTGTTTGGTGTACTCGCCTCATTCGTTCAGAAGGAGTCGGATGTATGCATCATCTGTGACGGCAACGGAGCAAACGAAACCACAGCGATTGCCGCGGTGGCGCCACCTCGTCGCGTTGTGGACTCGAAGTGATTTTTTTGCAACAAAACTCTTCAAATACAGTGCAGTTTTGATTAAACTAAGTTTCGGTAGTTATTATTTACGAATAAGTTTATAAACCTCTTCAAACCTTCCGCAAAACAACTCTGCCCGCCTATGTTTTTTCGCCGAATATTACTTCACAGACGACACAGACGATGCGAACATTCCACTGCTTCTGATCGAAAGAAGCCGGTGCGCCACACACAGAGTTTATCTGGCCCTACGAAGGCTTGAATTGCTGCAAAACACGACGAGGAGGTGCTGTCGGCGCACTGCATGCGCATGGCTAGGCATGGTGATGCATGTTCACGTTGCCGCGCTGTTCTTTTACCCGGAATATGGATTGCGAGTGCGGGAAGAGCAGCCGTGCCCGGATCGTGGCAGCAACTGGCTGCCAGGGAACATCCGGAAGATTCCAGCCCAGCCCATTTTCGACACTGATTTCGCATTTTACGTGATTTCGCGGTTGAGCCGCGCCAGCCATACGTGACCTTGCATCTCAGTGAGTTGTTCGTTCAGGCGGAGTGGTTTGTGCGCACTTTCGGAACCTTAAAAAAGCCGATGCCGTTCGCGCAGCTCTTCAGCTTTATGATAAGTGGGAGGCTTAGCGCAGAACAGACAAGGACAAGAGAGGCACACAGGACGAGCGCTAACTTACAACTGAAAATTGGAAGGGATAATGTACGAACTCGAGGAAAAATATGTGCGCATGCTCTATAAAGCGCTGAATTTGCATGACTGGAAAGATAATTCAAGATAATCTAGGGCCACCCAAAGGCAGATAAAACAGAAGAAATAGAGAAGAAATACCGGAAGCATACAAAAAAACTTACACAGCATTTAAAAACGATGCTTCCTTTTTCAACAGAATAACCGACGTTTCACTTACGCACTTATCGGTTCCTAATCTATGGTTCCCAATCTTTTCCTCGAGTTCGTACATTTTCCCTTCCAATTTTCAGTTGTAAGTTAGCGCTCGTCCTGTGTGCCTCTCTTGTCCTTGTCTGTTCCGCGCTAAGCCTCCCACTTATCATGTATTACCAACTAGCCCAGAACTCTACTTTGCTCTTCAGCTTTCGTTGCTTGCACTGTGTACGGCTATTGCTGTCTACGACAGCTCAACGAACAAAAGCTGCGGATGTCATTGCTTGCGGAACCACGCGCGCGAACGACAGCACCTGGTACGTATACGTTCGCCCTGTTCTTTCGGTGGACACAAAAATGGCCGAATGCCCCACAATTACCCGTAATGCCCTGCGCACGGCGGGTTAGTGAATACCCCCTATAAGGTGTACGTGTACGTGCGAGGTACAAGAAGTATGTACTACATACTGCATGCGTGAAATGTGAAATTACAAAGAATAGTACAGTGGCAAGGATAGTGCCTAGAATGGGTGATATACTACGTGATGACATCGGCATGATGAGAGGTTTACGTGAGTTGGACCGCGGCAGGGTGGCAAGCACAACCAGAGCGCAAGTAATCGCGGTGTTGACGGCCAGCCCGCGGCCCGCACGCCTGCTCATTTGGTCCTCGTTATCATGTGGATTAACGTCTACGACGGTCGTTATGTAGTTTTGATTCTTCAAAGTTTCGTCACTTCCATCTGTGATGAGATGCGTCACGTAACGCATCGCTTTCTGTTCGCATTGAGGTTTGGTGCTGCAAGTTCTACGTAGTACACATATACAAGCGGCGCTGAAAAAGCTGGGTGCCGCCGGCGTGTCTCTAGCCCAAGCATCGCGTCATTCGTGTTTGTTGGAGGTGTGGTTTGTGCTTACCGTGAGATGCTGTGATGTACGGATTACGTCCTACTAGAGTGCTGTGATGAGTGCGCCGATGTCCGGACGGACATATCAGTGTATCCGTTTATGATCGGCGATGTTGCACGTGCATGTCAGTGTTTATTAGGTGCAGTGGTAATTTATTTATACGCGCTGTGCAACAAGCAGACGAAAATAAGTCATCGACAATTTGTTAGCCTGCACTACAGAGCTCAAAACTCGGAAAATGGGAATGCACATGATGCAGTTTTCGCATGTTGGAGTGCCCAGCCCACACCGCCGGGATGCGCATTACTACAGGTGAAATGGTTCAGGTTTCTGTAAAATAGCTGCCTGGCACAGCACCTTCCTAAATGTTCAGGTTTTGTACTATTGTTGAAGGCCACTTCATCATTAATAAAGGAACGAATATGCTTTATGTGTTAATGACGTGCTTTTTCAAAATGTTCATTTTTTTTTTCGTTTTTCCTTAGTTTCCTTTGTTTTTCATGCTAGACAAACAAATAGTACACTTTTAAACTTGTCAGTCCAAAGCTGAACATGAATATCTGCCATGCATGTGACAGCTTTAATGCTAGAAAGGTTGACGTGTATAGCATGTACGTAGACGCTGCGACATCTTAGTGGCACGTTCAGCTACTTGCCCCAAGGTCGTGATGTTTAATTCCAGTGATGGCAGTCGCACTTTGGTGCAGGTGAAATGCAAATGCTTCTGTTTCCTGCAAGATGCCAACGCAAAGTACAAAGCCCGGGCAGTCAAATTAGTCTGGAGCTCTTCACTACGGTATTTTTCATAGCTACATATGTCACTTTAGGATGTGAAATCCTACATGCCACAGGTAGGCTGCATTGTTTTTTAGATTTTGTAACCTCTGATCTATGTTTTGCAACATTTGGCTAATTTTAGTTCTCAAACAGTTGTAAAAAATGAAACCAAAGCAGTTCTTGGCATGGTTTCCTGCTTGGATTAATTTGCTAATTGCAGTTCTTTGAAACTTGCATCAATGCTGGACAGTTCAAATAGCAGGCAGTTGAATTACAGAAATGATGTGGATCGTGCATTTCAGTTCTGACAAATGGAAAGTAACGGTCCCCTCCTTGCATACATAGGTGCCCTTAGACAAATACATACTCGGGTGTGTGACTGTGACGCATATCAAGGGTCAACAGAAGGCCATGTGGAGCCAGTGTGATATTCTTCATGAAGGCTAAAGTAAAATTGTACAAGAGCTACTGTACCATGCAGAAAAAAATTGATCATTTAGTGTATGATTAACTGACCATGAATAGCGTCTTACTCAGAGTATGATGTGATATATATCTGGTTTAGCATCCCAAAATAACTACGGCTATGAGGAACACAATAGTTGAGGGCTCCGGTATAATTTTGACCACCTGGGGTTCTTTTACATGCACTGACACCACACGGTGCATGACGGCCTATTGTTTCGCCTCTATTGAAATGCCCCTGCTGTGGCTGGAACCAAATCTGCATCTTTCGGTTCAGCAGCCAAGCACACTCGGTTCAGCAGCCAGCAGCCAAGAGCCAGCACAACGGGGCCAAGTATCAAAATGCATGCCATTACATTTCCTTCTAGCCGGTGGTTTTCTTCACAGAACTAATGTATACAAGGAAAAGTAAATAGCAAGAAAACACTAGTTTTATTGCACATTATATTCACATTTCAGCAAACATTCTCTAGGAAAAAATTTCTCATAATGTTTGCATGGAAACCATGAACATCTTACAAAAACAAAACAATGCACTTACTCCACTCCAATTATTAATGGGCAAGGTTACATCTATGCTACTACACTGCACTTATCACAAAACCACAAGCCCGATCTGCTTTGGCCAATCACTTGATGAAACTAACGGAGACAGATGTCACACACCACAGACTGGTCGTCTCGCAACATATCTGCATATGTTTCATTTCAATTTCATGCCTTTCCACTTAGCTTCAACTGTTGCCAGCATTACTAGTCACCCATCTTTTCTGAAATTCCTTTTTACACTGTTGGGATCAGCATCCTTGTTAACGATGGTCTCTGGAATTTTCGATGCTATCATTTTCACATCTTCCTCATCTGGAAGAACGAAGAAAATGACAAGCTTTGAGCAGAAAAAAAATTAGGGAGACTCCTAATCTCCACCTGTAAGGGTATGGTGTGCCAGTGTTAATGGTTCTTGTCTGCAGATCCCACTGTGGATTCCCGTTAATTTACATACCCTTTGCTACAAACATAATTACTAATTCCTTAATTCATGTCTCTGTTATCTCAGATATACTCATTAGAATACGGTCGTAGGCTGCCCTGTTAGGTGATAGACAACCTGGCATAGACCTCTGTAAGCCTCAACCTTTCTTAATTGGAGCTGGAACGTCCCAGAACATATTTCAAATATAACTTTGTAAGCTTGACTTAACAGCTCCTGCCATGTCGCGTGGCCTCGTGACATTTGGCTCGTGGCACTTTTGGCTTGTGCACAGGGGTCATCTGTTAAATACTGGCTAACATGCATGAAAAATACATTTTCACACAAACTGGTGGCAAATGGTCAAGTGGTGCACTGCAGATTCTGAAATGTATACCTATATGCATGCAAGGATCGCATCATCACATAACATGATCAAGAGTTCTATCAGTACCTGTAGTTACATAGCCCATTAAAGGACCACCTCAGACAATGGTTGTTGTTACCACAAGACCTGTTCCAACAGCGTACTGACACCATTCTACTGAGCGATGGACATGTATATGCATACCCTAGATAGCTCATGATTGTGGATCTCATTTATTTCTACGACTTCCAAGGAGTTCCTGTCGTCAGAAACCCTACACTTTATGAAATCGGGACAGTTGTCTAGAAAGGTGATGAAAAGAAATAACCAGGTTACCTTGACACAATGCTAAACTACAGAGGGTGAATATGCTGCATGAAGATACCAAGAAGCTCGTACAAAGAAAAGTGAGAGTGAAATGGCAGGATTTTTGAAACATTGAAATAAACTACAAACTATACTTGTCAAACCTGTCATTAAGGAATGGAAATCATGCAGTAATCAAAAACACAACATTGAGGCCATTTTAGGTCATCTTCACAAAACACATACCCACACCTCACACACAGCTTCATACTTATGAAAGAGGACAAACCAATAAGCAAGGAGTGTGGAGATGAACTAACAATAAACCATATCTTACACGTGCGCCAGAGTCGAGAAAATAAGAGGAAACATTTTGTACAATTTTGCAACAGATCCCTTTCCATCCCAGCATGATCCTAGGAGAGACGTGCAAATTTCCTGCATTTTTGGTGTCCTAAAATGTTCGTAAACAAGCTAAATCCTAAAGAACATTTTAGTCATTACACACAAAATAAATACATTAAACCTTGTTCTTGGTGCATGGCAGCATTAGTCGCTTATGCACCATAAAAATCAACACAATGCTGTAGGGTATACCTTGGTTAGCTATGTTATATGAGACAAGCTTTCGATCTGGTGTGGTCCTTATTCACGTGACAGCGCTGTCATGAGGGTCTATGTCCCAGCGATCGGAAAGTGACCTATTCCAATAAGTTTACAAACTGAAGGCGATTTCTAAAGACTGGAGTGCTCAAATGTTTTATCAACGTCCGCCTGCTTTGACAGCCTGGAGTGAAACTGTTGAAGAGAATACATTTTTGAACATTTAACGCGTATCTGAAGGCGTTGCTTTTAATTACGGGGCCCACAAAAAGCAGCTGAATGTCAAACGCCGCCTAGGTAGGCTTTCTAGCAAGACAGCGGTGTAGCGTGGAAAATCGCTCCGCCAGTCCATCGCTGGCGCCGCTGACTTGACAGGCGAACTGTTCAAACTTATAGCTACTGACCACACCTGAAACACTGAATTGCGCATGATCAAGGCAGAATAACACTGAGCACTGGTAGCTATCGATTTCGCGCCCAATATTGTGAAAATCTGTCCTCTCTTCGATCATTGATACGTCCACGGTTGAACATTTATGCGCCTCGGGGTAGGCCAGCCGTTGGAACATGGATGTGTGGTTGTAGCAACGATCACTTGCATGGCACACTCTACAAAATTCCAAGAGTCAGCTTCTGCAACGAAATGTGCAGCGCACATTTTCTACCGCGTATCTAAGTCCGGCGATGCATGCATATCGAACCCGATCGTTTCAAAGCTGCGCGCGCCGTTCAGTCGGGTCACGCTAACCTCGAGCATGCGGGGGTTTAAACTACATGTACGCAAAATTCAACGACAAGAAAAAGATACAGGCTAAGCACTTTAGTCTAGTCTTCCCCTAAATACCAAAGAACGTTGCTGTTCACAAGGAATTCGGATCACTCGCGCTTCCGGCTTTCCGGTTGTGCACTCTTGCGGTGCGGTGCAGTAGGTCTTCGCCTCGACGAGTCGATGTGCAGTTCGCCGCAGTAGCAGCGCAGGCCTCTAGTAGATTCGGCATGTCTTCTGCCACGGCTCTGAGGTAGAATTTAAACGAAGAATTTAGCTAGAAACATCCTGTTTCCTCGGTCTGCATGTGAGGAACGAGCATAATGCCATTTCACATACATACTTTGGACTGCCGAATGTTCTGCACGGCGAGGTGTGTGTGTGTTGTGCCGGCGCTAGATCTTCGGAGGTCGATGCAGGACCTAAGACAGTGTAAATGCTAGGAATAGCTCGCTCGCATTACGGGCAGATCGAGGTGATAGTTTAGTGCGAAGCGAAAGCTGCTCGTGAATGTGCGTATCTCGATGCCAGCTGGTGGAGCTGGTGCAGTACGTATCGCCTGCAGCTATATGCGTGACAGCGATGCTTGCCGTACACAACCCTAAGTGAAGACCGCGATCTATGGTAGAACGGATGCACTCTTCGTAGCACCTAATCGAGAGTCGCGGCTAGCTGATATCATAGAGGATAAGATTCATTTACGCGTAGCAAACGGAATGTGGCCGCGTTCGACGTGCATATAGCCATGAGCCTGTATAACGACGTCCGCCGTATCTTTACGAGAATCGAATGGATACGTCGGACGTACCTTTAGACACTTCGTTAAATATATGTGGGTACAATGCAGATGTTTTAAACATTAAATAGTATCTCAGTTTCTCTTAGGCATGAAAATGTTCAACACAGTATGCCTCTCCAGGGCATGTAAGTTTCAAGTTACATATCATTAGCGTAATCGCATTCACTATACAGCTAGGATAAAGGCATCTATAGTTTTTCTGCAACTAACCCTCTCCAGTGTAAACTGCTTTATCCTACAAGCTATCTACTTCACCAGCCCACCTGGCTGTCTGGGTCCCCTTGTTACATATATCTTTTCCTGGAATGATCATTCCTTTACAACTAACTGTTGGATATCTTGCCTTTGAGCTCCTGCTGGTTCACTAATCCACTAGGCTCTCTTCCTACCTTTGCTGCTGTCTTAGATTCAATTTCAAGCCTTTTTGAAGTTTCTATCTCATCAATGGTCACAAGCAAGGTATCATATACTTGCTCTTGGAGGCATATCGATTACCAGCTACTAGCCCTGATTTCAGTGGGAATATACTTGCCAGATGCACTACACTAGCATTACAATAAAGGTGCAATTCACAATAGCCCACATTATTATTTTAGATACATGAAAAGATTATCACTTAAAGTCAGGGGGGTGTCATTGTGTCTGAGAACCCTCATCAGTTTTTACGAGAGGTCTGAGACCCCCTGTGCTTGAATATATCCGGTGTCCAGCACTGCACGAATATGAAGCAGGTGCATTCGTTTGGCAAAGGCCTTTATTGCCTCATCGTTGTCGTCAGCCAAAGTATCACACTTCTGCGGCAGCTCTGATCGGTCAAGACAGGATGACGTCATGGAGGTCTTGACCAATCACAGAGCACCACCACAGTATGCGCGAATGCGTGGCTTATATGGCCATATGGCAATCAATGACTGTTTACTAATCAATTAATGGCTAACTGCAAATAAATGACTTATTATTTATTTCATTACTAATTACACATTAATGTCTAATTAATTCATAATTACTAATTAATGCCACACACCTGGTAAAATCAACCACACAACAGTAAATGTAGAACAACTGCAAAGATACAAGGAGCGCGATCTTGTCACTGCGCTGCCAAGCAGAATGCATTGAATAAATGCACTTGCAGAATGTGAAAGAGTAGTCACTCGCTTTACTTGTAGCAGCACTCATCGCTACACGCGCAACAGTCGCGTAGCAGAATGCAGCACTCAGGCTTTCGCCTTTCATCACTTTAGTCGCCAAAGTGTCCTCGAATTTTATTCTTTTCAGTGGCAATCAGAGAATGCTTATGATTGTTAGAAAATTTTGCAGCAAGTTTTTGTAAGAATTATTACTTAATTTTAGTAAGAATTAGAATTTTCTAAAACCTGTGATGAAGAAAACAAAAGTTAGCCCCTTTACACAGAGGCTGGAACTAGTTAAGGTATTTCCACATGCCATCTCTTCGGTTTTGTCGGTTCGCACTGTGTTTTGGTACTAGCTGAGCAAATTGTCAATATGCTCACGCAATATTATTCAGATGATGCACTTGTCACCAGACAAACCAAGCTGGTAGCTCTTACAATATTTTTTGCTAATTTTCATTGCGTTCACTTGAAGTGTAAAAATTATAGCATATATATTTTTTACTTAGTTGATTTTACATTTAACGTGCAATTAAGATTGTACTTTCTATATAAAGTGCTTTAAAGAAATATTGCATATGTTACAAGTGCTGACACTTTGTTGTTTCACTATAAGCTGCTTTACATCACAGATCATCGATCATGCTGGCAGAGTGCAGGGATCACTTTTTCAGGTGCATGTCATAAAATGATCACAAAAACCTCCTTAATATATATATATATATGTATATATAATTTCTCCCATTTAAATAGAAACATGTGCAAAGGCCGCCAGCCCTTTCTCTCACCCTCTTAGTTCCTCCTCGACAATTGCGCTCAAATTTCTAGAGTCTCTCTGATAGAGCCAGACTTTAAGCACTGAAAGTAATTAATTCATTTCAAAATTACTTTTACTAAAGTGACTCACTGCTGTTTCTATACTTCATACTATGTACTCCCGGTACGATGCCAAGAAAACAGTAATGACATGCAGCAAGCCTGTCCCACAGTGATAGATAAGCAAAAAAAGACAGAATTGAGTAGAACTACATGTTCAAGGACTCAGACCTGCCCTGTGTCTCCGGATCACAACCATTCTCTAAGCAGAAGGTATACATGTAAGGCGTTGAGGGTCCATCGAAGTGACAGATGGTGCAAAATGGTAGAAGGTCAAAACTAGTTGAAAGTGTGCAGTAGCACTCACTGTTTGCATACTGGCTATAGGCACAGTGGCGCCTAGTTACACTTGCCATCACGGGCAAACAAGGGGTTTGGGGGAAGAGACAGGCGGAAATGTTCACGGCGTGTTTGACCACGATTGTTTTTGTTGCCATTGTCTTATATTCTTAATAGCCTGTTCTGTAGGAAAAGGGGAGGGAATAGTCTCACTGGATAGAATTTGGCAGGAAGATGAAAGAATGTGCTCTAGTGTTTGGAGAGGTTTTGTTCACAAGCTTTACTTAGTTTATATACGGATGAAATCCAGGCAGTAAATAATGAGAAGGAATTTGCTCTGCAGAAGTAATTGTAATGTCATCACTTTTTGGGAGCAGTATTTAGCAATTTCATTATATTTTTAAGGCTTAGCAAGTAATTGGTAATGTAATTTAATTGCTTTTGAACAGTAACTTTGCCAAGTGTGCTGCCAATTTACCCCAGGATAAAAGACACCAAGTGTCTATTAGGAATGAAATAGATTAAGTCATGCCAGCTGGACTTGTGAATGTAATCAGGTAGCTCAAATGGTTTCTCTACTTCTGATTGGCACTTACTTCGGAACATTCAATTGGAAGGCCCTGTTGAACATTCAATAAAAAAAATGTTACAACTTAAACTGCTGTGTAGTTTGCATAATTTCTATAACCACATAAGTTGTGATTAAACGAAGTAACTCTGACTCCTGAAGATCTGCCACTGAATGCAAGAGGAGGGTCCAATGTGCGAGGCTAAGCCCCAACAAAGAAAAGATCGTGTCAACTCTTCGGGTATATATAGTGTTCCTATGGTCTATGTGTCATATGAATGCATGCTTGCCTGTCGCCCGCTTGGAGCTGCCATTTCAGGTCAGTGCCAGCAAAATAAGCATTAAAGCTGGAAGCCTTAGCTGAACTGCCTAATTGGAATGTTCAATTTATTCAAACTGGTGCTTCGAGTCTGTGCCAAAAGCATATTTAGAAATTTTGCAACTGCAAACCTCAATTGAAAATCATTTTTTTTCTTGACTGGGCCAGTGTCTCGATGAAAAACACACCATACTGCCCATATCGCAACTTTCACATAATAACAAGTCAAAAGACGATGCCACTGCACTGAATTGAACAAATCTCTGAAAGATGGAAACTATAGAAGTATGGGCGGGGAGGCTCCACGAAAACTGCTGAGTTAATTCAGATACAGGGCACACTCAGTACAACTGCACCTTCCAAAAACAGGAGTTTGCATTATGTACCGTTTTTTCTGACTTACACTGCTGAGCCATAATGCAAACCCAGTTCGCGGTCATACATATATAGTTTCATATAAGTACCAAAGGCAACCAAAGCAACCTCGAATATTCACCAGCTGTTGCTGCCTGCAGTTTCTTTCTGACAAGCGATATTAACCGGCCATACAGCCTGTATTTCCTGTTTCTATCAGATACATTAAACACTGAATTATTAACTGTGAACGCGTAGCCTAGCTGACCGCAAGAAGGAATTTGGAGGTAAATAAATGCAGTGCCATAATGTACAGCTTTAGAGCTATGGAACAGAACACTGCACCAACTGCGTATTTGAAGGCAGAATACTTTCGGCAGAGCAACGAGATAAGCAGCCCACGGGGAGCCTAATTCCCTTGCGTCGAATGAAGCGCACAATGCACAGCCGAACCCGAAGCCCAGAGCCACGACCTACTGTATAATACAGTAGGTCGTGCCCAGAGCGAAGCTAGAAATTGCACTACACGAGAAAAACTTCGTCTGCAACTGTACGTCACAATCAAGCGCGTCCAAACTCCGTGCTTGATTGTAGCAACCAAGCGCGGATTTCTCAAATCCTCCTTGCTAATTCAGAGATTAGCAAGGAGATTAGCGAGGAGGATTTGATATATGAGTACGCGAAACGCTTCGACTGAAATAGGCATGGAAATAAGCCATGAGTACAAGTGCACGACCAACGCCATGACCAACGCGCCAACGCCGCCGATAATGGCCGATACCTACATACATAGAGTTAATACAAAGACTTTGTATTAACTCTATGCCTACATAAGTTAAAATTATTAAGAAAATGAACAATAACTTATTTTAAGCCACAATTTTAAGTTATAAATTAGTATCATAAATGTTTCACTTGCTGTTGCGCACATTTTTTTCTTTTGCTGAGTTTATGATGACGTAGGGTGACGTATTTTGTGCGTGGCAGCAGCGTTGACTGATGCCACGGTGCGTGTCACTATTCTCCGCCTAGATTTTTTTAGCTACTTTCACGCTGCCATCTAGCTACTTTTGCTCACCGACATTTGGCAACACTGGAGCCAACTGTAACGAAGGTTAGGTCCCCCGATACGCCTCTCTGCAGGGCACGTGTAACTCAAGGAGGCACCGTGAGTATTCCACCTTTCTGCTCATCACAATCGCTGCTTTGCTGTCATGCCAGTTACGAAGCGCCTTTCTGCTCATCACAATCGCTGCTTTGCTGTCATGCCAGTTACGAAGCGCTTGTTAATTTCCATTCCAGCTGCTCCCGAACATGCCGTGATCTCGTCCTCGGTTTAGGCACACCCCGGTCACTGGCCAATGACGCAGATTATTTGGCGTTGTAGCTTTCTTTTGGGCTATATACGCTCCCTGAAAAAATTTAGTGAAAAAAAAAAAGTGTTTTAGGAAGTGCGCAACGTTTGGTTAGGAGTTGCTTCAGCGTTTCGTGTTTCGCTTGCATTTTCTTTTTTTACCTGTACATTTCTCTGCATGCTTTTCATTTACCTCATCATCAATAGGAAAATCCTGATCCAGTCAACGCATGTCAGGTCGATGTTAGAGTGGTCATGAAAGAGCATGCTTGTCAAACTGCAGTGTGGGAGAAGCAGGAGAAGCACCATGGCGGAAGTAGAATGGTGGCGAAGGCTGGGCCCAAAAGCGGTTCAGCGGCACCGCAGCATAGCCACAGGTCGGGAGGCCAACCACTCAGATTAAGAAAGTATGCTACTACAAATTAAAAAGTATCATTCAACATAAAAAGAATAGACATTTTGATAACTTCGCCTGTGAATGATGTAAGGTATTTTGTAAAGGCATTCTTAATTAAAAAAAAAAAAATCTTGAAGCACTCTTGCCCCCCCCCTCCCCCCCCCCCCTTCCCCTTCCCCTTGATGTTGCATCGGTCAAGAGGCGCTGCCAGAAGTAACCAAGGCAACGGAGATAACGAAGCTTACGAAGCGCGAAACGGTTTCTTATCGCGATGTAGTTATACAACTCAAAATCTAATATCTCTGCTCCCCAATTCTTGGCCGATCCCCCTGTGTGGGTATGTGCCATCAAATTAGAGGAGAACAACAACAGCTGTCTGCTGGTCGTCTGCTGTGGTGCGGGCCTTGGTGCGCCTGTGAAAGCGTATAAATTTAGTTCGCAAGTCTGAAAATGTCCCTTTTGTGAAGATTTCGACGTCCTTGCTGGTTGTTGCTCTGTCGCCGTTTGATGAGATTTAATATCCCCCTGCGGCCGTGTTTTTTTGGTTTCGTCGTGCGAGCAGTGCGAAGTCTTTTTGCAGTATTGTATTTTAGAGTTTTATGGCAAGGTGAGCTCGCACAAAGTGAGGAAGCGATGCTCTCTGGCACGTTACGACAGCGTGGACTCAACCGTCTGTGTCTTATTACACCGCTTCCCGGCTGACTTTCACCGGTGAGCAGATCTGGAGGTTGCGCATAGACTCAATGTGTGCTCTAATGCTCCTGTGTTAAGCACGTTTGTTGATGCTAAAGCTGTCTGAACTGGTGCAACCTTGAAATTGCCTTGAAAACTGCTGTATACTTTCTGCCGAAGAATTTAAATGTGAAGAGTAATCCCAGTGCTCTATGCTCCACGTATGTTTTGATGCACCTACTAATACATGACATTTTTATTTCAATTGCAGCTGTTATAGCTCTGTTTTCTGTACATGCATGTTTCTTATCTGGTGATGTTTTGTGGCAGGCACTTCAAGCCTTTCCATGCCTCAGCTGTGATCATTGAGATGATTAGCCCGCTTAAACAGCGCTACTGTTTGTGCTGCTTGCGACATGAATTTTTATTTTGGTGATTTGTTGCTGTATTTTATTGGCTGATGCAATAAACCATGAATATGAAAACCATAATTGTTCACTTGGTACACTCTGTGGCGAACTGGGCACGACTGCCCCGTTGCACCAGTGTTTCTGTACCGCACCTTACTGTGCTGAGGGACAAAGTAAATGGCCAAAGTACTTGCATGACTTGCAGCAGTATTTGTATTATGAATTTACATGCGTGGTCTCTATTTGGAAGTGTTGCTGCCTTTCTATGCCGCCACCTTTGCCAACCACTTTCATTGTGCTGGAGCAACTGCTTATATGTAAGGACGTAAACAACAGAAACTCGAGTTCTTTTAGATGGCAAAAGTTGGCGTGCACTGCAAGGCAACAACCTTCAAAAGATGCAGGCTCGTCAATGCAACGCGGCGTTTTTTTTTTTTTTTAACTTGTTTAGAACTCGCGCCAAAGTGAACGTATGCGTGACGTCATTTGACGTCATGGCCCCCCAATTTTCATTGGTCGCTGGAGCCCATGAGCCGCTATGTTTTGTACGTATGGGCGTCTATGGAGCCTTCGCTACCATAGTACATATACCTTGGAAGCACTTGCTTCACATATCTGCGTGTCACTTCGGAACTGTTTTCTTTGATGCCTTTCACAAGTGCTCGCTTTCTACGGCAAGAAATTAGTACCAGATGCAGAACAGCTGACGTGTGTACAGCCGCCCTGATTTTTAACAATATAGAGCGAGCGCCGATAAAACGGCTGGTCAGCGCCAATTAAAACGGCGATAAGCGTGTAACACGGCGAGAGTTCGCGAATGCGCACTAGTGTGGAGCGTCATCTGCTACGCTATTCCGATCACGAAGACACGCTCGGCCACAATATCTATTCGAAACAAAAAAAAAAAAGCAGCAGGCAGTAGAGCACAATTGCTTTGCTCAGTGCCTCTTTTCGCACCTCACTGAGGGCAGCTAATATCAGAAGGTTCTCATTACAAGCAATGCTTTCCACATGCTGGTTAATTAAGGCGAAAGCCTTTAATGGCTCATACACTGTCATGGACAAAGTGTGTCTCGCTTTTGCGGCGGCTGTCGCGTGGCGTTCCTTCGCGTGTTCAAGTGTGGAAGTGCAGATTGCAGGAACGCTAGACAAAATGAGACTTCTCAGGCTTTCGCCTTTCACTACTTTAGTAACATAAGTTCCTCGTAATTTTTTTGCTTTCTTTTACATTTTTCCTATCTTAACTCTGCTTCGCCAACGCGGCCTTTCGTAGTAGGAAAAAAAAAAAGAGGCAAATTACGTCTAAGTGTCACATTTCATGCGCATTTGCTCTACAGCCCTTCGGCTTTTCGTAAAGGATATTGTGGCAGGGCGTGTGTCCTCTTATCGGAACAGCGTAGCAGAAACTGCTCTCTCTTCGCGCGCGTGCGCGAACTCTCGCCGTGTTCCACACTATAGCCGTTATAAGGCGCTGACTAGCAGTTCGGTCAACGGTCGCGCTATATTGTTAAAAATCAGGGTGACTGTACCTTGTGGTATATTCTAGGTCTGTTCGATTCAGAACTGGTTCTCGGCACCAATTCTGAAAAAGTTCTGCTGGTGCCAGTAAGAGGTCCGTTCAATTCAGCTGCACTTTCTGCGACAGTCCCGTAAAGTTCTGCGGCGGTGCCGCACGCAAGCGTGCAGCACCAGGTGGTTCAGGTGCAGCATCGGCACCGGCAGCTTTATTCGCAACTTTCACGTACAATGCCGCCGCCACGCGGCCGCTTCCCGTACCGCCCTTGGGGGGATACTCGGAAACGGCTTGTTCTCCTCCAGCTTGCTGCTGCGTCATCTGCGAAAATTCTTTACGTGGAGCTCGGTACTGCAGCTCCTGTAGTGTGTAACTGCTTCTCGAGTTGACTTAGGCTCGCTGCCATGACAATAAATTAATAATATAACTTCTATTTTGGTGTGGGGCGCATAGTACGAGAGGAAAACATAAAAGCAGTCGAGTCTTCCATACACCGATGTGTTCTGACTGCACGGTCAAAGGCGGGATAAACTTGCACATGTTACCTCCAGATTATATGCCCTGGAAGGAGAGGATAATTAAGTTAAGGTCTCGGTAATATCAAGTCAGTTACTTTATCGTGAAAAACATCGTGATAAATCCTGGTCGACGAAGAAACACCCCCTTAGTGACAGTATGAGCGGCGTAGCTATCTCATTTCTGGGGTTATGCATGGGTCTCGTTTTTCCTTGCCGCTCTAAACTCTGAGCAGAACCAAGTTTCACAAAACAGAACAAAAAAAGACTGCGACTAAAGCTATGACGGTTTTCGGTGCGCATTTCTGACGTGAGAAGTTAGACTGGCGTAAGTTGCGAGCCATACGTGATAACATTTTTGACTGCCGACCATTCATCCTACCCGGTTGAGTGAATGCAGTGTTTGCAATCAGCCCACCTGCTACTTTCTTTGGTATTAATGTTTTCTGTATACGAACCTTGAGAGTGTTTACCAGCGCCACCCTCAACCATAGTGGTGGACGTGGAACGTTCTATATGTTACCGCCAGCGTCATGTAGAACGTGATCAAGAGCGAGGGCGAAAGCTGTGCTAGAACCCTCTTGCGCTGCCTATGGCTTCAAGACCGCCAGAGCCGAGACCCCCGTAAGCTACAAGCAGATAAATGAAGGGGAAATGAGGGTGCTCGTTATACATGTATTATAACGAGCATCCTCATTTCCCCTTCATTTATCAGCCCGCGATGTGTTATCCTTGTCGTCTGCTCGCTTGTTCCCGTTGGCCGCAAGCTGTAAGTTCTCACGGTATGGCTATTTTCGTGCCTTGTGAGGTGATGGACGACCTTGTCGAAGTCATTTTTAAGGAATTTCTGGAACCCTCCAACAGTAAGGACGAGGAACCTGACTCCATGCTTTCCTTTGTGGCAACAAAGTTATTACATCGTGGTTCAGACCGAGACTGATCGACTGGTTCGGACAGACCGCAAATAACAGAGTTCCCGTACAACTGAAGCGCTGCTGCTAGATAATTCAGCCTTGAACTCGGGAGGAACTCTCCATTTTCACGGAGAATGACGACGGGAAAAAATGTCCCTAAGTGGACCATCGATGTTTACAAGCATCTCATCAGCAGCGCGTGTCGTCTGCTAGCACCGTCAACATATGCACCTCCTCTTCAGAAGGTCCCATGGTTCTTTCGCCAAAGTGGCACCACTATTGCACCAAAGTCAATTGCGGACGGTGGTGCAGGGAACGCTTTGGACGCGTCTACGCTGTTCTTTTGTTTTAGTCGTTCTGTTCCTTGCATTCATGTGAGAGAATTAAATTTGCAACAACTAATGATGCTAAAAATAAAGCATCAGGGCAGAGAAAAGACATGTTTTGTGTCGCTCTGTCGGAGTGGCTACCGCTCGAATCAGGACTAGGTTTCTATGTTCGGTGTGCCATCGGACCCTACGCAGCTTGCGTAGTGGAAGCGGCTGATTAAAAGACAGGACCGCAAGTTGACTTCAACGTGTGTTGTCTGCGAAAAATATTTTGAGGAGAGCTACATCGAGAGAACGTTCAAAGTGACAGTAAACGGCATCGTCAACGAGCTCGCTAGAGATAGACCACGCCTTAATCCCGAAACCGTGCCAACGCTATTCAACCTTTATCCGAACCATCTTCTGCCTAAGAAGACATTGAAAAGGAAGTTGAGGAACCTCTGTGACCAACCGGCCGCTAAACGACAAAAACGCAGTGCCAGTAATGCCAGTGGTGCAGACGACAGCCATGCACCGTCAAGGATGTTTGACAATGCTTCCAAGGAGCTGGCAGCAGAAGAGCCGAGCGAGAACTCATGCCCGCAGCAGCAGACGTGCAGCTTTGAGCCTCGGGATCCGTTTGACTCAATTTACATACCTGCAACTTGGACCAAATTAACCGAAGCACCTGCTGGATCTGTAGCCTACGCGCGTTATCGAGCCGAAAAAAAAACAAAAAAAAACTTTGGTACTTTGTACATAGAAAAGGTGATAACTTTTGGAAGCCTGAACGCAGTTCTGTGGACACTACAGTGTATATTGTCGGAAAAGAAAAAAACAAGCACGTACAATACAACAATATCTAAAGCTGAAGATAGAGCTATATAGGTAGAGTGCACTGCAGGGTACGTCTTTGTTCCGAATGTGGCCTGCAACCAGCTAATTCAGGAAGCACATATCATTCATGGGAATATATTTTGCAGAAAAAGTGTCGCTTGACCGTCAACTCTGAAGGGGTTAGCTGCGCTTAATGCAAATACCAGCGGAGGCTTACACAAGATACGCAGAAAGAAGGAAAAAGCATGCAACTAGCCAAATAAATGCTGCAACATTTCTCGCGCTCTGAGAAGAGCTAAGAGAAAACTGGCATGGAGCGCAGAACAAGTGGCTCTATTGAAAGCGCAAAATGAGGAGCTAATAAGTGAGTCTGTGGTTGAAGCTTTTTTTTTTTTAATCCCGTGCGTGACCTAGACAATTAATTGTGACCGTACAACAACCGCTCGGCTGCTGAAACCGCGAAGCCGAAACTGGTGAAGAAAGTAAAATTAATTATAAATTACTTAGCGGTGGTAAGTGAGAAACCACGTGGAGAATTATACAGGAATATCTAGCGCATCATTAGCAAGTGAAAAAAAAAAAAAAACCACCAAAAATTGGTGTCAGACTACTTTAAAATTATTGCGGTGTCATATGTGCGGCCTTTCTCCAAAACCTTTAGCGGTGCATTTCTATATTTTTACTTGTTTATTGTTGCTGCGCCTTTTTGCTCAAATTTTACTATATTGTAGACTTTGTAAAAAAAAAGAATCGATGGTACAATCACCACTTTTGTTTCTTGCCTTTCCTTCTGTTACAAAAGAAAGCACACCGCATAATAATCATTTATGTATGAAGCAACAATTAAGTGACTTCCTAATAAAACAAATGAATAAAGAGTAAGAACAAAAAACTGAAGTCAGATTCAGACTGTGTTTATTGTCGCATGCGATCTTTGAAAACATGCGCGCGTGCAATATATGTTACGAAAAAGCAAGATCGCCCTTCTTTTCTGTAGCATATATGTGACGCTATAAAACGTCACTAACCTGATATATATCACCTTAGCAATAAGCATGACTGAATTTCAGAAACGTCGACGTAACCTATCCGAAAGCATGAGGCCCGTATACATATTGACGTTCGTAGCACTTGACTGCGGCATCGCGATATACCATGGACCATAAAAAAGATCGAAGAGTAAATAAAATTCAAAGTTGGATTAATGAACAGTGTAAAATATTAAAGGTATTTTCTGATACCTGTGTCACACGGACAATAACAGTTGTCGTCGATCCGTTCCGGGTTAGATCGCGATTGAGAATATAGTTCTCATAATTCGGGACAACCACCTGGGATATGAGCTGACAGTGCTCACTCAGAAGGAAGATGCATACGATACCTTACATCCGCAATCGCGATGCGTGGATCGCAATCGAGTGGCTCTAGATCAAATAAAATCGTCATAGGAATATTTCATAGCAATATATTGAATCCGGCTCGGACTCGATCATTTAATCAAAGATTAACAAACTATTGCAACCAACGTGTCAACTTTAGGTGGTTGTCTTAAATTTCTTCTCTCGCTGGATATCAGGAAGTCAATATGTGTTCTGCTTAAGACCTTATCCGGTTCAGCTGAATAAGTAAAACAGTTAGATATATAGCAGACATGGACCAGACAGTATTTGTTAAACGCTTCCTCGAGCGCTATTTGAGCGTATGATTTTCTCCGCACAGTACTAGGACGGTACGATTGTCTTCCACCAAGACTGTTTTTAGACAAAAAGTGCGCTCAAACCGTCAAGAGACAGGTTTCGCAGTGAAAAGCGCAGCGCGCTATCCGGACCTATATGCCGCCTATGCTGCCAAGGCCGCGAACGCGGAGCGATAGCACCTTAGTAGTGCTCCAGGAAGGAGCATATACAGGAACACCACCTACGTCGGACGTCTGCCGCCACCTGTGAACAAGGCATCCAGGTACAGACTTCGCCTGGGCGACACTGGGTGGCGTTGGCCATCAGTTAGCCTTTAGAGTCACTGGAAAATTTCAGAGTACCGCATTCGTTTTCCGCGCGCCGCTGGCTCGCCTACTGGCCGATGTGCGTCATGTGACCTCGCGTCTCCATATCCCTTCCAAGCGGGCACGCAGAATACGTGTCGTGTACTGCAGTTCCTCTTTTTTCGATTATTTCTCGCAGTGTACACGTGAGAGATTATGTTGTGCTTTTGGGTGTGGCACCAGGCCTGAGTTAGGAAAGGTGTGTTCTCTGTGCCTGAACCAAAAAAGCAATCTGCATTGTCAGAGAAAGAACGCTAGCAGACGACGGACAAGGAAGAGGAGGACACACATGTCTGCTAGCGTTCTTTCTCTAACAATGAATAACCAACTCGCCCAGCAGCATATCCTGATCTGCATTGGTGGTCATTGTGGCTTCACAGAACCGACCGGCGAAAATTCGTGCCATCAAGGAACACCCTCTTGTGCGAGATACGCTGGTTCATTGGTTTCAAATTATTTTCGTTTAGCCGCGAAAGAAGCATAGGAAATACTCAACGTGAACATGGTGCGCCTGATCGCAACATGTGTTTACCTTCCAACGCAATATATGTACAGCACAGGAACATGCAGCATCAGTTTTACTTGCGGAATTTGGCAAAAGCTACCCTCACAGTGAGATAAATATCTAGCCAGCTGGCAGCAGATACATCTATATTCAGTTATGCGAAATCACACACTCTACTCGTGTATGAATGCGTATGGGCGCGTGTTCGTGTGCGGATCAATGACCGCCCGCACCTCTTCCTTTTTTATTTTTATTGTTAATGTAAACGTACAGTCGTGGACAAAAGACGCAACAATTGCATTTTCTTCAGTATAAGAAAATGTGCCACAGAAAATTGCTCAGACTAGATGGAAAGTATACCAAGGAGGGTATGTTATGCACATCTCAGAAATAACTGCTTCTCTGTCGGAAAAATCTGGCGGGCAGTTTTCTCGCAGCGCGTGGAATATACTATTTTTGCCCACGGGGGTGTATAAAGCTTTATGCACATATTTATTAATCATTTATTTCTAGTTGCACGTTAAAGAAACCCAAGTGGTGGAAATTTCCGGAGCTATTCACTGCAGTGTTTTATAGTCTGAGTCGCTTCGGGATGTTAAAAAACTAAACCAACCAACCATATTTATTGTGTGCTCGCAGCTGGCAACTTCTGGACAATGTGTGTCAACCATCAATGTACGATGTTGATGTCATTTCAATTTTTGACGGCAGGTAATGAGCGAGGTTCTGGCAAATTAGCGGCACAAGGCGTACGGCGATGAAACAACATCAGGCGACGCCATGAAACAATGAAAAGTACAATATTCACAACCGCGCAGTGATAGCGATGATATATTAAGCCATGTTTTTCTTTGTTTGTTTCACGTTGAAAATGGGCGAGACCAGTGCTTTAGTTTTCCTTCGCTTAATGATGGCGGCGCAAAAAAAAAAAAAAAAAAAATTAAGCTCGCGCAAAACAATATGCTTCAACAAATTAAGCCTGCTTGGCGTTCTTGGCGCAGCGACGGCGATACTACATTGTATGTTATTTTGTTTACGCTATCTCGGCGAACTTGCTGCTTCACTTTATGCTGCTTATACAAAGCTATTCATCCTTTCAGAGCATGATAACGATCCACACCTTGCTCCATATTTTACCTTCTCTGGTCCTGCGGCGCCGACGAGCGGCATTCTCCATGACTTAACAATATACACACATGTTCCTGCGACCTTTGCTAACATTCTATTTCACACTCGGTCATTTTATAATGTAACACCCCAGCACTGCGCGTAGAAAACAAGTCGATTCAAAGGACCGGGGATTTGCAATAGCAGGTGACCTGCCGTTTTCGCCGATCTACCCCGCACTTATTTTTTCCCCTCGATTGCTGACTACGGCAATAAAGTTAGTGACCGCACAATCAGTGTTTGCACTGTTCTGAATAAACGTGCCAGAGCCTTCCCGTTTTGCTGAGCTTAAAAACACATTCCAAGCCTACGAATGCGGTCACTCGCCGTTGAGACACCGGCCGGGCCCGGCTGTCTGGAAGGGAAATGGCGCCGCGGGCACACCACCACCACCACCTTTGCGGTACTCTGAAAAATTTCCAGTGACTCTAGTTAGCTTTCACAGGGCCCTGCATTATAGCGAAGTTTGATCCCCCACCAACAGTGCCATGAGGGGGTGCCCGAAAAAGAATGAGAGGCAGCCACGGGATGTCAGCCCGGACATTCAGTGCGACTCATGCAGCAGGTGGGTGTTCATAGATGAGACCCCGTTCGCCGACTTAACGTCAGCAGCAGCCAGTGGAGCCTTCATCTGCAGCCTCTGTACCAAGCTGACAACTCTCGAAGAGCATCTGCACACTATCAGTGCTGTTTTCGACGGCCGAGAGACAACCAACGACTGGCGAGGCTACATGAAGAGGGTGCAGCATGGAGGGCTCTTCAAGAGGAGTTAGAGATTTGGCGGGCGGCCTCCCAGAGCAGGTCTTATAGTCTCGACAACGGTGTCGTGAGAGTCAGTGCCAGCGTAGTTGAGCCTCCCCACCCATACGCAGACAACAGTCCCCATCTGCCTGTTGGTGCGTAGGGTGAAGTGGCCCGATCGTCCACCTCGAGAGAGACAAATGAGGCACCCAGAACCGGAGACCAACAGCATACGGAGCCTACCCATACACCAACACCCCAGCGGAGCAACCTGGGGCCCTGCAGAGCTGCCAGCAGCCAGACAGAGGCCACCGCCGGCCATAGCAATCTTGTGACAAGAGTCCACCTCACTGGTTGTAAACCGGGGGAAGCCCATACAAGCCAAGGCAGCGATGGCTCGCCGCCCCAAGACACTGATCGACGGGACAAAGGACAACCAGCAAACCCGCGCCATCGAACACAGAAACATGGAACCTTAAATACCGAACAGGATTGATGCCCAGCCCCGTGACATGAGGCGACAGAAGCTCCATAACCAGGACACACCAAATAGCAACAACGCCACCAACACAAGCTCCCACGAAAGAGATGGCATAGTTAAACCGAGCACTGTATCCTGGTCTGTGGGGACAGGATTGCCGAGCGCATAGTGAGAGCTCTCCACCGCCGGCTGAGGGACACAGGCCGAGTGCGGCAACGATGTGCTACTTCGGCCACACTTGCAGATGCCCACCGCCTAGTTCAGAGGTACATGGAAGGAGGAGCAAGGGGCCGCCCCCCTAGTCATGCTTCATGTGGGCCTTAAAGACTTCCTTGAGGGTGAAGAGCCGGACAAGGCTACCCAACCAATTTGGGACCTCCTAAACCAATTCACCATGGACCTGGTCATCTGCTCGGTTCCTGAAGTAAAAACCCGGGGCAAGGATGTTCAGGCTAGAGCCATGCTGCTCAATGCACAGCTCAAAAGCACCTGCACGGCACTAGGTGCAACGCTTCTGGACGTCACACACATGTCCAGATCCTAGCCAAAGTTTGCACAGGATGGAGTTCATTATCTGGCTGAGACCACACAGCAGATCGCAGTCAGAATGGCCCACCATGCTCTGCCTTTTTTAAGCGCCCCTTTCCCATCTTTCCATCAGCCCCAACACCTCCTGGCCCCACGCAGATGAATGTCGAAACCCTCTGGGGGAATGGATGCCACGACCATTCCCTCACACTGATCCCTCCCCGGCACCCCCATCTGCGTCGATGGAGCCCAATCAAACCGCCATGGCAAGGAACACAAACAGCTACCGCTGGGAGCCCCCCGCTACAACACAAGACTCGAGAGCAACATGGATGCCTCGTTGGGTCCCCCCCCTCGACGAACACTCTCAACTAAGCAGTGCGATGGGCACGCCTCACCCACCGCCACCGGGCACTCCACCCTATTCCTAACGGGTAAACATGATGCGTCCGCCGTGGCCAGCACACCCTGGTGTTGGCCCTCTACCTGCAACGCTCCTGTGGAGGCCGCCTGGTCTCTGTGCTGTTTCGACCTCTCCCGCATAGTCTGGGACCTGGTTTACCAACACCTGGTGCTCCAGTGGCCGATGCTAGAAACGGAGCGATGCGAATGCCTTCGTAGAATTCCGCCGGAGGTCCTGCAGACGCCGAAACCAGCATCGTCGCTACCAGGGTGCAACGTCACACATAGCCTGTGTTTTCTCAACCTCATTGGTACGCGCAAAGCCGGTAAATGGGAGGAATTATACAGACACCTGGATGTAAAGATATGGCAGTATACGCTCTTGTGGAGGCCCTCCTCCGTGAGGATGAAGAACCACCTATCCACCAGTGGTGGCACTGATCTGGCCTCAACCGCGACTCAAACGGCCACAAAGGCGGTGGAATAGGTGTCCTGTGGAGAGCCAGTTCTTCTTGGATTGCGCTCGAGAGCGTGTGCAGCGAACATATGTGGGTGACTGGGGACATACTGGGCATCCCAGTCTTCCTGGGCATTGTGTACCTTGCGGTCAACCACGGGAGCAGCACAAACAATGAGAACATCATTGACTGCATAAGGGAAGATGTGCGCCGTTGGGCTACAGATAAACAGGGGCTGCTGATGGGCGATTTCAATGGCCACATTCAGCCCCTGGACGGCTTCCAAGACCCCAACAGCAACCTCTTACTACTGACCAACATTACTAGAACAAACTCAGTTTCACAGCTCCGCTCAGAGAGGTGCTCTCGGTGGCGGTCGCGTGAACTAGCAGCGCTGCAGTTGACTCTTGCTCCTTGCCGGGCGCGTCGTCTGCTACACGCGGCGCGGAAGCATGGAGCGGCCGGCATACACGTAGCTGTTATGTGCTGCCATTGCACTCTACACGACTGCAGTGCAGTTATGACTACATTACGACAGTTTTTGGCTTCGAAGGCATGCATTACCTCCGAGAACGCGTTTGTGTGATGCAAAATTTAATGCCGTGAAACAAGTGTGACAGCGTTGTCGACTTGCTCGCCAGAACCAGCGTTCAAGTAACGTCTGCTCTTCGGTTTAATTTTTTTTTTATTACGAGATATTGTGATGTGCAAGTTATTACATATTAAATTATGATGTAGCCGTTCATTGTGCAGCGTTCAGCGTGCTGTCATGAAATTTTTCGCTTCTTAGTTAGCATCCACCTTCTTGTCCAGTTTCAGTCCAATTGTGTCAGGGATTCAAGCTGCCGACATGTGTGCCTCCAATTTTATGCCGTTCACTGTAAACGTAGGGTGTCTGCCGAGAAAATGCTGCATCTTTACCCTAAAATAAAAAACAAATAGACGTACGCTTTGCCAACTACGTGCCAGCCTCTAGGTGCCTAAAATTGGCAGAATGGAGAGACGGCGTTAAAGGCGCTATCGCGTCCTCTCGTAAGACAAAGCTTCCTGCTATATTTTTTTAACGTCAGGCCTCTTTATGCTGGCCTGCATCCTTTACACCAGGGGCAACGAAGCCTATTGAAATGATTACTTGGAAGTCCGTCATTTGTTCGTGTCACTGATAGACTTCCTCGAGAATAAAAGGTGGACACAAGCTTTGCACATAACAGATAACTTACTTCGAAGTGAACAATTTCTGATCTGCATTTAGAAAAGGAACTATATTCAAGTACTGTTGTGATAGTTCATTTAGCAAGGCTCTTTATTTTCTTGCTGGCACATATTTCGAATGCAAAAGGCATATACCGAAGAGAAAGCTTCCTAATAATCGCGCTGCCCCATGTGTTTCGACAGCAGTGCCAGTAGAGAATTTGCAAGATTCCTAGAGCCTATCAGTGTATATAGCGCAAATCGGACAGCTGAGCTGCACAAATGAATTTTGGTTTGGATCATTTTGAGTTCGTCGCAGTACCAGCAATTCGAAGAAAATTTGAGTATTTTCGCGACGAATGAATAGACGAGCCATGAGGGTGAAGAAATTTGCTTGTTGAGAAGACATTTGTCATTGAGCGCTTGTCACGGCAATGATGTTGCGCATAAACTTCTCATATCATGTGAACTGAGCGTTGATTACGTAGACGCTCTTCTGAAGCATGTCAATGAAGCGAAATTGTGCACGGGGCTTCCAACTCAGAGCTAATGAGAAGAGAGATTACATCATAAGAATTGAAGAGAAATTTGACAAGCTAGATGATCACAAAAGTTAACATATCTTCAAAATAACTGAGCATGCGGCGTAGAAAATGCAGCGAGCTGCGGCAGCTGAGAAGAAAAAGGAAGATAATGAATGTATAAAGCCTTTATTCGATTGAAGGGATGACTCTCGGCTGCTGTTTGGGTAATTAGGGAGTTAGGAGCGATGGGAGTGCAGCTTATCGCCTCTTCATGGTTCATCAAGGCGTTTCTCATTGTTGAAAGATAAGCATATAAAAAGAGAACAGGATCTAGATCAGCATCTACAAGCTAGGCCTTCTCGCACGTCAAGTTTCTGCCTGGACTGAGGTATGATATGTCGGAACGGCTTCGTAACTGTATTTTTGTGAGGCAGGCAAGCACAAAAGCTTATGAGCTTCTGAATGAGCTCAAGATATGCTACCAACCAAGCATGTGAGCTCCTTAATGCATGCATTGAAGTGAATTCACTGCAAATATGGTTTTTGCTGTTGAAGAAATACAAAATCACATGCAAAAGAAAAAAGATGGACAAGGGAAGTTAGGAACGCTAACGCTCATTTCCCACTAGACACAAAAAAGGATTATGCTGCCTACTCAGATATTTCCCAAAAGAAGTATAATGTTCTTAATTGCTTGTAAACTTGAAATGTTTCTCTATGTTGATGAAGTCAAGTTCTGGTTGTTTGCTGCATTTCATTAGCATTCGACATTATAGTGTTGTTGACAATATTGCATTTTTACTCATTTTTTCTTGTTGTGCAGCGCTTATTAGTGCTTTGGTTCATGCAATTCACTTTAATGCCCTTTCAGCGCTGTAGATACTTTGAATATCGTGTTTTAAAACTGCATTCCACTGCTAGTTTGAAGTTACATGAACTTCCCCTACAAGCAGTAAAAAATTGTCGTTTTGTTTTCTGTGTGTGTGTGTGTGTGCGTGCGTGCGTGTGTGTGCGTGCGTGCGTGTGTGTGTGTGAGAGAGAGAGAGAAGAGGGAGGGGAATCTCTCAAGGGCGCGAATTGATTAAATATAAGTTTTATGAATAGACTCATGCGCTTGTTCAGTCATTTCTTTTCGTAGTGCACACGCCCATTCTCACTGATTCATCTCTTAGTAAACTCATTAAATAACTATTCACATCTGATCTGACTGTGTTTGTTTTAGACGACAAAGGAATAATTTTTTTCCATTGCTAAATACGGAAGTGCGAGAGTGCCGATTCAGAACTATGTTGCATGCCATACTTCGAAAGTGAGACATTAAGAAAAGCGCGTCTGATTAGGCGACGACGGAGGCGGTTTATTCGAAATCTGTGTTCACTATATCGTTTGACACGAGTAGCCAGACTTCATGCACTACATGAAGAGGCTGCCCAAGCTAGCAGATTGCTGCATGTAATGGAGGCAAGCTGAGCAGCGCAGTAGTGAACGTGACACCCACTGCGTTACCTTCTAAGGTTAGTGTGTTCCTATGCACTGAAAATTTGACTAATTTGTTTGCATGACAGGATCTATGCCCTGAAAGAACATACTGCAAAGCACAGGCCAGGCAGTAAAACAAGAAACAGTGCTTGTGAGCAAGCTGACGACGCTCACACTTGTTTCAAAGCATTAACAAGTGAATTTTGCATAGCACAAACGCGTTCTCCAAGGTAATGCGTCACTTCGAAGCCAAAACTATCGTAATGTAGTTATAATTATGCTGCAGCCATGTACAGTGCAACGGCAGCACGCAAAAGCTACATGTGTGCTGGCCGCTCCATGCTTTTGCATCGCGTGTAGCAGACGTTGCATCCGGCAAGGAGCAAGAGTTGACTGCAGCGCCGCTAGTTCTCGCGACGGCCACCTGGGACACACTCCTCCTCTGGGCGGTATGGGAAGCTGTGAAACTGAATTTGTTCTAGTAACGTTGCTACTGACAGCGCTGGAGTTGTCGCTGGAAGTCCTCAATTTCCGCCCTGACTGCGTGGGTGAATTTACGTGGTGTGCAAGGAACAGCTGCAGCTGCATCGACTATGTGGTTGCGTCCCATAAGCTGGCGCAACATATCCAGCGTGTGCACATAGACGAGAAGGGACAGTTCAGCGCCAGCAGTAACCACAATCTTATAAAGGTCACCTTTACTGCTTTGGCGTGACAAAACCGGCACAGGGAGCAGGGTGAGCCATCCCGACTCTACCTCCCGGCCTCAGCGTACCGTCGCGAAGGACTTTGAAACTCGACTGCAGGTTGCGCCACCTGAGAGTTATGATCAGTATGTTGTTGAGCTCAGGCGCAGTATGAGAATATATCAGGTTCGGTTCAACTCACAAGGCGGCCCTCGACGCAAAGGGTGGTGGGATGGGGAAGTGAAGGCTGCCCTTCACGCGCGTTGCGAAGCCAACCGTCTGCATCGAGCAGCGGTGAAAAGCACGCTTCCCACTGCTGAGTGCCAACATCTCTGGGACCAATACATCGGCTTCAAACGAGCAATGCAGCAGGTGTTGCAACACAAGATTCTAGCATATGACCACATCAAATTGAAAGTCATTACCGCAGGGAAGCCGTAAGTTTTGGAGATATGTGTCGTCACTCGACAGGCAACCCGCCCAGCCTTTGTTAAGAGAGGAAACAACCGGCGAGCCAGTCAAAGATACAAGGTCATCTCACCCAACACGTGGCTCAGCTGTTTGGCTCCCCATCGACTGCAGTACCGGAAGGTCACGTCCGGTGCACCACCACAGTACCAGGCAACGAGGCTGACTATGAGTTCGACCAGCAGATGTCGCAGTTCGCTCTGGACCGAGCACTTGCCCAGATGGATGCCCACACTGCACAAGGTTTAGACGGGATTCCGGCGGGCCTGGTGAAAAGCCTAGGAGACACTGCATGCGACACCCTGGCCTACATATTCACTGAGATTCTGAATAGGTAGCTTGTTCCCGCGAACTGGCTATGCAGCCGAGTCCACCTCATCCGGAAAAAAGGGGGTGATGCCACCTCCTACAGGACTGTCGACCCATAACAGGGGCGAGCGTGATGTATCGGCTCTTCACTCTCGTGGTGAAGAGCTAGATGAGTGCCTGGGCAGAAAGCTCTGGTGCGCTGACAGAGCTACAGAACGGCTTCAGGAAAAACTGTCTCCTCGAGGACAGCCTGTTCACCCTCTTCCAGACCATTCAGCTGGCGCAAAATGAATCACTGGGCCTGGTGGCCTGCTTCCTGACATTGCCAAGGCCTATGACAGCGTTCCTCATAAGCTGATGCTGGGTCAGATGTCGACCCTGCACATGCCCTCACTGTGGATAGACCTTTTGCGGTGGCTTTACGCCGAAAACACTGTGGTTGCATGCCTGGGCGAAGTTCGTTCACAGTCAGTTCCAGTGCGTCGAGGCCTGAAGCAAGGGTGTCTGCTCTCCCCGTGCTTGCTGGAGTGAAGCCTCATCGACTCAGGGCTGGGCTTCCCGTTTAGGTTCCTCAGCGAGGGCCTTCCCTACTCCTGGGTGCTGCCTGTGCCTGGACTGGCCTTTGCCGATGACTTAGTGCTTCTGGCGGAAAAAGCCAGCGACCTCCAGCAGCTTGTCACCCTTAGTGCCACCCACCTTGCACATCTTGGTGTGACCACCATTCAACCCGAAAAAGTCTTCAGTCCTGCAGTTTTCTGGCAAGTCAGAGATGAACCCAGTGTTCCTGCCAGGAAATGAGGCTATTCCACTAGCTGCCCAGTACTGGTACCTTGGTGTCATCCTTTCATCGGCGCCAGATCTGGGGGCGCATGAGGACCATCTACAATGAGCCTGCTGGAGAGCCAGTGTGTGCTGCGCCGGCATTCGATGTGGGGGTGCAACAGGTACCTGCTTCTTCGCGAGCTATGGAAGGCTGTGCGAGTCCCGGCTCTGACGTTTTATCAACGCTGTCGTCTGTGTCTCGGCTGGTACTCGAGCGTGGCTGGAATGAGGGCAACGGGAGGTAGGACGCGTGGCACTGGGATGCCATGGACTTGTGGCAGTTGAGGGCATCCAGGGCAACTTAAGGTGGTTGTCATTCGAGGCATGTGAAGCGAGCAGCAAGCTAGCCTAGGAGTGCCCAGAGCACGTGGACCTCCCAAATGTGCACGCTCAGCCGCAAGTTCGGCTTCACTGCCCAGCTGCTTCAAGTAGCAGGTGCTCAAAAATTGAGCCAAACAGCGCGGCAGCGAGTGCGCAATGTGGAAACCGACTAGTGGCGCTCTGCCATGCTCAGCAAGTCGACGCTGGAACTTTACTGCTCTTGCAAGGCCAATCCGGCTCCTGAGAACTACTATGACAACAACATGGGCAATGCACTACTTTTTGAGACGTGCACAGGGGCGCTCCGAACCCTTCTGTATTGCCAGTGCTTCGACACATCCCTGTCTGTGCAGAGAGGCTCAAAAGAGCGTGGCGCCTGTTGTTGCACCCAGAGGGCACTACCCTCCCACTGGCATTGGGGTTTGCAAACGAGGACAGCGCCGGCTAAGACAGTGGCATCCAAAGAGCGTCTGCGTCGGTGGTGGTGGATGACTGTACAACCCAGCCCAAGAAGCGCTGGGGACAACAGTGTGGACTGCAGCGAGGCTGTCCCACAGAGGGTACTGTGACCTGTGCCAGCAGTATTACCTTTATCTGCCTCCCCCTCTCTTCTTCCTCTCAGTTCTTCTATCGTCCTTCTCTGTGCCCCCCCCCCCCCCCTTACACTTGTTGCGCCATTCAGCTGCAATATCAGAACCAGTAGACTCATGTTCCCGCAGTCTTCGTAGCCGTTGTACTTCAGCACATCGGGCATGGCGAACCTGCGCCGCAGTGCCAGACGGCCTGGCTTCATCCATTGTGGCGTGAAGCAAACGTGACGCAGCTGCGGCCTCAGCTTTCTTTACACCATCTTCAGTGGTTATTACAAATGAACTAAAATAGGCACACTGTATTGCATCCCTCTTTGCAATGCACTGCTCTGCATCCGAAAGGTCTGAGGTGGGATCATAAAAGGAGAGAAAGTGATTTGAGGGAGAATGTAGGGCATGAACAAAACAGATGCTCCAGAGTTTCGGCATTCTGAGCAGTGAAAGAAGGTCTTCAGGACGAAGAAAATGCAAGAGCAGGGAAATGCGCTTGAAGGCGAGCGCCAGTTAAGGTGGTGAGGTAAGCACAAGCTGATTCACGACACGGTGAGCGGCTCAGAGCCGAGGTCCAGGGAGCACCGGGCATATACGTCTGCTGTCCGTGAAGTCTAGGAGTGACTGATGCGAGGAGAGGTGCCAAACTTGAAGTGCGAGCACCACACGACTGCTCAACCTGGAGTAACACACGCTTGTACACAGCTACCCTGTGACTGCCGCGACGTTTGCAACTGTGACACACCCCACTCTCTCACTGGGTGCATCTATGCGGCCACTCCACCCCTTCATTGTTAAGGTGCGTGAGGTGGGCGTCACCACCTTCTTTTTCTCCTCTTCAAGTTCATGGAGACAGGGAGAGAGTGGCTGCTGCTACAGCTGTGTGGCCACTCCGCCTCCTCAACGCTGAGCAGCATGATGCACGCGTCGCCAACTTGTCTCTCCACGAAGAGAGAGCGGCTTTGGACAGACATCGGGGAAATCCATGATTGCGGCTGGTAGTGCTACATACTAAAAAAAAAAGAACTAGAATGAAAAAATTACGGCGCGCTTTTTTTGCAAAATTTGTGTGGAAATGGTAATGGGATGGCTGTCGTTTTTTTTTTTTTTTTTTTGGGTATCTCGTACCGCTCGTATCTCGCACCTCTGTAACTGGCGGTGCCGCAGCAGCCATCACGGAACCGAGTTGGCCTCAAAAAACAGATATACGTCAATCGCTCTATCCTCATACGCAATCCTGCTTCTGGAGCTCGAAACTGTGCACTCGCTAGAGGAGATACTGATAACTGAACTAGGAATTGCACAGAGTAGCTGTGGAATTAAGAAGACAAAGGTTTTCGTGGAGAGATGTCCCCATCTGCATGGAAAGTCTTAAGACATTTCCTCGCTGACGCCGCTCTTTCTCTGATGGACTTTCTTATTTTTTGCCACATGCTGTGCGCTAAGCCGCCCATACGCGGCGGTGCATAGTTCGAATTATTTCTTGCGGAACTGACTCGCGCTTGAATTAGCAAGCTTTTTTTGTACACAGATCTCTATGGAGCTTGGCCGGACCAAGTAGTGTATTCCGAATTATTTGAAAATTCGAATTATCAAGGTTCGAATTAACGAGCTTTTACTGTATATGAAATGTGTTCAAGGTAAATGAGTCAAGTATGAAAAGCCAGGCATAAAGTCAACTTATCTTGTGATTCTTCATAATGAAAACATCAATTGAAAGCAAGGTCTCAATGCTTAGCACAGCTTTGCTACGGGCACCAAGAGGGAGTCTGGCACAAGAAAAAAGCCAAAAGTAAAAGTTACTAGTCTTTATTATACAGCCATGAAAGAGCAAAGATTCTTGGAAATAGGAAACATTTCTCATACTGTAATTACACCTCATGTTGCTTTCTCCAGCAGAATACGGCATTTTCTATGGCATGTGATTAATGACCTCCAAGCAAGGCTGGAAGTTGAAGAATAGTAAATTGTGACAAAATGCCTAGTACAGGCTGTAGAAATGAGCTTCAGTAGACCTGTGGGTGAGTAATAGCAAGCTGTAAGAAAACGCATGGTACAGAGCACAGAAATCTTGCCTCGGCAAGATTCATACTTCTTACCCTTACGGACATAAAAGCTGCTGGCTAGGCCAGCCTCTGCCTACCTTGCATAATTTTGCGCTGCTTGAGATAGCCAATGGCCACCAGCGCCAATTGTTTTCCTTCTGAAGGCCACGCAACAAATTAAAATACATAAACTTCATGTATGCAGCACCTTGGCTATATTACATCACAAGTAGCTTATGTAGACATTCATTTAATTTTCGCATGCACATTTAGTAGCACCTAGGCCATTATAAAACTGCTTTGTTGAACATATACCATGTACCTCAGCTGTTAACTTTTGTATCTGCCATAGAATGAAAGATGAAAATAGCTGGACAGTGTTAGTGCTCTCCTGGAGTGAAGATTTTCATGACTCTGACCCAGAGTATAGAAAAATGCTGTTAATTTTTATCCCTGCAACAGTCTTTAACGGTCTCTCTTTCTACATAGGACAAGAATAAGCACCACTGCACCACATAGTTCTGCACAACAGGAAAGCTTATATCCATCTTGCTTGTATTTCTCCACAATTCCTGCGTGCTCACCCTGAGTGTTTTGCTGGTGAAAGCATGTTTCATTATCTGGAGTTATATCAGCAAATAATTGCTTACACAACAATGTATAAATCTTACCACTGCTAACGTTGACACGCTGGCCTAGTCAGGCAACGAGACCAACCGTCGACAACTGATTGGTAAGTAGTGGCCATGGTTCTAGAAACTTGCATTTAGCAGAAATGGCCGGGGAGAAAATTGTTCAGTGCTTATAATATCATATCGCGCTGTACTGATGGAGGCCAAACAACACAATTTGCGAACCTTTTGAAGGCGTGGAATGACCGCTCGCTGCTACCGTCATCATCAGCTGTAGCGCATAGCCAAAGTCGCCCAAGCAAGAACTTGGTGCTCCGGAACGAGAGCAAACCCTTGCTTTCACAGCGCTATCCAACACTTGCCATTGACAAAATGCTCGAAATAAAGCCTCGTGTTGCATGTGCAGCTCGCCGTCGACGATCAGTTGGCGGATCGCAATGGCCAACTGTTTCCGCCGTTAAAGACTCGATGGCACTCCGAACATCTTGTATCGCGTTCTAGTTGAGTTGTTGTTGGAAGCTGAGCACACCACCACATTTCCAGCAACTTGAGCTCAAATACCAAGATAATAAAGGTCGAAATCGCACGTCTGCAAGCAATGCCAGCAGAAACCAAACCACAGAAGCGTCCCGGACGTCAAAATTCACCTGACAAAGTCTCGCCGTGACGCAATGTCCGCCAGAACTTGGACACCACCGGTTTGAACAAAGCCCGCGTTTCTAGTGCTGTCACGTACAAGTAGTGATGTGAATGAATGAAGGGCTTAAACTGGTGTGAGGGAGTACTGAAGCATGTTCCTTCAGTTGCTCCATCTCTGTTTTCGTTTTCTGCTGCGTCACTTGGTCTAGTCAGCTGTCTCTATTTTTAGTCACACATTTACTGTTTTGTGTGGTTTTTTAATTGCAAATAATGAAAAAAAATTCCCATCAGTTTACGGTGGCTCATGTTGGCTACATTTTGGCTAACTGTCTTGACCTTGTTGCATGGCTGCCTATTTTTGGGTCGCAATGGACGCAGTGTAGGCAATGCTGGTGTTATCTGTGGCCGGAGCATGTGCTGTTGCACTGATACAATATTTCCATAACCCTGATCGCCACTCATTGTTGGCCCGATCTGCTAGCTGCGTGCGTGCACATGCTGGAGACAGGAGTCTCAACGATCCTGTGACATGATGAGTATGATATAGAAGGGAAAGGGGGACAAAGCTGACATAAACAACTACCTTCTTGTAACAGTGACATAGTGATCTACAGGGGGGTGATGCAGATTATATAGGACAGACTACAGGCATGGGGTAGAGAGGGAGGGGGTGCTAGGGGAGCTGCAGAATGGTTTCCGGAAACAAAGGAGGTTAGAGGACAATCTGTTCTCATTGACACAGTGTATTGAGGTTACAAAAAAGGAACGCAGACCCCTATGGCTAGCTTTTGTGGATATCAAAGGAGCGTACGATAGTGTACTTCAAGAAGACTTAAGGGGCATTCTGGGTGTGTTAGGTGTGGAAGGTGGAGTAACCAATCTTTTAAAAGATATTTATAAAAATAGCCAGGTGCTTATACAATGGGAAAAAAAGTGTCGAAGCCTATAGAGGTGTAGAGGGGGCTTAGGCAAGGGTGTCCTCTGTCACCTTTGTTGTTCATGCTATACCTGCAAAAATTTGAGGCTAAACTAGAGAGGAGTGGACTCGGCTTCCACCTTTCTTTCTTCAAGCAAGGAGAATTTATCCAACATTCATTACCAGGACTAATGTATGCAGACGATATATAGTACTAATCGGTGACAACAGGGTAGATTTGCAGGTGTTGTTGGATATCTGCGGCACGGAGCGAGATAAATTAGGTCTGAAGTTTAACAACAAAAATTGGCAGCGGTGACAGCGCTGTACACACAAGCTTAAATCTTCCTACATTTTCCAGGTACACAGACGCAGTTTTCACCGCAAGGCCGTGTTTTTTCTGCCGAGCGCTTGGAATTGCCATCGCAGCAACAGCCTGGTCATCGCATACGCGGCTTGATCGCCACGCTCTCAACCGCTGGCCACATGTGACAGCCTGCATGACAGTTATGAAAGCTGGACAACGATAGTCAGCTGCGGAACCACGTGACACCGTGGATAACGCCTATAAAACCCGGACGACAGCAGTGAACGGCTCATTGGCAGCGGTGACAGCGCTGTACACACAAGCTTAAATCTTCCTACATCTTCCAGGTTAGTGGCCTATTGTGACGCAAATACTTCTACTCGTTTCTTTTCGCTGTCACTGCTGCCCAGTGCCTTGCCCAGTGCCTTTGAAGTGCCTTTACTAGCGTGCAACAGTGCCATTGTTCGAGCAGAAACATGACTAAAGAAGTTGCTAAACTGTTCCAAGATTTGAAAGACGAAATGATGACAGAAATGAAAAATATGAAAGATGCACTTGAGTGCAGTTTTCGATCTGAACTGAGAAGCGTAAAAACTGAGCTAGATGAACTGAAAAAAAGCATGAATTTCATGAGTAAGACACTTGATGAGACTAACCAGCGGCTCGAAGTAAGCATGAGTGAGAACAAAGAACTCAAAAGCCAAAATGAAAAGCTTCAGCACAAACTTTTTAAGCTTGAGAAAGATTTGACCAAAACCCAAACAGCGCTCCTTAAATCCGAGCAATAGTCACGCAACAGAAATCTAGAAATAAAAGGAGTTGAGGAGCAGCCAAATGAAAATGTAGCACAGTTGCTAGGAAAAATCGGTGAAGCGATTGGGGAAACCATAACACAAAATGACATCGATGTGTGCCACAGAGTGCCCACAAAAGACGAAAACAAGAAAAACATAATTGTTCAGTTCCAGCGTTGCGAAAAACGTGACAAAGTCCTTGAACTTTCTCGGAAAAAAAAGGCTGACAAACGCTACTTCATAAATGAGCACTTGTGCCCATCTCTGAAAAAGCTGTTAGGTACGGCCATCGCTCGCAAACGCGAACACGGCTGGAAGTATGTTTGGACAAGAAATGGTTCTATTTTCGCGCGGCGCACTGAAACATCTCAAATTATTCCGATCGTTTGAGAAAGCGACCTAGAGAAGATAAATGGCAGCAGTTCCACTTAGCAGGTTTTCGCTAATGCTTACATCAGCCATGCCTAGCAACTTTATCTATCCCCAAGATATTATCAGTCTTGTTGGACGAAAAAACATAGACACGTGTTTGGAATTACTTAAATGCCAGATCAGTCGAATCAAAAAGGGATGATATACTTGCGTTACTGAGAAGTTGCAACTTAGCTTTTGATGTCATTTATCTTACTGAAACCTGGTATAATAAATACTCAGAATATTTTGTGCTTCCTGGTTATTAGCACTTTTATTTAAATCGCAAAGAAAAAAGAGGAGGGGGCGTGGCCATACAGACCTTGTCATCACAGTGTGAAATATTAAATGACTGTAGCCTTATTACCCAAGACTACGAAATACTTTGCATTAAAAATGGCGGTAATCTTTTCGCCGCAATATACCGTCCTCCAAGTGGAAGCATCACATCTTTTTTTGAATTCTTTGATCATTTTCTCACATACGCAAATGAGAAAAAATACATATTAACTATCGGGGGCGATTTCAATATCGATCTAAAGAAAGCATCCCTCCAAGGAACAGAGTTACTATCAATACTTGAGTGCAGTGGCTTTTACAATGCTATTTCCGAACCAACACGCATCACTGCATCATCGTCATCCTTGCTTGACTTGTTCATTACAAATTCATCTAATGAAAATATATAATCAGGGACACTGAGCTGCGATATAAGTGATCATCTCCCAATATTTTTGTTCTTACAGAACAAAACCACTCAACATAAAAATATACAACAGAAAATGCATCGCTTTATATCTCCTGAAACACTAGAAAATTTCAGGGAAACAATTATCCGAACTAACTGGGCGGATATCTGTCACATTTCAGACGCGAACACCGCGTACGATAAATTTATATCTAGGTTTCAAGCATTGTATTTCGGTTGCTTTCCTTTTAGAAGCCATCATCAACCCAAAAAAGCTCGAAAACCATGGATTACCCAGGATTTAATTAGAAAATAAACGAGAAGAATAAGATGTACCATGAATTTCTTGAAACACGCGATTTGAATAAGTGGCTACAGTACAAAGCATTTCGGAATAAACTGAATAGCGAGAAAGAGAAATCTAAGAGAGATTATTATCACCGTATTTTTCACGCGGATTGCCTTCAGAGGAGTGATAAAGTATGGAAGAAATTAAACGAAATTCCAAATGCAAGAAATAGTACCACCCTCATTGATAACCTTGTCATAGACTGCAAAGTCACGCAAGGCTCGGAGCTAGCAGACTGTTTTAACGACTTTTCAGTGAAATAGGAAACGGCCAGTGCCATAATGAATGCATTGCTCACATTCCAATCACGCCTAATAGCATGTTCCTTAAACCTACCTGTCCTACCGAAATAAGTTTTTTTTCTTTCACAGCCTTAAAAATAGTCGTAGCATAGACGCAGACGGCCTAGAAGTCAGGCCTATTAAGCATGTGATCGATCTTATTTCACCACTGCTAACCCACATGTATAATGTTGCCCTATCGACTGGTGTTTTCCCAAAGAATATGCAGTTAGCACGTGTTATACTAATATACAAGGAAGGGGCAAAAACAACGTTAAGTAACCAGTAGACGGGAGCAAACCACCACACAACACCTGGACCTCAACGGGGCAAAGAGCACGTCTGGCATGCCACGAAGCTAACCTGGGCACAATCGCAGGATCAGCAGGATTGTGGCTTCGGAGTGGTGGCGACAGCATCGCAACTTAAGTAACTACCGTCCAATATCTATTCTACCAATATTTTCTAAAGGTCTGGAAAAAATTATTAATAAGCGAATTGAAACGTTTTCCCAAAAACACATGTTAATAACTGAATATCAGTACGGCTTTAGGAAAAGACGGTCTACTGAAGGAGCATTGCTTACCCAAAAGGAAATTATTTTAGAGAATATAGAAAAGAAACTGATGACTTTAGGAATCTACTTAGATTTCAGTAAGGCCTCTGATCGCGTTAATCACGACCTGTTAATGCATAAATTAGAACAATATGGTTTCCGCGGAACGTGCTCGCAACTCATCCGATCATATTTATCCTCACGCTCTCAATACGTCGAGATTAATGAACACAAATCCCATATAAGGTCCATAAAATCTGGGGTACCACAAGGTAGCATTCTCGGTCCGGTCCTTTTTATTCTATATTAATGATTTGGTGCTAATTGATAAATCATGTCGCTTTGTTATCTATGCTGATGACTGTAATATATTTTTTATGGGAAACGATGTGGAATGTATTTTATCCCATGCAAGCTCAGTTTGTTTTAAAGTACAAGAATGGGCACAAAATAATAACTTATTATTAAATGAGTCAAAAACAAAATGCGTTCTATTTCGTGCACTAGGTAAATCAGTTGAAGTGCCTGATAGAATTATTGTTGGTCCATATGTTATTGATACAGCGAAATCTGTGAAAACACTTGGCGTTGTTTTTTCTGAATACATGCTTTGGAACGCACACATTGACCATGTTTGCTCCAAAGTGCGAAAACTGGTAGGTATCCTGAATAGAAATCTCCATTTATTTCCAGCAAAAATTAAAAAGCTATTGTTTAACGCCTTGTTCGAGTCTCATCTTAGCTACTGCACCCTGGTATGGGGAGAAACGACTTCACAAAATTTGAACGGACTAATCTTGTTGCAAAAAAAAGCCGTTCGAGCAATAGAAAATGTACCGTTTTATGATCATACTGAAGTTCTTTTCTAGAAAAATAAAATAGTAAAAGCTGACAATATTTACGAATACAAACTTATAAGAAATTACTCTAGAGCAGTACAAGGAAAGCTCGATTCTTTTCTCACACTAGCCAATCTACAGAAACAGCATTATACTTACCCTCACCGCCATCAACTGCCATGGAAAATTCCTTTCTCACGAACTAACTATGGCCGTCAACGAATTGCTCACACACTTCCAAACACACTAAACGACTTCACAAAGAAAAACATAACCGTAATGAAACTGAGCAAAAAGCATATCTTAGAAATATTCCTGTAAACAGCTTGCCTCAAACATTAAAAATGTATTTCTATCCTGTATTTTTTTTTTCTCATTGTGAATCAGCCTATAATATTTACTTAACTCATTGTATAATATTAAATGTGTTTGCGTACAATTTTGTGTTTGTGTTTGCATAGTTTTGCATACAATTATATATTATTTGTATATTGCATCTGTATGTGACAGTGTAATGAATTTTAATCTCTGCAATCATTGAAGAAAATGTTATGCCAAACAGTGTGTCCCTGTTGCCTGGGTGGCCGGAGCATTGTCAAGCTGCTGCTGTGCAGCTTTTTCTCCCGTCCCCCTTTTTCGCCATGTATCCCTTCCTTGGTGAAAATAAAATGTGCGTGAAAAGTTGGGATTTTTAATGATAATGAGGGCGGCAAACATATCATACAGGAGGACATGCTGGAGATAATGGATAAGTACAGGTATCTTGGGGTGTGGATAAATAATGGAGCTGAATATCTAACGGAGCATGAAATATATGTAGCAGCTAAGGGTAGCAGGAACGCAGCCATCATGAAAAACAGGGCGCTCTGGAATTATGCTTCTGGTATTTTTAATTTTTTCTATATTTTTTTCTTTTTTATCTGCTTCTGGGTGGCCCTAGATTGATTATCTTTCCAGTCATGCAAATTCAGCGCTTTATAGAGCATGTACATATTTTTCCTCGAGTTCGTACATTATCCCCTTCCATTTTCAGTTGTAAGTTAGCGCTCATCCTGTGTGCCTCTCTTGTCCTCGTCTGTTCTGCGCTAAGCCTCCCAGTAATCAATAGCAGATTGGCATACAAGTCGCTTTTGTATATTTCATAGCCAGAAAATTTTGGAACCTTTAGGCTTCAGGGCATTTTTTGGATCATAAGGACACAAGTGCACACATTCTTATTACTGAAAACAAATTCTCTAAACAGGCCTGTACAAGCCTGCCAGTAAGGACAGATTTATGCCTGCATTCTTGCAGAAAGTAATGGTGTAGCTTTAGCATGACATCCGTCGACATAACCACATCTGCTTGGCAAGGCTTCCAAATTTTTTGTACACCAATGCTGACTTCTGAGACAATGCTCAAAGCTGAGACACCAAACAACAAGCTATTATCATTGCCTCCAGTAGTAGCCTTTCTTTATTTACCTTATTCCACTGGAGCTTCTGCTGCACTGCCTCCACATGCTGCCTTTTCACTCAGGGCATCAAGTAAAACCCTTCACAAGGGTGTTAGCTATGAAATGGTAGGCTACCACTTGTTTCCAATGGCTGCTACGCATGTTGTTGTTCCTAGGAGAAAGCTTTACTCCTTTTCTCTATTTCATCATCATTACTTGAAATATTTCCGTCAGCTCACCTAGTTGGCATGGAAGATGCTGGAGCCTTCTCCATGGTGTTCTTCTTGATGGCAGTGGGTTACCTTGTTCAAGCATCATGTGCTGTAGAGCCACTTTCTTTACTGGACTGCACCAACTTTCTGTGATCTCAAGTTTCAAGTTACAGCTTTCTGCTGGTCTCGTTTCTCCAGCATGACAAAGGTCATGCACTTGTTTTACGAGCTCAGTCGTGGACATAAAAAATACATCATCTGCTTCAGTGGCTGGTATTTTCTTATTCTCTTTGTCCCTCTGTCATAAGAGCACTCTTCTGCTGCTGCGAAACTCTCTCTAGTATCACAGGCAGTGGGGATGGGAGGGAAGGCTTGTTGATAGCTTTCTACGCTTAGCTGAATAAAGATGCACATACAGACTAGCCAAGACGATAAAAGCTCTCCTGTCATTCTCAAATGGTCAAGTTTAGAACAGCATGAATAAACTAGAAAGGTTTAACCTGTCATCATGTAGTCAATGAAACTTCATTGCTGACTATTCAGTCTGATTGATTTATTTCAGGCATATGGGCCATTTTGTCACCTTATGTACTGCAGCTACAGGAGTACTTTGGATGTTTGTCACAATGGGGATTAAAGAAAGGCTTATTAGAGCTACATTTATGGCTACGTTTTATCAGGAGCATTGATATAATGTTAAACAAAGGTGGGAAACCTCATGAGGTTGCCCACCTCTATAGTATGTGACAGCATCTGAATCCCTAGCTAAAAGCTAGCTGGGATTCATGCAAGGAATTTCTTGAGTAATATACAGGCATGAGATTTTGTTTGCATAAGGCTCTCACAATAAAAATACACATTTCATACATTGCCTCTATCGATTACATCCTTATGTACGTCTCCTTGTGAACCAGCACAAAGAAATAATGCTGTGATGCCATACGCATATGTTAAAATTCTTCTAGATCATTGTACGAGGGGTGACACAAAAGAAACGAGACTAAGTGTTATGGGGACTGCGCCAGCCACCTTTAAAGGGAGCCCTTTTCCCGCGGCTACCGATGCGCCGCCGCTTTACTCCTTACCTCTCCCCGCTCATTCCGGGATAACTGGTCCCGCGCGGGGGCTATAAAGAGAGGCGGACGACCCGCCGTGCATTGCTTGCCCTCCGAGACGACCCCGCTGATCTCCCGCAGCGCCATGGACTTCATGGAGTGAGATAAAGATGTTTCTTACATGGCCCGCTGTGTGTGTTTGTCTTGCGTCTTTCTCGGGCAGAGGAATCGCCCACAATTGGCACCCAACTGGGGCTGAATTAGCACCCATGTGGACGATTTCTCTGCCGACGTGGGAGCGCATGGCAAGGCTCACGACGGGCCAGTCCTTTGTGTGATAGGCGCGACGCCATTTTGAGTTTAGGGCTATCGTGTGTGCAGATGACACGGAGTGTAGTATAGTAGTGTTTGTATAGTGTCTTAATTTTGTTTTGGGTTATGTGCGTGCTTTTTAGTGTCGGGCGGTTTGTGTTTGAATTTTTATTTTTTGCATATGTTAGTTTTATGAAGTATTATCGCCGCGATTAGCCTTTGTGAATAGCCTCCTGACGCGGGCTAGGTGGTAGTCGTGCGCGTGCAGCTGTTCTGCACCTCCCGGCCGGCCTTAGTTGTTTAGTGAGAATGCCGCCGAGAAAAGACATGGCAGATAGGAATGCCGCTTCGGATGCCGGTGCATCCGGGAGTGAGGCAAGGGATGCGGCAGAGCCCGCACAGGTGCCCGCGCAGCAGCTCTTATGCAGCATATGACCGCAATGTTGTCTGTGTTCGCCCGTCAGCTCGATTCGGTGGCTAGCGCCAACCAAGCCGCAGCTGAGGTGACAGTCTCGCGTTCGCGGATAAATGTAGAGGTTCCCTCCTTTTCCGGCTACACGGACGTGAAGTCAGTCCACGAGTTCTTACAAGAACTCGAGGTTTATCAGACGGCACTGGGTTCCCCAGATGATGTGGTGCTAGTGCAGGTAATTCGCGTAGCACTTGTTGAGAGCGCGGCGCGATGGATACGCTGCCAGCCGGCCTTCCAGTCGATGGCAGACTTCACTGATCGCTTCCGTGCCGAGTTCTTGCCGCCTGATTACGAGCGTCGGACGCTTGAGGAGCTAGCGTTGCGCACACAGCACCCAGAGGAGAGCCTTCTCGAGTATGTACACGCAATGCAGGAGCTCTACAAGAGGGCAGATCCCATGGCAACCGATCTTGGAACAGGTCGCGCGCGTGGTCAGGCAATGCCATCCGTGCTTCAAGCCGTATTTGCGGGGACGTGTTTTTGCAAACCTCGAGGCCCTAGCACAGGAAGCAAAGGTAGTGCAGGCAGATTTACTCACTGAATTGCGCTACCAGCCACCCCCCAGGCCAGCCGAATCGCTAGAGGCGCGATGCGCTTGGGCCGGAGGCCGAGACTCCGCGGTGCCAGAGGCGCAGATATAATGACAGTAGGGCAGGAAATGCCAGCGGAAGGCTCCGCTATTCCTCGCGCTCTTGACCCCTACGCGTTCGAGCAGCGGCATCGAGCTGGGCTCGTCAGAGACGTCCGCATAGGCGTGGAGAGAGGGGAAAGACGTCTCCAACCGCTTCGTGGAACGCGGCATCTTCCGATCGCGCGGCAGGTGAACTATCGGCTTTGCTGGAATTGCAACCAGCTGGGCCACGTGGCACGCGAGTGTCAAGCAAGGCGTATGCAGGGAAACGCGGACCGCCTGCAGCAATAATTGGCACCCCTCTAGTTTGTAGTGGTCTGTGGCCCATCATTGTGACCAGCGGGGCCATGCTGGTCGTCTTCAACGAGTCTGGCTTTGGATAGCCAGCTTATCTTTTACATAGCAGGATGTGTGACACAAGTTTAGCAGCACAATGTCTTGCCAGAATTGTGATTCTGGCCTCAAAGTCAGCCCAGCAGCAGCTGAATGCAATTAAGATCGCTGTGCACGCAACAATTTGATAGGGGAAGCTTATTTTACAGCCAGGGATAAAAGTATGAGGGATGCTGGCTCGTGGAATTTGTGTGTGTGTGTGTGTGTGTGTGTGTGTGTGTGTGTGTGTGTGTGTGTGTGTGTGTGTGGTCTGGCAATTATGAAGAACGAAATGTGTGGAATCACAAGGGGACATGCACGCCCCATTCAGAGGAAAAAAAAATAGAAGACAAACTAGCGAGGCAACGAAGAAATAAACTTTTCTCACAAATCCCCATCCCGCAAACTTTTGTGCCTGGCTGTAGCATAGAACTATGCTGGCCGGCGTTAGTAGGGGATGCATTCACATTTTTTGTTAAAAAAAGAAAACGTTTTATGCTTTCAGTGTGCATGATTTCACGCAGTTTCTCAGCGGTCTAACAAACTCCACCAAGTGAGATGCGCAATCTTCATCGTAAAGAGGTTACTGCAAAATGTTTCCAGTTTGTGGTGCTAACTATGGATTCATTTTTTTACTCTTTCAATAAAGGACAAGGCTCTTCAAAACGAGTGCCAGAAACATTTGAATTTATAAACAGAGTGAATTCCAAGCAGAGCCATTAATTCGTTGTTCGGCCGGTCTGACGTCTGCATTTGTATATTGTATTAATAAAATAAGTCATTTGCACTCTTGTAGACATTTTGTGCAAATGATTTCTTTGCCTTGTAATGAAGTGTTTCCTTTGGTCTTGTGGATTTGTCCAGCAAAAGCAGTGATGGAAAATATTTAGTGCATGATATGAGATGCGCCAGAACATCTACAAGTGCACCTATTATTTATGAGCTACAGCTTCCAAGTAACGTAGCCATAAACGGCATGTTGCTGGCGCATGCAGCCCGACGAAAAGACTCTCTGTTCGTTGTCCTGTCTGTTTTATGTTTTGTCTACTTGTTAGCGTGTCGTAGCGCGCTGAGAACTAATTTGCTAGTACGTCTTTTTTTTTTTTTTTTCTGAGGCCACTCGTTATATTTGCCGCGGCTGCAGCCGAACTCCAAAGCTCCCAGTCAGAGTTTCCGAATTGTCCGTGTTCGTTGTCCATGTTCACTTTGCTATCAAGCTTTTAGTGAAAATTAAACGTGTACAGAGTTAATATTCTGATATGCGTTCTATTAAAGCCTGCTTTTCCTTTTCCTAAATTGCATCGCTAAGCTCTATTTGTGCGCACTGATGGAGAAAACAATGCATCTTTTCATCTCCGATCTGCATACATTTTGTCATGTTGGCATCGCGCATCAGAATAAAAATTCAAACATGATGCAAAATTCACGCGACATGCGTGCCTGGTGCCCTGTGCCGCCCCCTCCAACCGCTGCGACGGCTGCACACCAGTTGCAAGTAGCGCCATCTATAGGTTTCATCGCTCCCCTGTGCGCTTCGCCTGCTCCCGCCCGTCACACTGCCCCCTTCTATACACCATAGCGACGCTGCCTTTTTTTCCTGACTGTTGCATACTGCAGCTTCATTTTATGCAGGATAAAAGAGTGGTCGCTAATCCCCTTTAAGAGCTTCTGAGATATTAGTCGAGTATGATTTCCACGCGTTTCGTGGTCACAATTTGCGTCAAAGTGATAGAGGAGCATAGATTAAGCATTTCTTACATTGCTTTGCTACCATTACTTGACAGCGTCCCCGATGTGCTTCCCTGTGGTCGATAATATGAACTTACAGCCAAACTTTCATGACCACAGAGACTTGCGGGCTCTAGTGTTGATATCAAATTTCTGTGAACAAGCTGTTACATTAACTAAGATGAAAACACCACCACCGTGTGTATCGTGGTTCTTTCTGTAACAGCAGTAATTACTTGGAAACACTGCATTATCAGCAATGTCATCATGCAGCCATGACTTGCATCCAAGAACGAATAATCCTGACCAAGAAAACATTTCCCGGCCATATTAAATAGGAGCTATTAAGTGTGTATCTGAAGCTCTTCTTGCTGCATTCTGGCACGCAGACTACCACTCCACCATAATCTAATGATGCAGTAAGTAAAGCTAATTACCTCACTTCTTTCAGTGTAACAGAGCTTCCTTTTGTTGGCATCACAGACCATTGGCAGCATCAAAATTCGTTACACGTGTCTGCAGTGGAGGTGACAGCAGCTTGTCTGCTCCCTTCACTGGTCTTTTTGTGCGCTTTATGACTAGTTTGGTTTTTCCCCTATCCCACTTGCATGCCTCCGACGATTATAGAGCCAGAGCGGATGGTTCTGCAGAAGCTAGGTAGGTTCTCCTGCTTCCTTCTGATGGTTGCATTTGAGCACAGCAAGAGCAGCAGTATTCAGAAAATTATTTTGTTAAGCTCAAGTCCCCTTTTAGAGGGAAAGTGCTTATTGAATAATCGACTCACCTCTGCATTCTGTTCAGAATTTATCCTTTAATAGGCCACCAGTCCATGACCAAGATTTCAACAGGTGATTAAAAGCATGCAGCATGCTTGTACATGTCACAACAAATAATACAAATGACCAGTGCCTTTCAATTACGTCACGTTAAGAGCCAAAACTGCCGCGAGCAAATAAAAATATGCTTTCAGCCACCGGGAGGGGAAAACGGAGGCACCCTAGGTAGTGACACAGTAAATAGGTCCGGTTCCACTCAAGAGGTGCCAAATGTTGCGTCTGGTTTCACATTGTTTATCCCTGTGAATTGACATCTCTTTAGTTTTGAAATCCAAAGTTTTCTATTGGCTCGAAAAGAGTGTTGGGAGAATTTGGGGTGGCAAGAAAAAGGCTTTTCATGTTGAGTTTCAGCCCAGTGATTCTGCTGCTGGTATAAATAATGGACACTGTTAAGGCAAAAATTTTGCATATGGCTGATCAATATGTGCGCTTAAAAAAATAGTCTTGTTTTGTTTGAATTGTTACAGATTTGAGGGAGAAATGGATCAAAAATGCCACTTTTGAATTTATGCAACCATAACAAGATATCAAGTTTCTTCGGATCTCAACCTTTTAGAATTAAGTATATGAGACTTTTCAGTGGATGCTAGCTGAAGAAAAAACATATATGACTATTATTTTTTAGTTCTTTCTGTTGCCTTCACAAGTGTTTCATCAATTGCATTTGAAATCTCCTGTAATTCAGAAGAAAAAAACAAAATTCCAACTTTGCATTTGAAAACTGTCAGTACTCACGGTCTCTGTGAATGACCTTTATTGTAGCCAGTGATCAAGGACATTGTTAAAGTGTGTATAGTCCTGAATGACAAAATTAATTATATTATGGAGACATATATTACTGTATGTTGCCTCTAATGGTGACAGTCAAGAATTGGACGTTCATTCAGCACTGTAATGGTTGAAAACATAATCATGTCTCTGGCATACGTTTTTCTGCCTGTGGCTTGAATATGTGATTTTGTTTTTGGCAAACAAGTCTCCTCAATGTACTGCTCATAGTTCTGAGAAATTGCACTCAAAATCAGCCATATTATTCATCTATTTTATGCAGATATTGCTGCCCAAGGAGGAAGGCATGCATGCTGCCAAGGCTTGCAAGCTTCTGCGTCGTCGGCAGTTGAGCTGGCTGCAGAAGAGGACACAAGCCCAGCTGTATCCATTGAGCTCTGAACAGGTCTTTGAACGAGAAGACAAATATGGCGCCCACAACTATCATCCACTTCCTGTGGCCATCCACAAGGCGAAAGGTACTCATCCTCTCTGGGGATACCTTTGAAAGTATCATTCCTCAAGATGGCTCTGAATCCTGCTTGACATGCATTTGCTTTGTTCAAAGTAAGCAGCCGAGACAGTAATTCCCTTCTGGCGCATGCAGGAGCATCTTTGGAATGGGGAATGCATGTTGGTGTGAGCATATCTCTTTTTAGACAAGTGCAGTGCATGTTTTTGTTGCAGGTGTTCATGTGTGGGATGTTGAAGGACGCATTTACTTTGACTTTCTGAGCGCATACAGTGCCGTCAACCAAGGCCACTGCCACCCCAAAATTGTCAAGGCTTTGAAGGACCAGGCAGAGGTGCTGACTCTGACCTCTCGAGCCTTCTACAACACTGCTCTCGGAGAATTGGAAGAGCGGCTGACAAAAATGTTTGGGTACGACAAGGTGCTCCCTATGAACACTGGTGAGCATTTATTGTGGCACTAATTTGCAGTGGAAGATACCTGCTGGAATGTCTTGCAGGAGTGGAAGCTGCAGAGACTGCCTGCAAACTTGCTCGCCGATGGGGATATGACGTAAAAGGCATTCCTGCCAACAGAGCCAAGATTGTATTTGCTGAGAACAACTTTTGGGGCCGGAGCCTTGCCGCAGTATCAGCATCAACAGATCCATCAAGCTATGCAGGATTTGGTCCCTTCATGCCAGGCTTTACAATCATACCATATGATGACTTGTCAGCCCTGGAGGTAAATACTTTGTTTCTCATAGTTGCACACCTTATTCCAAATAAATTGGTAGAGGCATGGCTGCCTGTGTCATAGCACCACTTTACCAAGCATCGGAACAACTACTTCACAAATCTGGTACATGGGATCACGCAACCAGAGCAAACCAGCATGCTCAAAATTAATCTCCATTGTGTCAGAAGCAACTTTCCTAATGCACCATTCCTGTAGTGTAAAGACTGCCAAGTCTGTGGCAAAAACCATCAAAAGGTCAAATAATGGGAGCCATTACTTGTTGCTTTATTCCAAAGAATGAACTGGGGAGCCTGAGAAACACTGCAGAACCTAATTTTCCCTTTTTGTCAGTGGTCTGCAGACACTGACATGAGTATAGCAACTCTGTGCAGCCACAAAGACTGCTGCCAATGTCGCATGTCATTAAGTAAGAGATTTTGAGAGTACCAAGATAGCTTTAAATAGAATCAAAGGAATAAATAAATGCGGTGAAATCTACTGCAGAACGGCTTTTGCCTGTAACAGTACTGCTGATGGTAGCGCTGGCATCTTTGGTTTCTGTTTTGAACGCATTTTAAGAGTGAATCAATAAAGACATTAAATTTTATGAATACAAATACCTGTCTGTATGATGCTGTAGCATAGTTACAAAACATTCCTTTCAGATGCTCAAAGCAGACTAGATGCAACGAAAGGACACAGATTTAAAATATGGTTAAACCGTTAGTTCTTCCCTTGATACTGACACTAAGACCTACCAGAATATTTTGATGCTCGTCGTTTTTCATTCTGAATGTTGCACTCCAGCAGCTGACACATGAGACAGTGTATCACCATCAATTTGTACACAAGCAATTGTTAGTAATATCCATTATATTAGTCATCATCATCATTTATTGTCCCTTAAGGGCCCTGGGTCGGGCATTACATAGGGGGGGAGGGGGGGGGGGGGGGTAACGAGTAAAGTATGTGGTCATATGATTATACAGTGAAATGAAAAGCATAGAGGCAAGGTAACGTTGTACATTTCTATGGAACCGTAAGTAATGAAAGGACAAGACGAAAGGAACACCCATTTGATTCATGATACATTCAATAAAAATTTATATATGCACAATTATTGCAAAGAAAAAAAAAAAAAAAGACATGCAAGGCAAAGCAGAAAAATATGACATATGGCCTTAGGGAAGAGCTACAAAGCAAAGTTCATGTTTGATACATGAGTCATCTGGAAATATTTACTGATCATAAGATTATTTGGCAAAGTGAGCTGATATTAGCTGCTTGAATTTAGAGTTATCACGTTCAGTTGCAAGAGAACAAACAAGGCTCATAACAGTGATTTAGGGCATACAAAAAATCATACTGTGTAGGATGCTGTGAATAATACAGATGCATGTAAAAGCTATAGTTATGCACATAGGTATATAGTGGGGACAAGAAGAGCGTCCTCACACGTTAGTCTCAGTGGATGCCTTGGTCTTCTGGCTTGGAAGGAGAGGCCGGCAGCCAAAGGGTCTGAATTATTCATCCTGAAACATTTTTTTTTTTTTTCGTTTAGTCAATATGATCGTTTTCATGTATCCTGTGCTGGAAACAATTGGTAAGCAAGACAGACTGTAGATTAATCAGCCATAATACTTTCGGAAGAAAAAGGCAGTATACACTGACAATGTATAGGTTATATTTTGGCTTGCTAAGGTGGTCCCAATTAGGGATACATCGATAATGCGAGTTGCATTGTAGAGCATCATTTGAGCCTGTTTTATGCAGTTTTAGTTGCAAAGTTAATGATATAAATGCATTAATTTTTGATAATCAGTAAGCAGTGGAGTCTTCTATTTCATCATAATCTCGAAACATGACTTGTGATGATGGAAATGGGGAGTGCCATGAAACTGAACGCAACAGTTCCTAACACTGCTTCACCTTTCCTTGCAAAATGTGGGCCATTGTTTTACCTGGGCTTGCACAAGTGCACTCACTTATCTCCTCCATGCTGGCTTTCATTATCACTGCTCTTTTGTAAGAGAAATGTTAAATATGGCAGGTTGGGTCTTACTCCAAGGCTGTCATAAGAGTTCTGTTTGATAGCAGTTTTCTTTTTTATGTATATGGCACTCTTATGGAGAAGTGGATAAAAAAAAATTGTGGTTGGATGCACACAGTTTGAAGGTGCTTTAACTGGGGGTGTGGTTAGCATTTTCCATTCCAGGAAAAGAATTCCAATTTGCCAGTGTTGAATATTGTAAGCACCAGCCTAGAGCAAAAATGGGCTGTAAAAAAAGGGTTGTTAGAGCAGTGCAAATATCAAAAGTTATTTATTAATGCAAGTAATTAAATAGATTAACACTGCCCCAAAGAGGGCTGATATAGTGCATGGACACATTTTGCTCAGACTTACATAAAAAAGTTATACAATGGAACTCCATTATCATCATTTTACCCGGCCTCTCTCGAGACATTACATGAGGGGGTCAAAGTAGTAGAATAGAAAATCAATACAACATTTTATTTATTTATTTACATATACTGCTGTCTTTGGTGAGAGACATTGCAGGAGTGGTTACAAAGTACAACGAAGAACAGGGTATTAGGTTGTAAGATGAAAAGGCAATGCACTAACTCTTCTGGAGGTGAATGCGATGGGGGCTGATGGATGATCCTGTGCAGCATGACAGTGCGGCCATACACATACCTGCATTTTAACCCTTTCGTTGTCGGGCGTTTCTGGCCGTGACGCACCCCCATTGTCGGCTTTGTTTCAGGGAACCAGCATAGAGAACGAGCATAAGGATTTATTTTTGATAATGATTGCTATACAAATAAAAAATTACGAGGGACTTTAACGACTAAAGTAGTGAAAGGCAAAAGCCTGAGTGCCGCATTCTGCTACGCAACTGGCACTAATTGGTAATATCACTAATTAGTTAAATAACTGATCAGTAATTAAGTATGTAATTAATGCTTAACTAACTGGTCAATCATTAATTAATTAATTGCTTGATTTGTCCTCAAGTTGTAATTAATTATTTAATTCATTATATTAGTAATTGATCCTTGATTGACATAGGGCCATATAAGGCACGCATTAGCGCATACTGTGGTGGTGCTCTGTGATTGGTCGAGACCTCTGACGTCATCCTGCCTTGACCAAACAGAACGCCGCAAAAGCGGGACACCTTGACAGCATGAGCCATTAAAGGCTTTCACCTTAAAATAGTCAACGGAATATGCACATTTCAGTGTTCTGCAGGTGTTGTTAATTAACATCATCATCATTATCAGCCCGATTATAAATTAGATAAATGAGGATATAATAAGAAAAAAAGCTGCTTGATACTTCTTGAGAGTCTGAATCAAAGCTCGAATCGTATTTATAATCAAAAGAGCCATCACTCCAGTCCGCAGTCAAAGGTCCCGCACGGTCAGCCATCCGAAAGTAACCGCGTGCATGGAGGGCGCACATTCGGTGGCCCGCACAACGGAGAGAAATGGCACGTGAAATCAAGATGACAAAGGGAGATGGAAAGAGGCTAAAACAACCTTTTTTGCTGCTGCTAGCCGTAAGCAAGGGCGCGGCAAGAGAGTGAAAGCAGTGATGGAGTTGTGTGTCCACCTATTGGAGAGGCGATGGCGCCAGCTCCTGAACATGACACGTCGTAACAGACACGCCAGGAATAGGATAGGAGAACAACCCTTGAACCTGTAACTGCACACAGGCGCTGCGAAACGCGCGCCGCATGATCGCTTAGCACGATAGAGTAGCGCGCGCGGGGCGACCGCGCCCCCCAGCAAAGAAGGTGGCGGGGCTGGGTGTGGTCACTCCATACTCTTCAGTATACATTATACAGGATGCAGTTTTGGTCATATTGATAGCCATTTGCCACTTTTCACTCCAGACACAAAATGGAGAAAATATGTTGTTCAACACCTGCTAGTCACCAGGATTGTTGACGACCGAGTCAAGTGTGCAGTCATCAGCGTATAAACGAAGCCTTATGGGTGTGTTATGTATTATTTTGATGACTTCATTAATGTAAATGATAAATAAAAGTGGCCCCAGGACAGAGCCTTGAGGGACACCTGATGTAACGACAGCTGAAGATCATTCATGTTTATATGTAATCAACTACGAGCCTGTGACCACCTGGAAAAGCCTCTTAGCAAGAGTTTGCTGTGACACACTGTATCAAACACCTTCGAGCAATCTACGAAAATGGCATCAATCTGACTCCTAAGGTCAAGTGCTGTGGCAATATTGTGAGTGCATTCAATGAGCTGGGTGGCCGTAGAGAATCCAGCTCGGAAATCATGCTGATGGCTGCAGTACTTACTCACTCTTCCACATATATGAGTGGTAGTAAGGGTCCCATGACCATATTTTGTTTCTAATTAAATTTTTATATGTGACTCGGAAGAGTGGAGAGTTGGGCTTGTTGGTTTACGATCATGGTGGAAACAACAATAACTCAAGACTGAGCAAGAACACAACACGAGTGCTTCTTTCCTCTTCCTTCCGAATGTGCTATTCACCTCGCCACTTTCATTTCATCCTTCACCTGTAGCAAGTTAAAATTTTCTTTACCCTTGTTATCATTTTTTCTTCTTTGTTTTCACCTGGTCACCCTTGTTACTTACATTCACTTTTTTGCCAATTCATTTCTAGATTGTTTCGTCATGAGCTAAGCACTTGCGCATTATGTTTGTCTTGATATATCTGTATTTCTGGAATAAATGCCAGTTGCTAGTCAGTGCCTTAGTTGTGTGCTTGCTCCATCCTGTGTTAGTGCTGTTTTCACCATGATTTTATATGTGGTGGGCAAATGTCTAGACATGAAGGAATGAACCTTAGTTCTGCAAGATACGGCTCATTTTTCTCGGAAGAAAATCGTATATCACTAGAGGTGGAAAACACCATTTTTGCCATTTCAAAAAGTTCAGAGTTTGGGCACCCTGCTGCTAGTGCACTAAAATTTTGTTATCCATTAATTTTTATTCATACCGCGAATTGCGCCATTCTGTGCCAACCTGACCTCTTGCTCCAAGCTGCATCTAAATGGCAATTTACGCGGTAATTGACCATCGCAAGTATATAACGTCAAATTTATTAGAGTATTATCGTTGGTAGAGCAACACTGGGCATTCGCTACAAAAGCACGCAGGCAGCCTCATCTACCTCCACGACAGTTTGGTTCACTCATGATGCGTCACCGAGGATTCCAGGAAAGGCTGGTGGAACAAGCCTTTCTGAATTGAAATTAATGGGTTTATCGATTCCACTGGTGTTTGCAGTTGTCATTTGTCTATTTTTCTTTCATGAACTTTTTGCAAACATTGCACTTCTAAATGATTCTGGCCAGTCGATTTCACAATCAGTTTTCATGCTGTTTCTGGACTGAAGTAAATTCTGTTTGTTTCGACCCCCCTTCTATTGGGAACTTTGGATAATTTGATCTAGGAGCACGGTTGCCCATTTATAGGGGACATGTGTGAAATGCGAGTGTGATTAGCTGCGCGCCGTTGCAAACGGCGTCGCAATGGCTGATCGCTGCTCTTCGCCTGCGTTCAACTTAGTAGATGTCAATGGGCCGCGTGCGGCCAGCACCAGCGACACACTGGTACAACAGACTTCGCCAGCGGTCACCAAAACAGCCTCCCTAAACCTGAATTGCATGGGACAGTTGTTCCAGCTCACATTGTGCGTACTGTGGCAGGTATGACGACGATTGGAAGTTGGCCATTTCCGAAATAAAGCTCAATCTGATTTTGCTTTTACTTCATGCCATCCTGCGATTGGGCACGCTCATCGGACACTGCTTGGGGCGTCAGTACATTTTTATTTTTGTTTTGCGATGGCGTCATGCTGTTCTAACACACACATGTCCCGCGCATGCATTCACATTCTGCTTCCACGCAGTTTGACTGCACTGTATCCTCAAAACATGAGGGCAGAGGCGTCAATCAGTACCACTGAGTAGCCCTGCAAAGGGTGCGCAAAGAGCTTGAGGAAGCCTTTCATTTCAAATGCAGACAGCTGTCATGCAAACTGTTTTCGGCAATTTTTTCGATTCCATTCGATAACTAGAACTTTAGGTTAATTTGAACATTTTTTCTGCTCTATTGGAGGCCAAATTAAATAGAACTTACTGTAGCCGTGAACAGAAAAATACACTTAGTAGCATTTAATGCCATCAGTATGCTCCAAAGTGCTACGAAATAGCCCATAAATTGCTCCAAACATGTTCCGAAATTGGACTTTTACTGCTTCAAAGCTGCTCCAAAATAATGCTGTTACTCCTATGCCAGCTGCTACAGCCTGCTACTATTAAACTAATAAAAACCTGTTTTGTTGTTCCAGTTGATTTAGTAAAAAATTGCAAATATTGCTCCGGGAGCGCTACAAAAAGAAAAGTTCATTTTGAACCGTAAATATGGTGCTTTAAGTTGTTTGCATTAAAACTTTTTGCCTTTATTAGGCAGTTCTTAATCTCAGGTAGAATTTGTAGCTCTAGACCACGAAGTGCGTTCTCCACAAAGCATCAAAATTGTCCCAAGTTTAAAATCTGCAATAGAGGCAAATTTGATTCCAATTAAACATCAATATTTATTAAAATCGCACTCAAGAATCCCTAGTACCTCAGAAATATTCTGGACGAAAGATGTGTTGCATTGTATTGTTAATATTATAAAAATAAATATAAACAAAGCATTTGACTTGTCAATATGCACCTCACAATGAAATGAAATGTTGTCACTGAAACCTTTTCTTTATATTGTGCAGGCATTGTTCATTATTTGTGGAAAATGTGAAGCTGTAGAGTTTTTGGTTCTTTCTCCATATTATTTTGAAAGCAGCCAAAATTTAAAAAAATATCAAGAAATAAACAACTCTGATTCAAATTTGAAAAACTGCCGCATCTTCTATTTTTAGTGAAAACTAAAAACTAAGTGCTTCGTTAACGTCAGGCACTAAATTTATTGCATTTTGTGAAATAAAAATATAAATATTTAAAGCAATGCATGCTCATATTCTATAGAAGTGCTAGTGGCTTCTCCTTATAGAGTAAGCATCAATACTTCAATTTAATGTTTGCTGAATTTAGTTGCATTTCACCTTATGCAATATCCAAAGCCTTCTAATTGCTAGTGAAGTCATTTTCTGCTATATTATAGGGTTGATGACAGCATAAAAGGGAATAAATTTGATATTTTGGCAATTTCATGGGGGAATGCAAGTGATGGTTGAACTTATTCTCTATCTTGTATTTTTTTATTGCAAAGTGCAGTGGTGTCCAATCCAATTCTTAACAATATTATTTAATTTCTCCGTTCAAAAATTAACAATATTACAATTTTGAAGACGATTTCTCTAATGTGCACTTAAGTGCAATCATAAGCAAAACGCTTTGCAGCGTGATAGTTTAGGTACAATTGTATTTTTTGGCAGCCACACGAATGAGGCGTGATGACGAGTATTCTTGTCGACAGAACTATATAGCCCATAAAAAAAGACGTCCGCCTAACCTGCAAAGTGTAACCAGCAGTTTAGGTGGAGGGCGGGTTCACTCCGTGTTGGCTTGCGTTTTCTCTGAGCTAGAGCTCTATCAACAAGAATACTAATCATCTCAGGTCATTCGTGCTGCCATAAAGAAGTATAAAATTTCACTCAAACTATCATGCTATAAAGCACTTCGCTTATGATTGTGCTTTTGTCCACATTAGAAAAATGGCCTTCAGAAATAGCATATCGTTACGAGTGTAGCTGAAGATGTCGCAAGACAAAGATGTTTTGGACGCTGGGTGGAGGAACGACGACGCTGAAAATGGAGCTGTTGTGTGGTTGTGCACTGTGATCTCGGAGGTGCTCCGGACTTTTAAGGGAGGCTCTTCGCTCTGGAATGCCCTGTAACAGTTTGGTGGAGGTGCGGGGTGAAAATTATCCTGGGCTCACAACCTGGAGCTTCGAAGTGGCCGCCTACTTGATTCTTTAACTATGCCACTCGACCCATCCCCATCGACAGCGGCAACAACAGCGCTGACCGTTGTCATGGCACAGCCTCGGGAACCGCACCTTTTGCAGCACCGATGAAGTTGATGTCGACGACTGGCTCTCCATGTATGAGCGGGTAAGCAAGCACAACCGCTGGGACGCTACTGTCATGCTTGGCAATGTGATTTTCTACCTGGCGGGAACGGTGCACGTCTGGTTCGAGACGCACGAAGAAGATATATCATCCTGGGAAATTTTCAGGCAGAAGTCGAAAACTTATTCGGGAAGCCAATTAGACGCAAGCTCAGTGCAAAAAAAGATATTGCTTGTCGAGCATAGTCAACTGCCGAGTCGTATGTGTCACATTCAGGATGTCCTAGCACTGTGCCGTAAATGGACGCCATGTCGGAGACCGACAAGGTGGGTCATCTGAAAGGAATCGCGGACGACTCATTTAATCTTCTCTGCAAAGATTTAATCACCATTGACTCCATCCTTCAGGTTTGCCGGCAGTTTGAACAAGCCAAACACTGCCGAATTGCTCTCTATTTTGACCAACTTTCCAACATGGCTGCTACGTCTTCATGCAAGGACGTACCTACTCTGCAGCAGCCTTTGCACCCGGGATAGACGACGCACTGAACTGCCTGCATGGCGCCAGCTATTTCTCATCAATTGATCTACATTGTGAATACTGGCAAATACCTGTGGACGAGCATGATTGCGAGAAAACCACCTTTGTTACCCCTGACAGCCTATACCAATTCAAAGTGGTACCTTTTGGTCTCTGCAATGCTCCCGTCACCTTCGAGCGTGTGATGGACTTTCTGCGTGGCTTCAAATGGACCATGTAGTTATGTCGTCTAGATGATGCAGCATTCTCCCCGACATTTCAAACCTGCCCTTCTTCCGCCATTCTGGTCTGCAATTGAATTTTAAAAATGCAGGTTCGGCCAACGCCAGATAAAGGTCCTTAGCCACTTGGTGGACACCCCAGGAGTCAAGCCTGACCCTGGTAAAGTTTGTGCCGTCCTTGATTCATTACTCCACATTCCACAACTGATATGCAGAGTTTCCTCGGCTTGTGTTCTTATTTCCGACACTTCATCCAGAACATCTCCGACGTTGCCTGTCTGCTCACTGCTCTCCTCAAGAAGAATGCAAGAAGAATCCACCCAAAATACGTTGAAACCCTGCAGTAGCACTTGTGACCTTCAGAACACTGATCTCTTCCGATCAGCGCACAGCAAAACCGAAACTTTTCGCTGTCGAAAGCGAAGCTCATCAGGGCATAGCTGTTGACATTCTGGGTCTGTTTGACGCAGTTTTGCTGTCGGTGCTGAAATCTGAAGAGCTGAATTCGTCTGCCGAGTCATCTGTGCTGCTATTTGAATCCAAAAACAAGCTCTTTGATGCATTAACTTCTGTGGAAACGCGCCGTTACTGTACACCAGCAGCGAGCGACGTCGACGCCATGATGTAAACAAAGAGCGCCGATCACCTGACTCCGGAGACCATCTAGACGGGCGCGGCACGGTGGAAAAATGAAGCTGAATGAAGGGTTCCTCTATTTTCCACTGGATGATATCATTTGTCGAGGAGCGCTTCGAAAGCGAGAAAGTTTGAATCGTGAAACCAGCGATAGCGGGCTATTGATGGGAATAGGCGCAGGCAGGAAAGTGTTAAGAACTCTACCGGAAGCTTAGGTCGCTGGGCTTTGCGTTTACAGGAATACACATCTGATATTGCTTACAAGTCAGGCCGATTGCATCAAGACGTTGACTGTTTATCTTGCCATCCCATCGATCCTTCTAAATTAGTTGACCGTGCTGCTGACGACTACCTATTGTCCATCACAGACTTTCTGCACATCAGCGCCAAACAGAGTCTCGACCCGTTATCGACCAGCTGTGCCCTGACGGCTGCAATTTTTCCGTCAGCATGTTCGTGCTGCATCATGATACATTGTTCTGGCGCAACATGTGCCCAGATGGTGCGGACCTTTTGCTCGTCGTTCCTGGTCATCTCCATTCTACTGTTTTGGCCCAACTTCATGACGCCCCTACTGCAGGGCGCCTGGGAGTGTCACGCACGTATGATAGCGTGCGCCAGCGGTTTTTCTGGCCAGGCCTTTATCGCTCTGTTCGCTGCTACGTTGCAGCTTTTGACCTGTGCCAGTGTTGGAAGAAGTAGCAGAAGTTGCTACTCTGACTTTTTCTGCAAGCTCCACGCCACTCTAAATCTTCTTCTGAGTTCTTTTCGAGGTCTTTTTTTAACTGCGCTATTTCTTCTTTTTTTTTTTTTGCTGCCGAAGCTCGCAGAAGTGCTTTTCTTAGCAGTCATGTCTTCAGTTGTTGAAGTCGTTTTCTTTTTTCTGACCCTCTTGCTTGCTGAATTTTTCTGCGCAGCCTTAAACAATTAGAACAAACTTGTCGCGAATTGTTAGCACAGAGCAGTTTTTATGATGCATTCGCTCTTCGCATAAGCTCTGAACTGCGACCCCTCATACAATTTCATTTCACTGGCCTGCTTAAGAAGATCTTCTACCTATCCAACCCTTTGCACATTATATAAGAACTTTTTGTGCACTTTACTGGTGTATGCGTTCATTGCACATGACAACCACTCGTCGATCACAAAAGTCTTTTCAACTAGCAAGTTTCCTCGAGCTAGACGACGAGTGTAAAACAGCCCGCATCTTTCATCTGTCTCCTCATTGCGAAAGTACTCAAATTTCCATTGAGTTGTTGCCAAATTTACAGACTCCAGGAAATTGAGATTGAAGTCAGAGTCCGTTTGTTCAGTGCTGCTGTCCTGTCCGTGCTGCTCTGATACAGAGTCTTGTAGGTTCGCTTCTGACACCACTGTCGAAACACATGTGGAAGCGCGATCCTTTGGTGACTTTCTTTTCGGTATAGAATGCTTCGGTTTTGAAATGTGTGCTGGCAATGAAAGAAAAACCCTTGGTAGAGCGCCATGGTGCCAACATCCATTTCCCTCTATCCAAAATTACTTCCTTACCTTGAATTATATGCCGATAGGTCTTTAGGACGTCTTCCTCTTCGAAGTGCAGATCACAAACCTTGCATTTCGAATTCAGTTTTTGATCTTTTCTGTGAAGGGCTTGCTCCCATCTTACGATAGGGTCTTTCGGTGGTGCGAAGAAATGACGGCCTTTCGAGTCTTCATTTCGATATCCACTTCTGTACCCTGGGGCAAAGCAGGTCGGCATGGAAAGTACCGATGTCGCAAAATAAAAATAAAAAGAAAGAATTAAGCCAAAAGCGGCCGACGCGCACTGACTAGCGCGCGCACGTGTTTAAGACCGCTGCAGCTGCCGACGCTGGCAGCCGCGGGGTAGAGAGTGGTGGCGAGGGAGCAAGAGTAGTTATAGTTTTTACTACAGCCATGTAAGTGCAACGGCAACACGTCGATGGGTTATGTGATACCTTGAGGCGCGGAGCCTTATGGAACCAAACCTCCCCCCATCTGACAACGCCATGGCAACACGTAACAGCTATGTGCGTGCCGGCCGCTCCATGCTTCCGCGCCGCGTGTAGCAGATGACGCGCCCGGCAAGGAGCAAGAGTCGACTGCAGCGCCGCTAGTTTTCGCGACCGTCACTTGGGACACCTCTCCGGGCGGAGCTGTGAAACTGAGTTTGTTCTAGTAACGTTGGACAGTGGCACTTATGTTCTCGCTCAAACGAGGCATACAGCCCCAAACCTACCTTACACCTAAATGAAATCAAATTGCCCGTAAACAATAACCACAAATTCTTAAGCATTACTTTTGACAAAAAACTCACTTTTCTCCCCCACATACAAGCACTAAAGCAGAAAGCCTCCAAATCCCTAAACATCCTGAATGTCCTTTCACGTAAACATAGGGGATCTGATAGGGTATGCCTTTTGCATATATATTACTCTGTTTTGCCCTCCTGTTTGGACTATGGAAACATAGTTTATGGATCACCTAGGCATTCATATTTAAAGAAATTAGACCCAGTGCATAACTTAGGCCTCCGCCTTGCTTGTGGTGCATACAGAACGTCTCCTATGCATAGCCTCTATGTGGAAACTAACGAGCCTTCACTGAAAGATAGGCGAGCTTTACCTGCATGTGCATATGTCCTCAGAATAAAGTCACAAAAAAACACCTGTGCTATTCAATAGTCATAACTTGCCCCTCCAGAGTCATTTTCACAAATAGACCTCAGTCAACGAGGCCATTGATAATGCGGTTCGGAGAGATATGTTGCAAACTCCATATTCTGGACACATTATCGGATATCGCTCAAAACAACAGCCCTCTACCGCCATGGTACAATCTTCCTACAATCTGTGATCCCACTCTCACACAGTTTCCAAAGACGAAAACCTCACAAGAGCACATTATTCAGGAGTTCCTTAAAGGTCCAAAGAGATGTGTCACCAAGAAGGGTAGACAACGCCATAACACTGATAGATATTGAACCACCCATCATTCTCCCGCAAAAATTTTCGATCTAGCTTCAGCAACACCAGAGATATCGGCGATTAAAAATGACCCTTAAAATTTTCCCTCTCAACTTGTACGCCGAAGGGAGCCATAAAAAAACAAAGAATACAAGCAAGTTCAAAGCTCCGCCCAGACATACGTCACTTCGACGAACTTCCGGTTGCCGCGCGCTCTCTCGTTGGCGTACTCGCGTCAACCCGTCCTCGCTCGCACACTCCTTTCGCCAGTTCGCGCAGCGACGGTTAGTGTAACCGCGAACCGACCAAACCATGGTTACTCCACTAACCGCGGTTATCGCAAACCGAGCTTGGCGACCTCGGTTTGCGTCGTTAACCGAGGTTATGGCGGCGTCTGTTGACGGAGGCTACTCGTCGGTGCACGAGTGCGCAAAACGTACGAGCGGGTCTGCTTCACAAAGTTATTCATTTGCCCACTGTATCACGTTTAAGGATCGATGTGTAGAATATGGTGCCGCCCGACGTCTTCGATTACGGCCGACAGCGCAGCGACTGCGTACTGAATCCTTGTCTTGCCTGCAGTATCGTTTGAATGGCTTGTTGCTGAGCAGATCGTCAAAAAATGTGCGACTTTAGCTATGAAAGTACACGAGTTTGCAATGCTTGCAGCACGGGATGCCGCGAGCAGGCTGAGGTACGTTACACAATTACCGCGGGGGTGGGGCGCGCGAGCGCGGCGAATGACGGCGCCGTGCGTGATCGTCCCTAGTCGTCGCTAGGCCTAAATTGTTTCGCTTCGAAGCCACGGCGGTCGACGCTTTGGAGCGTGATCAACGCTGTCGTAAATCGTCTACTTATGAAACTGCCTTATAGTGAATCATTTCCTGCCATAGTAAAATAATTATAGTATTAACTCTGCCGACGCATTAATCGCAGAGCTAGTACGAGCAGATCGGATGAGCCGAAATGCACCAGCGCAGCTGGCTTGAGCAGAAACTTGCTATTGCTCTTACCAGCAATTTGCTGCTGGTCAGCGATCCTCACGAGGGCTTCATGCTCAGTATTCCAGTATTCCAGACAAATTTTACCACGCTTTATTTCGGACATCGGTGCTAACAATCTGCCGTGTCGTTCGCGTACGGTATGCGGGAGGAGGGGCCATAGCGGCGGTGTTTACGGCGGTCGAGGAGGTGCTGCCATCGGGCGGTGCTTGACCGTGCTGTTGACGCCTCGTCTGACGACACTCCGGTACTCCTGAAACCACATTATATAAATAAGATATTTGTAAATGCAGCTTCATTCCGCCGATCACTGCGTCACTTCGATTGTTGTACTTGATGGGCAATGGCCGCCTAACCGATAAGGGCGGCGAGCTGTGTAACAACAGCCCGCACATAGTTCGAGCAGCACATGAGCAGACGACTTTCGCAGCTACCGGAAGTGTGTCCGTGACGTTGTGGCTGCAGTGGCCGCAGCGAATGGCAGCTTCTAGCAAGCCTTGCCAGTCAACTCACCCGTGACGTCACGGGTTAAGGAAATAGTTCCATGCGACACCGCCAAGCGACGACCTCTCTGCCCGCGAATTTCAAAAAACGCTGTTTTTAGAAATTAATAATAAATCGCTGGCTTTGCTCCAAGGAGTTATACTTTGGGTTAATGCTCAAAAGAATTTGTTCTACACACTGAACACGTTTATCAGGGGCTTCTTGGTGGCCGTTTCAGTGGACCTTTAAACTTCAGGAGGACTACAGAAACTTCACAGAGTTTTATACCGATGTATCGAAAACAGTTGTGTACACGGGAAGTGCAGTTGTGCGAGGAGATTCCGAGGAAACAATAAGACTTCCACACTGTGCATCTATTTTCAATGCTGAATCTCACGCCATTTCTGTTGCCATAGAGAAAATAATAAAGGAGAACGTTCAAAACAGCATTATTTACACAGACTCCCTAGCCGTCCTCAGAGCTCTAAATCTAAGAAATGCAGCTGCTCCGCTACTCGGAGACATAATACACAATATAGCAACAGCCATTGCTCGAGGATATAACATAAAATTCTGCTGGGTCCCGAGTCACGTGGGCAATAAAGGAAACGAGAGAGCAGACACATGTGCTGCGAAAGCCCATGACAAGCAAATGAAGAGTATAAACATACCCTACAAAGACTGTATGAAACTTGTACATCGCAAACAAAAAGGAAAATGGCAGTCTTCCTGGAATAGTAAAGTGGATAACAAACTGCACTTAGTAAAGCCCATTTTGGGAGAATGGATGTCGTGTCGGCATCAGGGAACGTTTCATAGAAGTAATACTATGCCACCTCCGCATTGGACACGCACACCTGACACAGTTTTCTGCAGACAAAAAGAGACAAACCTCAGTGCGAAAAATGTGGAGAACAACTAACTATTTACCACGTTTTATTCTCATGCACAGGTCTCGAAACACTAAGAAAAAAATATTTTACCCCATTTTACAAGCAACACATTCCTTTTCACCCACAACTGATTTTAGGCGAAGATGGACTTGTAGATTTGTCTTGTGTTTTCAGTTTTCTAAGGGAAGCAAACGTCTTGCACAAACTGTAGAATAAATCAAGTGTGCATTGGAAAACAAATTAAAACCTAAGGCTTTCCACATCATTGCGTTAGCAGCTTATACGCCATAAAAACTAACGCAGCCCGTTTCCTAAAAGGAGACTTTCTAAACAGACTCTAGTTTAAACACACCCATTTTCCCCCATTTTTTCACAAACCAAATTAACCTTGCTCTTGGCGAATGATAGTTTTAGTTGCTTATGCGCCAAAAACCCCAACACAACACAACCTTTTTTTGCGGTTTTCGTACTTTGGGAGATTTTGATGCATTGTGGAGAACACACCTAGTGGTCTAGAGCTTCGAATTCTGGTTGAAATTAAGAGCGTCACCTGCCTAATAAAGACAAAGTTTGCATGCAAACAGTCTAACGCATTATGCCAATACTTAAAGTGAAAATGAACTTGATGCTTCGCCCTTGGAGAAATGTTCGCGATTTTTCACTAAATCAACTGCAACAAAACAAGCTTTTATTAGTTCTTATAAAAGTAAAACTTCCATAGATTTAGTGTAAAAAATTGCAGATGACAAACTTTTGGTGTGCAAGCAGCAGGTCTCCTTAACTTTTTGAAATGGCAAAAATGCCATTTACCACCTCTAGTGATATACGGTGTTTTTTTTTGTTTTGTTTTTTTTTTTTTATAGAAAACTATGCCGTATCTGCCCTTTGCCCAGCATATACAAAAAGTTGATAAAAAATGGGACCTCGATTATGTTTGAGTAAAGAGCATCTCACCATTGCAGCACACAGCTTAGGATTGGGAGTTTTGGAGGCGATAAAAAGTGACATGGTAACAAAGGGATGGCAGTAGAAGCGAGGAAAAACACTGGGAAGCGCGAAGCATGATGTGGTGCGCTTAGCCATCGGCTGTGTTGATGCAGCTTCCACAAGACATGTGTGTTTCTTTATATAATATAATAAACCTGTGTGTTTAGTAATAAACCAGTATTTAGTGTGCACGCCCTGCTGGCTTTGCAGCACGCCTTACAAGATCCACATGTGTGTGCGTTCATGGTGGAGCCCATCCAGGGTGAGGCTGGTGTGGTGGTGCCTTCACCTGGCTACCTGCGTGGTGTGCGTGACCTGTGCACCAAGCACAGAGTGCTGTGGATAGCGGACGAAATTCAGACTGGTCTGGGCCGCACAGGCAGGTGGGTGATAGAAACCTGAGGGAGGGACTTTTGAGCGATCAGAGATCTCTCATCACGTGTGCAGGATGCTCTGTGTGGACCATGACAATGTGCAGCCGGACATTGTTACCCTGGGCAAGGCCCTCTCAGGAGGACTCTACCCGGTGAGCTATACCCCTGTCACAAAAGGAGTTGTGAGCGTTTCCTTCCGAGGACGCTATCAAGAGCATGGCGCTAGATCTTGAAGCAAAACCGACACAACATATAAACCAAATACATATGATATTACACGTTGGTTATAGTAAATTTCGCTACAGTATGTCCACAGACATTGAATGCGTGCATCGGCAATTAGCATCATCACGCGATATCTTCCCTTATGAGACTGCTGTAGAAAAAAGGCTTTAGTGTGCCTAGTTAACCTTCTATGTGTAAACGTGACACAAAAAAGCACTTTTGCATTCTTTCTTTATTAGAAAGTAATCACTGGTGTCCACTAAGTTTGAGGCTACGCCTTCCCAGCCGTAAAAAAGATCTCTCTGCTTTCGGAAAAAGACCACTTGTGGAAATGCGATTAAACTCTTTCGTGTGTCTGCCGATGAAACTCTTTTTTGGGGAGGTGTCTTTTTTTCAAACGCCTGTGTCGGGAGTATTAAACTCCTAATGCATTTCACTTAAAGTGCCTTGAATGAGTTGCCTTTCACTGCCTGCATGTAGTTGTTTTAAGTTAGCACAGTGACATAATTGGTCTTGCTGAAATGGTGGCATGTTCTCTTGCTTTTTCCTTGCCTCGTAAGTGCTGTTGTGGTTTGCACAAGTTTATGTTAACCAATGGACATGCGATGTCTCAAGCAGATTTTGTTTTAACAAAGTCCTGTGGGAAATCAACCAGTGGTCTCGCGTTGATAATCGTATTTGAGAATTCATCTTAACTGAGTTTCTCGTTCTTTGGTGATAGTTCTTTGTGAACAAGGACTTTTAACTGGTAAATAGATTTAGGCACAAGCCAGATTGGGCTGAGGCAACCTTGACAATATTACTTTCTGTGTGTTCTTTATGGAGGACATTGTTTGCTCATTATTCCTTAGGTATAGTATAGCGTTTTAGGTTGTTAGTTGGCAGGAGTCCTAGGCATGAACAGGGGCGCACTTGCGTCATATTTTTATTTCAACGACTAAGATGGCACGACACACTAAGCATGCTAACACACGCCACGAAAGACCAAAGCACAACTTACAATTAATCTGTCAACTTCCCATGTTTATTCCTGGGAAGAAGCCGCTCTTTTTTGTTAGTTACACAGTGCCGCCACTAAACGCAGTCGTTATGGACAAAATTAATTTTAAAAACTTGTAGACCGGGTGATATTTCTACCTCAGCATTGTATACACTATGCACTGTTGTTGTAGCAGGCTTTTTCACCTTGCTGACAGATGTATTAGCAGCACCTACTGTGCACCTACTCATTACCGAGTGTGCTGCAGAAGGAGGCAGTAGGATAGATAGAGAGGATACCGGTAAATTATCTAAGCAAAGAAAAGGTTTGATTTAGAAACACCAAAGCATGAAAGCCTCCAACCCTACAAACAGGATAGAACTGGCAGAGATATCAAAGTTAATAAGTGCAAAGTGTCCGACATAAGGAAGTATAACATGGGGAAAATTGAGCATGCTGTAAAGAACGGTGGCAGCCTTAGAGCAGTGAAGAGGAAATCACGCATAGGCAAAAATTTGATGTATGCACTGAGAGATAAGGCGGGCAATGTCATCACTAATATGGACAAGGTAGTCAAAGTAGCCGAGGAGTTCTATACTGACCGATACAATAGCCAGAGTGTCAGAAGAATAATGAGATTGGCAGTAATAAAGAACAATTACTTTCCACCAGTAACGGAGGATGAGGTTAAGAAAGCTTTAGGAGCTATGAAAAGGAGCAGGCAGCTGGAGAGGATCAGGTAACTACAGATTTATTGAAGCACGGGGGAGGGGGGGTAATAGTGCTAGAAAAGTTGGCCTCCCTGTATACGCAATGATGGCTGGTGACATTGACGGTACCAGAATCATGGAAGAACTCAAACATTATCGTAATTCATGACAAAGAGGATGCAAAGGACTTGAAAAATTACAGACCAATCAGCTTACTGTCTGTTACGTATAAGGTATTTACCAAAGTAATCGCCAATAAAATCAAGACAACTTTAGACTGCAACCAAGCAAAAGATCAAGCAGGTTTTCGGAAAGGATACTCTACTATCGATCATATCCATACCATCAACCAGGTGATAGAAAAATGCTCGGAATATAACCAACCCCTATACATAGCATGCATTGATTATGAAAAAGCATTTGACTCAGTAGAAACCTTGGCAGTCATGCAGCCATCACAAAATCAGGGTGTAGATGGTCCATATGTGAAAGTACTGGAAGATATCTCTAGTGGCTGCATAGCAGCCATAGTTCTGCATAAAGAAAGTAATAAAATCCCCATAAGGAAAGGTGTTAGGCAAGGAGACCCGATTTCCCCAGTACTGTTCACAGCTTGCTTAGAAGTATTCAGAGACTTGGAATGGGAGCAGTTAGGGATAAGGGTAGATGGAGAATACGTCAGTAATCTGAGATTTGCTGATGACATTGCCTTGTTAAGTAACTCGTTGGATGAACTGTAAATAATTATTGATGACCTAGACAGGAAAAGTAGAAAGGTAGGCTTGAAAATCAATATGCAGAAGACTAAGGTAATGTTCAATAGCGTAGGGAAGGAACAGCAGTTTACGTTAGGTAGCGAAGCACAGGAAGTAGTAGGTGAATATATCTATTTAGGACAGGTAGTAACCGCAGATCCGGACCATGAAAGGGAAATAACAAGGAGAATAAGACTGGAAGGAGCGCATTTGGCAAGTACTCCCAGATTATGACTGGCAGCTTAACGGTATCGCTCAAGAGGAAAGTATACAACAGTTGCATCTTGCCTGTACTCACTTATGGGGCTGAAACATGGAGGCTAGCAAAGAGGGTTCTACTTAAGTTGAAGACATCGCAGAGGGCTATGGAAAGAAAAATGGTAGGGATAACGTTAAGAGATAGGAAACATGCAGAGTGGGTCAGAGAAATAACTCAAGTCACTGACATTCTAGTGGAAATCAAGAAGAAGAAATGGGCATGGGCAGGACATGTAGCGCGAGGAAAGGATAACCGATGGTTGCTTAGGGTAACAAACTGGATTCCAAGGGAAGGAAAGCGTAGCAGGGGGTGGCAGAAAGTTAGGTGGGCGGATGAAATTAAGAAGTTCGCAAGGGTCAAATGGATGCAGCTAGCACAAGACTGGGTTAATTGGAGGAATATGGGAGAGGGTATAGTCAGGTTGAAGATGATGATGATGATCCTGAATTTGTCGAAATAGGTTATGTAAAGCATTAGCTCAGAAAATACATCCCAAATCCACGACGTTGTTACAAGTGCCAACGTTACGGCCATGGCTCTCAGAGCTGCCGGGGACAATCGACATGTGAAAAATGTGCTTCCCATGACCACGATTCTCAGAACTGTGATGTCCAACCACACCTCTGTGTCAACTGTGAAGGCAGTCATGCATGCTCACGCAAATGCCCAGTATGGAAGCGAGAAAAGGAAATTATAACCGTGAAAGTTGCAGAAAACTAACCATCCAGAAAGCACGAAATTGTGTCCTGTCAAAAAAATATCCTTATTCTGTTGTGGCACAAAAGAGTACGACACCGCAACAGCTTCAGGCACCTGCCCAGGTCACGCACAGTGAACCTGTAGCAGAGCCATCCATCTGTGCCTATGGAGGCAACAGCTAGCGCTGCGCCACCACCCGGACAACAGGCCACTAAGACCTCCAGGTCAGCAGGCCCCAAGGCCTCTCCTCATGCGGCGAGGTCAAACAGAAACATACCTATGCGTTTAACGCAAACATCCAGCGCTTCAGGAGATTCAATGGACACAACTCCAGGCAGTCATGTGCCGTCGACGTCAGATGAGCGGCACAGCTCTTTATTAGCCCGACAGAAAAAGAGAAGAGCCGAATAAAGGGGCCTGAAAACAGTGCCTAACTTTTAAATCATAAAATACACAATGGCTCTCATACACTGGACTGCAGAGGACTTTTAAATAATTTAAATGACATAAAAGACATATTGGCCCTATTTTTACCTGTAGCCTTGTGTTTACAGGAAACAAACCTAGGATCAAAACACAAGAACATACCCAAAAACCATAAAGTCTCCTGCCGTGATCAAGAGCAGGCACGTAAGCTTTCGGGAGGCGTTGCAATAGTTGTGAAAATTAAAGTTCCAGCATAAGAGCATCAGCATAAGACTAAATTAGAAGCTGTGGCAATCATTTTACAGGCTTTTAAAATGATAGCAGTGCGCTGCTTATATCTAGAGCCACATCTGAATGTAACCATCCGGGAATTGGAGGAATGTCTAAAGCAGCTTCCAGAACCTTACCTCATAGTAGGAGATTTTAATGCACATGCCACTTTTTGGGGAAGTGGCAAAACTGATTCCAGGGGTCAAGTTATTGAAGATTTTATATTGTGTAATAACCTTTGCCTGTTAAACACCGGAAAAACCACATACTGTTCACAAAGTTCTGGAAAATTGTCCTGTATAGATTTATCCTTTAGTTCCCCTTCTGTTTTTATGGATTTCAAGTGGGATGTCATATAGAAGCGACCATTTACTAGTTTTAATCAACCTCAAATTTTAACCAAAAATCACCCCTACTAAACCATGATGTTGGAAGCTGCATTTAGCTAACTGGGCCCTGTTCCAGGATAAAGCAAGTCTCGATAAATTAGGTTCCGGTGACCTCAGTGTAGACGGCCGAAATGAAATTTTTGCAAACTGCATTATTGACGCAGCACTCTTAGCGATTTCTCTGTACTCTAGAATAGCAAAGAAAAATCACAAACTCTTGTATTATAAACAATGTAAAGAAGCGAAAAGGAAACAAAAGGCCTGGGGAAATTTCCGTCGATATCCCACTCAAGATAGGATAGGATAGGAAATACGTTATTTTCTCTAGGAGGGTCTTGTGCTAGTAGCGGAAGAGTTCCATCTTCCGTCTTCTCACTGGGTCGGTGCCCCTATTCCAGGGCTCCGCTGAGCTTCGCTGCTCGCTGGGCGTGCTGGATTAAACCTAGTTGGCAATCCAAATCGCCGCTGGAGAGCCGGCTCTCCCACTGTTCCGCACTCGGGTCTTTAGGAAAGCTGTCGTTATTTTTACATTGCCACGTGATGTGGTATAGCGAAGGTTTGCTACCGCACCATGGGCAGGTGTCTCGATATTGTGACGGGTAAATTTTGCTCAGGGTATGCAGGTTAGGGAATGTTCCTGTCTGCAGTCTTCGCCAGTACACGGCCTCTTGTTGTTTTAGATCCCGATGAGGCGGCGGATAGCGGATCCGTACCCCCTTATAGTAGTTAAGAATGTCGGAGTACGTAGGGCCGACTCGCTCGGGTAGATCGTCCGATTGGGAGGAAGCTCGGCTCGTGTACCCTCGAGCTACCTGATCGGCGCGTTCGTTCCCCGCTATGTCGGTGTGTCCTGGCACCCAGTAGATGTTGTGTTTGACTTTTGATGGGGTCGTGCTATGGAGGAGCCTGAGGGCGGCGCGACCTATGCGGCCGTTCATGTAGTTACGGCACGCTTCTCTAGAATCTGTAAGAATGGTAAGGGACGTGTTGCTTCGATACCCGGCTACCACCGCAAGAGCAACGGCCAGCTCCTCCCCTTCGGTTACCGTGCATTCCCTGACTGAGGCGCTAGCTAGTTCCTTTAGGTTGGAATCAATAGCTACCGCCACGGCGCTATTATGTGAGCTTCCTGTATACAAGGCCGCATCCGTGTATACCGTGGTGGATCTTGTAGCTAAATTTAGTTGTACATACTTCGCCCGGGCTGCTCTACGGGCCACATGCAAGTTGGGGTCCATGTTCCGGGGAAGGGAGCTAACCTTTAGCGTCTGGCGAATTGCGTCCGGTATGCTCGCAGTACGATTCTCGATTTCCGCAGTTGCACCTAGCCCCAGTCGCCTAAGAAGCGAGCGCCCCGTAGGAGTCTGCTGGAGCCTGACTATCTGCGTGACCAGTTGGGCTTCTTTGATCTCTTCGAAGGTGTTGTGAACGCCAAGAGCTAGCAGTTTTGCGTTAGAGGTGTTCATTGGTAGGTGCAGGGCTGTCTTGTAAGCTTTGCGGATGATGATATCTGCACTTTCCACTTCTCCTTTGTTGAGGTTGAAATACGGGAGGGCGTAGCCTACGCGACTGAGTACCAGGCTCTGAACCAGGCGCAGGGTATCCCCCTCTCGCATACCGCTCCGCTTCTGCGACACACGCGTGATCATCCTGGCGACCTGAGTGGTCGATTGCTTGAGAGGGCCGAGCGTATGGCTGCATCGCTGATTGTTCTGAAGCCACATTCCTAAGACTTGTGTCTTGTATCGTTCGGGAAGTAGCTTTCCTTCGAGGGAGACATTGAGGGTCCCTTCTTGGTGTTTCCCTTTGTGAACTCGCAAGAGTTCGGATTTTTCTGTGGAGCAGGCGAGACCTCGTGCATGGACATATTCTTCTACGCAGGTAGCCGCTGCTTGCAGCCATTCTTCTTTCTGGCCGAGCGATCCGGAGGTAACCCAAACCGTGAAGTCGTCAGCGTACATGGCGTGCTGTATGCCTTCGATCTTCTCAAGTTGTCTAGCGAGTCCGATCATAGCCACATTGAAAAGTAGTGGCGAGATGACGGACCCTTGAGGTGTGCCTTTGTTGGGGGTCGAGAATTTATCGCTGCGAAGGTCTCCGAGCCCAACCGTTGCAGTTCGGTTGGAGAGAAAGGCCTTCACGTAGCTGTGAATCTTCTCGCCACAGTGGAGGTTGTCGAGTCCTTCCATTACAGCCGCGTGGCTAACGTTGTCAAAGGCCCCTTTAATATCAAGGGCCATGACCGCGTTCTCGCCAGCGCTCGGGACATTGGTGAGGACTTCCTCTTTGAGTTGTATGAGGACGTCCTGCGTGGAGAGGTGAGCTCGGAAGCCGAACATGCTGTGGGGGTACAGGTCTTCATCCTCCATGTAATTTTGGAGCCTCCGAGTAACGACACGCTCGTAGAGCTTGCCTAGGCAGGAGGTGAGTGAGATAGGTCGGAGGTTTTCGATCTGGAGTTTCTTACCCGGTTTTGGGATCATTACGACCTCTGCATGCTTCCACTCTTCAAGAACCGTTCCTGCGGCCCAGTGCCCGTTGAGGAAGGTTGTCAATTGGTCGACTGCCCCGTCGCTGAGGTTGCGTATGAGTGCATTATGGATCTTGTCTGCGCCCGCCGCCGTGTTGCGCGTGCATACCTTTATGGCAGCGAACACTTCTTCCCTGGTGATCGGTCTGTCCAGGTGGGTGTTCGGTCTTCCCAAGTATGGTTTCGAGTATGCTGCAGGCAAGGTCGTGCCGTAGCATTTCTCTTTTACTTTATCTAACAGTTCCTTCTCCGTACCCTCGAAGGTGTGGATGAGTCTGCGGATAGCTTTCCCGCTTTCGACCCTGGTTTGGATAGGGTCGAGAAGGGTTGAGTATACGCCACGTTTTGGCCGTGCTGAGGGTGCCGTCCAGCGAGCTACTGAACTGCTGCCAGCTCTGCCTGGCCAGTTGGGCTGCGTACTCCTCCGCTATCTTGGTGACTTCTGCAATCTTCAGCTTGAGTTTCCTGTTAAAGCGCTGCTTCTTCCAGCACTTGGTGAGCCCTCGGCGTGCCTCCCATAGCCTGAGGAGCCGAGGGTCCACCTCTGGTGTTTGCTCGGTGCGATCCACTTCCTGAGTGTACTGCTTCTGGATGTCTTTGAGTTGTTGACACCAATCATCTATGGAAGTAATCCTCCCTTCCAGGTCCGTGCATGCCTTGCATGCCTTGCATGCCGGCCAGTTGGTGATCTTGGCCGTGCCGAGCTTGCGCTTGATGTTGGTGGCTGTTATCGTGATCTTCAAGATATAATGGTCACTGCCTAGATTCTCCAGCAGATTCTCCCACGTTGCATGTTTCGCCCCCCTGGCAAAAGTTAAGTCCGGACACGTATCCTGGCAGACAGAATTGCCAAGGCGCGTGGGTTGAGTTTCGTCTGTTAAGAGGGTACATTGGATCGCTTCCGCCGTATCCTCGACCTCTATACCTTTCTGATTATTTGTGGGGTATCCCCACTGCTGTCCGCGAGCGTTAAAGTCACCTACAATTAGCAGCGTGTTGCTTTTAGCAAGTTTGCTGGCCCCTAGAAAGAGTTTATGAAAATTCGCGTCCCACTGGCGAGGCGGGCTATAGAGGTTTACGAGAAAGACACTCTTTTCCTTGTGCTTCTTTTTGGGAATAATTTCCGTCGCAAAGTGCTCAATTTTCGTGTTGGGAATCGGGTCATGGGCTATGGTTACCAACTTTTTGCTCACCAGGGTTGCCGTGCGTCCGGTATCATAGCATGTTAAATTTATTACGTTTCAAAAAGGCGACAGCCGAAGCCCAATACGTATGTGGCAGTGCCGAAAAATCTTCATGGCAAAACTATATATCTTGTATAAATAGCTCAATGCCATCAAAAAAAAGTGGGAAAAAGTGCGAACGTTAAATGGCACCTATTCCTCATTCACAGTCCCCCTTCTGACAGGCCCTGGTATACAAACAGCCATAGAACAACAGGCGGACATTCTAGGTCAGTATTTCTCTGCAGTTTCCAAAACACAAAAAGTCAGCTGAGAAACAAAGACTGCCGACAAGTGGCAGTGCAAACTAGCCCTTCAACAAATTACTCACCCTTCAAGAACTCTGTGCAGTACTCTCAGCTGGCAAGCAGACACGCCCGGCCATGACGAAATTCATTGTCAAATATTGACTCGCTTATCTTTACCTGCCACAGAGGCACTTTTAAAGTTTTTTAACAAAGCTTGGGTATCGGGTAAAATACCCGAATCCTGGAAGAAAGCCATCATTGTTCCTTTATTAAAACCCAGAAAACCACCACCATCTCCTAGTAATTACAGACCCGTAACCCTCACCAGCTGTCTTGCGAAATCATTTGAAAGTATCTTGAACATTCAATTAACATTTTTGCTAGAAGAATGCAAGTGCCTTGATGCCCATCAATGTGATTTCAAAAAACATTGCTGTACAACTGACCACCTAGTCCGTCTTGAAAATACTATCAGAGAAGCTTTTATATGCCTTGCTGTCTTTTTCGATTTAGATAAAGCATATGATACCACTTGGAGGTTTGGGATTCTTCAAGACTTAGCCGAGCTTGGAATCTGTGGCAGGATGTTAAATTGTATAAAAGACTTCCTATCTGATTGCTCATTTTGTGTGTGCCTGGGCTCAACCCTTTCGAGCAGTTTTATCCAAGAAAATGGCGTACCTCAAGGTTGTATATTAAGCACAACACTCTTTGTTGTAAAAATAAATTCTATTAGAAAAATCATACTGTTGTAGGCAGTAGACAAAGCGGTGACGTTAGAATCTGCATGGACTTCACTGAATTCAACCGTTACATCTTAATACCCTCTTTACACAGCCAGCTTAACCACGGTTACGCTTAACCGAGGTTACCGAACTTAACCATGGTTAACCGCCAATCGCGGTTAGCTGTGCTTACACAGCCCGCCGCCGTTCTCGGTTACGGCCGCCATTGCCCACAAAGTAAAACCGAAGCAACGCGGTGATCTGCGAAATGAAGCAGCATTTACAAATATTTTATTTATAATGTAGTTTCCGGAGTGCCGTCCGGCAAGGTGTCAACAACGCGGTGAAGCCCCGCACGATGGCAGTACCTCATCGACCATCGTAAACACCGCCGCGTTGGCCCCTTCTCCCGCAGACCGTACGCAAACGACACGGCGGTTCGCTAGCGCCGATGTCAGAAACAAAGCATGCTAAATTTATTGGCATCTGGAATACTGAGCCGAATATCAGAATTGAATCACTCCTGATCACTGACCAGCGGCAAATTTCTGGCACATTGCTGACTGGACCCAATACATAACCTAGGTTTACGGCTTTCAACAGGCGCATACAGAACATCACCCATAAACAGTCTATATGTAGAAACCAATGAACCTCCTCTTGCAGACAGCACTATGCTCACATGTTCTGAAGATCCGTTCACTCCCGAAATATATTTGTTACCAAATAGTTACAAAATGTCCATCACGAATGTTGCTCATCAATAAACCTAATGCAACAAGGCCACTTATTCTCCGCTTCGAATTGAAATGCCAAGAGTTAAACATAATAGACACTTTACCTAGTACTGCCCGGGAACTCGACCCACTCCCACCTTGGTATGTAATTTCACACTAACTCATTTTCAGAAGAAACAAACACCCCATCAACATATAATACAAGAGTATTTAGTGCTAAATGAAAAATACAGGAGATATGCAGCATTTTGTACAAATGGTTTAAAATCTGCACGCTACTAGGAAGTGCAGTGGTACAAAACATTTCAGAAAAAACAGTTGGACTACCTCAGTTTACATCCATTTTTACTGCTGAGTCGTATGCAGTCTGTATGGCTATAGAAAAAATAATAAATCAGAACATCAAGAACAGTATCATTTATTTATTTATTTATTTATTTCAGTTACCCTCCTGGCCCGGTGGGTATTATAGAGGAGAGTGGGACTTGGTGGAAAAAAAAAAAAAAAGGAGGAGGAGAGGAAAGAGCATGGGTACATGGCATTGTAGGTTATGAAGGCAAATGATTCTCTAAGTATACTCACCTCACTTGATCCAAGAAATGCACTCAAATCATTAATTGGAGACATTATACACAGCACATATACAGAACGTAGAAATTTGCTGGGTTCCGAGCCACGTTGGAGTAGATCGAAATGAAAAAGCAGATGCATGTGCTGCATAAGCCCAGACTCCAAAGATTAAGAAATTAGATATTCCATCCAAAGACGCTATGACATTAGTATGCTGTAAACTAAGAGAAAACTGGCACTCTAAATAGAGCAATTAAGTAAATAATAAATTGCTCCTAGTAAAACATGTCATAACAGAATGGAAGTCTTGCTCGCACCAAGAATGATTCATCGAAGTCATTTTATGTCGCCTTCGCATTGGACATACACACCTCACTCACATTTTTATCTTTACAAAACACACCAAAGTGTGATCTGTGTGGTAAAGCACTCACTATAATTCACATCATGTTCATGCGTAAAACTAGATGAACTAAGAAAAAAACACTTTCCACTGTTTTATTCCGAGTGCATACCGCTTCACTCTAGTTTGCTTTTAGGAGAAAATTCACTTGTAGAAATATCTTGCGTGTTTACATGATTAAAAGAAGCCGACATTCTCACTAACCTATGAGATATACTTTAAACATATTGTTGGGGCACCTGTTAAAGCAGGTGTTTGTGTGTACTGTGCGACACCACTGACCCCGAGCACCCACGCTTAGCCGTGCGTGGCATGTCTGGGGAAAATGAGATCCTGGTGGTTGAGCCGATGCCGACTGTTCGGGCCTTTAAGCCCCTCGGCGGAGGTAACACACCACTTTGGTCCACGCTTCCCATAGACGGCACCTCCGGGCTGACCCACACGGGGGAAATCGGCAGTCGCCTCTTCCTGTCCTCCCCTCCATCATTCACTTTCCTATCTTCTTTCCTACAACTCTCCTGTCCTCTACTCTCTTGGTTTTGCCTTACTTCCCGGCGGCAAAGGTTAACCTTGTGTGGAGTGACTACCCTGTGTTGCCCCATATTAGGTTATAGTTATGGTGTACAGCTGGCGGAGGCAGGACTTGTTCGCAGTTTCCTGTCCCGTTCCCTTGTTGGGCTCCGTGGTGGGCGGCTGGCACCGTGGCCGAACAGCATACTTTTTTTATGGCATCCCCAGCAAAACCAAGTGATTGCCTTAAAAAAAGGCGGACCGATGTAACAGCCGAATTCTTTTCCCCAAAACAAGAAATCTTCCCCAAGTACCATGTAATCCACAGTGAAAACACTGGTAAACATGCCTGGATAATTTCACCTTTTGTAGTGTCAAAGTCCCTAACAAACATCCTAGGCCCCAGATACAAAGTAAGCAAAGCAGAGACCAGTACACAAATCTTCATAAACTTGTCACATTTGGGTACATCCCAGTAACAGTCACTGCCCACAGATCGCTGAACACTGTTCAAGGTGTGACCTCAGATAAGGACTTCCTGTTTTTCACTGAAGAACTAATAGAAGGCCTTTCTGAAAAAATGTAATCAGAGTGCACAGGATCAAAATCAGAAACGACAACCAAGATGTGCCGACAAAGCACATAGTCCTAACCGCAAGCTCTCTGACTCCATAGAAGCAGGCTATATCAAAGTAGATATCCGACCCTACATCCCGAACCCTAGGCATTGCTTCAGCTGCCAAAAGTTTGGTCATGGCTCCCAGAGCTGCCGTGGCCGACAAACATGTGCCAAATATGCTTCAAATGACCACAAATCCGAGGTGTGTGATGCCACACTACACTGCGTAAACTGTGTTGGTGGACACTCCGCATACTTGCGGTCATGTCCCTCTGGGAAGAAAGAAAAGGACATAACAATAAAAGTAAAGGAAAATATGACATTTAAAGAGGCACGTCAGCATTACCTTGTTGCACAGGGCACATTCGTTTTCACTGCTAAACCAAACTATTCCAATGTTGTGGAGTGTGGGGGCGGTGCACCACAACAGGGCCTGGCCTCTGCCCAGGCACAGCCTAGGGCAGAACCATCTCCGCTTCAGGCAGAAACAGCAAGAGCTGCGTTAAAACTTCAAGTTGGGCTAGTTGGTAATTTCTTGTCGGAATCATTTTGTAGCAGTAAAAACACGGACACAAAGAACACGGGCGTGTCCCTTGTGTTTCGTGTTCTTTGTGTCCGTGTTTTTACTGCTACAAAATGATTCCAGCAAGAGCTGTCCTGCCATTGCAGAAACAGGGCCCGCCATCCTCTCAGGCGGCAGCCCACACGGCTTCCCCCCAACAGGAGAAGCCAGAAACCCCCACATCCGCGTCTCATTCGCGGACCTCCATTACCTCCTCCTCCGCCACTGCTGCAGAGGCGGAATAGCTCTCTCAAACGAAAAAAAAGAGATAAAAACGTACTAACTGGACCAGACAAACCGCGAACCTAAGTTTTTAATCAAATCACCATATCCTGTTAAACATGGCGTTCCTCATTCAGTGGAACTGTCGTGGATTTCTTAAAAACTACAGCAACATAAAAGACCTTTTAGGCTCACTTTCCCCAGTATCATTATGTATGCAGGAGACAAACTTAGGATCCAAACAAAAAGGTGTCATGAAAAACTCTAAAGTCTTTCGGTGCGACCGAGAGCAGTCAGGAAGGCTCTCTGGAGGCGTTGCAATTGTAGTCGGGAGTGATGTTGCAACTCGCGAAATCAGCCTAAAAACAAAATTCGAAGCCGTGGCTGTTACCGTCGTTCATTTTAAAACATTAACAATATGCTCTTTGTATCTATCACCACATTTAACCATAACCCTTGCTGACTTGGAAGAACTTCTGCAGCAGCTTCCAGAACCATATCTCATAGTCGGTGATTTTAACGCCCACTCATCATTTTGAGGAAATGAACTAACCGATACTAGAGGTCTTATTTTAGATTTTATTTTATGTAACAACATCTGCCTTCTAAACACTGGAAAGAAAACATACTGCTCGCCAAGCTCTGGAAAAATGAGCTGCTTAGACTTATCATTCTGTTCACCCTCTATTTTTAGCGATTTTAAATGGGATATTCTAGACAACCCTTATGGGAGCGATCACCTGCGTGTGGTTATTAGCCTTTTATCCTCCCCAACAATCATCTCTACTAAACCACGCCATTGAAAATTGCACTTGGCTGACTGGTTATTGGTTAAATCAGAAGCTCGTCTGGGGGAAATATATTCAGATAGCCTCAGTGTGGATGAACTCAACGATATATTTACATCCTGTATTTTTGCTGCCGCTCATCTTGCCATTCCTCAGAGTTCGGGAGTGGTAAGAAAAAAATAAATATTGGCACACACAAGAATGCAGAGCAGCAAAGAAAGAACAAAATAAGGCATGGTGTGTATTTCGTAGATACCCAACATACGAAAATCTAATAGTCTTTAAAAAGGCCGGAGCTAAAGCTCGGCATATCCGTAGCAGCATTGAAAAAACATCCTGGCAAAATTACATATCCTCAATAAATAGTTCAGTCACATCTAAAAAAATGTGGGAGCAGGTACATAAACTAAATGGCACCTACTCTCCCTTCACTCTTCCCCTGCTGACAGCCCCAGGTGTACAAACTAGTATGGAGGAGCAAGCTAATATATTAGGGGAACATTTTTCCACAATTTCAAGTTCCGCACACTGCACTAAATCTTTCTTAAAGCACAAAACAACAGCAGAAAAACAGACTTAAACAAGTGGAAGCCAAGACGAGGAATACAATAGCCTAATTACAATTCAGGAATTAAAAAGTGTTTTATCTGCAGGTAAACAAACTGCACCCGGTCCTGACCGAATACATTATAAAATGCTCGCCAATTTATCCGAATGTTCAAAACAAGCAGTTTTGAAATTTTTTAACAAAATATGGATTGGCAGAATACTCCCACAGGCTTGGAAGAAGGCGATAATTGTACCATTCCTAAAACCAGGAAAACCACCGACATCCCCAAGCAGTTATAGATCTATTGCCCTCACCAGCTGCGTAACCAAATCTTTTGAAAGCATTCTCAACATCAGATTAATGTTTACTTTTGAATCTCATGAACTTTTGGACATTAACCAGTGCGGTTTTAGATAAACACGTTCAACAACAGATCATCTGGTTCGCCTCGAAAACACAGTCAGAGAGGCTTTTATACACAAGCAACACTGCCTCACCGTTTTCTTTGACCTAGACAAAGCATACGACACAACCTGGAGGTTCGGGATCCTATGCGACTTAGCAAACTTAGGGATTCGTGGCCAAATGCTCAAAATTCTGAATGATTTTCTATCCAAACGCACATTTCAGGTGAGTCTTGGTACTACAACACTCTTTCTAGTAAAAATGATTTCCATTTCCAAGGTAATACCAAAATCTATTATGTACTCGGTCTACGTCGACGATCTTCAAATAGCTTGCACCTCCTCCAACGTAGCAACGTGTGAGAGGCAAGTACAGCTAACAATTAATAAACTAGTAACATGGGCAGACAAAAATGGATTTCAGTTTTCTCCACAGAAAACAGTGGCAGTCATGTTTTAACTCAGACGTGGAATACAAACTGACCCCAATCTGCACCTGAACGAGACCGAATTACCAGTTAAAAATGAGCACAAATTCCTGGGGATAACTTTTGACAGAAAGATCACATTCTTGTCTCATATCAATACTCTTAAAAAGAAAGCTACCAAATCCCTAAATATACTCAAGGTCCTTTCAAGAAAACATTGGGGGTCTAATAGAACATGCCTTTTGCACACTTATCACTCCGTTGTACTGTCTTGTTTGGATTACGGTTGTGTTGTGTACGGGTCTGCAAGAGCATCATAACTGTGCACAACCTGGGCTTGCATCTCGCATCTGGTGCATATAGAACCTTTCCCCCCCATAAACAGTCTCTACATTGAAATAAATGAACCCTCCCTCGAATACAAAAGAAGCATGCTTACTTTTTCATATCTCCTCAAAATACGCTCATTACCAAAACATATATGCTACCCTCTTGTTACAAAGTGCAGCTCCACAATGTTGTTCAACAATAGACCCCAGTTAATCAAACCCTTGCTACTCCGGTTCGAGGATAAATGCCAAGAGCTGGGAATACTAAATTCCCTCCCTGATATTGAATCGAGGCACAATCCACTACCACCATGGTACAGCCCCCCCATTGTTTGCGATTTCACATTGACTCAGTTTTGTAAACAGAAAACACCACATGAACATATTTTGCAAGAATTCTTAGCTCTTAAAGAAAGGTACTCAAACCGCACATAGTTTTATACAGATGGCTCCAAGACAATCAAGCATGTTGGAAGTGCAGTAGTGCAAGGAAAATGGGAAGAAATAGACTACCTCAGTGTACGAGTATTTTTACCGCTGAGTGTTATGCACTTGCCATGGCAGGAAGAAAAATAGCCAATGGCAACATCACAAATAGTATTATCTACACAGACTCTCTAGGTGTCTTGACAGCCCTTCACCACAAAAAGGCAGTTGCTCCACTACTTGGAGACATCATACATAATGTGTCAGCAACCTCTGCTCAAGGACATAACATTTTGTTGAGTCTCGGGTCATGTCGGCATTGGAGGCAATGAGAGAGCAGACGTTTACGCTGCTCAAGCCCATGACAAACAGATCAAGAACATAAATATTCCATACAGAGACTGCTTGGCGCTAGTGTGCTGTAAACTTAAGGAGAAATGGCAGTCGTCATGGTCTGGCGAGGTAAACAAACTGCAGTTGGTGAAGCCGATTTTGGGGGAATGGAAATCATGTCATCGTTAAGAATGTTTTATAGAAGTGATTTTATGCCGACTCCGCATTGGCCATACACACTTGACGCATACTTTTTTGTTGAGAAAAGAAAATAAACCATTGTGTGAAGAATGCGGAGAGGAACTCACCATAAACCATATTTTATTTTCATGCACAGGACTTGAAACACAGAGGAAAAAGTATTTTACTAGATTTTACAGTGAACACATTCCGTTCCATTCAGCATTGATTTTAGGTGAAAATGGTCTTGTTGATCTGTCATGTGTTTTTAGCTCTCTAAAGGAAGCAAATGTTTTAAAGAAACTGTAGAATGAATGCATATACTCCACTAAACTCAAGATACAACCTTGTGCCTGGTGCATGATAGCCTGAGCCGCTTATGCGCCATTAAATCCAGTACAATACAAAATGTTACGGACTTGGTCTCAAGCAGAGCACGGAAGAGGAAGAAGTGTGCGCGCCAGTTCGACCTTTGTCTTGTGGCACCTGTGTTGCTTCCCGCTGGCCGTGTGTACCTGGCATACTGAACTGGCTAGAACGTCTCGGTCGCGACGCTAAGGATGTAACAATATCTTACAAAGCCAATGCACCATAAAACACATCACAGCTGCCTGCCTGACCGCCACGACACAACATTGATATTTTGTTGATCAGATATTTGATATTCGATTCGTATTTGTATTCGGTTATGTGTTTCTATACATCACTCTTCACCCCTCAGTGGCGGGCAGCTTCCACAGGCACGTATCACATTGTTTTAAAAAGCATTTGAAATGGTGTCTCACAATCTGTGCAGGATTGGTGAAAAGTCCCAAAGCTACACTTATCCTGGGATGCCAGTTGTGAGAATGATTCCTATCAGACCATTTACAGAGATTCTGAGTTTTGACCAACTATGTACGTTTTTACTCTTGGCAAACATCATAGATGAAATAAGGCATTGAAAAACTTGTTTACTCAGTGCTTAGGGCTACTGATTATCCTGGCCATGTTTTGTTAGAGGCCATGTCAATGAACGTTAGAAGAGCCCTCTTCATAACCTGGGTTGCAGTGGAATGTCAAACACCATAAACGAGGCCCCATTTAGCTCTGTTCGTAAACATGATGTTAGTCTATAACTGATTTGACAGTGAAATTTGGGTTGTTCTCCATTAACCATTTTCATATTCTTTTTTTTACTGTCTGTGTGTTTTTCTTTCGATTAAAACTGGACATACGTGGTGGTGTAGCGAAAGCAAACATAGCTCCAAGCGCCGCAGGTGGTGACTGTCATGCTGTAATCTGAAGCTTATTACAGTCAAATTTGGATATAACGAATTATTGAATATGTCAAACTCTTCCGAAATATTTTTCTCAAACACATGTATTTTTAACTTCCCATAGCGAACGCGGTTCGGCATAAAACAGATATAATGAACTTCGCGACGCCAAGCACTACCTCATTTTTAATAGCAGGAGGCAGGCTTCGTTGCTTTACAAGTGTGTTGTGCGGCGCAGCAAACGTTCAGGACTACCTCGCAGTTACCTTGCAGGCGCTGACAGCGGCACGATCGAATATTGCTTTTGCCTTTTTCCATCTTTTGCATTTTAGTGTTAGCAGCGGCGTAGCGGCGTGGCCGTTGTAGTGTTCGGTGGAGGCTGCGTTGGTGGTCGTGTCGAGTGTGCTGCACGGGTGTGCGTAGTGCTGTGATGGCGGTGATCGGAAAGAAAGAGCAGCACTGACGTTAAAGACCAAGCTCTAGATAAAGGCAGTTTACAAGAGGAGACTGGTTGACACTCTTCTCGTTTATGAAGCAGGACTTGAAGATCGACTTGCTGGGAGCATTAAAGCGGCAGCGTGAAAGGCGAAACGATTGCCAACTGCTTTCGGCACGCAGCTTTTGTTCCAGCAGAGGCCCATGCATCAAGTGACAATAGGGACGAAGCAGAAGCAGAGCTCCACGAGCTCGATGAGGTGACATGCCCGCAACAATGACTGTAGAGGACTTTGTAGGCGGAGACGACATTGCAGCGACCACGGCTGTACTGACAGATGCTGAAATCGCTGCGGAAGATTCTGAACATCCCGCAGACGAAGCTCAGGCTGACCCTGCAGATGATGAGAACATTCCGACTTCACAAGCAGCGCTTGCTGCATTGGATTTACTGCGCTGCCACTGCAATGCTATTAAGGGCAGTGGGTTTGCCCTTGTTGAGTGTTTGCAAACTGTGGAACAGGGCGTGACAAGGAACGCGATCAACAAAAAGCAGGCCGTGATAATGCAGTTCTTTGAGCATAAATAAATGGATTTGACCCAAGTAGGCACCCTCCGAGTTGCTGTGCCTTCTCTGATTGAATTTTGCTGCTCTTGCATGTATTTTATACGAAATTTTATACTGCGAATTATGGATACAGCGAACTATTTTCCGATTTTTTAACTGTTCTTTATAACGAGGTTTCACTGTATGATGCTTTGCCAAGCCAGCAAAACATACCTGTGCAGGTTTCTGCGGCACTGGCAAACAATGAGGTGATGCTGGTGATAAAGCCTGGTGAGCATGGATCCACGTACGGTGGCAACCCACTGGGGGCACGTGTCGCACTCGCAGCACTTGAGGTTGGTGCTTGGTGTGTTGGTACTGGCAGTCATGTCAGTCATGGCAGACGTATGGTGACTGTGAAAAGAAAACAGGCGATTTTTTAGGTGTCTTGGAAAATTTTTATATTTGTCTTTTTAAATGTAATTACTGTTTCGTTAAAGAAATATACTTAAGAAAAGAAAATCCTTCACTGCAAATGTTTGGGAGCAAGTAGACCAGAAGTTGAAAAAAAAACATGCATATAAAAATAAATCATAATAGAAATATTTCACAGTACATACATCTGCTACAGTGCCTCTTTTTTTTTCTCGATGTGGTTCAATTGGCACTTGGAGCATTGCGGCTGGTGTTGGCAGTTTTCTTGACATGTTGCAGCTGGCATTTGAAGCCTCTTTGAAGCATTGTACCTGGCGTGTTTTCTTGATGTGTTGCAGTTAGCGTTTGTAGCACTGCAACTGGTGTTGGCAATCTTCTTGACACGTTGCAGCTGGCATTTTAAGCTTCTTTGGTGCGTTGCACTTGTAATGTTTTCTTGATGACACTTAAGTCATGCTAATAGCATGAAGTGAGAACAGGGGTGGTAGTGGACAGTTTATCTGAACTGTGCCATAACTGCTGTGCTTAACGTGGCACTGGCTGCTTCCTCATGGCAGGCACTGCATGTGATATTTCACTATCGGAGGACCATAGGATCCTTATTGAATGCTTTTTATGCTGCCAAAACGCCATTCCAGCGATGTAGCCACACAGTGACCATAGAGGTGTTGTCAACTGCACTCTGCTAGATATTATACTTTGCTTCTGATTCCTTCGATCAGCCGTAACCAACTGATTAACCTGGTTGGCCCTCCGGCGCATGCAATTTCAATGCCGCCTTTTCATTGTTTTTTTATTCATCACATTATTTCATTGGCATGGTCGTTGGCAGGCATTTTTTCTTGGGGCGGCTGGTTGAAACAGTCAAAGACCGCAAGGGCTGGTGTGGCTTGAAGGGGGCCCCTTTTGCGCTTCCCTGCTAACACCCATGCATGGGGGTGCCATGAGGCTAGGATACAGTCTTTGGGCTCAGTGCTTGTGAAAGCACAATTTCTCCAAAGGCAGGGGCGAGCTTCCTTATGTACCTTAACTGAGAGCCATGGTTGTTATTTCATCCACTCTGCCACCAATTTTAAAAGTATACGAGAATGTTGTTGGTCCACCTGGATTCTAATCACCCAGTTCCGCCATCTGCTTCTCCAAAGTGGAGAAAGGCCAGTCAACACAAATGTGCTTGCATTGTGATTCCATACGTGAGGGGCGCTAGTGAGGCGTTCTTTCTCCCCAGAGAAAAGACCCCTGAGTGCCTTCTATATTGGTGAAACAAAGATTGACGTCTGATTATTCAACTCTTCCCTTGCCAAGCATAGCCCTCTCTGTTAAGAAGCATATATGAGTTAAGGTACATGCCACTCACAGTGGAAGTGGTGAATAGTTGAATAGGACTCTGGGAATGCTTCTCTCCACATGCTAACGAAGGGAAAGCGAAGGCCGCTCCCTGCTGGCTAGCTATCACTCCTGAAGAAGGGACCAAGTTGGTCCCGTTTGGTTGAAAATAAATTATTGGTGTCAGTATTTCTCCCCTATATCTCATTCAGTACACTACACTCACACAATACTAACAAGTGAGCAGGCATTTTCCTTGTGCATTAATGATGATAACGGAAGCAAAGCAGTGGTGGGTGGATGGCTGTGAAAAGAAGCACGTGCTTGCCTCTGATATATTTCAATAAGCTATTCTGGTGTGTAAATCTGCACTAATGATTATTTTGGTCAGGTACTGGAAGAAGAGAAACTTGCTGAAAATGCACAGCGCCTTGGGGAAATTCTTCGTGCTGAGCTTAACCAGCTACCGAAGGATCTGGTGGTCCAAGTCCGAGGGAAAGGCCTGCTGAATGCTGTCATTGTGGCTGGTGGTAAGTCTTGACAGGCTTTGTTGTTTTCTTACTGATAATGTGTGCGTGAGCAGCCGGCAGTGGGTAGACAGACCTTCTACTGTTTCTGTGATGGTAAATAAAAAGTCGTAGGCAACTGTTGAATGCTTCGCACTCTCTTTAAGCCTCAGGGCTTGCTGCCTGCCGGAAGGGGGAGATGGCTTGCCTTCCAAAGGTGTCAACCTGCATACCTGCCTATGAGTAAAAAAATGTATTTACTAGGTTAGTGTAAATATACAGGGTGTTTTTAAATGTAGGATGTTTGAATTAGAAGTCTGTTCTCTTCAGCATTCCCAGTGGTGTCGTGCATCAGACTACTACTAAGGCATGGTCAACGAATATTCGACAGTTAAAGCCATTACTGTTAGGCTTTCATATGTTCAGAGGCTTGAAGGCCATCGTAGGTAATATCTGTATATGTTTCTAGATTTTCAAAAGTGAAATTGTTCAGGCAGTGCAAAGGATTTTGCTGCATAAGGGAAGCTGAGTACAAGCCACACCTATGAGGCATGCATCTAACCTACTTTTTGCACTGCATGCTTGTCTACTTTGAATGTAAAGTGTTTAACGTAACTCAGAATTACTCCCTTATCACTGAGGGCACAACTACTGGAGGGGCAGGGAGAGGGGGGATGGTGCATAGTTGCACCACTGCCAGGCTGCTTTCATGCATGTTCCCTTTTGTCCGCCACTGTTGCCTCAAAAAAACTCTTGCCTTGCATCGCCGGTTCTCTCCGCTGTCCCTGCTACCGATGCGCGAGAACTCGTGAGCAACTGCGTGGCAGGAGGGGGCGAACACTACTTGCCTCGTGTGCTTTTTTTTTTGCTTTTTGCACAAGAATGCTAAATTGGCCGAGTTGGTGCGTTTGCATTTTTGGACCGTAGCGCAAAGATGATAAGGATACAAAAAAAAGGGAAAAGCGCTCGTGTGTATTTCCCTTCTTTTGTGTCCTTGTCTTCTTTGTGCTACATTCCAAAATTGCAGTTTTTCTCTTTGTCCGGTTATTTTTAGCTGATATTGAACGCAAAACTACTTTATTGCTACGTTCCAAAAGTGAAAGCAGCAGAGACTGCTACGCTTGCCACGTAGATGCACTGTTAGCGCTGGAACGTGGTGTGATGTATCAGCTGCGGTCGCTCGTCAGGATCATAGAAGTTTCTCTCACGTCAGTTCGTGTTATATCGTCATGAAACTCGCGGGCCTTTGCCAAATTTTCAATAATTCAGCACTAGCCAAGGCATAGTCGGCGCGACAATTTCATTATATCAAGGTTAACATGTTAGTTACATGGAGTGTTCAAATACATGCAATTCAATGAGGGGCGGCATTGAGGAATTGAAAAACTTGGTAGCATTGAGAAATTTGCTGCATGGAGGTTTGTTACACGGAAGTTTAACTGTAATTACTAAAAAGCAAATATCGAATATTAGCTGACCAGCTGGCTAGTAAGCAAGTCTTAGCTGTATTCTCATGCTGACCACTCACTATCAACAATGCTATGCCGAAGGAAGCAGTCTTTTAACTCAAAAACCCTTCTTTTTTTTCAAAATTGTGAAAGGATTTGGGCAAAACACATTGTGTTTGTCAGCGTGTTACAAAATATGCTTAATCAGCTGAAATTATTTCAGACAGCAGGATTAGCAAAGGGGCAGCAGACTGTTAAAACTAAGTTGGGTGTGCAATTGGGACCTTAGTATACTTTTATGTTTCGTATTTGAGATACTATATTTAATTCATTTCTGCATAGCTGTTGAAAATTAATTTCTGGTCATCTGCTCACTGGCAAGCCATTATGTGGGCTATTTATGAGAGAACTGCAAAGCCATAGAAGCTGCTTGCTTGTGTGACTGCTGCAACTTATACTTGTTTTCTTGGCAGCTGCTACGGGGCCGTGTATATAGTTCCCAGGGTAAAATTAGTAGCTTAGGTCATTTTGCCCGCATTTATAACATAACTGATTATTTTAGTGTTGGAATGTTACTGCAAAGAGATGTTTCTTTTCTTCTCCCCCTCCCCCCATGGTTTTCTGGGTTCATGTCAACGCAGCGGCGTTGTTACGGATATACCGGAGGGGGTTCATGTCTGGCTCGGGTATTCGAGACACTCACCACTCTGAAAGAGGGTGGCGGCATCTATTTTTTGATCCCCATTGTGTTCTTCCAAAGCCATAGCTCTTCTTTCGCCAAAGAAGATCCAAAGTGAGGTTGAAGAACGATTGTTAGAGAGTTGCAGCGGTGTCGTATCGGTAGAACATCCGCCTCGCATGCAAGAGGATTGGGGTTCAAATCCCGGTGCCGCGCAATTCTCCACCGGACGAAAAAAAAAAAAAAAAAAATCTGCGTGTTGATGGAATTGCATAAACAGGTGTGGGGTGCAAGACCGGATGCCGGTGAACACCTTCAGCAACGCACTCCCTCACCAGAACAGGATTTGGCCACCCTGGTGCAGTAATTGGCCGCAACCTCTCATGATAAGCTCCATAAATCCCCGGCCCTCAGTCACCAGCGGCTGCGGAACAACTGACCACGGCGGCGGTCAGACCTGTGACGCAGCAGGGGTGCTAAGAATACCTGGCTCCGCTGGACAGGCCGCCATTGGAAACTGACCCTGGCAATTTTTAACGCTAGAAACCTAACTAGTGAAGGTAGTTTCGCAGTGCTGTTGGAGGAACTAGAGGGTAGGAAATATGGGATGTCATAGGGCTAAGTGAGGTTATCAGGCCGAATGAGGCATGTGCTGTACTGAAGGATGGGTATGTACTGTGCTATGGAGGTTTACCAGAGAGGCGAGAACTAGGAGTAGACTTCCTTGTCAATAAATATTTAGCGGGTAATATATAAGAATCCTATAGTAATAATGAGAGGGTGGCAAGCATCGCAATTAGGCATAATAAGTGGTATAAAATGAAGGTTGTACAGGCCTATGCACTTACATGTAGCTATGATGACCAGGCAGTTGAAAGCTTCTACGAAAATCGATCGTCCACTGGTTCTTCAACAGCAAATTTCAGCCCAGATCCACACTCAGTCAAAACATCCATAATGTCCCTCATTCGTTGATTGAATCCTTCACGGTCTGTGAATACTAAAAAGTCGTCCACATACCTGAAGGTGGAATGATGTAGGCCCTCCAAGTTATCCTTCAGGTGTCTGTCCACGTACATTAAGTAGATGTCACTCAAGACCGGTGCAACACTCGACCCAATGCATACTCCAGCCTTCTGCGTATACAGATTGTTCTTCCAGCCTATGAAGGTGGACTCCAGGTAGAACCTCAAAAGTTCAAAGAAACTTCCAACACTTACACCTGAGGCGTCAATGAAGTCACATTCATTATTGTCTTCAGTAATGCACATTTGAACACGCTTAAGGAGGCAGTCATGGGGAAGGCTATAATACAAATCCTTGACATTCATGCTGAAGCCAACACATTTTCTTGGGTTGTAATTTTTGAGGAATTCAACAAGGGGGCTTCAGAGTTAGGTAGCCTTAGGGGGTCTGGTAAAGTCAACGAGAAAAGGTGTTTCTGCAAATATTTGGAGACCAGGTGCTGCCACGGGCTCTTCTCAGATACGACTTTTTAGTATTCACAGACCGTGAAGGATTCAATCAACGAATGAATCCTTCACGGATTCAATCAGAGAGGCTTTTATACACCGACAGCATTGCCTTGCCATTTTCTTTGACCTTGAGAACGCATATGATACAACTTGGAGGTTTGGGATATTGCACGACATGGCAGATTTAGGCATATGTGGCAGAATGCTAAATGTTTTAAGTGACTTTCTGTCACATCGTTCGTTTCAAGTACGTCTTGGGACCACCTTGTCAAGAACCTTTCTGCAGGAGAATGGTGTACCCCAAGGGTGCATTTTAAGCGCAACACTTCTCATTGTAAAAATGAATACGATTAGCAAAGTAATGCCAAATTCCATAATGTATTCATTCTATGTGGACGACCTTCAAATAGCTTGCACATTCTGCAAAATGTCCACATGTGAGGGACGGATCCAATTAACAATAAAAGAAGACAGTGGCAGTTATGTTCTCGCTCAAACGAGGCATACAGCCCAATCCTACCTTATACCTAAATGAAATTAAATTGCCCATAAACAAATAACCACAAATTCTTGGGCATTATTTTTGACAAAAAGCTCACTTTTCTCCCCCACATACAAGCACTAAAGAAGAAAGCCTCCAAATCCCTAAACATCCTGAAGGTCCTTTCACGTAAACATAGGGGATCTGATAGGGTATGCCTTTTGCATATATATTACTCTGCTTTGCCCTCCTGTTTGGACTATGGAAGCATAGTTTATGGATCACCTAGGCAATCATATTTAAAGAAATTAGACCCAGTGCATAACTTAGGCCTCCGCCTTGCTTGTGGTGCATACAGAACGTCTCCTATGCATAGCCTCTATGTGGAAACTAACGAGCCTTCACTGAAAGATAGGCGAGCTTTACCTGCATGTGCATATGTCCTCAGAATAAAGTCACAAAAAAACACCTGTACTATTCAATAGTCATAACTTGCCCCTCCAGAGTCATTTTCACAAATAGACCTCAGTCAACGAGGCCATTGATAATGCGGTTCGGAGAGATATGTTGCAAACTCCATATTCTGGACGCATTATCGGATATCGCTCAAAACAACAGCCCTCTACCGCCATGGTACAATCTTCCCACAATCTGTGATCTCACTCTCACACAGTTTCCAAAGACAAAAACCCCACAGGAGCACATTATTCAGGAATTCCTTAAACTTCAGGAGGACTACAGAAGCTTCAGAGTTTTATACCGATGTATCGAAAACAGTTGTGTACACGGGAAGTGCAGTTGTGCGAGGAGATTCCGAGGAAACAATAAGACTTCCACACTGTGCATCTATTTTCAATGCTGAATCTCACGCCATTTCTGTTGCCGTAGAGAAAATAATAAAGGAGAATGCTACAAACAGCATTATTTACACAGACTCCCTAGCCGTCCTCAGAGCTCTAAATCTAAGAAATGCAGCTGCTCCGTTACTCGGAGACATAATACACAATATAGCAACAGCCATTGCTCGAGGATATAACATAAAATTCTGCTGGTCCCGAGTCACGTGGGCAATAAAGGAAACGAGAGAGCAGACACATGTGCTGCGAAAGCCCGTGACAAGCAAATGAAGAGTATAAACATACCCTACAAAGACTGTATGAAACTTGTACATCACAAACTAAAAGAAAAATGGTAGTCTTCCTGGAATAGTAAAGTGGATAACAAACTGCACTTAGTAAAGCCCATTTTGGGAGAATGGATGTCGTGTCGGCATCAGGGAACGTTTCATAGAAGTAATACTATGCCACCTCCGCATTGGACACGCACATACCTGACACATAATTTTCTGCTGACAAAAAGAGACAAACCTCAATGCGAAAAATGGGGAGAACAACTAACTATTCACCACGTTTTATTCTCATGCACAGGTCTCGAAACACTAAGAAAAAAGTATTTTACCCCATTTTATAAACACATTCCTTTTCACCCACAACTGATTTTAGGCGAAGATGGACTTGTAGATTTGTCTTGTGTTTTCAGTTTTCTAAGGGAAGCAAATGTCTTGCACGAAATGTAGAATAAATCAAGTATGCATCGGTAAACAAATTAAAAACTAAGGCTTTCTACATCATTGCGTTAGCAGCTTATACGCCATAAAAACCAACGCAACCCGTTTCCTAAAAGGAGACTTTCTAAACAAACTCTAGTTTAAACACACCCGTTTTCTCCCCTTTTTTTCACAAAATAAAATAACCTTGCTCTTGGCGCATGATAGCCTTAGTTGCTTATGCCCCAAAAAACCCAACACAACTCAACACCACTTGCTCCCTTAGGTCGACACTAGCTCCGCCCGCTCCAGTGGTGGGGCTCGTGCCCAATAGCATGCGGCTGTGAGCCGGATTGGAACTCGCACGTACATGAAGCAGTTAAACCATCGCCACATGCTATCATAGCTTGTGCATCCAATTTCTGTGTGTCATCTCGATAAAATTTCAATACTTGATAAAAAAATGTTGCCAAGTGTCCTCCTTGAAAGCACAGTCTTGAAACAGCTGCAGATTTCAACCAGCAGTGCATAAATTACATTTAATGTACAATCACTTAGTTGCAATATGTAATGATGTTGCATCATTACTATGCAATAGGAATTATGTGAACATAGTTTTCTTTACTTGGCATGACTGAACGCAGTGTTAAAGGAAACCCCTGGTTGCCTGGTGCTGCCAGTCATTTGACACCTGCCAGGCAAGCTGTTTATTGTCTCCATTGTGCCAATGGTCCATCCTGTCTGGTGTTAGTAGTGCCTGCTTTGACTTGATAGCTTTAGCTACTTTTATTGAGGTTCTTATGTCTGGGCTCAAAATTGTCATGCTTTCTAGGCTTATTGCCCTAGTACTGGATGTTTTAGAGGCGAAAAGCAAGGCACTGTGTGCTATGCGATGTTAGTGCCCATGTGATTGAAATTTCCAGAGCCATCCACCACGATGTCCCTCATAGGCACTTTGGCACGTTAAACCCCATAAAGCCATCCAATAGTGGATGTAAAAAAGCCTGGCGTGAGGTGATGATGGGTACCATAACTGTACGTACTGATACTTGGAAGGGTGTAGAGGCCTTGCGTGGTGTGAATCTGACAGTAATTATCCTGTCCTTATGATCTCTTCCAATGGCAGCCACAAAGCGAGATTGTGTGGCATTTTTTGTGAGACTATGCATGACATGCTCTCTATTCAGAGAAGAATCGACACAGCAGCCTTTGTCACAAGAGCCCCGAGGAGGCTCTTGTAGCAAAGCTACAACTTTCGCAAGGGTGCGTGGCAAAGGTCAAAGCAAAATGGATGCCTCCTGTATGTCATTCATTTCAGCTTGAATAATGCAAGCAGATATGCCTTTCCTGACCAGATCAAACACAAAATAATCTTGTTTGTCGAAAGCATGAAGGGCAAAATATGGGGCTTGCTCAGCACATGTAGCTGACATACTGCCATGCAGTCAAGCACTGCTGCAAAGAAAACGGGGTGTTCGTGAATATTTGCAATTGAAGAAAAGCTGTCTTAAACTGTCCAAAGCTTTGTAGCGTTCATTTGGAACTTTGAGGCCGAGCTACATGCATGCAAAAACTTGTACAAATGCAACGGCAGCAAGCGTCGAAGGCTTCGTGCAAACAGAAATAGGTGTGTCACTTTCCCCGTTGCTCGGACCTGCCAAAATAAAAAATTTCGCTCTTCACCCGGAAGTGCATACGCGATCAGCCAATAGCATGAATGCTCAGCATACGTCACTACTACTCATTTCGCATGCTTTTTTTTTTCTTAGAATTGTTACATTGTGATTGTGAATTGCGGCATAAACTTCACGCTTTGAACAAATAATGATGAATGGCCAAGGATTCAATGAACATCTAATCGCAACAAAAAAAACTGTCGTGTGACTACTTGTACAGTGCAAGTGGAACGCATGTTAAACACTTAAATTCAATACGGTGTGTTGTAAATGCATTTTATTTTGCACTTTGCTGCAAAATATTTCAATTCTTGCAATTGTTATAACTGTTGTTGAATTTGCAAATAGTTTTGTACTGGGCCAGCAAGACAGAGCATTGTCGCCGTTTCGCGTTGCCGTCGGTTCTGCGCTGCCGCGAGCATGTACCTTCTTCAGTAAGTGACGAAGCGACCGATGATCGATTTCGCTGCTTCGCTCCCTTTGTTTTGCTCGCATGCAGCTCAGTCTTTATCGTTACAGTGAACAAAATTCTAATCAGTCATTTGTCACATCCTTGGACAGGAATTGATGCCTGGGAGGTCTGCCTGAGGCTCAAGGAAAATGGTGTGCTTGCAAAGCCAACACATGGAGACAAGATACGTCTAGCGCCACCTTTAATCATCACTGAACAAGAACTGCGCCAGTGCATTGACATCATTCGTGACACATTAACAAGTTTCAAGTGATTGTGATGCAGCATGCACTTGATTCCGCTGCTAGTAATACTGTAAAACCTCGTTACAAGAGACAATCAAGGGACCCCAAAAAGGTGTACTTTGTAACCAAGGTCTCTTGTAACCAAAAACTCCTATCAACTCGTATGTGTGGCAGTTTAGATTTCCTTATCTCAATTCTGTTCCGTATCAGTATCCTGTTTTGTTGCAATAAGTCAGGAACCAAGAAGGAGTGCCTCCTTTTGACTGGGAAGTCAAAATGTCCTTATTATTTCAGCCACTGTCATCACATTCCTGTGTGACTGAAACAACAGGGACATTTTGACTCCTCAGTAAAGAGGAGGCACTCCTTCTTGGTTCCGGACGTATTGCAACAAAACAGGACACTGATATAGAACAGAATTTAATTAAGGGAATCTAAACTGCCGCACATAGTACGAGTTTGTACGTGTCAGCTGTTGCATGAGTGTACCTGGGTTAATTGTGTCTCTTATATATAGTGTACAAATTACTTTAATGGCCTGAAAAAGTTGCCCTTAGTAACAGAGTGTCTCTTGTAACCATGTCTCTTCTTTGCAATGTTATTAGCATGGCAAACATAGGAAAACCAACCAAACCGTTTTCAAATCTCTTATAACCAAGTGTCTCTTGTAACGAGATTTTACTCTATGAAAATGTTTAATTTTTGTCGTAGATGGGGAATACTGATGTATGAATGTCGTAATGATTTCTTTCATTCCAGGCTCACATAATGGGAAATCGTTTTGAAAGTGGGAGGATCAGTATTTGTGAACTGGTCATTGCTGTGTTGGCAAGGAACTGGAAAGTTCTGCTCAAAGAGAAGTTAGACATTCAATTTTTTTCTATGCAATGGAATGCTTACTGTCTAAACTGGTCGATTCCATCGCTGTTTTGACAGAAACATTGTATTTTTACCGAGAATATTTTTTTATCAGTGCATGCACCCGTCTTTATATAGGCCGATGCGGAAACCATGTGCAGTGATGATGATTGGGCAGTGACAAAAAAGACGTACTGAAAACTAATATAAATCTCGCCCGCAGTGTTATTTCAACTACCACACTCAAGGCTGTTATGGCATAGGAACGTACGCCTCGTCAATGAAAGTTTGTGTGCTGTGGTGACCATTTTATTCAAGGAATTGAAAACACTGGCACCATCTGCTGACAAACGCACATGATTGGCAATATGAAAAGAGAGGTGGTTTTTTATTGAAAGGTGCACTAGAGAGAGCATTAAGTATAACAAAGAGCACCCCCGAGAGAAGAAAGAAAACTGTGGACTCCTGAGATGTGGTCACGTGGAGTACTACAGTGACGGTAACAGCGTTTGGTATTATGCGATGTTCAGCGGCAAATTAAAATTATAAATTCGTTGGATATTGTAGTGCTTGATCTGTACTATATGAGAATGTTTCATTTCAGCCATAATATTTTGGCCAGTGTTCTGTCCCCTTCACACCTTGAGGTACTGAGAAAATTGGCTTAAAAAGTAATGACATCAAGGTCGAAAAGGGTAGCCTGGCCTCAAAGATGTACACCAGAACAAAAGAAAGTCGCTACCCCAGTTTTCTTGCAGAAATTCATTTTCTTTCTAAACAGTCATCTGATGTGGCAGATGAGTGCTGGCTAGTGTTGACTCATGCCACAGGAGTTGCCCTTGCTTTTCATTGCTGCAATGACCAAGTAGTGAACCCTAACCTGCTCCACAATGGAGCATTGGAGGATTGTCCCCTTTCAACAGTGTGTGAGCACACATATATATATTGAATGCTAGGGTGAACCAAAATTTAAAGCATACTTTGATATCATTGCAAGCCAGTGTTGGCTGACAGTGGAAAACGGGAATCATGCTTAGTGGTAAGTTCTGATAACTGTTGCACCTAGCTGCTTGGGTGTATAATTTGAGTTTGTAGGCAACTGTTAGGGATAGTCCTATCATTTCAAAATTTCAAAAATGTGACGTAACCTCAACACTGTGGCTTAGCAATTATCCACAGCACATCTTCTGTGGCGGGCAGTGAAGAGATGTCAGTCACTGCGTGGAGCACCTGTAACGTGGCCTCTCTCTTGTGTGGGCTGGAGCTGCAGGGATCACTTCAGGCCACGTGATGGGTGGGAATCCAGTAAAAGGTGATATGGCTGTTATTAATGGCTGGCTAAAAGTAACAGTTGAAAAGTAAACTATTAGAATTTATTTAACCAGCTTACTAGCTATGATTCACCTGTTTTCTAATGCGAGTCAGCACTGGTATTGCAAAAGTGATAAAGTCATCTCACAAAGCCTGTTTTTAAGAACTCTGGTTCATTTTTGCTCAAACGCCCAGTATATACAGGTTGTCTCATGTAACTTGAGCCAAGGTTCTAAAAATGGAAGGCACTTGGGAGGCAAATGGTACCGGATGCATACTGCTGGAGCTAGCCCAGAGTTAGGCTCTTTGTTATTTTCCTTTGAACAAAAGGATTAATTTTGTTTAATTACTCAACATTTAAAGCATTGCCTGCAGACCCTAAGTGTGATACGCAGATTTGTAGAGCACCTTCAGAAACCTCTGAATAAATTGCTTTTTGCAAGATATAGCTCACATGATCTTGTTTTTTTCCACATTCCAAAAAAAAGTCTAGTAATATAAAAAAAAAATGTGATGGTACTTGCGCAGCGCTAATTGTGCTGCTCTCAAACGTGCAACGGATTATGGATAAACACGGTCGGCTGCATGGATTGTGGCGATGGGACATCAGGGGCTGGATTATATACCGCTCACAATTTCCCTCAGGTCTAAGTGTGGCGTCAAAATGATGTGACCTTGAGATGGCAGTTGTGATGGATTACGAAATCGTCCAGTTACCAGTGGCTTCTAGCATGACTCCTCCCAGGAAGCACCTGTTCTGCAGTCGAAGCTTTTCCCACATGTTTGCCACGACCGTGGCCGAGGTCAACAGAGGTCAAAGGACTGTTTTCTAACTTATTTGTGAAACGGCACAATAGATGCGCAATAAATAAAATGAACAAAGTTTTATTTTTCCAAGAAACTATTTTTAAATCTGAGTATCATCAAGCAGAACTAGAAGTGTTAGTTTTGCTATTAAATTTGTGCCAAAGCTATAGACACGCCCGTGGCAGCAGACAAAACCACACAGGTTTTCGTTTACTGCCACGCGCAGAAATACGTCACACTCACGTGGCCTGTGCATGATGACATCAGTGGTAGCGCGCTTCAAGGCGTACGGTTTGTTGCTGAGTGGCTTTCCATGTGTGCTAAATTTGCTTGTTGCTGCAGCTTGAGAGCTGTTGCAGCGGTGTTAATTGCTGCTATCGATATGCATAAATTATTTTGTGTTGAGAGTTGCTTTTTGCTTCTTTGGTTCGAACACTGGTACTCTGGAACAGTAGTCGGCTGGTTATGTAAAGCATCGCTCAGTTTAGGTGTAGGCATTTGGTAGGAATGAGCCAGTCTTTCACGTACATTACACAGTCTTTTTGGCATTTTGTGCATATTGTCGTATGCGAGAGGTGGACTTTAGCGATGTCAACGTTTCTGAGCGGTTCAGTTTAACACTTTCCTGCCCCTGCCTATTCCCATCGATAGCCCGCTATCGATGGTTTCACAATTCGAATTTTCCCGCTTTCGAAGTGCTTCTCGACAAGTGGCGTCATCCAGTGGGAAATGGAGGAAGCCTTTTTTCAACTTCGCTTTTGGTTTTGTTTTTTTCGTCATGCAGCGCTCGTCCAGATGGTCTCCAGAGTCAGGTGATCGGGGTTCCTTGTTTACACCATGGCGTCGGCAAGCCTTCGGCGTGAATACATGGCGTAAATAGCTTTCTCTGCCATTCTCCTGCGAGACCAGAACACAGCTAGTGAAAGCCAGACCACTCGGCTGTTTATGCCTGAACTATCGTTACAGGCAAGCAAGGACTGCATTGTGTATATCCAAGTTGGTGAAACCAAGAGGCCTGCTCCTTGGCTGCTGTTGCAGAGGTGCTTCGTTCAGCAGAGATGGGGGGAACCTCCTGTGCTGGAGCTAGCCAGTGAGGCCATCACTTGTTAGGATGGCACCTACGGTGTTACCTGCAAGTTGCCTGCAGCATCGAGCAAACGGCTCTTTTGCTGAGGCATTGACCCCTTCGGGTAACCAGTAATGCGCTCAATAATGGCTTCCATGTTTGGCACAAATAAGGTTTGAAGCACTTGGAACGTGCCATGGCTGAGACGTGCCCATGTGAGGAAAGGTTGGTGCCTTGTACCAAGCATATGATTCTTCACCAAACTTGGGGTCGGCAAGCACCACCTGTGCTGAGGTGTTGGGTGAAACGTTACCATGCATGAGCTGCCTGTTGTATGCTCTCTGGCAAGTAAAGGTGTGGTTAGTGCTCGTTAAGGAACTGTGTCAGAGGCTGCCCGCAACTTCTGAAACTGAATGTGTGGCTGTCACCTCCAAGAAGTGGAAGTCTGTCTTGCAAGGAAAGGTTAACAGCCTAGTCACTGGCAAGTACCTGCTACAAGGGTGGCCAAGCCCTTGCAATTTGTCACACCTTTGTCTGCAATATGAGGACAGGTGCAGGAACACTGTCGGAAGTACACATGAGCCTTTGGTGCAGATAGTAAAGGGTGCACACTGATTATAACCATTGCATGGCCAGCCAGCATCTGAAGAGTGGTGAGCTGGAAGCCAAAGCTTACTTTGCAGCTGCCTTGTATGATGTTGTCACTGGCTTCTAAAGCTGTGCACCACCAAAAACTCAAGAATGCCAGGAAGCATGCAAATGTTCCACAACGATGGGCATTGGCAGGGGGGTGGAAAAGGGGTTCCCCCCACTCATGCTTCCTTATTTTCCTGCTGACATCAATGACAAAAAACTTTCTGGAATGTTTATTTCGACCCTAACAGCAAACAATTGTGGAAGGGGGAAGGGTTTGCCCCCTTCCCCAAATCCTATGGCCATAATTGGCAGTCTAAAGCAAGCTCAGTCCATTTCCTCTAATCTGCAAGTGGGAATGCAAAACAGCTGATAATAACAATGATGTTCTCACATATTGGGGTGTTTTCAGGAATGTGGCTTGTGCAGCGCACTGACAGCCGATAAATATGTTATAATTCCTTAACAAAAAATTGGTCAGTTTTCTTAGTTTTAAATCTTGTGGAAAAGCTCTCCAACTGCCTTGAAAGTGCAGCTGGCAATGCGAAAAGCATCCAAATGAGCAATAGTGTATATTGCTTGAAATTCACGAAGTAATTGCGAGCATTAGCTGCAATCTATGTAAAAACACAATGTTAACTGATGCTTTTTCGTTGATAAACTCCCAAGTAGTTTTGAAAATAAACACTCTCCCAAGGTTTCTTTAGCCTCAGTTAGCACTAATTGCCACAAGGCCTGGGGCCGATTGTGGCACCGATCATCAGCTTCTTGTTGCCAAATTTAAGCTTCGATTGAGGAAAACGCAGAAAACTAGAAGGCCTTTCAGGTATGATCTGGATCAAATTCCATCAGAATATGCTTTGGAAGTCGGGAATCAATTTCAAGAATTAGACCTAGAAGACAGAGAGCCTGAAGAGATGTGGACTGATGTTCGTGATATAATACAAGAAGTTGCTACTAAGGTAGTTCCAAAGCAAAAGAAATGCAAGAAAGCAAACTGGTTATCTGAAGAGGCTTTGCAAATAGCTGAGGAAAGGAGGACGGCAAAAGTTATGGGGGAAAGAGAAAGATACAAGGTTCTCAATGTGGATTTTCAGAAAATAGCAAGGAGAGATAAGAATGCCTTCCTGAACATACAGTGCCAAGCAGTTGAGGACAACAGCCAATTGAGGAACACAAGAGCTCTGTATAAGACAAAGATATCAAAGAAAGCTTCTGTGCTAAGCTGGGCATGATAAAGGACAAACGAGACGGGGACCTCACTGAAGCCTCGGAGATAAAGAAGAGGTGGCAGGAATACACAGAAGAACTGTACAAGAAGGACCCGGATGTGCAAACCCAACATAAGACTGTTGTGATTACTGATCTCGAGCCGGGCATCCTGAAGAGTGAAGTTGAATGGGCCTTAGCCAGCCTTGCTAAGAACAAAACTAGCGGAATTGATGGCATTCCAGCTGAGTTGCCTCAAAACCTCGACGATGATGACGCTGTTAACATTCTGTATACATTATGTCAGCAAATTTGGACAACCCTGCAGTGGCCACAGGATTGGAGGAGGTCAGTTTACATCCCTATTCCAAAGATTGTTCCAACTACCGCACGATCCCACTTATTTCGCATGCTAGCAAGGTGATGTTGAAAATCCTAAAAGGTACGCTACAGCAGTATGTGGATCGGGAGCTTCCGGACGTGCAAGCTGGGTTTCGCAAGGGCAGAGGAACTAGAGACCAGATTGCCAACCTTCGCTGGATCATGGAAAAAGCAAGAGAGTTTCAGAAACCCATCTACTTCTGCTTTATTGATTATGCGAAAGCGTTTGACTGCGTAGATCACAGCAGATTGTGGCAAGCTCTCCAAGAGATGGGAGTTCCAATTCACCTCATCTGTCTCCTCAGGAACCTGTATGAAGGGCAAGAGGCCACAGTCAGAACTGTCCATGGTCTTACTTATTGGTTTCCGATTGAGAAAGGAGTGAGACAAGGCTGCATACTGTCACCCTGCCTATTTAACCTATATGCTGAGTGCATCATGAGGAAGGCCGGTCTGGATGAGTCTTCAGCTGGAGTGAAGATTGCTGAGAAATGTATCAACAGCCTTAGATATGCGGATGATACCACTTTAATGGCAGAAAGTGAAGTGGAACTCAAGAGACTTCTGATGCACGTACAAGAAGAGAGTGAGAAGTTTGGGCTTAAACTGAACATTAAAATGACAAAGATCATGGCATCTTGCCCTATCAAGTCCTGGAGCATCAAGGGACGAGAAGTGGAAGCTGTGAGAGATTTTCTCTTGGGCTCCAAGATTACCCCAGAAGGAGACTGTAGCCATGAAATTAGGAGACGCCTGCTTCTGGGAAAGAGAGCCACGGCTAGCCTTGACCGCCTAGTAAAGAGCAGAGACATTACACTGCCAACCAAGATCCGTATAACTCGTGCTATGGTCTTTCTAGTTGTGATGTATGGATGCGAGAGTTGGACTGCGAAGAAGGCTGACCGCCGAAAAATTGACGCGTTTGAATTGTGGTGCTGGCAGAGACTCTTGAGAGTTCCTTGGACGGCCAGAAGATCAGATCAGTCGATATTGTCAATCATAAACCCTGACTGCTCATTGGAGGATCAAATTCTAAAGTTAAAGCTCAGCTACTTTGGTCATCTGATGAGAGGAGAGGAGTCGCTGGAGAAAGATTTGATGTTGGGAAAGGTTGAGGGTCACCGGAGAAGGGGTAGGCAGCAAACGCGATGGTTAGATGGCATCCTCGAGGCGCTGCAGATGAAGTTACGTGATGTTAGGAAGATAGTGAGAGACCGGAAAGCGCGGCGTGATATGGTCCATAGGGTCACGAAGAGTCGGACACGACTGAACGATTTGACTGAACTGAGCACTAATTGGCTTCCTTCATACATATTTGTGATAAACAGTGAGCTCAGTTCACTACATGATAGAAAAACAGCGCAAAAGACGTGCACGGAGGAGAACAGACAGGACAAGCGCTGTGGCAGCGCTTGTCCTGTTTGTTCTTCTCCTCCGTGCACGTCTTTTGCGCTGTTTTTCTATCATGTCACCATACCAACTCGCCCAGATGTCTCTTCTTTTTCAGTTCACTACCTTTATCTGATTGCTATGTGAGCACATATTTTAGATCAGAAGTGCCTATGAGATCATAATGCTCACTAAACACATTGCCATATCCCAGTCAAACCTTTGGAACTAGTTGGCTTTCCTGCCTCTAAACAGAATAAAGCATTTAATTTCACTTGAAATAGTTGTTCCATTTTAACAGTCCAAATTGGGCAAAACTGACTGCCAGTTGGTTCCAAGGAGGCTGAAATGGTGTACAGCAGGCGTATTGAATTATGCGGTTGATACATCTTCCAGTGGATCAATGTATGACAGTTCACAACCAAAGAGTCTTTTCAGGGATGCTACAAAATCGACCAACAGCTACAGAAAAATGCCGGTGAGTACCGGAAAGATGCAACTGTCATATACTTTCAGTGATAATAGTAGTAAGCTGCTAGTCATAATCAGCGAGTGCTTGGCTCTCCATCCCAATATCTTTTGTGGTAATGATATGTGGTTACTACCTGACCTAAGTAGACATATTCACGTACCACTTCCAGTGCTTTATTGTAAACTGCTGTTCTTCTCGAGGCTACTGAACATTAGCTTAGCCTTCTGCATATTAATGTTTGTTTTTCCTGTCTAGGTCACTAATTGTTTTTTGCAATTCGCCCCACGTGTTGTGTAGCAAGGTAATGTTGCCAGCTAATTGCAGATTACTTAGGCATTCTCCATAAACCCTTACTACTAACTGCTCCCATTCCAAGTATCTGAATGCTTTCTCTAAGCAAGCTATGAATATTACTTGGAAGGTCATGTCTCCTTGCCTTTCACCTTTCCTTATGGAGAAATATGGTTGCTGGTCAGCCACTATACATATCTTCCAGTACTTTCATATGGCTCACCTACACCCTAATTTCTAATGATTGCTGAGGTTTCGACTGAGACATGCTTTCTCATAGTCAATGAATGCTATGTATGGGGGCTGGTTGCATTCCTAGCATTTTGCTTTCATCTGGTTGGTAGTATGGATATGATCATTGGTAGAGTACCCTAAAGCCTTCCAAAAACCTGCTTGATCTTTTGGTTGATTGAAGTGTAAGGTTGGCCTGGTTCTGTCACTGATTACCTTAGTAAGAACTTTGTACATAATGGATAGTAAGCTGATTGGCATGTAATTTTTTAAGTCTTTAGCATCCTCTTTCTTATGGATTAAAATAATGATAGCATTCGTCCAAAATATCGGTACCATCGATGTCACAAGACATTGTGTATAAAGGATGGCCAATTTTTCTAGGATGGTATCCCCAGCATCCTTCAACAAAGCTGTAGTTACCTGATCCTGTCCAGCTGCTTTCCCCTTTCTAAAACTTTCTTAACATCGTCCTTCACTATTGGCAGAATGTCTTATTGCTCTGCACTACTGCTAACCTCATTATTTTCCGGACCACTTGTGCTACCGTATAGGTTAGTATAGAACTTCTCGGCTACTTTGATTGCCTGGTCCATGTTAGTAAGGACATTGCCTGCCTTGTCCCTTAGTGTATTTATCTGATTTTTGTCTATGCCTAATTTCCCCTTTACCGTTTTAAGGATGCCCTCGTTCTTTAGAGCATGCTCAATTTTCCCCATGTTATACCTTCTTATGTTGGCCACTTTACGCTTATTGATTAGCTTTGATATCTCTGCCAGTTATATCCTCTCTGTTGGGTTGGAAACTTTCATACTTTGGTGTTTCTTAACCAAATCTTTTGTCTCCTTAGATAGTTTACCGGTATCCTCTCTAACTATCCTTCCGCCTTCTACCATGCACTCAGTAATGATGTCTATGAAATTACTGTTCATTGTTTCTACACCAAAGTGGTCTTCCTCAGTTAAAGCTAAATGCCTTCTGTAGCGAGATCCTCAATTCGCGTCGACCTTCCCTCTCACTGCTAAATTGTTGATAGACTTCTTCCTTACTAGCCTGTTCCGTTCGCTTTTCAAATCTAGTCTAATGCGAGACATTGCCATCTTGTGATCACTGCATTGCACCTTTGTGATTACCTCTATATCTTGCATAATGCCAGAGTTAGAACACAGTATAAAGTCAAATTTCATTTTCAATGTCTCTATTAGGGCTTCTCCCTGTCCACTTCTGGTTCTTCCATTTGCCGAAGAAGGCATTCATGATTAATTGAAGCATTAAGTCACCCAGCAGTATAGCATACTGCGTTTTTACTTTTCCCATTGCCGATTCTACATCTTAGAAGCTTTCGACTGCCTGGTCATCATGACTACATGTAGGCATGAAGTCCTGTAAACCTTCAGTTTATACTGCTTATTAAGCTTAATTATGATGCCTGCACCCTCATTAATGCTATAGAATTCATCTATGTTACCAGCTCTATGCTTATTGCCAAGGAACACTATTCCTAGTTCTCGTCTGTCCGGTAAACCTCGGCAATACATGCCCGCCCTTCAGTACAGTATATGCCTCATTTGACCTAACCTCACTAAGCCATACTACTTACTCAAAGGTGGCTCCTAAACTAGCCTCACTAGCTAGGGCTCTAGTGTTAAACATTGCCAGGGTCAGTTTTTAATGGCAGCCCGTCCGAAACCAGACATTAGCAGCCTCCGCCGCATTGCAGGTCTGGAGACTGAGGACTGGGAGTTTATCGGAGTATTCATGGGAGGTTGCGGCCAATTGCTACATAGGCTGGCCAGATCCTGTTCTGGTGAGGGAGTTTGTGTCCGGAGGTGTTAACCGGCATCAGGTAACACCCCAAACCTGTTTGCAATTCCATCGAGACGTGGAGTTTTTTAATCCAGTGCAGTATTACACGGCACTGTGATTTGAACCATGGTCCTCTTGCATGTAAGGTTGATGTTCTAATCCAATGTAATCATCCTTAATCTAATGTAATCTGTCCTTCACTGTACTTTGCAAAATACAACTTAATTTGCCATAATGCAGCATGGGCATTGTTAATTCAAAGCACTCTGCCTTAATTCAACTTAATCACCATAATCATTCTAATGCACCCTAATTCATCTTAACGACCTTAAACCAATGTATTCTGCCCAAATCCCCTTTAATCCAATGTAATCTGCTCCAATGCAACTTAATCATTATACTGCATTTTAGTCCATCCTTAATCAAACATCAAACGTGAACTAGGTGGTATCTGGCACATGGCATGGTCATGCACCGATTTGTTGATGGGTTGTATTATGCAACAGTAGTTATACTACATGCAGCTGCCAATGTGGGCTGTTTATTTGAGACTGGGGCTGCTCCTAGTCCATGCAAGTACACTCATACATGGTTTGGACTCTGTCTGTGCCGGGTGCTGGTGCTTGAAAATGTGGCAGCTTAGGACTGTATGCTACAAGTAAAAACTGACAGAATGTTCACAAAATTTGTGTAATGTATCACATAGCTTTATCTCTTTACAGTTTTTCTGGGGTTACGACATGCTACATCAGTTTTCTAAGTTGCCTTTGACGATGTCATGAATTGCAAGTTACAACATACTATGCCACTTTGCAACTCATCTTGATCACGTGACTTGATGATGTCATCAATTTCTAGGCACAACATACTATACCACTCTGCAAGTCATACTTAGACATATCACTTAATGGCATCATTAATTTTCAGTTATATCATACTACACCACATTGCCAATCATTTTTGGTCATGTGACACTCATCTCATAAGGCACGACTTAGGTGTCCAGCAAGAAGGGTGAGACATATTGTACCTTTCCTATACACAAATTTGCGATATAGAAGGGTGCCTGTGTACTGTGCGATGTCAGTGCATGTCAAAGAACCCCAAGTGGTTTAACTTTCCGGAGCCCTCCACTACACCGTTTTGCATAGCTTGAGTTGCTTTGGGACGTGAAACTTCATAATCAAAACCAAACCTATTCACATAGCACAATTTAGTATGCTCATATTGATGCAACTGATGCAAATTGATGCAGTAAGGCTTGTCCCAGAAACAGTCCTTGTGCATCCACTTCGTCCTTCTCTTTCGCATGCGCAACCCCGCGCGGTGCAGCGTAATTGACGTAACATGTATGCAATATTAAGTGTATGTCAAATTCAAGTGCTTATAAAGCAACTTGTATTAAATGCAGGTTGTAAACAATATCTCGAACAGTTTCTTGGAGGCAATGAAAATGTTCAAAGGAAGCATGCCTCTTCGGGGCATGTAAATTTAATGTTATACATCATTAGCATATCTACATCCACTGCAGGACAAAGGCCTCTACTGTGTCTGAAATTAACCCTGTCCAGTGTCAACTGCATTCATTTAGAAGTCAAAACCATTGGATATCCTGCCTTAGCATTACTTGTCTTGCCTACCTCCTTAATCTTACTAGCATATCATTACCTCCACTCCTGCTCATTCACTAGCCCACTAGGCTCTCTTCCTACCTTTGACCATTACCCTGTCATTTTACTTTTCATAGCTTACTGTTCTATCTTGGATTCAATTTCAAGTCTGTGTCATCCTACAAGTTTCTACCTTATTAGTGCACACAAGCAAGATATCATACTTGCCTTTTGAGGAATACTGGCTACCTGCTAATCCTGACTCAGAAGGAATACACTTGTTAAATGCAGTACACTAGCATTACAATAAAGGTGCAACTCACAATAGGACTCTTCCATATTTTAGACACATGGCAAGATCATCACAAGTACCGTCTTTGCCAAAAGTAACCGGGCTGCGGAGTCTGCTTGTCAGCCACGTAATGGAGCCTTTAAGGCACCCTTAAAGGCAGAGGTCTTAAAAGCTAAGTACAAGGGCTGTTCTTACTAATGACACGATTTAAGGTTTGATAGGTGCCGTGAAGACTCTTTTACAAGGCTGAGAAGGAAACCGTCCAGCCTGGTTACTTTTGGCAAAGAAGGTACATCTTTAAAAAGACGGTACATTTTTAAAGCTGTGTGATGTGTCTACACATGCTTAATAAAATAAGCATTTCTTTTTTCAATGCTACATATATATATATAAACTTTTTTTCTATTCTAACCATCAATAAAAGTAAACTGGATGGTCTTCACACTTCATGCAACAGCTTAGAAAGTTTTAGTGACCTTCCTTACAAGGTGCTGCTGATACCCACATTTTCCATAGGCAACTTCATTAAGGCAAGCCACAGACCTAGATGCCCATATATACCCTTACTAATGAAGGCCACTGCAAGAGTTGGGGATGTAGATTAATTTTGATTCATACAAAATATTTGGTGGGTTTTGTTTTAGCATTTTCAAATGACTTGGAACTATACTTAAGAGTTAGGGTGCTATATTCAGTATGCCATAGTTATTGTTTAGACCAATTGTACTGCATTCAGAACTCTGATATTGTTTTAGCAACCATTATTATTACCTTTTCAATCAGAATGTCGGTCTTTTGTTAAAATACTCGTAATGGTCTAGTCAACTTGTTTTCTATCGTTAACGTGTTGCTGTTGAGCTCCTGGAGACTTGTACTTTGCCTGAAAAAGTAGGCTTCTGGAGCACATATTTTTGCTTTAAACCTGTCACTACAGGAGCACTTCAGCAAAAAAGTGGGACGTCTAAAACAAGTTTTTGAGCCACACTTAGAGCAGAAAATATGCACTTTGGAAAAGCTACGGAGCAGAAAATATACATTCTGTAGGAGCAGGAATGTACATTTTGTGGAAGCAATACCAGCATTTCGGAGCTCTTGAGAGCATGTGGTCGAAAATCCATTAAAACCATAAGGGCCTCTTCGCATATGCTACACAGAGAAGTGGTGCCTGCTTATAAACACCCCATCACCATACGTAACTGCACGGACTGTGCAGATCGGCGCACATATAGAAGCAGCACATGGATGCAATTAAGCGATGGGAATAGGCGTAGAAGTTGGAACCAGTGGTGCCATCCCTAAGCAAAAGCAAAACACTACCATAAAATTCAAAGCAACACCCCTCCCTCCCTCTGCGCAAGTCGAAATCACCAGCAAAGTGAGGGGCATATATATCCCAGAACTCCACCGAAATTCAAAATGGCAATGACAAAATTATCCCACCAGAAAAGGAAAAAGAAAAGCGTAGTGCACATTGATTTTAAATTTTAGCTATCTCTGCGCGATACCAGCTCACTGCCGAGTGTTCTCGTTACGCCACCAGCGACGACGTTTATCTCTCGGCACGATTTAAGTAGCGATCATATTCTCCAGGTACATTCGATCACCAGTCCTGGACTGTCGGGGACTACTTGCTGACATCTGTCCGGTGTTCGATTTTCCTCATGCAGCCCAGAAGCCCCGACAACCAGTAAAGCTCCTGGGCCGGCGGCCATATTAAGTTAGACTCCGAGCGCATTCTGAGTACTTTTCGTGTTCCTGCCCAGACGGCCATTGACAGACGACCGACAGACGTCCTTATTCGGAGGTTCGGACGTCCGACAGAAATCCAATTAGGTTCAACATACGTACAGTGGACATCCATCGGACTATCATTTGTGGATTCGGATAGTGCCCCACAGACAGCCGGAAGCAGACATTCGGACGTTTTCCAGAACTTGTTCGTATGGCTTGCTATTGGTGTAAAAACTTGCCAATAATATTCGCGTAAAGCTCGGCAAGCATGTGCCTTGGAAATTTCAGTCACATACTAGTACTCAATGCCTTTGTCGTGAGAGTAAAGCAGACAACAGAATATGCAGCGGGTGTTCGAGTTTCCTGTTGTCTGCTTTACTTTAGCACAACAAAGCACTGAACAGGAGTGTGCAATTAAAACTTCCATCCAAGAGGCACATACGCTAGCTAATGCGTGGTTGTAAAAACTGTATAAACAGAATGCAGTAAAACAATATCCATGTTAACACTGCATGCAAAAATAGACAAAATGACATGGTAAAAAGCAGGCCAACTGGAGTACTAAGAATCTACTTGAATAAGTTTTAAAATTATCCTTGGCCGTGACAGCTCTTGGGAGGAGATGGAGGAGGAAAAGGTATTTATTGAAACCTAATACTTGGGAACTAGTGAGCAGATGATTCCAGGCCGGGATTCCAGGCGCCGCTACTATCCTGCTCATTCACTCGATCAGCTGTTGCTGGTCTTCCATGTCTAAGCTGGAAAGAGCAGGTTGGGCTCCTCCTGCAAAAGGGAGATTAAAATTCAAGTTATCTGTGCTGAACTTTGATTAGATATCTCCAAGGGCAACTGCCAGTTTCTCTCAATTGCTTTTTCCAGATGCCACGAGGGATCCGCGAAAGATCCGTGCACGGAGGTAGTTACAAGTGAAGCAGAAAGCATAATAACGGAGGCTGAGCCCCAAAAAATGACGAGGAGGAGGTCGAGAAAGAAAAGTATGAAAAAGAGATTTAACACTAGGATCAGCTACATAAACATGCAAGGAGGTAGGAAAAGAGCGAAATGGCTAGAGAAAATAGCAGTTGAAGGATGACAAAATAGGTGTGTACGCTCTATGCGAGACTCATCTCAGGGATCTAGAAGATCCGCCATTTATAAAACCCTAGTAGCACATTATGTTTCTGTAACATTGCAGCAACATTGTCAATGTTGTACAATGTTGCGATAACATTGGACTACATTTATCCAACATAATGCGAAAACTTTGAACATTCGATAACGTTGCTGCAATGTTAACAAGTAACATGCTGGCAATGTTGCTCTAAAGTGGTCTTTCCACATTGCAGCAATATTGTCAAATGATATATAAGTGTTGAACCACATATGATGACATTACTATAACATTTACTTTATTGGCTAACTGTCGTTTTTTCAGACTATTTCTGCAGCCCAAACAGAAAAGCCGGTATTGTCACTTCCCCGCATGACAATGTTTATTTATTTTTTAGTTTGAGTGCAACCTTGCATGTCATGTGCATGCGATGAACAGTACAAGTGTACTGAACTATGTTACACTGAGATAGAAATATATATATATATATGCAATATATTTAGACTGCTGAGATTGCATTATCTTTCAATTAAACATGCAGACTAAAAGTATAACTACTGAAGAAATTTAGTTCTGTTTTCACTAATGCCCAGCAGCCTAATGGTCATGAAGATCATCGCGAATCCAAATCAAGTCGAAATCGCGGCCGCGCCGAGAGCCATTCCTGGCCCCTGAACTTGCAGAGAGCCGGCTCCGTGAACAGGAGGATGCGGTGATTCTCGCGACGGATGTGGCGTCAAATAACTTTTAGTATTTGCTTTTTTCTGGAAATAAGCCTCAAATGCCTCAAACCCAGATTAAGGTGGCTAGCCACCCTACCCAGATCCAATTTCCCCGTTTCACAGCGCCCGAGCCACCCGAGCAAAAGCTGGCGCGCTTTTCGGGCAACGGGTGCTCGCGCCTTGCGAGCCCTAGGTCGCTTTTCATGCGTCGGCTTGTTGTAGTTTGCGGGGCATCATCCCGATAGATGCAAATTCGGTGAAAATCTAATTCAGTTCGTGGATTGTTGCCCTAAATTAACAGCGCAGCCTTCCGTCCTGTCCCTGGCCTGTCTGCAGCCTCCGACTACGGTGAGTCATACGCGAATGATGGTGTTTCGTACATGCCCGCGAGCTCTAGGTAAAGCATTTGTCGGCGTTCTGCTACCGTCTTGCAGTTTTTTTTAACGAGTTTTTACACGGCAGTGCAGCTATGCGGTAGTCACAATTACTGACGCGGCGCAATCACGCGACAGTCTCCGGGCGATGGCGTCGATCCCGTTTCTTCGCGCTTGAAACAACCGTTGCTGCTGCTGTGCACCGATCGGTCGCCGGTTGCTGTTGTCTTCGGGGTGCGCTGGGGTATTGGGACGTACGCGGCGACTTACAGATGATGTGAAACTATTTGCGAGTCGACAGTCACGGAAGTTTGTAATTTGCTTTTTTTTTTTTTTAAGATTCTCCGTTTGTGGCCTAGTTTGTTTGGGCAGTAGCAGGCATTTTGATGTGCGCCAGCGTGAACGCGCTGGTTTATGATCAGGAGGTTTTATTGCCTTCCTCGCAGCTTCAGCAGATAGAGTGGCTGGGCCCATAGAAACGGTCGTGCTTCTGTCAAAAATCTCGTAAGGTATTCATCCATGCGGCCCATACGTGGTGCTGCAGTGCAAGAGGTCAGCTTCTTTACAGTGTCGACGAAGTGTTAAAGAAGGGGAGTTGCTGGCTAGCTGAGAGGTAGTATAAATGTAAACTGGCCCAGTGCGAAATGAGCCCCGGAGAGAAACGAGCCTACTGCTCAGCATGAAATTGCTACAAGATACGGGCGTATACCCGCACGAATTTATTGTGCTTATATGCTGACACGTTCCACTGTCGAGTACTCACATCGGTGCATGCAGCAATGAGGGTGACTTCGGCTATTATAGGTTCTTGCCCATGAGAGTATCTGCCCTTTTACTACCAAAATAACTGCATTGGTAGAACTCGCTGAGCTTGTTTATATAGATTTAACACTTCAGGTGCATGTCTCTACCGCAGAGTTCCCTAATATATATCTTTTGCCTGCTCCAACAGCGTCATCACTTTGAGAAAACTGGGAATGATAGCAGAAACAATGCCCCCATAAATAGTGGGCAGTGCTTGGCTTCGAGCTGCTGTCAAGGCCATTGACAGCTTATTTGAAAACAAAGCAATAATTAACCTGAGGTGGTACGTTTTGTTGAGGAGAGTGAGGCACCATTGCATGTACAGCCTTTGTCAAAAGTGTAGAGCCCGGGGGGTCCACTTCTGAGCCGAATAGTGGCACTGATGTAGAATTAGTTGAGGCCTTTCCCACTGAAGGGGGCAGGACAAAAAATCTTCTTGCCATCAACAAAGTTGGAATACCGGAAATTCATTGCAAGCCGCAGGAACTGGCCCAGAAGCAGACCCCCTGGGCTCTACACTTTTGACAAAGACTGTACCTCGCAATCCTGTCAAAGAGCTTGGCAGTTGCTGCTATAAGCACTCTTCATTACAATTCCATGCAAGCCGCGGCATATTCCGCACTTACTGCACACTTGATTTAACTTAGTCTCTTTGTTGCTATTTCAGTGTTTTGCAAGTGTGCTAAATATTTGTATTTGTGCTAGCATTGACTGCCAGTCTCGTTACTGCCTTTTTCCTTCTGTGGCAGGCACTCTCACTTGCTTTACTCGAATCAAATTCTACTGTGAGTGAGTTCGCTAAATTTATGCAAACTAAATGTAATTGCTGTATTACTCTCATTTATTTACATTTACAGAGGCAAGGAATACTCGGGGCCGACATACGAGTTTCCTCCACCAGTTGGATTCCGCCGCTACCTCAGTAGTGCAGTGAGCTGTAACTGGTGTGACCAAATGGATACTCACACTCCTTCTACTGGTTTAGAGCGTGCTCCTAGTTAAGTCTAAAATACCTTGCTTGCAATGTATTTAATCTTGTTGTGTAATATTGTCGCCCTTGCATTTGCTGATATGTTATTATTTGGAAAGCATTCAGAGTGGTTTTGGACGCATGATTTGCAGTGGCGGGAGGTGGAGAAGCACAAATGTGTGACTGCAATTTTTTGCCTCTCTAGCTTTCAGCCTTTAGAATTAAAACAACAGATTGATATGTGAACAGGCCTGGCATGGATTAAAGAGTTTGTCATATACAACAACACTTGACCCTTGCGGGGATAACACAGCTGTGGTTATCTGAGCAAAAGTTCTCTGTATGTGATGGTGTCCGAAACATGGCATTGTCTTAAGTAACTTGGCATGGATTCGGCCACTTCTTGCACTCTCTTGACAGAATCTATTGTAATGTGTGCTAGGCGACATGCCTTCCGATCTGTTGTATGTCTGCAGCAGTTGCCTTGATGTATCAAGATGGGGTGGTTGTTGCGAGTTGGAAATTCCTATTCTCCCGACTACACCAATAAAATGCAGTGAATGCAAATACCAGGAACCAATGTGTTATGTGGTTCATTGTGGAGGCTTGCCATTCTCTTAACTTTGCCAAATTGCTAGAAACATTATTTTTAAGCCCGGTCTTCTTTTGCTCATAGCACAACTCATTTCGTGCATTTGTCAACTTTTTGTGGTTTATAGTTGGCACATTTTGCAGAGGGTGACAAAATTTGAGCTGGTGTGCCACGAAGGTTAAATATCTGTTTATTGAACTCTTCTCGGGAAGCTACATGCAAATCCTGCCTAATGTGGCTGTGAGGGCTTCGCACTTGATTGATGTACCGGCACTTTACTTGTGGCAGCTGGTCTACATTGTACAGGACTGCCACTTTGAGGAGCACCAGCACTGCTATGAAGCAGATTCACAGCATTGTTCCTGGTGGAAGCAAACCACTGTAGATGTTGCCCTCATTTCAATGCAGCTTCAGCCAGTGAAGTTTCACAATGCCCGTGTTGGACAAACAAGAGGCCTATGAACTCTAGCATTCCGCTTAGTCATTTCTTCCAAACATCCGTCAAAACAAGCAACCTGTTGGGTTTCCCCAAAATCCCTGTACAATCATATTTATTTTTATTTTTACAAATAGTTTGTATCATAAGCTGAAGAGCCTTCACTCAAGTATACACTAGGTTCCTATCTACGTGAAAACTACACGCTTGTGTGCCAGTGCCAGCAGATCGTTGCTAACAATTGTGGACACCCTCCTAAACAGAGATAAAACTGAGAACATGCAGCGATCATGTGTACATACTCAAAAGCAAGTGGGTACGGAAACTGTGTGCACCTTTGGCCACTAGTTGGCATTACAGGTGGTTGTAGTACCTGAATCGCTAAAAGCTGAAATCGGAGCTTCTTCTGACTGACTCTTCTGGCTTCTTTGCTGCTAGTGCGATAAAAAAAATCTGTAGCTGAAGTTGCTGAATCACGCAATTTCAGTGTTTTTTGTTGTGCAACCTGACATGAACATTTCTCCATCTAAGCTGCCACCATTCTTCAGATAAAGATTGCTTGTGTGTCACTACTTGGTGCGATATATGTCAGGGATACACATAAGCTCTGCATTTAAGCGTATGATGCAACATTGTTAACAGCTATAGTCGGCAGCTGCACTTTGGAGTCTTCTGCATATTGATTTTCAAGCCTACCTTTCTACTTTTCCTGTCTAGGTCATCAATCATTATTTGCAGTTCATCCCCGAGTTGCTTAGCAAGGCAATGTCATCAGCATATTGCAGATTACTGAGGTATTCTCCATCTACCCTTATCCATAACTGCTCCCATTCCAAGTCTCTGAATACTTCCTCTAAGCAAGCTGTGAATAGTACTGGGGAGATTGTCTCCTTGCCTAACACCTTTCTTTATGGGAATTTGTTACTTTCTTTATGCAGAACTACGGTTGCTGTGCAGCCACTATATATATCTTCCAGCACTTTCACGTACGGCTCCTCTACCCCCTGATTTAGCAATGCCTGCATCACCGCCGAGGTTTCAACTGAGTCAAATGCTTTTTCGTAATCAATGAATGCTATATATAAGGGCTGGTTATATTCCGAGCATTTTTCTATCACCTGATTGATGGTATGGATATGATCGATAGTAGAGTACCGTTTGTGAAACCCTGCTTGATCCTTTGCTTGATTGCAGTCTAAGGTTGCCCTGATTCTATTAGCAATTACCTTAGTAAACACCTTATACGTAACAGACAGTAAGCTGATTGGTCTGTAATTTTTAAGGTCCTTAGCATCCCCTTCTTATGAATGAGGATAATGTTTGCATTCTTCCATGGTTCCGGTACCGTCGATGACACCAGGCACTGCTTATACAGGGTATACAGGACGTATAATTAAGTTATGCTTTGGTTAAGGCTTGTGGCATTTGTGGCGCTCTTGGATAATGAATCTGGCAACACCGAAGCTTTTTTTGCTGCTCTAACTTGTGGCTGGAAGGACTAATGCGTTCGTAGCAAGAAGAGCAAGTTTTATATAGACGACTTACTTGCTTTTCTACTCACTCTGAGGAAAAGGTTGATTTTGTGGCCAAGTACAGTAGAACCTCGTTGATATGTTTCTGGTTCATACGATTTCCCGTTATTGTAATAAAATCTTGAGGATATACAAAAGGCAGAAAAATGCTCATTTCTTAAACTACAGCTTGCAAATGAAGAAGTTTTTTTTTAGCCTCAACTCCTTCAGCACCATGTAATTTGTTTATTAAATGAAATATTTACACAATCTTGCTATTAGATAATACTAAAATGCAGGTATTTAGATGCTCAATTAAATAAATGCCCATGGTTTTGTTTTGGCTTCATACATAACATAAAAAAACTTTTTCTCCGAAATTTGCAGAAAAAGAAAAGGGGGCATGAATATCAAAATAAGACAGCAAGAAAAATAATTCAGAATACTAAAAATATGCTACACTGCCTCTTTTATTACTAGTAAAGATATGGTGCACCTATCGGCAGATTTCTTTTTTTCTAGTGCTGTTCGGAAGCAGTGGTCATACTTGACTTCCTGCAGCAGTTGTTGAGAGTCTCATGTACCTATTCTCCAAATCACACTAACAAAATGCAGCGAAACCCAACTGCCAAGGAAGTAATAATTTACGTTCTGAAGTTCATTTTGAAGGTGTGCTGTTCTCTCAGAGATATAGCTAAGTTGCTGAAAACACCCATTTTGAAGCTTGGCCTTCCTCTACTCATTTTACAGTTTATAGCATTGGCATTTCCAAACCTTTCAGGATTTGACTGGATTATTTGGTGACATGTTTTCCAGAAGGTGGGAGAGTTTGCCATCAAATTTGAAAATCTGCAATAGGAGCTTGGTGTTCAAACTCCACTCGATTTGCTTGAAGAAGTTCCACACTTCAAGTTCTGGAGAAGCCATATCAAGTAGTACCAAGATTTCATTGCTGCTGAAACCCAGCGAATGGAAACAGGACAGTGGGAACACAAAATGAGCACGTGTAACTGACCAAGAGTGATCAGAGATTGAAACTAAGCTTTTCTTGGCCACTAGCTGAAGTTCGAGGCTGACATTTGACTGATTCATCATCTGAGCTGAACTGAGAGCTAGTAAAATTGTCTTCAAGAGACTTCGCTACTGCTCTCATAAAAAGAAAACTATAGTAGAAGCAGCAGAATCGTGTGAATGGCGCCAAAGACCTCTTTATTTCGAGTAATTTTTTAAATGTCACACTGTGCCAGAAAGAAGAAAAAAAAATAAAAAAAATAAACAAGCTGCACACACAGAAACTATGGTTGTCACAATAGCCCCACTGCGGTAGTGCAGTGGTTAAGATGCTAGATTACTGTGCCGCTGCACACACAGAAACTATGGTTGTCACAATAGCCCCACTGCGGTAGTGCAGTGGTTAAGATGCTAGATTACTGTGCCGGAGTACTCATGTCCGAACCCGATCGCTGGCGGCTGCTTTCGATGCAAACGAAGTGGCACCCATGTGCTGTGTGATGTCAGCGCGCGTTAAAGATCCCTAGGTGGTCAAAATTACTCCATAGACCTCCACTACGGCACCCATTTCTGTCTTTCCACTTTGACTCCCTCCTCCCTTCCCTTACGGCATAGTTCAGGTGCCCACAGAAACAAGTGACAGATTCTGTGCCTTTCCATTCGTGTGAACTAGTTACTATAATTACTTTTGTCATACTATCTGCCTAAATGGGGTTACATGTTCCAAACACGAAAATTTACGTCTGCCAGTGTGTGAGAACCATCATTCATATATGAATGATTGGCTTAAAGCGGTCCTGAAAGGTATAAGCCCTAATCCCTTAATTTGTGCCGGTATTATCTCACATAATCATCAGCATACAACCATAATCTACCACATTGTGCCCAAGACCACCCAACATGGGTATAAAGCTCTGTTTTAATCAAGCTGTATGAATGTGGAGTAGCATGTCTGATACTAGATCCAAGGGTCTCTGAGGGTTCTATTCCACCTCACCCTCTCACCTCAAAGGAGCTGCCTGAGTTAGCAGCTCCAGATAGCATCGTCCTCTCTTTTCTCGACCCTTTGTCTCTTTTGCGCTTTTCCACAATATGAGCTCCAGCCAGTTCGGCCATATCATGTGGCCTCATGACATTGCAGAACCAGACAACCAATCAGTGCATGGCCATGTCACCTGCCAAAGGCATGGTTGTGATTTTTCTCAAGGGTGACGCCTTTTACGCTACCGCAATAAAGCAACCATTCTACAATAAGTCACTTCTTGTGGAGCACTTTTCACTACTGCTGCTGCATTGTATGATATGGGCAGTTCAAATTATGTCCCTTCTGTAAAGAGCAGTTTGTTTGCACAGCCTCCTATCCGATGTGGATGTAGGCTACAATCCACCACACAACAGCGGCAGGGCAGACACATTAAAAAACATGGCAGCCCTTACAAAAGCCAGCTGCTCCTTCAGCTGATAGAAAGTCCAAGATTTTCCCAGTTCTATTATCTTGTAGGCAATGGACAGTAACCCGATCAGTTTAAGTTTGCAAGTGCTTGACAGCCCCTTTCTTATAGATCATGGCACTGTTAGGATCCTTCCAAGATTTCAATACACTTGAGGTCGTGAGGCACTACACACACAAAGCAAGCAGTTTTTCTAGCACAATCTCCCTACCACTCTACAAAGATCTGCAGTTGCCTGTCCATACCAGCCGATTTCCCTCTTTGCATTGCTTCTAAGGCTTTTTTACTTCCTCCATGACCAGCATGACGTACAACCTGCTCACATTACTGCCCGTCATCCTGACTGCTTCAGCTGCTGCTGTGACTGCTTCAGGGCAATGTCATCAGCAAATTGCAGATTACTGAGGTATTCTCCATCTACCCTTATCCCTGAAGGCATGTCACCTAGCACATAGTACAATAGATGCTGTCAAGAGAGTACAAGAAGTGGCCGATTCCATGCCAAGTTACCTAAGACAATGCCATGTTTTAGACCATCACACACGGATAACTTTTTCTCGGAGAACCACAGCTGTGTTACCTCCACAAGGGATCAAGTTTTCTTCTATATGACAAACTCTCCGAAAAATGTCAGGCCTGTTCAGGTATTAATCTGTTACTTTAATTGCTAGACTGGCAAAAAATTGCAGTCAGACATTTGTGCTTCCCACCTCCCCCCATTGCAAATCATGTGTTCCAAACCACCCAGAATGATTTTCAAATAATAGCATATCAGCAAATGCAAGGATGACAATATTACACAAGATTAAATACATTGCAAGCAAGGTATTTTAAGCTTAACTGGGAGCACGCTCTAAACCTGTGGAAGCAGTGAGAGTATCCATTTGGTCACACCGGTCGCAGCTCACTGCACTACTGAGGTGGCGGTGTAATCGAACTGGCGGAGGAAACTCGTTCGTCGGCACCAAGAATTCGTTGCCTCTGCAAATGTAAGTAAATGAGAGTAATACTGCAATTACATTTAGTTTGCATAAATTCAGCAAACTCACTCACAATAGAATTTGGTTCGAGTAAAGCAAGTGAGAGTGCCTGCTGCAGAAGGAAAAAGGTAGCAACGAGACTGGCAGTCAATGCTAGCACAAATACAAATATTTAGCACACTTACAAAACACTGAAATAGCAACAAAGAGAATCTAAGTTAAATCACTTGTGCAGTAAGTGCCCAATATGCTGCGGCTTGCATGGAACTGCAATGGAGAGTAATTATAGCAGCAACTGCCAAGCTCTTTGACAGGATTACGAGGTACTCGCAATGGTGCCTCACTCTCCCACAAAACATGCCAGCTCAGATTAATTATTGCTCTGTTTTCAAATAAGCTGTCAATGGCCTTGGCAGCAGCTTGAAGCCAAGCACTGCCAACTATTTATGTTGGAGCAGGCAAAAGATATATATATGTTAGGGAACTCTGCAGTAGCAACATGCATCCAAAGTATTAAATCTATATAAACAAGCTCAGTGAGTTCCACCAATGCAGTTATTTCGGCAGTAAAAGGACAAATATTGTCACAGGCATGAGCCTATGCGAGCTGAGGAGCAATGAAGTCACCCTCATTGCTGCATACACCGAAATAAGTGAGTACTTGACAGTGGAAGGTCTGAGCAAATAAGCCCATGAATTCGGTCATGTATATAACCATACTTTTGTAGCCATTCCATGCTGTGCAGTAGGCTTGTTGCACTTCGAGGCTCATTCCGCACAGGGCCAACTTACGTTTAAACCATCTCTCAGCTGGTCAGCAACCCCCCTTTTAGCAGTCCGCAGATATTACTCATGTATTGCGGCACTACCACGTATGGTCTGTACAGATGAGTGCCACTTACCTTGCAACAGTTTTCCGAAAGAAGCCCGACATTTTCTATGGGCCGAGCCGCTCCATCGGTTGAAGCTGCGAGGAAGGCAATAAAACCTCCCGATTATAAACCAGCCCGTTCATGCTGGCTAAACATTTCGACAGATTTGCCTGTCGGGTTTTATAAAATAAAAGTGTTGGTTGGAGAAATTTCAAGTTTTTATTTAGTTCATGCTGGCGCACGCAAAAATGCCTTTGTCACAAACCCCCGCCTTTACGGTCAAAAGAGGTGCGGGATCCTCTTTACGATTACTCGTCGTTCCTCTATGAGGGTTGTGAACACATTTAAAAGTTAGGCCGGTCAACCCGTGAAGCACGTGTGTCGGTGTGTGATTGAGGAATAAGTACAAATAGGTCACTTTCTTTTACAAACAATTGAAGGTTTATAAATAGCAGACCAAAATTACACTAATAATAATAGAGTACAATGAAAGAGAATACAACGCCACGACAAGATATTGATAAAGACGAAGAAATAAATGATAAGAGAAAAAAAAATAACCCGACAATGAACAAAACACTGTGATAAAAATATGAAGACTATAAAGATAATAAAGCAGGTATTTCAGATATTATAAGTATGAGCAAAAGTTACATAAGAACACAGCGTAAAATACTACTAAGTCAGGTCAAAAGTTAACAAAGCGAAAATAATGTTCGATTGAACAACAGTCCGTGGCGAATGAAATTCTTACGTCTTCTTGTTTGCTGAGGTGTCGAAGGCTGTGTTGCTCGGTAGCGGCGGCCGTACAGGTGCAGAGGACGATGCGTCGATCGCGGGCTCGAAGAAACACAATACGCTTTCGGAGCACCGCGGAGTGGCCGGAAGTTTGAATCTTCCCAAACGCACTGGTGAGGGCGTGCTGCTGTCGGTTATTTTATACCCTCGGCCGACTATGCAGCAGCCGCGTCAAGGACAGGCGGTCGCTGCCCCATCGGCTTGTCGAATCTTGTCCAGAGGAGCGACGGAGTCCCGTGAATTTCGCTCTATATTCCAGCCATAAGCTCCCGCATCTTCCGCTGTATAATAGGTGAGGCAGCTTGTGACAGCCTTATACTGCCCAAACAAATATAAGCTAACTCAGAAATAGTTTTACGCTATCTTTTAGTCGCCTCATATGTCCCAATACTCCAGTGCATCCGGAAGACAACAGCAACCGGCGACCGATCGGTGCACAGCAGCAGGAATGGAAGTTGTTCCAAGCGCAATGAAACGAGATCGTGGACGCCATTACGCAGTCTCCTCGTCTCCTCACGCCTTCGCCCGGAGACTGTCGCGCGATTACAACGCATGCTTGCGCTGCCGTGCAAAAATTCGTTAAAGAAGCTGCAAGGAAGGCGATGGCAGAAAGACGACAAATGCTTTACTTAGAGTTCGCGGGCATGTATGTACGACTCACCGCAGTTAGAAGGCTGCAAGTAAGACTGCACCGAGGGCTGCGCCCTTGAATTTACGGTTATAATCCACGAACTGAATCCGCATATCACCGAGTTTGCATCTACCGGGATGATGGCCCACAAACTGCAACAGACCGACGCATGAAAGACAACCTAGGGTGCCTAGGGCTCGCAAAGCGCGAATGCTCGTTGTCTGAAAAGCGCGCCAGCCTTCCTCCTTTGGGCCCCCAGTTGCCCCAGTGAGCATCTGGGTTTGAGGCTTACTTCCAGTGTTGCCAAATGTCGACGAGCAAAAGTAGCTAGATGGCAGCGTGAAAGTAGCTAAAAGTAGCTAAAAAATCAAGCAAGGAGCTAAAAGTAGCTAGATTTTTTTCTTAAGAAATTTTATTATATATTTTGCATATATAACGAATTTATAGGCAGCTCTATTATTGTAAAAATAAACACAGCTATCAAGATATTGCAGGCGACTACGCATGACAAGTGCTAACTAACGAATAACGAATGATGAATGTGCTCAGGTTTCGATTCCGATAATTTAGGCAGACGATTTCGCAAAGCGTTCAGGCTTGCGCGCTAAGAAAAGACGAGGTGCGAATGCATCACTGCTCTGTAAACATGTAAAGGATGGTCGTTTATCTACTTTTTGCACGTACACAGAGAGTTACGAAAGGTTTAATGACTGTCCAGGCGATATCTTCAGTCCGCGACTCGGCGTAACTCGGACCGGTGGGCCTCATATGGCCTCCTTTATCCGCTCGGTGCTGACCGCGCATGATCCGCAGAGAGAGTCGAATCAGACAGTCGATTCCAGGTAGCCGTGCAAAGAACGTTAAGAGTTTAAATAATAGGAATGCGTACACACGTGCATAATAGTGTACCGCGAGCACGACTTCGATGCTCATCGGAGCCCCAGCGCTGCGTGATAGGCGACACCCGTCGGAAGCTGCGCCGCCGCATCAGCCGCATCGCCTCGCCTCTTTACTTTGTGAGCTATTTTTTTCTTTTTCCCATTGAGGCGGACATGAAGGAAGCTCATGGAGGCAGAGGCGGCGAGGCATACCAACACCCTTTAAGTGGCGCCTTGTATTGCATCCTCCTCTCTCTTTTCAAGTGTTTCCTTCTTTCTCGCAAGATATCTTTGTCTGGTTTGCGTCTTGTTTAAAAACTACCAGATGACGCTATATGCCTGACGTCAGTTTCATCATGTGTAGCATGATGTGTAGCGTCTGTGGGAAGATTTTTCACGCCAGAATCGTAATTTTCCGAAATGTAGCCAGATTTAAGCTAGATTTCACTAAAATAGCTAGATTTGTAGCTAGATTTTGAAGAAAAGAGCTAAAACAGCTACTCGTAGCTAAACTACCTTTCTTGGTAGCTAGTTGAGTCCAAAAGTCGCTAAATCTAGCTACAAAGTAGCTAAATTGGCAACACTGCTTACTTCTAGAAAAAAACAAGCACTAAAAGCCTAAAAGCTATTTGACGTCACATCCGTCCAGACATATCCTCCTTTCCACTTTGGTCCTGGGCGCGCATGCGCAGTTCACGGAGCCGGCTCTGTGCAAGTCAGGTCCGAGCATGGAGGAAGAAAAAAACTTCTTCTTTTTCTTTTCTTCCTCCATGGGTCCGAGGTACAGTGAACTAGAATATTTTCCAGTGGCGCGACGGCGCGACCGCGCCTCTCAGTCTGACGCATGCCGTGTCCCCTGCAGCAGCGGCGCTGCGATCGACCACTCTTGAACGCTCGGCTCGCCCAGGCATAGAGTTCCTTACACTAACTAGAGGGAAAGCTGAGGGCGCTGCACTTCAGCCACCATGGGCGCGCTAAGAATCATGGGCCGGTGTGCTACTTGTTGCGGGACAGTCGGTTTTTCTCGGGTACGTGGAGTGGCGTTACTGCAATGTTTCTTTTTTTTTATCATCATCTGAAGGTGCGTACATAGACCGCGAAAGCCATAGTAGCGAAGGCGCAAAAGCAGACGTCGCCAATAAATGGTTTTTGTTTCCCGAAATGCCACTAAAAACTTCCTTAAGTGATTGCACAACGATAAATATTTTCATAACATTTTTTTTTGTTTCAAAGTGTGCCTATTAACTGCGAAATATTGGTATTTGTGCTGCTCAAAACTAAGCCAATAGGAGAAAGGGCCATCGCTTATATTGGATAAATCTCACACTGGCATTCTGTTTCTCTCTCTTTTTGCAATTTATAGTCACAATATTCAATCTTAGGACATTATTTATGGTAGAACAACGTTTATCTTTGCATTAATTTTGGCCAAAAGTTGTAGTTCTGCACTCGGTAGCTCTCCGGCCCATGATGCTTTGAGCGCCCATGGTGGCTGAACTATAGCTGAACTGGCCGTCTGGAAACTCCATGTAAACTCCCATAGACGGCAGCACAGCTTTCCCTCTAGGTAAGGTAAGAAACTCTATGCGCCCAGGGGTGTGGGCCACGAATTACAGACGCTAGCGCCAAACTCCCCATTATAGGATTATAGCGGGAGGGGGCGCGTAAAAAATGGACTTGACGGGGGAGGCCGTACAGCGGACTGGTCCAAAAACACGGCGCGCTGAAGGGGGTGTCGGTAGGTTGCTTCAAGCAGCGCGGGTCGCGCGCTCGCGTGCGCCCGCGCCCGGGAAAACGCTCTGCCCGTGCATTTTCTACCGCATCATCGTTCTGCCGCGGCGCGACCGGCTCGCGGCAGGAACAGTGTGATGGAAAGAAAAACCACAAGCATAGCGCTCTCGAGGGCGCAGGCGCTCGCGAGCAAGCGTACCCGACCGCAGCAAGAAATAGCACAGAGAACAGCAGATATTGTTTCTCTTTTTTATTAACTGCACGTGAAACAGAAAATGAAAAGATGCGACAAGGTATCCCTCACACACACGCACTTTACATAGCTAACAGTTTACAGTAGTGTTTTTATGTGTTCTGCGCTAACATTGTAATCTTGCATGCTTGCTTTATCACTACAAAAGAACCCAGTTTGCCGGCACTGCTTCTGTCAGCATGTGTACAGTTGATATGAAATTAAATAAATGACGCACATATTCATTCTACGCATTCCATACCATCGAAGCAATGTAGAAACATGAGCAAATACCTGCGTTCTAGTTACCTAGTTGTTGGTATCTGATGCAAGTAATCACATGTCATTGTGCTATACATAACCAAAATGCATGATTAAAAATTTACACTACCCTTCCTGGAAGAACCGTCTTCTTCGAAACGCACGTCTCTCCACAGTACATGAAGGTAACAAGTTCAACAACACGAAACACAGCGGATATCGCCGACTGTAATGGCCAGCACAATCAGCAGACGAGATGGGTCCACGGAACTGGAGGTGCACGCAGACAAGTCTCTCGTCTCACGAAGGGGCGAAGAGCCAGCAGGAATGAAATGCACAGAGTAAAAGAACCGCGACGAAAAATCGCGACTTTGGTCGATAAGCCAACACGCAGAGAATTCACAGCGCTAGGCTACGCAGACGACGGTTCTAATTCAAAACGAGCGTAGTCGTAACGGTTGCAGCGGTTCACGCGAGGAGGAAGCATGCCACGCAGCAGCGCAGTCGGCGGTGCCTTCGCAGCGTGCGACACGCGAGACTGGAAAGCGCGCTTCGTTATGTAGCCGCGCTTGGCCGCGCTCTTAAAGGTCCACAGAAACGGCCCCCAAGAAACCACTGATAAACGTGTTCAGTGTGTAGAACACATCCTTTTGAGCATTAACGCAAAGTATAACTCCTTGGAACAAAGCCAGCGATTTATTATTTTTAAAAACAGCGTTTTCTGAAATTCGCGGGCAGAGGGAATGTCGCTTGGCGGTGTCGCATGGAACTTTTTCCTATTTCCTAATCCCGTGACGTCACGGGTCGGTTGACTGGCAAGGCTTGCTAGAAGCTGCCATTCGCTGCGGTCACTGCAACCATGACGTCACGAACACACTTCCGGTAGCTGCGAAAGTCGTCTGCTCGTGCGCTGCTCGAACCAGGCCGCGGAAAGTCAGGGGCACTTCCGTCCCGTCTAATTCTCTCAAGCGGGGGCGAAAGGAGGAAAGAAAAAGCTGAGAGGACTTCTCCCTCGCGCCTAAATTTTCCCCTCGCACCGACGGCGCCGCCGACTGCGCTGCGTGGCTTGCTTCGTCGCGTGAACCGCTGCAACCGTTACGACTCCGCTCGTTTTGAATTAGAACTGTCGTCTGCGTCGGTCGTCTGCGTAGCCTAGCGCTGTGAATTCTCTGCGTGTTGGCTTATCGGCCAAAGTCGCGATTTTTCGTCGCGGTTCTTTTACTCTGTGCATCTCATTCCTGCTGGCTCTTCGAACCCTTCGTGAGACGAGAGACTTGTCTGCGTGCACCTCCAGTTCCGTGGACCCATCTCGTCTGCTCATTGTGCTGGCCATTACAGTCGGCGATATCCGCTGTGTTTCGTGTTGTTGAACTTGTTACCTTCATGTACTGTGGAGAGATGTGCGTTTCGAAGAAGACGGTTCTTCCAGGAAGGGTAGTGTAAATTTTTAATCATGCATTTTGGTTATGTATAGCGCAGTGACATGTGATTACTTGCATCAAATACCAACCACTAGGTAACTAGAACGCAGGTATTTGCTCATGTTTCTACATTGCTTTGATGGTATGGAATGCGTAGAATGAATATGTGCATCATTTATTTAATTTCATATCAATTGTACACATGCTGACAGAAGCAGTGCCGGCAAACTGGGTTCTTTTGTAGTGATAAAGCAAGCATGCAAGATTACAATGTTAGCGCAGAACACATAACACTACTGTAAACTGTTAGCTATGTAAAGTGCGCGTGTGTGAGGGATACCTTGTCGCATCTTTTCATTTTCTGTTTCACGTGCAGCTAATAAAAAAGAGAAACGATATCTGCTGTTCTCTGTGCTATTTCTTGCTGCGGTCGGGTACGCTTGCTCGCGAGCGCCTGCGCCCTCGAGAGCGCTATGTTTGTGGTTTTTCTTCCCATCACACTGTTCCTGCCGCGAGCCGGTCGCATGGTCGCGCCGCGGCAGAACGATGATGCGGTAGAAAATCCACGGGCAGAGCGTTTTCCCGGGCGCGGGCGCACGCGAGCGCGCGACCCGCGCTGCTTGAAGCAGCCTACCGACGCCCCCTTCAGCGCACCGTTTTTTTTGACCAGTCCGCTATACGGCCTCCCCCGTCAAGTCCATTTTTTACGCGCCCCCGCCCGCTATAATCCTATAATGGGGAGTTTGGCGCTAGCGTCTGTAATTCGTGGCCGCTGTGAGGTATAGGGAGTTTCACACCCCTGCTCGAACTCTGTGCGGGCTGTTACAGCTCGCCGCCCTTATCGGTTAGGTGGCCATTGCCCATTAAGTGCAACAACCGAAGCGACGCAGGGATCGGCAGAACGAAGCTGCATTTACAAATATCTTATTTATATAAAGTGGTTTCAGGAGTATCGGAGTGTCGTCCGACGAGTCGTCAACAGCATGGTCAAGCACCGCACGATGGCAGCACCTCCTTGACCGCCGTAAACATTGCCACCGTGGCCCGGTGGCCCCTCCTCCCGCATACCGTTCGCGAACCACACAGCGGATCGTTAGCACCGATGTCCGAAATAAAGCGTGCTAAAATTTGTTGGCGTCTGGAATATTGAGCCGAATATCAAGTATGAAGCCCTCGTGAGGACCGCTGACCAGCAGCAAATTGCTGGTAAGAGCGATAGCCGTGATACAAGCTAGTTTCTGCTCAAGCCAGCTGCCGCTGGTGCATTTCGGCTGATCCGATCTGCTCGTATTAGCTCTGCGATTAATGCGTCGGCAGAGTTAATCCTATAATTATTTTACTATGGCAGGATAGGAATCACTATAAGGCAGTTTCATAAGTAGACGATTTACGACAGCGTTGATCATGTTCCAAAGCGTCGACCGCCGCGGCTTCGAAGCGAAACAATAGGCCTAGCGACGACTAGGGACGGTCACGCACGGCGCCGGCGTTCGCCGCGCTCGCACGTTCCACCCCCGCGGTAATTGTGTAACGTACCTCAGCCTGCTCGTGGCATCCCGTGCTGCAAGCGTTGCAAACTCGTGTACTTTCATAGCTAAGGCCGCGTATTTTTTGGCGTTCTGCTAGCAACAAGCCGTTCAAACGATACTGTAGGCACGATAAGGCTTCAGTACGCAGTCGCTGCGCTGTCGGCCGTAATCGAAGACGTCGGGCGGCACCATAGTCTATACATCGATCTTTAAACGTGATACAGTGGGCAAATGAATAACTTTGTGAAGCAGACCCGCTCGTACGTTTCGCGCACTCGGGCGCCGACGAGTAGCTTCCGTCAACAGACGCCGTCATAACCTCGGTTAACGACGCAAACCGAGGTCGTCAAGCTCGGTTTGCGGTAACCGCGGTTAGTGGTGCAACCATGGTTTGGTCCGCCGTGTAACATAGGATAACCACGGGTTCGCGGTTACACTAACCGTCGCTGCGCGAACTGGCGAACTCCTCAGGCGTGTGCAAGCGAGGACGGGTTGGCGGAGTACGCCCGTACGCCAGCGAGCGAGCGCGCGGCAACCGGAAGTTCGTCGAAGTGACGTATGTCTGGGCGGAGCTTTGAACTTGCTTGTATTCTTTGTTTTTTTTATGGCTCCCTTCGGCGTACGAGTTGAGAGGGAAAATTGGAAGGGTCATTTTTAATCGCCGATATCTCTGGTGTTGCAGAAGCTAGATCGAAAATTTTTGCGGGAGAATGATGGGTGGTTCAATAACTATCAGTGTTATGGCGTTGTTTACCCTTCTTGGTGACCCCTTTCTGGGGACCTTTAACGTAGTTCTGTTTCGCGCTTGCTATTTATCTTTAATATTGGAAGATATTTAACAAGCGCGGATGTTTACTGAATTGAGTGTACAATGTCGATCCCGCCATAGCAAGCAATAACAGACGAAGGCTATTGAGCGCACTGTAAACGTTTTTTTTTTTATTTAAGTATTACAAACTGTCGCAGTTCCGACATATTTCGAGACACAAATAAGTAAGAGTTATTCGTGGGACCATTTCTCACGGGATATACCAATACCTGGATATACGCGATTAATATATATATATACAGGGTCTTGAATATTTGGGAGGTGGGATTTAAAAAATTCCTATGCAAAATCTACTGCCCCATTCGAGCTGAAATAACGTTCACAAAGTAGCAAAATATAGTCTACGTTATCTGATAAGTGATTCAGCATCGGTACTTGCCTAGATTTCTCGAAATCGAGAAAAAACTGCTCTCGGTGGCGTGCACAATTTTCGCAGAAGTCGAAAAGCTATTTTGACATGATACGTCATCTGTCGAGCATTGAGACAAGCTCCATCCCGGCCGTTGGCGCGCTTGCCTCGCTGCCCGACAGATGATATATATATTTCCATTTATTTCCATCAAAGATGGGGGAGGCGAGGCAAAAAGCTGCGATAGCAGCTTGACAAGTCCTCTTCCCCTACAAAGCAGCAACAGTACACACCGACAACCCGGCACATATTACTTAGATAAAAGGTATGTACACTGAAAGAATTTCCCTCGCTTTCCAAAACAAATGTACGGCTTGTACACAACAACTTATACACTTATAAATTGATAACAGAGATGTGTACACTGAAAGCATTTCCTCCAAAAAAAAAAAAAAGTAAATACAAGTGTCGAAGTCAGAGGAAGATTGGGTACTAATAACAGACAAGGAAGCATTGAACGCTGCAAATGCACTGCAAAGAACAATGTTGTAATAAAAAGGAGCACATATACAGCGACAAACTTTGGTTTTGGTTGACAGTTCATTTTTAAGAAGGCATTCACATAAGTATGTATTCATGAAAAGTGAATTAGGTACAGCTTGCGTATGAGTAAAGAATATTCATAACATACAAAAGTGGCAAAAAATGACAAGACGCTACATTACAGGAACACAGATTTCAGTTCATTTTGGTTTTTGGGCTAAGATATATATATATATATACCGTTTTCATTATCAACCAAGACACAAATTCACAGAATATTAGGTGTGTAAATCTAATGATTCCATGCTGATACGAGAATGCACTTCAGTCAACAGATATGGTATACACCATAAAAGCGATTGACGCAAAAAACTGTCACAAAAATGCTTCATGCGATTTTAATGCAGGTATTTGAAATTTTCACTCAAGTCAACTTGAAAGCTCCAATGCACGAAGCAAACAGTGTACAAGTGGATGTTCGCCACCTGCTGTGGACTTGTGCAGGGACAAGGGCATCAAGGATAAAGATTCTGCAGGAAGTGGGACTAACCGCAAAAAGGGAAGAGGACTTCTCCAAATGGTTCACCGACAACAATAAGAGTCCCCGCTCAGTCGTGATGTCAACAGGTAGCTATAGCCAACTTGATCGTGCAAGTACTGAAGGAGCTCAAGAGTACATGTTAGCGTGACTCTTAGGCCTTCCGCTGTAGATTCGCTCAGAAATTTTTTTTTATCAGCGTGGCGCTCCCAGGTGTCTAGGAAACCTAGGGTTTCCTTTATTAACTTCACACCATCAGAAGCAAGCCTGAGATCTTCAGCTGTATACCTGCCAGTCATCGCAGCAATCAAGGACTTCATTCTTATGAAAAAGTTTTCTGTAGCTTCAAGTTTACCGCAGCTCTGCTCTAGCTGAGTGTGGTAAAGAAAAAAAGCTCGCAAAGGACCATGCCCGAATAATTGGAATGCATAACTCGCCTGCATTTTTTCGAAGTTGTTGGGGCTGATGTGCACGCTAGTTATGCCAGGCATTGCTTTCATTGTTACAGCATTTCTGTCCAGTTCGAAAGCTTTTCAAGCAAATTGCATTGATACTGTTCCATCGGGGGTGTCAAAAGTTGTGACAAGAAGCCTGTTTCAAATATTTTTGACAAGGTGTGGGAAATCTGAAAAAAAATATAAGAAACGGCTGCTGTCAACAGGATGCGGTTTCTTGCAGACCACTTCTTTCAAGGAAGCTCGAATACTAAACATGCGCCACATTTTCCGGTTCCAGGCCGCTGCATCACATGTGACGTAGTCCACTAAGAGGCCAGCCTTTTCTGCAAGAGCTGTAGACTCTATTACAATTTTGGCCAGCAGGTCACCTTTCACGTTCTCGTTACTCCCGAAAACACCAAGAACTTGAGTCCAGCTGCCAACGAGTGGCACAAACATCACAACAAAACCATGATTGCATGGCAATGTTTTTTCTTTTTCGGGCGTATATGGGCCAAGGTCAACAAAGCCTTCTATCTTCGCACCTGTTGTCACTGGTAAGTTTTCTGCTAGCTTCATTTCATCTATTATTATCCCACCGTGTCGGTGGAACACATCGAGGTGGGCAACCTTCTTTTTCAACACATTCAGCATTTTTTCATTAAATCCGTAGCCGCTCCTGTACTGGGCAGTGTATTTACGCAGCGTTGTTTCACTTGGGAGTGTCAAGATGTTCTGCCGCCTCATGTACCGGTACAGTTTAGGGCTCCTCATTTTAAGCAATATGCATTCAAGCATCCACTCCTTATCGTACTTCATGCCCCGTGGGCTTTTTCTCTTGGATGCTTCGAAGCACTGCCTTATAGCCAGCTGCGGCTTTGATGATAAGGAGCTTATTTTCCGAGAAAGTATTTCCTCAGCTGTTGCAGCGCACTTAGTTTTCATTTCCTGAAGATCCACTGCGAGCTTGTCTAGCTTTGATAAAAGCAGTTTGTTTTTTCGGGAACACGCTTGCAGCTTCTTGGAAACGGGACCGCGACATCGCGAACCGTCCCTTGACGACTTTTCAGGCGTGACTGCCGCTTAAAAAGCGCTTTCCTTAAGTATTTGCAACTGACGCATGAAGCACCATCTTTGGTTGCCTTGCCTTGGCAGCGAGTACTATATGCTGTTCTTGATTTGTACTTAATTTGATTTTGCAAGCTTGCTGTTAGGCTGGTCATCAGGGAGTTTTCATCCATTGACGCTGCACCTTTGCAGATATGAAAATCATGCGCTTCTTGCATTGTGGTTACAGCATCTTGCATTGTTGCCACTGGTGCTCCCGCTACCTGCTTGCCCACCAGGAACGTCTTTGTATGCAAGGCACCAGCACTGTCTGCAATAAAGAACACGGCCTTTTCCACGGTCACCTCACCTGACAGCGAGTCGAGAGCACATAATGTAAAACATACTCCATCTGCGTCTTGAAGTTCATGCTGCGTCCATCGCTTCCCTGGGACTTCCATTCTCCTCACCGCGGGGACAGTTGCGGCCGCGCATACTTCGTTGCTGGCCGCAGGTTCGACAGGTTCATCTTCGATCACCTCTGTAACCTGCCTTCGTGCCTTTTTTCGCGGTGTAACATCGTCCTCACCACTCCCTTTTCTCTCATTCCTCTTGGGAGTGGGGAGCTTGCTCAAGTAAGCTGGCAGATTGGGTAAAATTGTGGGGACTGCATCTGCGGTAAGCATAGGTGTCCCGCGTGGAATTCGCACTTCCTCGCCATTTATGCGGTGCACATAATCCCTAACGATGAAGCGTGGCTCAAAATGTAGCTCACATACCGCGCAGTCTGCGGTTAGCGGCTTGTCGCCACGATGTAGGTTCCTCTCCCACGTGGATCTGCGCTCAGGATCAGCAGGCACCTTGATAGCGACAACTTTCGCGCGTTTTTTGTTCTTGCGTATCCTGTGCTGCACCCTGGGGCATAGCAGTGGTTGAGCCGTTGCTTTGCACTCATTGTTAATACACTCACATCAAAACACTCGTGCAATGTAACCACACTGAACGAAAAGCCAGCGCACAACTGAAGCGCCATCGGGCGTGCTCTGACCCGTCGCCGCCGGCCGCCGCTACACACTCGATGACGCGCGTAGCAAGGCGCTGCCCCACTCCGCTCGCTTCTCTGGAAAATATTCTAGTTCACTGTAGCCGAGAAATCAGCTGGCAAGCCGCCATGTGTCTCTTTGACGCCATCAGCGTGCCCTCGCGGAGACAAAACGTTACTGAGGAGCGAATTTAATTGCAATTCCTAAAGCACATCTCCTTAGGCTTGATGTTAATTAGTTGTAAATACAATTCCTCGCAGAATAAATATTTATTAATTTTATTTACTGCGTATTAACTGCGCCGTTTCATAAAAACTTAGGAGACGGTCTCTCGTCGGCCTCGGCTAACGTTGCGACAAATGTGTAGCAGTATGCACAACCGCGGAACGGGGACCTCAAGGGCGGAGTCATGCTACGAGTCACTGGCAATTGGTCGATTTCGTAATCCGTCATGATTGACGTCTTAAGGTCACGTGAAAGTTGCGTCAATTTGACGTCACGCTCTACAACTTGAGAGCGAAATTGAGAACGTTACAGTCCCCCCTACTAGAGTCCCTAGAAGTATTTGCTAGTCTGCCGTCCGAGCGGGGTTCCCTATGGAACCGGTTGGCCGCTTCCCGGATGAAAGCGCAGGGGGCGCTGTACGCATTCGGAGCGTGGTCGCGTTGTGTACGTGGTGCTGTGGCGGTTGTGCCGTACTGCGAATCTGCGCCGCGCTGATCCGTTGGTGCCGTGACAAGGCTCGTGCACCACGTGCACTTTTTTTCGCTCGCGAGCCGGAATGCGCGCAAATTAGCTAGCATGTGTGCAAGTGTGCCTTTTTTATGGATATGTGATCGCGTCATGTCCAGAAAACGGGGTAAGCGTGATAGCACGTGTTTCTTGCCCGGGTGCAAGACGGGGTAGCGCTCGTGCAAGGTGAAATGTTCTCTCTTCAGGACACCGAAAGACGCAGGGAAGAAGCAAGAGTGGGAGCGCAACATCAAGCGCGGCGGCAAAGGCAATAACATTGTTTATTGTCTCAGCTAGGGCATAAAGGAATATGCAAAACGAAAATTAAAAGGCGTAATAAATGAAAGAAAATAGACTGGCTGTGTTCTAATAAAATTCAAGAGAGAACGATCATAAGGCCCTTGCGTGCAAGCAATGTACGAAGATGGGTTGCTCGGTGAAAGGCCCACTGCCGTCAGGTGCCGATATTGTCGGCTTCAGTGGCGGGCAAACCCACAAGTGGTGAATATCTTCCTCATTATTTTGTGAGTTGCAGACAGGAAATCCTGGACGTTGATATAAATATCGGTATATATAAATATCGGATGATCCGGATCGGGGTTGCCCTCACATTACTGTAACACGAATAAGCTAGTGTCGACGTTGGTGAGCGACACTTCAAACACTGCTTTATTGAGCGAAGTTTTAAGACAGGTAAAGGTAATTGAGATTCCACGGGATGTTACGCAACTCACGAAGGATGCCATCTCAACGCTGTTTCCGACACTCCAAAATACTTGTTGAAACCCCTGCCTCTCAAGAGAAAGGAGCGCAACTTGTACGAGCAGAAACAGTCAGCAGGGAGACCTGCAGAGAAAGAAAAAAAGTGCACTGATCCTGAAGCATCAGTGGAGCCAGTTGAAGAATACAGCGGTGGTGGATCGTGTGACGTGAGCCTGCTCCAGGAATGCAGAAAGCTGCATGCCACCGCCACTGGGGACAAATTTCGATCTTTCTGATGTTGAACAATGAACATTCGCATAGTGCCACTCAAGCGAGGACGAATCTCCGGAGGCAATTGCCATCGGCGAGTTCTGTTATATCGCAGTGGTGAAGCTGCCATGAATGCTGCTGTGTGCATTCGAGGGAACAAAGTCAAGGATATAGCTGTAAAGTCGACAGAAGAGGTAATTAATCTTATTCAGGACACTGCGAAACTCAGCTTGTGTCCTGGCAGCGGACTGAAGCCTATTACCAAGACCTTTCCTACCTACAATGGGCGTTGCTTAATTTGCGACAAACTGTACCATTATTTCTGATGCAACATGCATATAGTCTCCAAATACTTGCGAAAGGTAACTCAGAACACCCTGTCAAGAAGAAGAAAAAATTAAGAAACAGACTTCTATGTCTCGAGCAGTTTGTCGTACGAAGGACAAGGTGGCAAAGCTGGTAAAAGCTCTCGGTGAAATGAAAAATGAAAATGAACACCTTCAAGGACAGAGTTTGAAAGAAGTGTTAGTGCCCTTCCTCTCAACTAACAGCTGGCTGTTAAAATATGTTTTAGAGGTTGCAAAACGGAAGTCAACAAAAGTGATGGCATATTCTGATGAGTGGCTACTAGGCTTCCTAAGTACCAAAGAATGCCTATCAGCAGTTTGCCTGAAGCGCGGTGCGATTTGAAGGGCTCGGGTTCCCATCTTGCGTGCTTTAATTGTGCATGCATCCGAAAGTTTCTAGTTCTACATACGTGTTATAACTTAGCTAAACGTCCGAAGAAGTTAAGATGAAACTATAGCGTGAATGAAAACGCCGGCGACAGCTCTCTGTTGCTCGCACACATGGTCCTTGGAGCCTAGAATGTGCGTCTAGTATAGTTCTCCATGCAAGCGCAATTGTTTGCACAAAATCCTCAGAAGTCTTCATTACAATACGGCACGGCGGTAGCTTCAGCAGGATAATAGGGTATAAAAAGCAGCTTCGTTTCTACATCGGCTCAGGGGCATGCGCGCAAAACTTCGCTCACGAAAAAAAAAAAAAAAAAGTTGCATCCGTGGTTATGCCAACAACTCGGCTGCGAATTGTACATGCGGCAGGTGCCTTCTACATGCGGCATCGCATGTACAAGGCACCTGACAATGAGCATGCAGCGAATGCATTTCGAAGCGCACGGGCGCGCGCGTCGTCTGCTCCGTCAGCAGTGGCGCACTCCGGTTCACCGCAGCGCCACCGCGGCGATCATTCAGCGGCAGCCCCCGCCGCGGCCGGCGGACGACAGACTAGCAATATTTCTAGGGACCCTACCCCTACTTATTCGGCATCGGTGACGTCTTATAACGTCTTGGCGATGGCGACGATGATGATAGTGCCTCCTCTCATTTGGGCTGGAAACGGAATGTCGCGTCGATACTGGGGGGGTATTCTGTAACGCTCTCAATTTCGCTCTCAAGTTGTAGAGCGTGACGTCAAATTGACGCGACTTTCACGTGACCTTTAGACGTCAATCGTGACGAATTACGGAATCGACCAATTGCCAGTGACTCGTAGCATGACTCCGCCCCTGAGGTCCCCGTTCCGCGGTCGTGACTACTGCTACACATTTGTCGCAACGTTAGCCGATGCCGACGAGGGACCGTCTCCTAAGTTTTTATGAAACGGCGCAGTTAATACGCAGTAAATAAAATTAATAAATATTTATCCTGCTGAGGAACTGTATTTACAACTAACTAACATGAAGCATAAGGAGATACGTTTTAAGCTTCGCAATTAAATTTGCTCTTCAGTAACTTTTTGTCTCCGCGAGGGCACGCTGACGGTGTCAAAGAGTGCACATGGCGGCTTGCTAGAAAACAGCTGATTCCTCGGCTAGTTGCTATTTTTCGTGCGTCGCCTGAAATCGAGGTCCTGTGCGGATGTCGTGAGCAGCTGGAAAAATCCGATTGAAAACAATGAAGGCTACGAACCTGCAGTGATCAGCGTGGTGAAAGCGTTGGGCATGAAAATCGACTAAGCCATCAGCTTACTGAAGAGTGTCAGCGTTGTCAAAGTGTTTACTATCGATGGCAAGAGCGACGAGTGGGAGGTATGTGGTCTGCTGTTCTGTTTGTTTAAAAGAAAATACAAGAAGATCATGAAGGCTACATTACTGTGTTTGCCGACAGAGGAACGTTTGCACTTGCAGTAAGGCAGGTGGCAGCTACTATGCAAGAGTTAGCAATTGCAGTGCGGGAAACGAGATCCGACACACGACCCTCCACCACGGACTCCTCATGCAAGCCACGGTGACAGTCACTCCTGTGCTTCGCAGCCAGTTGACTTCGGCCGCATCGGGCTCCGTTCCCGATATTCCGTTGATGTTTTGATGATTGTTTAGTCTCTATAAGGTACACAAACTGGGATGTTAATGCTTCCTTTGGCGTGTTCAGAGAAAGAAAATACTTTATTCAGAAATTTGCTATAGTGACCGAGGAGAGGACGAGCTTGTTCAGCCAGGTCTGGACAGGGATGTGTAGTATTCATGTTGAACGGTATGCCCCCCTCCCCCCCCCCCCCCTTTTTTTTTTGACGGGAAAGGCAAACACATGACGCAAGCTTGGTGCGCGATGCCGGAGGCGAGCTGGTGAATCTGCTTAATTTCCCTAGTCTCATAAACAAGGGGCCCACCAGTGAGGTGTGCAGATTACCTTGAAGGCGAAGAATGTGTGCTAGTTTTGAAGTGCCATCATGGAGTCTGTGTAGTGTTTCAAAAAGATGTTCATTTTACACACATTCCTCGTTCTATTACCTTTCCATGTTGTGTGCATTATGTACAAACCATTTTAATTGAAAGGCCAGTTTGCACAAAAGATGCTTTTTCTGATTATTTGTTGAAAATGACTTGGAAAATAAATTCCAAGGTCAAAAGTAGGTGACAATTATGTAAAGGGGTGCTTATCACATGTTTATGGTGCATGAAAGAGCGCTGAACAAGGGTTGAGGGGAGCCTCAGTTTGCAAGCCGAACCCACATTTAGATTTTGGCTAGCAAACCAAGGTTCCTCCTCAACCCTTGTTTAGTGCTGTTTTGTATTGAGTAGCCATCTTATTTCTCTCGTTCTACCATGTTTATGGTGTAAAATATTTTTGAATGCTCATGTTTTAGCTGCCTCTACTGTCTTCAAGCTGCTCAGCAGTCCCCTTGCAGTTTTACACGTTTTATTAGTGTACATAACATCTGCTCACACATTGCCTTAACAATGTATGTGTGATGCTTATTTTATTTTCACTAGAATTTTGTAATCATTCAGCAATCATTGTGGGCACTGCAGCCTAGTATTTGTACACCATTCTCCTAACAGCTGTTACAGCATTTAGCACTGCGAGCAAGATCTCTAGTAGTATACCATCCAGCTGGCATTTTTACCTCTGATATGTAAGCGTTTTGCACACTGCACCATGCATACAGTACATATTTCTATAGGTAGCTTCAATATGTTGAAAGGGAGCGGCTTCTTTGAGCCCAATAATTATTCTGCAATATACATGTCAATGTTGTATGGTCATTGTACATCAAGGTACCTAAGTGTGTTGGTATATATGATGTCTCTTTCTCAATAAAAACACTCGAGTGAAATACAGCGGCCAAGAAATAAGTGCTTCTACTGGGATATATGTGGCAGTAAAACATCTTGGTGCCATTTTCTGATTCCAATAAGTGTCATGGTTATTTATTACCTTGCTGTAACGCTACGCTTTTCGGTTTAAGCATGTTTACCACACAGCTAGTGACCGCAGCCAACTGTGCCAGGCTGCAAGGTGATAGCAGAGAAGGGACAGCAAGTTGGGTCTGGGATGACTTGGCATTGGTGTAAGCAGCCATGACTCCAGTGGGTAATCACTGTCTCCTGCATAACCAAACAATGACATCCACTTAAGTCCGCCTTTTGCATGTTCTAGTATACAATCAAAGATCCATACCAACTAGCCCATAGAAAGGTGGTAAACATTCACAGGAATGTTGGCAACATATCACAGGGCTGTCCAAGCAAGCATCATTGTAAGGATAGCCTTGTAGCTTGACAGTGATATAAACAAAAATGTGTTAAGATTACCTGCACAACACAAGCGCTACGGTTTCTTAGGCAGTAAAGAGATTTAAAACATTGAATATTTGGTTCCTGGTGCCATAACACTAAATTTGTACATTAACAAGCATTCATATGCATAACTAGTCCGTATTATGCATGCAGCTTCACCGAATTCGGACAATCGATCACTCGCCGAAATACAAGTCAGCTTCTCTGTAAGGCTCGTAATCCAACCAAAAGGTCTCGTTATCACACAACACTCTTCTAGTTCTTGCTGAAACGAAAAGAAGCAGGCGCTTTTTGCAGCGTACTCACACTTTCGAGTAGCGAACGTGTCGTAGGGAGGGAGCGTAACGAATGGGGGCAAGGCACTACAATCCCTAGTCCCTTCGTCCTGTATTTTGAGGTATATACAGGTATTGAACTTTCGTCAGGTGTCGCTGGGTAATCTCGAAGACAACAGCTGGAAAGAAAAGAGATCTTTCCTCTGTTCGTTTTTTAACGTTGCGAGGGGGAACGAGTTTTTTCGGTTAGAAAACAAGACTTGCAGAGAAGCCAACTTACAGCAAGGGGTCGATTGCACATATTAATGCATATAATCAATATCGTTCGATAACCGACGCGGGTTTTTTACAGCTTACCCAAGAAAAAGTCGCAGGCGTTTAGCAGGCCTTCGTTCACCTTTCGGCTTGCAGGAGTACCGCTAGACGAACGCGTTGTTTGGAGTCCTTGGTCCCACGGGGCAACGAGGGTGAAAAGTGCGTATGTTCGCGTCGCAGATCTGTAATAAAATAGGCACAATACAAGTTTACAATGATGTTTCGAACTCGTAGCCAAGCACACACAGTCAAAACCAAAATTTACTCGCTACTGTGATGTTCACAACGTAGAACCCCTTGCCTAGCGACTTCTTTCCATATCGCACCACGGCGCCTTGACGACAATCAGCGTTCCGCCCGATGGCTTCCGCTATCAGCGTATGCACCTGCTGGTCGATGCCTATGCGATGCAAACGATGTTACGTTCCCGACGCAAGCTGGTAGCCCCCGATAGCAAAAAAACGCGGTGCGCATGCAGCCGCAGTGGCTGCGCACTCGTCCGTGAGCTGCGTGAGCCCCCGTTCATCGATGTTCGTCGGCAATCGCCGCACAGTCACTCCACTTTCTGCTGGTTTCCGAGTTGAACACAGTCGGAACAACTAGACCGGTACGTCAAACGCGTCTTCGTCCTCCCTTCTACGCCGTGGATCGCACCGACACAACTGTCACACAGCCAGCGCAACGCTATAGCAACGCAAGGAACACAGCCGCCATTTTCGCTCTACTCAGTTGACTGGTTTTGGGGTTACCTCGTTTCGCTCACAATTTCAGTCAATATTCAGCTCATGGGCAACGTCACCACTTTAGTCTTGTTGATGACGTACCCACAGTCACCGGTGAGATCAGTGATGACGCAAAATTTCAATATGGCCGCCGACCAATAGGAGCAGGGCAAGTTGAGCGGTTTGAGACTGGTTTTGTATTGAGAGCGTTACAGAATTCCCCTCGATACCATTGGTACAGTGTACTAGAAGGTTTTCCAGTGGCTCGAGCCAACGTTAATAGAACTAAGATCAGTTGCCAAACTGAGAGCTGTTTCGCGGCGCCGCCACTGCTGGCTGCTTTGAGTGGCGCTGCAGTTCTACCAGGCTCTCGTCGGCCCGAACGTGGGTTGAACACGTGCAGTGCGGGCAGCATTAGTACAGTGCGTTGCCGACTCGGCTGCTGCAGTGATCGTTTTTTGTGCTACCTGGGGGGGAATTCTGTAACGCTCTCAATACAAAACCAGTCTCAAACCGCTCAACTTGCCCTGCTCCTATTGGTCGGCGGCCATATTGAAATTTTGCGTCATCACTGATCTCACCGGTGACTGCGCTTACGTCATCAACAAGACTAAAGTGGTGACGTTGCCCATGAGCTGAATATTGACTGAAATTGTGAGCGAAACGAGGTAACCCCAAAACCAGTCAACTGAGTAGAGCGAAAATGGCGGCTGTGTTCCTTGCGTTGCTATAGCGTTGCGCTGGCTGTGTGTCGGTGCGATCCACGGCGTAGAAGGGAGGACGAAGACACGTTTGACGTACCGGTCTAGTTGTTCCGACTGTGTTCAACTCGGAAACCAGCAGAAAGTGGAGTGACTGTGCGGCGATTGCCGACGAACATCGATGAACGGGGGCTCACGCAGCTCACGGACGAGTGCGCAGCCACTGCGGCTGCATGCGCACCGCGTTTTTTTGCTATCGGGGGCTACCAGCTTGCGTCGGGAACGTAACATCGTTTGCATCGCATAGGCATCGATCAGCAGGTGCGTGCGCTGATAGCGGAAGCCATCGGGCGGAACGCTGATTGTCGTCAAGGTGCCGCGGTGCGATATGGAAAGAAGTCGCTAGGCAAGGGGTTCTACGTTGTGAACATCACAGTAGTGAGTAAATGTTGGTTTTGACTGTGTGTGTTTGGCTACGACTTCGAAACGTCATTGTAAACTTGTATTGTGCCTATTTTATTACAGATCTGCGACGCGAACATACGCACTTTTGACCCTCGTTGCCCCGTGGGACCAAGGACTCCAAACAACGCGTTCGTCTAGCGGTACTCCTGCACGCCGAAAGGTGAACGAAGGCCTGTTAAACGCCTGCGACTTTTCTTGGGTAAGCTGTAAAAAACCCGCGTCGGTTATCGAACGATATTGATTATATGCATTAATATGTGCAATCGACCACTTGCTGTAAGTTGGCTTCTCTGCAAGTCTTGTTTTCTAACCAAAAGGACTCGTTCCCCCTCGCAATGTTAAAAAACGAACAGAGGAAAGATCTCTTTTCTTTCCAGCTGTTGTCTTCGAGATTACCCAGCGACACCTGACGAAAGTTCAATACCTGTATATACCTCAAAATACAGAACGAAGGGACTAGGGATTGTAGTGCCTTGCCCCCATTCGTTACGCTCCCTCCCTACGACACGTTCGCTACTCGAAAGTGTGAGTACGCTGCAAAAAGCGCCTGCTTCTTTTCATTTCAGCAAGAACTAGAAGTCTGTTGTGTGACAACGAGACCCTTTGGTTGGATTACGAGCCTTACAGAGAAGCTGACTTGTATTTCGGCGAGTGATCGATTGTCTGAATTCGCTGAAGCTGCATGCATAAGACGGACTATAGTTATGCATATGAATGCTTGTTAATGTACAAATTTAGTGTTATGGCACCAGGAACCAAATATTCAATGTTTGAAATCTCTTTACTGCCTAAGAAACCGTAGCGCTTGTGTTGTGCAGGTAATCTTAACACATTTTTGTTTATATCACTGTAAAGCTACAAGGCTATCCTTACAATGATGCTTGCTTGGACAGCCCTGTGACACGTTGCCAACATTCCTGTGAATGTTTACCACCTCACTGCGGGCTAGTTGGTATGGATCTTTGATTGTATACTAGAACATGCAAAAGGCGGACTTAAGTGGATGTCATTGTTTGGTTATGCAGGAGACAGTGACTACCCACTGGAGTCATGGCTGCTTACACCAATGCCAAGTCATCCCAGACCCAACTTGCTGTCCCTTCTCTGCTATCACCTTGCAGCCTGGCACAGTTGGCTGTGGTCACTAGCTGTGTGGTAAACATACTTAAACCGAAAAGCGTAGCGTTACAGCAAGGTAATAAATATCCATGACGCTTATTGGAATCAGAAAATGGCACCAAAGATTTTTTACTGCCACATATACTCAGTAGAAGCACATATTTCTTGGCCGCTGTATTTCACTCGAGTGTTTTTATTGAGAAAGAGACATCATACATACCAGCACACTTACCTTGATGTACAATGACCATACAACATTGACACGTATATTGCAGAATAATTATCGGGCTCAAAGAAGCCGCTCCCTTTCAACATATTGAAGCTACCTATACAAATAGGTACTGTATGCATGGTGCAGTGTGCAAAACGCTTACATATCAGAAGTAAAAATGCCAGCTGGATGGTATACTACTAGAGATCTTGCTCGCAGTGCTAAATGCTGTAACAGCTGTTAGGAGAATGGTGTACAAATACTAGGCTGCAGTGCCCACAATGATTGCTGAATGATTACAAAATTCTAGTGAAAATAAAATAAGCATCACACATACATTGTTAAGGCAATGTGTGAGCAGATGTTATGTACACTAATAAAACGTGTAAAACTGCAAGGGGACTGCTGAGCAGCTTTAAGACAGTAGAGGCAGCTAAGACATGAGCGTTCAAAAATATTTTTCACCATAAACATGGTAGAACGAGGGAAATAAGATGGCTACTCAATACAAAACAGCACTAAACAAGGGTTGAGGAGGAACCTTGGTTTGCTAGCCAAAATGCCTCGGCGGCAGCTTTTCAATGGAGGCGAAAAGCAAGACGCCCGTGTGCTGTGCGATGTCAGTGCACGTTAAAGAACCCCAGGTGGTCGAAATTTCCGGAGTCCTCACTACGGCGTCTCTCATAGCCTGAGTTGCTTTGGGACGTTAAACCCCACAAACCAACCAACCAACCAAAATCGAAATGTGGGCTCGGCTTTCAAACTGAGGCTCCCCTCAACCCGTGTTCAGCGCTCTTTCATACACCATAACCATGTGATAAGCACCTCTTTACTTAATTGTCACCTACTTTTGACCTTGGAATTTATTTTCCAAGTTGTTTTCACCAAATAATCAGAAAAAGCATCTTTTGTGCAAACTGGCTTTTCAATTGAAATGGTTTGTACATAATGCACACAACATGGAAAGGTAATAGAATGAGGAATGTGTGTAAAATGAACATCATTTTGAAACACTGCACACACTCCATGATGACACTTCAAAACTAGCACACATTCTTCGCCTTCGAGGTAATCTGCACACCTCACTGGTGGGCCTCTTGTTTATAAGACTAGGGAAATTTAGCAGATTCACCAGCTCGCCTCCGGCATCGCGCACCAAGCTTGCGTGATGTGTTTGTCTTTCCCGTCGAAAAGGGGGGGGGGGGGGGGATACCGTTCAACAATGTGCCACTAACAAACACAACCTGCTGCGCGAAATACAACATACTGCACATCCCTGTCCAGACCTGGCTGAACAAGCTCGTCCTCTCCTCGGTCACTATATCAAATTTCTGAATGCAGTATTTTATTTCTCTGAACACACCAAAGGAAGCATTAACATCACAGTTTGTGTACCTTATAGAGACTAAACAATCAACATCAAAACATCAACGGAATATCGGGAACGGAGCCCGATGTGGCCGAAGTCAACTGGCTGCGAAGCACAGGAGTGACTGTCACCGTGGCTTGCATGAGGAGTCCGTAGTGGAGGGTCGTGTGTCGGATCTCGTTTCCCGCACTGCAATTGCTAACTCTAGCATAGTAGCTGCCACCTGCCTTACTGCAAGTGCAAACGTTCCTCTGTCGGCAAACACAGTAATGTAGCCTTCATGATCTTCTTGTATTTTCTTTTAAACAAACAGAACAGCAGACCACATACCTCCCACTCGTCGCTCTTGCCATCGATAGTAAACACTGTTTGACAACGCTGACACTCTTCAGTAAGCTGATGACTTCGTCGATTTTCATGCCCAACGCTTTCACCACGCTGATCACTGCAGGTTCGTAGCCTTCATTGTTTTCAATCGGATTTTTCCAGCTGCTCACGACATCCGCACAGGACCTCGATTTCAGGCGACGCACGGAAAATAGCAACTAGCCGAGGAATCAGCTGTTTTCTGGCAAGCCGCCATGTGCCCTCTTTGACACCGTCAGCGTGCCCTCGCGGAGACAAAAAGTTACTAAAGAGCAAATTTAATTGCGAAGCATAAAACGTATCTCCTTATGCTTCATGTTAGTTAGTTGTAAATACAGTTCCTCAGCAGAATAAATATTTATTAATTTTATTTACGGCGTATTAACTGCGCCGTTTCATAAAAACTTAGGAGACGGTCCCTCGTCGGCCTCGGCTAGCGTTGCGACAAATGTGTAGCAGTAGGCACGACCGCGGAACGGGGACCTCAGGGGCGGAGTCATGCTACGAGTCGCTGGCAATTGGTCGATTCCGTAATCCGTCACGATTGACGTCTTAAGGTCACGTGAAAGCCGCGTCAATTTGACGTCACGCTCTACAACTTGAGAGCGAAATTGAGAGCGTTACAGAATTCCCCCCCTGTGCTAGCATGCAAAGTTGAAGGGGCTACAGTAACCATGCCGACGTGCTGCGTGCCGGGCTGTGCGAGCGACAACACAGCGAGGCGTTTTTTCTCGGCTCCGCGTGACGCGGATCTCCGTGCGGCATGGGACCGCGCGATTCCGCGTGTTGACAGGAAACTTTCTGACAAATCACGTGTGTGCGATCTTCATTTCTACGATGAAGACGTACAGTCATATCATTAATGGCAAGGAAGTAAAAATCGATAGGGGCAAATGGAACCTCGCTGAAGGATGTGTACCGAAGGTTTTCCCTAACTGAAAAGCGCTCATTTGTCCCTGGAGTGTTTAAGCACCCTTCAAGCTCCCTGACTGAACTGGTGACTGGCATCAAGTCAGTGGTCGAGCGACAAACAAAGACAGAGGAAGTTTTTGGAAATCTGTTCTGGTTGATTGTTGACCTGCTTTTGAGCAGGAAGCTACCCCGAATAGGTTGTAGCCTGCACAGTTCACTGTGCAAGTGGTGAAGTTTTATTTGGTAATGCGGATGCATTTTTACGCACGATTCCTATCCGAGAGGAGCAATGTGAGTAGTCAGGTTAAAAATGCAAGGAAGAAGTCTCGCCTGCTGTAATTAGTGCATTCAGTAAAGTGTGAAAACGTGCTGTGAATAAAATGTAAAATTACATTTACTTGTGTGTCTATCTGTAGCCCACTGCGTGAAAGGTCGCAAAAAAAAAAAAGTACTTGCGACGCGGACGCAGGCCAGTAACGATAAACCCGCAGTTGGGAATCCCAAAAAGACTAAATTTTATTGTCTCGAGTTGTTGGCGTCTAACCTCCTGTGTAAGCTCTCTTGCTGGAAGAAAGAAACCGACAACTCAAGAAGCAGAAGTTCGCTCTTTTCGCGGCACAGATTGCGCGCGGCGCTCGGCTAAAAGTCACATGCATGCTTATTGACGAAATGAATGCAATGCGCAAAATTCACTTATTCCGTTAAACTGCACCACAGAAAATGCGGCTCTTTGCTGAAAAAGCGCTGGTATTGTTTTTTTTTTTTTTTTTTTTTTTTTTTTGTTAAGCATATGCACATGCATGCGGTTGAGCAGAAACTGCAGAAACATATACTTCGAACTGACGATGAACCTTGTAATGATCATATCTCTATGCCACTTCGGGGAAGAAACTAGCAAAACAACTTTCCTAAAAAAAACAACGGTAGCGCTGCCTGAGCAGCGCTCGCCTGTATCGCTCGAGTTGCTGCAGTAAAGTTTTGCAGCATGCTCGCCACACACGGTTCAGACTCGATTGGTGACTGTGAGTAATTAACGATAAGTACGGAATTTAGGACACCAAGTAATTTAACATTCCCGAATGCTACATGCTACGCCGACCCAAGCAAAAAAAAGTGTGTGGCAAAAGATAGGGCCGACCTTTCTCACCGACCAAAAAGTGGCCGGCCGACCTTCGGCACCCGAATGAGGGCCGGCGTCGGGGATTGACACTGACCTAACGTTGGCCGATTTTAGGCAATCGACTACGGCCCAACCTTTTGGCCCGACGTGACCGACCACCTGCCGCACGTGGGCCTGCCGTCTGCCAGCGTTACTGAATGGTCGGCCGCTCGTCTGCCCTAGCATTTTGCTGACGAAAGACCATACGTCGGCCGGTTGCTTCCCGACGCCGGTTAGTGGCCGGCATCGCCCCTCGTGCAGGTATCATGCCATGCATTTAATATATCGTGGGCCATGCATATATAACGGGGTAGCACATACAAATGCATCAAGAAAAGCAGTAGCTTTTCTGATGTCATGAAGAAACAAAAGCTGCAGTATTTGGTGAAAAATTTATTTGTCAACAGCGTTCAGAAAAAGCTCGCGATTTGCTTTTTAATAAGCGTGGATATATGACTGCGCGTGTGCCACATATGGAAGATTGGCTTGAGGCTTGGTCTCCTTCTTTTGGCAGCCTGTCGATCACTTGATGTCTGCGACTGGTCGGATCTGCGGCAGGTTCCATCTTGGTCAGCTGTACGAAGACAAGTGTTTTAATGAAATATTTCCTTTTCGCCTAGACTTTTACATTGCAGGCAAATATAGGGTGAAAGGTAGAAAAAATAATGTCTGCTCACTGCCACCAACTGCACTATCACATCAATATATTTTATGCGCTTGACTTCATGCGACCCTACTGAAAACGCATTAGCGCAAAGCAGCAATAGGTAATCAGGATCCGTGAATCCGCGAGAAAGGCGCGATCACTTCGTTTTGCTGGAGTCATGATGTTGCAATTTGAAACCGTAGCGCAGTCAAACCTTATCCTCCCGAAGCGCGTTCTTGAATGCTAATGCTGCAATTTAATAATTCTAGCAAAACCAAGTGTCCGCGCTTGTCATAGAGCGCGTATGAGGGATTCCAACGCGGCTGAACAAACAGTTTCCGCGATATTTACATGAAACCTACAATAAGTTTATTCCGTAGAATACAGCTTAATTTTCTCAAACTAGATGGAACTTTTACAGCAAAAGCGACCGGATATTTAACGATAAGTCATCTGATTTATTTTCGTTATTTAACAACCGAGCATTATTTTAAAAATTCGGCTATTTAGACAGCCCAACTCTTAGAAGCTTATAGAACCCGTTGTAAATTTTTAAAGCTTGAAACAGGTTAGCTGAACACCTCATGAGCATGTAAGCACCAGGAAATAATCCGCACGATGGAAATACAACTGCTTGCCCAGAAAGCAAGCGCACAGAGCAAAATCAATGTGAAACGGCTCAGATCTGTGTGCATCACATATATAATTCCAAAATCCACAAAATGAACGCACTAGCTCACTTACCTTGCCAGCATACCGCATCACTCAATCATCAATTTTCACGTATAGACATCATTACAGCAGCAAAAAAAAAAAAAAAAATAAAAATAATAATAATAATAATAATAATAATAAACACGGCATAAACATTGTACTCAGTCCTGGCACGAGCTTGCTTGGCAGCAGCGATGATGCTTGTACAGCTTCTGATCGCTCTTATGGCGAGGGGTGCTGCAATATTTATATCAGTGATAGCATTTGACATTTAACTGGGTTGCATGCGTCCCATCGATGTGAGTCGGATAATCGAATTTTTCAAACAAAATCAGCGCTAATACCTGTCCGGCAAGTGCACCGCCATAAAGAAGTGAAAGGCCAGCGTTTTAGTGTAGAGGAGACCAAGGACTTCGGGCTTCGGCGAAACGAGCTTCCACTGTCGCAGCCAGTTTCCAGATCAGCTGATATCGCCTCCCTGCACGATCAGCGCAAGGCGCGCATACCAATTACAAAATATGCATTTACAGTAACAAGATGCGCATAAGTCTCAAAACAATACACAATTAGTTGCAGTTCATTATCGTATAGAAGAAAATCAGCGCTAATTTGACTTACCTGATGGGTATACATGTCAGTGCATGCACTTCGATATGAAGTGAAAGACGGGCGTTTTGGGGCAGAGGAGATCGGACCTCGGACTGCAGCGAAAAGAGCTAATTCCACCGCCACAGCATCGTTTCCAAGTCGGCTCAGCACGTCTTCCTGCGCAATCAGAGCGAAATGCGCACACATCGATTATAAAAAAAAAAAAAAAAATGCACGTAGTAACAAGATGCGCATATATATACGCGCTCCAGAAACAGTTGCAGTATATTGTCGTATCGAACAAAATATGTGCTAATTGGACTTACCTGATCGGTATTATAGTGAGTGTCCCTCCATGTTAAAAGGCGAGCATTTTGGGGCAGGAGATACCGAAGGACCCAGACTGCAAAATGAGCCAATTCTGCCACCGCAGCCAGCCGCAGCCTTGTTTCCAAACGGCTCAGCAAGTCTTCCTGCGCGATCAGCGCCCACACCAATTATATATATATATGAAGAAAGATGCAAGGGGTATATAACAAGACGAACATATGCTCCAAAACAATACATTATTATGTTCAGTATAATATCGAATCTAGCAAAAAGCTCCTCTGATCAAGACCGAAAGATCATGTACTTACGCATGTTTTGGTGAACTTCGGCACGAAGAATCTGTACAAGCGGCTGCAATCATCAGCTGCATATATGGGCTGTTCTTTTCAAACGCTGACTGCACCAGGAGGTTGAGACAGATTGAATTTGCGCGAAATAAAAGCGGACGATAAGATTAGGCAGTACGCATCGCGCCCACACGGAGGCTGGCCGTCGACTGAGTGACGCCGCGGCCGCGCATCTTAGCTCGCGCGGGATGTGTTTTCCCGCCATTTGGACATGTGACCTCAAGAAGGGAGGAGGGGGGGAGAGAAGCTGCAAAAAGCAGCGAGAATCTCCCTGTGTGCGGTGCATGCAATTCTTTTTTTTTTTTTTCGCGCTATCTCTCTCTGCTTCGGCATTCCTGTCGCCCCCCGCGGTAGGGTGCCTCGATGCCTTTCGCCTCCCCGTGGTTCTTTCCGCTTTGCCGCAAGGAAAAGAGATGGGCCGATGGGGGGCAGCGGGTCCCGCGCAGCGAGAAGCAGTTTTCTTTCTTTTTCACGTACTCCCCCTCCCCCCCCCCCCTCCCTCGTCGTTCAAGAAGCGTCGAGGTAGTTTCTTTTCTTTTCTTTTCTTTTTTCTACGGCTTCTGTAGAACCCCCGTCTTGATACCAGCGGCTGTAGTTCTTTGCATGAAAAAAATATGGCTTGGAGTGAATGTATGTAATATCTTCCACATAAACCAAGTGTGGGGCAGTAGAACACCTGCAGCTTCATTTAGCCAAAATAGCAAGACCTGGCTACGTATATAGTGTTCAGTAACTTTATCGGAACCGTCTTGGAAACTTTTCCAAGACGATTAAGTTGCAGAACACTGTATATTATGAGTGCTTATGCAGAGATTACATAGTCCATGCGGATTTATACTTCCCAAAGCAGTACGTGGGTTATTTAGAGTCCCTCGGGCTGTCATATTAATCGCAAACCACATTTCCGTTTTCGCGTTTGGTTTCCATCATAATGCGGCTTCTGCAGCTCGACTAAAGCCCGTGACTTCGAGCTCAAGCTGGTAAATAACGATTGAATCACATAGTAACTGCTGCAAGTTTCTGACAAAAATATATTTTGTCCATTTGTTCTAGGGATGCATGAAAATCAGTAGAAGGTCGCAGGGCGAAGTGCACCGGATCCGGATGAAAGCTCATAAAAGCTCACCGCCTCTTTTCTTGACCCCGTACGAAATGTAAACTCACGGAGGCTGCGAAACGAATTTAAGGGCGTTTAGGATTGATAGGTTTCGAGGGCACTGGCAAAAGTAATTGACGGTTAACATATAAACCTTAAAGGCACGTGATCTCTTCGGTTTACCGTGAGTTTGCTTAGAGTTATGTTATAGGTTAACTTTATGATGAGGTTGTTTAAATTCAGAGGTTACCATTTAACCATAAAAAAAAATGGACAATTACATTCGTAGGTTCATCGCAGTTACCGCGCAAATCTTAGGCACTTAATACTAAGTATGCTTCAAACAGACAATCAGCGCCTACCAGTTCACAAATTCAAGCATAAGTTCATGACAACTCGCGATCAACCACAGAGTGTACCATACCCGCCGCGGCTCAATTAGCGCGCGGTTAAAGCGTTATTTCAAAATATGTATAAATAACAGTTAATTTCACCTCCTGTTGCGCAATGTATATTTCTATCAGCAGGCTCAAATGATATAGTGTCAATATATATCATGCACGCGGTATAACTCAATGTTGCATAAAAATAGCTGTTTCAATGATACGAATTTTCCACTTTTCTCCTGCTAAGCCGACTGCCTCATGGAATGTAGAGGGGAAACCTGCGGTATTGCAGGAGACTTTACTTTGATATGGACAATGTTATTTAATGATATATTATAGCAGCAGTGAATACGCGGCTGGGGAAAAGGGGATTCGAGGAACTTTATATATATTCTGGCATTTCATACCATATTTCTGCGTGTGAGGCTGACGTTGAAGAATTTAACAATGTAGACCGCCACTGGTGCAGGAACCGATCGATCCTCGTCATGTTGCGCGGGATTCTCAAAACGCAATCCCTTTGAATTTTCTCAAAAGAACCAAATGTTACTTTTTGCACAATGCTTGTGTTCGCAGGAAGTTACGTTCGACAGGCGAATCGTCCGGGCGATCGGCTCTTTGCGTGCCTTTCATTTTTATTTGAAAACTATCAGGACCACATTTGTGTTCTGGATAAACACAGTCGGCCTCGGCATATTGATATATAAGGAATAAAGCTTTCCTAATCCCCGTGTTTTAACTGAGGCGGGCAAATATTTGTCCCAAGCTGTTCCATTTATCCTCATGTCGGCAATATACCCGAGTGTCGTCTATCGAGAGTGCAGCATATATATGCGAAGCGTTACAGCTCATTTGGTCCAAAAGCCACCTCGCTAACCCGGTTTTCGCTTGAGTATCGTCGAGTTTTGTCTGAAATATTCGGAATGTGGTAGTAAATATGCAGATGCGGTCCAGGTTCCCACCGGGATCTGTGACAGATGCTGCGCCTTTACTTTCCTATAACCAATTTGCAATTAACTGCGGTTGTCCACCGAAATAGAGAGATAGAGAGAAGAATGAGAAGGCGTTGTATCCCGTCAAACGTTAAGGGGAAGCTTGAGCGTCCCCCTAATTTTTATTTCCTTCTTTCAATTATTATTAACTATTCCATCGTACCACTGTGTAAGGTCGTGGAACAATTTACTCTGTGCGACTGCAGACGTGCGTAAGTGCGTGCGTGCGTACGTGCATGAGTCACAATAGTCACACTAGGGATAGATATTAACTCAATAATCTCGGACATCTTGTTCATCCTAAAGTTATAGCTAATTAACGTATGCGCGATACTTCTGATAAAGCCTAGTGCACACAGGTGCCAACTTTCCCACATCTGTGTTCCTTGATTGTTTATTGATCCAGCCTCCCAATGATACGACCCTGCATGGCTTAGCACGTGTTTTCTTGTGTATTCCTCTTGCAAAGTCTATCTACTTTGATTATATTTTCACTATAGCTAGGTGGTGGCGCCTATTTGGGTTCCGCCTTGTCTTCATTATACCCTTTGGTGTGCGCTATTGGGTATCCGAGTTAGTGGATCACATAGGTTACGTTGGGCGGCCTTAACTTTTATACTGGCTTGGAAGTAGAAGGCAGATGTTTGTAGTGCATGGTCAGGGGAAGCAGGCGCACGTGTTCGCATAGTTAGAGGAGATGTTCGTAGACGGAGCATGGATAGCCATAGCAGTATCTAATCTCTGCGAAGCGCTCTGCTATTCTGCGCCCCTACACATATGTGCCAAAGGTATGCGAAGTGGGAGACGCCTGTTGCACCCAATCTCCCGCATGCTGTAAGAGACTTTCGGTGGCGCACTGAGTGTGGCGTATTCGATCCCCACCAAATTAAACAGGCTTTACAGCTGGCATATTGATCTGCACTGTATCAACTTTGGTCAGGTTGAGTCTCACACACGTGTCCTTAAGGACTGTGTCGCAGCTTGGACATTCCGCTGCCTAGCGCCGTGAGCTTTTTCGTCGCACAGTGGAAGGCCGCGCGAAGCGTTCGAACAACGTGTAGTGAAGTCCGTGGGATTGATCATTTGGCAGAATAGGAACGCGGTCGGTCGTATTCTTTCGGTGACCCCGTTGTCTACTGTTCCCCATGCTAGTGCGTCTCACCTAGATATAGCCATCTGTTAGCTCTTGGAGAGCAAAGCTTTATCCGGAGGTTGTTGACGCGGCACATCAAACTCAGGAAGGTCACTTGTACATCGAAGTGATTTGAACTCGGTTCTTGTCTTGAAAGACGCAAGCCTGCGGCTCACGCGTATATGTGTGAGCACAAAGGATCGAGCAATCGACTGTCTGGAAATTTGTTAGGTGGTCAGAGCTCCCGAGGGAATCCTGTTGCAGCTGCGCATTACTGATATACAACATGTGACCAGAAACTCACTGCATTATATATTTCTTGCCGCTACCTTATATGTTCGGTACTGTTTGCTGTTTTACTGAAACATTATTTATTGTCCCAGTGTGCTTTGCTATTTCCATGTTTATCAATAAGATTTCTTTGGTTCCCTGCTAAGTAAATGGTTGAAGTTCACGCCTATGACGTCATGATCGTTTCTACTCTCTTATCCCGGTACTTTTCAAGCAGAAGTCTTAAGTTTCTGGACCTATGCAGCATTCCTTCCACATGCAGGGCTATTCTACAAGCGATCTCTCGGCTTAGTACGTACGACAGATAATTCGCTTTAATCCCTTCCGATACATGTTCACGCCTTAAAACTAAAAGTTCTCCATATTATTAGTCTGAAGCCACAACAAAAACACGAAATTGCGGCAGCTGCTTCAGGAAAGAATTCTTTTCAATTAGCTTCTTTTATTGCGCGTACCTCGTGCAGCTCTCAATAAATATTATTAATTTTCAATCACTCTGTATAACATAGGGGTCTCAAACTCATATTGATATGCAGGATGCGTTGAGAAAATATGTCTCTCGCGGACCAGGAGTGGACAGTAACAAGCAAGAAAATATAGAAGCTATAATTCAAAACATTCTGTAAAACAAAAGCGAAATACTAATAAAATAAATAAAAATCAACTGTATCGTTCCTATGAAACCACACTCCCATTATTGAGCAAAAAGAAAAAAGGAAAAAACAAACAAACAGAAAAACAGAAAAAGCGGAGCATCTTCGATTTTTTTTTGTCCAAACGCGCCGGAGGAGCGCGTTACTTCAGGATGGCTTGGCGGAGTTACTGAAAGGATACAGCGGTTGAAAACTATTACAGTCACTGGTCCTGACAATATATAAATGCGAATGAAAAAGAGGTCTGGTTGTCCAGCGCCTAGTTATTGAAGGTAACAAAGTTGACTGTCTTGTAATTTTAACTAATAACGCGCAACTTTGGAAAACGCGCTTGCATTTCCAACATTTCGTTCGCACGTACAGCGTCCTCGCGCGCTCGAGATCGTCTCTTGGTCGCGCTCTACACTTCTGCAACGAACTTGAAAGCACGCACGCACCCACGAGCACAAGCTGCCGAGTCTTCCAAGAACTGTTGACAAGAAGCGGGGGAGGAGAGGGGGTTAGTTTCCGGTGTAGAATCGGACCGCTCGCTGCGAAAATGCGCCCCTCCGACTTCCGAAAAAAAAAAAAAAAATGAAAAGAGCCGCCCGTCCCACCCCGGCAGGTCGTAAAAGAGGATGAATGGGCCACACGCAAAGAAACAAAACCAAATGACAAGGACGCTGGCCTGTTTTCTCGCGGCTCTTAGCTTTACCAGACTGTTTTGAGAAAAACAGTATGCGATTAATAACCTGGACAATAATCATTTTCCTTCGTTTTTTTTTCTTCATGTATTTGATCGTAAGACAACTTTGTTCGAAAAGAGCTCCTTCAAAAATAGTATACAAATACCACAAAACTGCATGCTCTCTTCAAAGTCGGCGTGTATACATTTCTTCTCTCGCCCAGTCAGGAACGCTCGCCACCAACTTTCGAGCTGCGGGGGTGACACAGTTGCCCCGCCCTTCCCATTTTCCCCCTCTTTTCCGCCCTTCCTTCGAAACGTCCGAGCGTGAGGTCGGTTTTGTTTCGTCCGAGTCTCCCTCCGTGTACGCATTTCTCTTCTCCTGCTGCGAAGTAGTGTTTTTAGAATTTGTCTCTGCTTGCCTGCTGGAGCGTTCGCCGCGGCCAAGGCTTGCCAGTGCCCTACGCATAATTTCTGCCCCCCGTGTGCTTTTTCTCTTCTGTCCGCTTCTTTTATTTTACACAATAGCCTTCTCCTCCCTTACAATGCGAAGTTGCGTCTACTCAAGTGCCCAGCTGCCATATAGCGAATTTCAGTGAGTGATACGGGCTAAATGGGGTGTACGGGAGCTTGTGCGCCAAAAATATAACTGATGTTACATCACCTACAGCTGCGCTTCGTAATAAGCAAACAGTATAATGTATAATGACATGATCTACACATGAAATCGCGGTCACCTTGTGGCGTGCTGTTTATCAGAACTCGGTAAATAATTTTACTAACAGCTATAAGGTTCACTAAAAATGTGAGCGACAAGTTAAACATACAATAGCATTAATTAATGTAACAAAACATTTACAATAAATAGCATGTATCATTTTGTTCCATACTAAGCGCAAATTACATAACATCGCGAAAAACCAAAGCCGAGTAACAGGCAAATTTAAAAAAAAAGTAGCAGTCATGCTCTTCATAACCTTTTTTCAATGTACCGCCTCAACAGTCGGGCCGACGCATTGCCGCACTCTTGCCATTAACCTGGCGCCGTGCCCGGCATTTAGTCCGGCCAAAAAGTCGGGCCAAAGCCCGCTGCGAACTACTTGCCGAAATGGCTAGCGGCTACCTCCGGGCCGACCGCTTGCCGTGGTTTACTAGCCGACTAAGTAGGCTCCCGACCATTTTCCGAACGTCGGCCACACGTAAATGGTCGGCCAAGGATGCTTGGGGAACGGCCGAGCCCGCAGCGTTTGATTGTGCTTCGACAGCGGCCAAGCAGCGGCTAGATAGAGCTTGTTTCGACGGCAGCGCCACCTCGCGTTAAAATTGACGCGCCGCTTCAGCAGCATGGAGAACCCGGAGAGTTTGGCAACTGATCTTAGTTCTATTAGCGTTGGCTCGAGCGGAGGCGCATCCTATTGTGCGCCGCGTACCTGCTTTGGAAGAAAGTAGCGGCGGCGCTGCCGTCGTCCGCACTTGAAGCGAGTGTGCGCGCCTGCCTTCTGCTCCTGCAGTTGCGTGCGTGTTGTTGGCGTCGCGGAATATTGCTTCGTGCGTGCGTGCCTCCCAAGCTGCGACGATGCCTCCCAAGCGGCGGTTAAATCACTGTTACGCACCAGGCTGCAAAGCTGGCTACGCGAGAACAGCGCAGGAGCGTAAGGTGTCGCTTTTTAACGCTCCAAAAGACGAACAGCAAAGGCTTGCTTGGCAGCGAAACCTCCATAGGCTTGACAAGCCGCTTGACGCCGATGGTGCTGTGTGTGAATTGCACTTTGAAGCTCATCTGATTTTGAGGGATTATGTCCATGTGATAAATGGAACGGAAGTTAGAATTCCGAGGGGGACTCCTACGCGCTTGCACCTGGCGCAGTTCCGACCCTTCTGCCTAACTTGCCCACCTATAGGGGGTATTCACTGGCGCGCTGTGCGCGGTGCACTGTGGGTAACTGAGGCGCAGTCAGCCATTTTTGTGTCCACCGAACGAGCAGGGCGAACGTACGTATCAAGTACTGCCGTGCGGTTCCACGAGTGGTGGCATCCGCCGCTATGGTTTATTGAACTATCGTAAACAGTTGTAGCCGTGCACAGTGCAAGCAACGAAAGCTGAAGAGCTGCGCGAACGACCTCGACATTTTCCGGTTCTGAAAATACAGATGAACGACTCCGCCCAAACGAAAGAACTCACTGAGATGCGACGTCACGTATGGCTCGCACGGCTCAACCGCGCAAGTAGTACCACGAAAAATGCGAAATATATGTCGAAAATCGGCTGGGCTGGAACCTTTCGGATGTTATCTGGCAGCGAGCTGTTGCCACAATCCGGGCATGGTTGCTTTTTTCGCACTCGCAAGTCATATTCCAGGTAAAAGAGCAGCACACCAACATGACAGCATGCATCACAGTGTCCAACCAGGCGCATGCAGTGCGCCGCCAACACCTCCTCGTCGTATTTTGTGACAATCCAAGCCTTCGGAGGGCTCGACAAACTCTGGTGTACCCGACTCATTTGATCAGAAGTCGGACGATCGCATCGTCTGTGTCGTCTGCGAAGCAATATTCGCTGAAGGAACGTAGGCGGGCAAAGTTGTTTTGCGGAAGGTTTAAAGAGCTTTATAAAATTATTTAGAAATAATGAGCGAAACTTAGTTTGGCAAGAAAACAGCACGGTATTTGAAGAGATTTTTGCTGCAAAAAATCATTTCGAGTCTGCAACGCAACGAGGTGGGGCCACCGGGGCCATCGCTGTGGCAGCGGTTTCGTTTCCTTCGTTACCGCCACAGACGATGCAAACATCCGACTTCTTCTGATCGAATGAGGCAAGTACACAAAACAAGTTCCGTACAAAAAATACTGACTACAAAATGCTATTTCTGTGCTAATTTAAGCTAGAAGGACTCAGCGGTTTAGCTGGGATAAGTATTGTACGGCACGCATGCAACTACGCAAAGCGCGAGTTCGTCTGCTTAAACCGCGGCTCAGCCGCTTGTAACGTAGTTGTGTTCTTCGAGTGGTGTGTTGCCTATCAGTTGGTTTCTTGTGACGAAGTTCGTTCGTATAGCGCAAGGAACACATGAATGTTGCACATATTTATGCGCGGCCGCCGGTCGACGCTTACCGTGCAGTTGCGCTCATCGACTGCAAATGGGTCGGTGCCGATTTTTTTTTTTTTTTTTTTTTACAGGTCTCTGTCCGCATCACGCAGACGACCGATAATTCGAACTGTTACTCATGATGCCGAGTGAGTTTTGATTAAAAAGGTGCTAGCATAAGGTAGAGCGGCACAGCAAACGGACGCACACCAGCTATAAGCCGCCGACCATACTAGTCAGAACAGGACGCAAAGATGGCGTCGACTGCATACCGACGTCAGCTGTGACGTCACGTGAATACCCCCTATACTTGAGCAAGCCCACTCCGACTCCTAGGCCTCATAGGAAAAGACGGCAGCTAGGCTTGCCATGTGATACCAGCAGTAAATCCCGGCGCACTGATCACTGTAATCAAGGACGGCCAAGCTGCGGACTCTGATCTGGGCAGCAAAGAATGCAAAGGCACGGCCGAAGCAGACGGTGTTGTTAGTGTCGCCGACCTCCGCGGACTCAAACTTCCAACAAAATCGTGAGCGCTGCACGAGTTTTTAGATTTTACCGGGGTGTGCTATGTGTACATGTGTACACATAGCACACCCAGCAAAGTGTACATGTGCAGTAAAAATCATTGTTATGCTCTGTGACAACTTTGTTGTTTATTGTTGTTCATAACTGCCAAGCACCTGTGCGTACCAAGCAATAGTAGTAAGTGCAGTGCAAATTCTTTGCAATGCAGAAACGTAGACGAAGATATTAAACGCTATGAAAAATAATGAAATCTCCCTAAGAAACTAACAACATGTACGCAGTGCAACGGACAGTATTGAGGCGCGTCACCCCCACCCCCCTCACGCGCGCGCGCACACGCACGCACGCACGCACACACACACACACACACACACACACACACACACACACACACACACACACACACACACACACACACACACACACACACACACACACACACACACACACACACACACACACACACACACACACACACACACACACACACACACACACAAAATGTTACGACTCTGCTCGGCGTAATTAAATGCCGGCTAGTTCCGAGGCTGGGTACAGAGGGAGGAGCTCTTATGAGTCTCCAAGAGCAATTTTAAAATCATGACAAAGCACATTTCTTTCAAATTAGTAGTAGGAAACAATATTAACCGCCGTTGCATTTCACTGGCGAACTTCCTCCTTCATGCGCTCTTGTCTCGGGCGGTAGCTTGACCATAGGCAGTGAATTTTTTTTAATTTCGTCATTAAAGGCGTTTGGAAGCTAGGATGTAAGCACGTATTTTATGTGGAGTGCACCATCGGTAAGACGAAATTTACCATACAAAACGTATAAGCGAAGCGAGGAATGTATATTGCAATCAGCTATGTAGCTGAGACGCCTGCGAAATCGTAGTGCGCGTTTGCAAATACACTTTCTTTTTTCATTTTGCTCGTTCATGGATAAAACAGGGTCAGTAATAAGCATGACAAACTGCAACAAATACCACCGCGAAATGTGACGCGGCTGTCTCAGACCAGACAATCATACAACTATAAGGTCCACCAGCGACAGCATCGGAATATTTTCATATGCACAACGAAGCTCGAAGGAACAGAAAGCGGAAAGCGAACGTTTTCGTTCCTTAGTAGTTTTGCATCACTTCGTGGTGGTAAACTTGACTCTCCTAAACAGTCAGAGGACGCGTTGTCCTACAAGCAACGCCTTGCTACAAGCGCGACGGCCGCCTGAAAGCTGTCGCGCTTTCAAGTGCGGTCGATTGCAGCGCCGCCGCACCTTTCTTCCGCTGGAGGCCCTCTGCAGCGGAGGCGGTCGCGCCACTAGAAAGTATTCTAGTTCACTATACCATTGGCCCTGTCTCCCGGGCCCTGGCGAGCAGGCTGCACTGCCCAGAGAGACCCGTCAGGGCCAGCTCTGCCTCCCATTCCGCTTTTTGAGCGCTCGAGCTTTATATTTCTCTAATTGCTCTTTGCAGTTCCATATCATGTGAAGGATGTCCGAGACTTCACCGCATGCAGTGCATGTGTTATTTTTTAATTTTTCGGGCCAGATTTTGTGGTACTTTGCTAGGTTTGGGAATGTCCTAGCCTGTATGTTACTGCCTCCGGTTGCCGAAGTCGTGTCCATCACAAAGGCTCGCCTGCAACCACCTGCAACAATGGCCATGGCGGAAGTAGCAATGGCGAGGAAGGGTAGCGCGACAAACGTCCGTCGTGCCCCAAGAAGACTAAATAACTTTGTTTTTTGCCCAAGAAGACTAAATAACTTTGTTTTTTTAACTCCAGGTCCCGGCTAGGACGCAGGAACTGTGACCGCCCGCTTCAAAGGGAAAAAGCCACATCATCATCATCAGGCACTTCGGGAACTCTGTAAAGAGTGCTCACAAAATGTGGATATGTCCGCGTTCATGCACAGTTTCTGTAACCGTGTGTTGCACATTGTTGGCGGAAGTACGGGATTTGGGCACGTTGTACGTCTGTAACAGCGAAGGACACGCGTTCAACGGCTGTCGTCAAACGCGCAGTATCTGCAGATGGGTGGGCTGCTACGCCACGCATCACGTGTTTGCCAAGATCAACAGCTCAAACAGCGCAAGGTCCAGCACTGAAGCTGTGTATAAGAAACAGTGTGCGTGGCTAACGCCGCTTGTGCCAGGCGCATGAAATCGTGCACGGGTTTGGGCCAAAAGCACGGCGAGTACGTTACGTTTCGTTCGTCTTTAATGAATTAGCTTTGCGCTTATCGTGCTGGAGCCACTGCTTGCTGGCCGCGCTCTACGCTGTGTGATCAGCACAGTACTGAGCTGCACCATTCTCTGCATGCTTCCGCAGAACTTGCAACTTTCGTAATCGCGAGCAAGACAACTCCTGCTTCGCACTGTGTAGCCGTCATCATTGCACTGTGTTATGCCGTTAGCGGGGGAACTAACGCGGTATACAGTTCACTGTGCCGTTTACTAGGTTCATATACTATGTCATCTAATATCGTTTCGGGAAATCTCAGCATTGGAAATGTCGGCACCTGTTCGAGCGTTCTACTGGGCCGTTCACATTTCGGCTGAGACCCGCGATGTGCTCTCGTTTCTCGCCTGACACCGGAAGGCTTGCTATGTTTCGGATTTAATCTTGTAATTGCACGAAATTCTGTGCACTACGCTGCGAACAGTTCATATTAGCCATCGTGGTTGTGTTGAGAAGTGCTTGAGTAATCGGCCTTGCTAGGCGTGATTCACTACAGGTTGTGCCTGCAACTGAACGAGTGCGTCATTGACTACGTGAGGAGCGTAAAAATTACCTTGTATGTTCAGTGCACTGAAGTGTGTTATTGCCTTTTGTTCCTCATTTTCTAAAATGTTATTTCAGTTTTCACATTTGCTTTTCCTAACAGCAGGATAATAATCAGTTTCCCTGTTGAAACCAGATAAGCGCGAATAAGTAAAATATGCCAGGATCAGTACTAGCAGTTTCTGAATTTCAGGTTGGCATTGGATCAAATGAAGGCTGAGTTACATGTACGCGAAAACTCACGCGAACGCGACGGCGGCACGCGTCGCGCGAACAGAAATGCATGTGTTGCTTGGCTCGTCGCTCGGATCTGCCGAAATAGAAAATTTTGCTAGTTCACCCGGAAGTAAGCGTATGTCACTGCCGCTCATTTCGCATGCTTTCTTTATTTTGCTGCGTTGCATTGTGATTGTGCATTATCGCATAAATTTTTCGCTTTGTACGAACAATGATTAATAGCCAAGGATTCAAAGAACGTCTAGTCGCAACTGAAACAAAAACAACAACAAAAAAACAAGGGGTCACGTGACTACTCGTACAGTGAAAGTTAACACACATTTGATACGGTTTGTTGTAAATACATTTTACTTTGCCATGTTGTTGCAAATTAACTTTAATTCTTGCAATCGTTATAACTACTGTTGCATTTTGGCAATAGTTTTGCGGTGTACTAAGCCACTATGCCAGCCAAATGCCAGCAACACAACCTACACAGAGCGTCGTCACCGTTTCGCTCGGTTCGTGCTGTTGCGTGCATGCATCTTCCCCAGAAGGCAACCTACACAGAGCGTCGTCACCGTTTCGCTCGGTTCGCGCTGTTGCGTGCATGCATCTTCCCCAGAAGGCGACAGAGCGAACCATGATCGCTTTCGCCGCGCCGCTCACTTTTTCGCTCACATGTAACTCCTGCTTAATTGTTAATATACTAGCTGGAAGGGTGTTAGTTGCAAAAACTAACCAGATTTGGTTTGCAATCATCATTGCTTGGCTTGTGCTTGGTCGGGGGTATAATCTGTTGCTGGCTTGTTTATTTAAACATTGTGAAGGTTGTAAGCTAATGGTTGAGAGCTTGAACATCTCGATGGGATGAACTGTGACATTTGCTCTGTGCCAGTAGTGAAACACCAGGCCTAGAACTTGCGGGCCTTAAGCATTCCAGCATTACTTCTGACATCATTTCTGTTGTAAAAGGGGTAATGTGTAGCCCCATTTAGAACACTTTGTACACGATTACAATTGAAAGGTGCCCAGGGTAGGTTTTTGTATGATATATCTTTGGAATGCCAAACTTCCGTGATACGAGCTGCAAGATCATAAAAACGATGCTTTAGCGTGGCCTTTAAATGTTGTGATTGAAGCATATTTTGTATACAAAGGCCATCTTTTCTTTTGTCCCACTGCAGCAGCTGACTGGTTAGGGCTCTCAACTGCTGAGCCAGGTGGCCTAGGCTCGATCCTGGCCTCCATGGCGGCCACATAGAGAATAAGAGAGGACACTCCCATAGACTCTAGCGCGCCTAACGGTGGGTGAGAACAACTGGCCCTCACACTGTCGGATCCTTCCGGTTTTACTGGCGCGAATTTAAAATTGGTTTCGCGCCACCCAGTGGATTTTAGCGCACCCAAGGCACACACTTCTCGTTTCGGTTTCACTGTCGCAAATTTCGAATTGCGTGCGCGTTACCCACGTTTGTCTGTGGCCTGAGGTGGATAAAATGGCTCATCTAATCCCTTCTGCGAATTTCGTTGTCCCGAAATTATTTTGAATGCAAGATGTACAGAAACGTGTTTACTTATAATAGGCAGGCGTGGATTCATAAATCAACAAAGCTTCTTTCTGTCTGGCGCGATCATCTTCTGTTTGGAGCAAGTAGTCATTCAGTATGCAATATTTAATTAAGAGACTGAGTGTCGAGGAACCTTTTTATTTCAGGGCGAGATAAAAAAAAAGAGCATAAAATCTGTGCACAAACCAAGACCAGCATGGTGGAGAAAGGCTCGATGGATAGGCAACTGTGTTCCTTAACATAATCAAATTTAAATGGATATAATTACAGAGAGAACTCTCTCTGTAATTATATCTTTTCAGATTTGCCAAAAACAAAGACAAACCAAAATAAAAGACAAGCCAAAAAAAGTCAACACATCGCTAGTGCTTGCAGAAAAATAAAGTAAGACAAGATGGGCATGCTCAAAAGTACAGGTAATACTTTGTAGCTGGTACAGAGATTGAACAATAAACGCTGTTGTAATGTCGGTAGCCCGTTTCTCTCTTTTATGCACTGCTTTGTCACAAGTTTGAGTATTGTGTGACCTGTCAATCATCGTCAGCAGTCCAAATATCATGAAGATAAAGGAACTGTAGTCCTCCTTGTCCTGCTGTCCCATGATATGCGGAAGAAACTAATTCCTGGCTTCCTGTGCACTCTACCGTTGTTCTGGCACCACGACACAGAGCAGTATCTGCCGTAGGAAGGGCCGCCGGATGGCATGGCAGAATGGTCTGAAAAATGTCAATACACGCACATGTTATTCTGAATTATCAAACCATATTCACAAGTCATAACTACGTTAAAAATTGTTTTGAACGCAGTAGAAAAGTTCTCCACCATACAGAAACGCTGGCACACTGACATGCATAATAGGATTTGACTCTAAATAGAAATTGACGACAGGCACAGATAAAGTATACCCGAAATATACCTATATGAGCCCTTTCGGGATTTGAAATATGCGCGAATTCAGCGCCTGCACAACAATACGGCGTGCAGTGTGTTTCACTACGAGCAAAACAATCTGCCCGCCATAGTCTGAGTAACAAACAGGTTCAGGGTTTCATAAATGCGCACGACTTTGCCCTTAAGCTACACCACGAAGTGCGCTCTGGCCCCTCATGGCCCCTCATCCCATCCTCTTGCTTTAGTAATCGAACCTGCATGGGCGCCGCACTTACTGCGCCTCATGGAAACAACCCGCCGCGATGTTCAAACACAACACTAGCCTCTGCTGACTCTTATGTCAGTGTTTTCAAGCAGAAAAACATGTGTCACCCATTGTCCAGCAAGCGAAAAGTCGTTTGGTGCACTACAGCAATACCAAGCTGACGACATGCAATTTCTTCAATAAATTACATCTTCATATGTATGCTAAAATAGTGGCCTTAAAATATAAGATTTAACAACAAGAAAGTTGTACGCTTGAATTTAAAAACATTTTTTTCCCGTTTGCGCACTCTGGCATTGGGTGAGAATACTAGATTCCTGCATAGTTGTGCCATACTTCCTGAGGCCAGTTTCAGCCGAGTGTCCTCTTAGAATTTCTTTCTCTATGGCGGCCATTTCAGTAGAGGCGAAGTGCAGCGTGCCCGTGTACTGGGCAGTGTCTGTGCACAATAAAGAACCTCAGATTTTCGAAATCGTCCAGATCCTTTTGCAATGGCATCCTTCATAGCTTGAGTTGCTTTGGGACTGTTGTCCCTAAACCAACCAAATTTCTTTCTTTCTGTGCTTTACACCAACAAAGAAGAATCTTGCCTAGAACTTTAGTACAAGACAGTGGTAATGGCATGAAACAAGTTCAAATCACATGAACGAGCTTCTACTTCACAGGGTTGTTTTTACTGTGCCAGATACCCATCAGAGACCATGCTGGCCTGTTTTTTTTGTTTTGTGTGTGTGTGTGCGCGCATTTTTTTTTTTTGCTTTCATGCTTACGCCATATAGGCTAAGTTTGTCAAAGTATGGATAGTATAGTAAGCCATGGCTTCTCACTGGTTAATGGTTAATGGAACAATATTATCGCTTGCCCTACAGACAAGCAGCAATGTTGTGCACCTGACGTAGTAACTGCCATAATGAAATTAGTGACATGGAGCATACATTCATTCTCTGCCTCTCTGGGCAGTGCTTGGAAAATGTGTCTGAAAACTTTATACACTGTTTCTTAAGTTTGCCTGGTCCGAACATTTTGCTGAAGTGCCAAGTTTGTAAGGGGCCAAATTTGTACCTGGCTTAGAGGCAGAAGTAGTAAAGCCTCAGTACTGCACTGGTTCTTTTTTCCTCTGCTTTGAAGGGGCAGATATTAGCGTAGATATCATGTATTCGTATCAAGGGGATAAGAGTGCCATGCAGGTTTGGATGGATTAAACAAGTGAAAAAGAACTTGGACAGAGTGTATCTTGCACTATGGTCACACCACATGAGCAGGATTTTGTCTAGGGAGGGGCAAACCCTTTGGCGCCAAATGTGATGTATTCCTCAGGGAACAGCCAGTTTATCATTAATGTAATGATTTGGGTGTGAAGAGAAATAGAGGGGATTTGTTTTATTACAGATTATAGGATGTTGTTGTTTCATCCCTGGCTTGCAAAAGGAGACTGTATATGCATTTTTGTTTACCTCTAGATGGCAGGAGGAGGTGAAAGAGGAGAGCTCAAGTTTTGTGGTGTCTGTGGTGACAAGGCCTTTGGCTTCAACTTTGGTGCCCTCACATGTGAATCATGCAAGGCCTTTTTCCGACGGAATGCCATTAAGGACAAGGTACCTGCAACTGCTGCTTACTGAAAGCACTATTTTGTGTCACATATTGAGCCAAAAGCGCTGGCATTGTTACAAGCACGAAGCAGTGGAAAAATCGGCTCAGTTGTAATACATGACTGCGCAAAGGCCCAGTGTCGCAAAAAAAAAGGAGAAAAAAAGCCGACAGTGTTGTAACGCAAAAATGTGCATGTAATTTCAGATCAAAATTCATCGTTCTTTGCGAAGCATGTCATACTATTTAGCATCCATCTGCTACTCTAGTTGGAAGCTGTTTTGCGACAGACATTGCAACTGACAATTGTATACCATTCATTGTGAGTGTGCATTGAGAAGTGATACTGTGCCTTCCTTGCCCCAGAAGATATTAAAAATTGCATGAAATGAAAGGCGGTGTTAACGGTATGTCTACTCTCAGGGTGAAGTTGAGCGTCCCAATTTTTTCTGTATGGTTACTGCCCATGTTGGTAGCTTTGAGAATGTGGCTTAGACCATGTGAGAAACCTGTTAGAATGGTGTTCGCCTCTCCTGGCCTACGTCATTAAAGATGGGCACCCTACCAATGGGACTCTAAAGGGGGCGACAACAAAGGTAGCGGGGGAGCGCATGTCACGAGAAAAACCAGTTCAGAAGTGAAAGTGGCCCATTTTGCTTCTTATACTGCACCGAGGCCTTAGCTGCACATGCCGGTGTTGTATTGTTGGGCTGGTTGGCAAATCATTTTGACAGTACGACTGACTTTCAGCTGAACTTTGTACCATATGCAGTCCTTGTAACAAACTAAGCGAGCATGAACCAAGCAATAAAAAACACACACATTAGTGAAGTATACATGTATTTCACGGCTAAACGATCGATGAAAACTACGAAAGATAAAGCTGGACTAAGCTCTATATGGGCTTCATTGTCAGGATATGAAGCATTAAACACGCCAAGTCATAGCGAAATACAAGCAAAAAACAGCATACGAGACATGGCATAGTAAGTGCTTTCTTTAACCCTATGCTGCGTGCGGGATCCCCAGTCCTTTTTCGCTGAGCATTATCGACACAGCACTGACGCACACGTCCTTTTTCTGCTTGGTAGCTTTTGCCCCCACAATATCCCGTGTGATCTCATTTTTGCTTCTACCAATAATCTTCGTTTTATGAAGCCAGGGCATGCATTTACTGCAGTGCAAAGCAACATTTCCTTTGCAGATATTTCTTTTGCACCAGCTTTTATTTTTTTATATATATATTTCTTTTGTGCAAAAAAATTCTATGACTTCATCTGATGACCTGTTTCAAGTAAAGAAATCAGATCAAGTCGTAGAATTTCTAGATGCCCAGATAAACAGAAGCGTGCAAGCCTGTTCCATAGATACAAAAGATCTGTATTACTCTTTACCGCAGAAAGAATTACTTTCCTGTATTGAAGATAGTATTGACCGGTTTGGTTTGGTGGCATTCCAAAATGCTGTTTGCCTAAGTATTGAAATGTTCCTGGAACTACTCGCGTTACACATTGGCTCCACCTTCGTAAGCTGCAAAGACACATACTTTCAGAAACAAGGCATGCTGTGCATTGGCTCCTGCTTGGCGCCTGTTGACATCTTTTTAGGTCAGGTCACCTTGACAACCAGTTGACAAGCTGCCTGGAAGGTTTTCGAGCCCTTAAAAGCTTCAGATACGTAGATGACTATTTAATTCGGTTTGACAATAGCAAGGATTCTTTTCAGGCAGATGTAGCGCAAGCTTTAATAGTTTTTCAGGAACAACTCAAGCCACTGCAGTCGATGCACAAGATGCTGACTGTCAGGAGGATCAGATTCTTGGATTTGAGCATTGTTTGTTTGAAAGAAAATATCTGTTGGACCTAAGATTCACGCACAAAAGGGCTTTTTCCTGTTCAGCTCAGCTTATTCAAATTTGGTCAAACGTTCAATTGTTAACTTGTGTCTATCTAAAAAATCTTGCATGCATACCATGGAAAACAGTTTCATTCAACAAAAACTGACAGGTTGAAAGAAATCGGGTACTTGGAATGCCTTGTCATCTCAATGGCTGAAAGAGTATATACAGGAAAATGAAAACAGATAGTAAAAAGACTATGCAGAGACAAAGCCTGGTTGCAGCACTCTACCTACACAGCATATCACATAATTTGAAAGGCAAGAAGGCAAATGTGAAAGTAGTCTTTACAGCTGTCAAAGATGCATGGTATTTAGCGACCCGCATGACTTCATTTGTACCTAGCAGCACAGGTGTGATGTATAAGTTCCCGTTAAGCTACAGGAAATATGACAAACGGGCCTCAATGAACGGCTTTGAGAACACAAGAACTACGAAAGCTGGTGCAAAAGAAATATCTGCAAAGGAAATGTTGCTTTGCACTGCAGTAAATGCATGCTCTGGCTTCATAAAACAAGGATTATTGGTAGAAGCAGAAATGAGATCACAGGAGTGATTGTGGGGGCAAAAGCTACCAAGGAGAAAAAGGACATGTGCGTCAGTGCAGCGTCGATAATGCTCAGCGAAAAAGGACTGGGGATCCCGCAGGCAGCATAGGGTTACAGAAAGCACTTAGTATGCCATGTCTTGTGTGCTGTTTTTTGCTTTTATTTCGCGTCGGTCTTAATATGTATTGACCCATGACTTGGTCTGTTTAATGCTTCATATCCTGACAATGAAGCCCATATACAGCTCAGTCCAGCTTTATCCTTTATAGTTTTCATCGATTGTTTAGCCGTGAGGCACGTATTTGCTTATGACATATGCTTCACTGATGTATGTGTTTTTTATTGCTTGGTTCGTGTTGTTTTATCAATGCTTAGTTTGTTAGAAGAATGGCAAATGGCATATAATGTTTTGACTTCGGATGAGTCACACGATACAAAAGGTTGTATAAATGCCTTTTCTCTTCCAATAAAGTTCAGTCGAAAGTCAGCGCTGTGTTCATATTTATGTCTGTGTCTGTCCGCGCTACTGTACCTGTCTAAATTGAGAAGCACTTGTAGTGGAAGTCTAGTGATTTCAGACTATGCAGAAATGCTAGGCTTACCTCTCACACTCATGCTTTGCTCCACAAAGCTCGAAACAAGGCTTCAGCACTCTTATCTGCTTTAATGTTGATTGCCGAAAAATTTGTCTTTTCTTATTTGCTGCTATTGCAAAATGGAGCACGTATAGGGAAAAAAAGTAGAAATGCATGTGTTACCCCGCAATCTGCTTTTATCACTTAAAAAAGCTAATCACATTCAACAAGTGGTTAGGCTGCTCGACTGCTAGGCCAAGAGATGTGGGTGCAATCCCAGCCGCATTTCAATGGAGACAGAACACAATGTACAGTGCGATGGAATTAAAAGAATTAAAGAAACTTTCCAAAGCCCTTCACTATGGCATCCATTATGTCACTTTGGGGCATCGAACCCCATATACTGTGTCACAATTATTAACACTCGGTTGTCATTGATAGTTTAACCCTTTGACTGTCGAATATTCTGAAAAAAGTTCACCCCCAGTGTCAAATTTTTTGAAACGCATGGGTTTAGCGCAGTACCCGTACGGCAAAAGCAGTCAAAGGGTTGAAATGAAGGTCCATGATCATGCAAGTGAACTGTTTTCATAAGTGCACCAGTTCTTAGTATGTGCATGGGATGGCAACCATTCAGGGCCGGAATGCCCATTAAGGTTTTTTCGTTACAAGAGGTGGGAAGCGCAAAGAGACAGTGCCTTTATTTACTGGTTGAAGGCTGTGGTACACAGTATTATGCCCATTTTCTTTTTGGCTGTGATTGCACCAGGACAAATTTTTGTTTTCACGTGGTGCTTATTTATTAGGAAGCTTGTGTAAGCCTGTTTCTTTACGCTCATTGCAAATTAAGGGAGGTGTAAGCAGAAGTGCAGACATAACGGGTCAGCTTTGCTGCTGTTCAGCTTAATGCTTTCAATTTTTTATATAACAATCAGATTGCTAGCTGCTATGCTGCTTATTGTTCTTTTTTATCAGTGCTTTGTTATTCATTGCCATTTATACCAGCATGAGTTTGAGAAGCGCTTGTGCATGTGAAAGGGCATTTTGGGCGTCTTTCTGCAACAGCCGGCATGATCTTGCTCTTTGTGGCCTACATCCTTAGGAGCAGTGGCGTAAGGAAACATTGTGAAATATGGTCCCCACACAATTTTCCTATTGCAGTATTGTGTTAGCAAAAAAATGCTCTTTCTTTGTTTCAAACAAACTTATAAACAATTGTGTTTGAACTCATTATCTCTCTCACCTCTCATGAAATCTGCCAGCACACGAAGCACTTGAAGAAAAGCTTTATTAAATTTTACACGATGCACTGATTTGTGTATTGGGTTAGCACATAATATTTTTCTTGTGGTAACTTGTGGACTACGATTAGTGCATTTTTCTACAGTATTTGGAGTTGCGCCTGCATTAAGCATAGAGAAGTTTCCTCTGTGACCCTCGCTACCTTATTAGGAATGGAAATTTGCCTAAAGCACTCCACCCGTGTGTTTGTTGCATTGGTAAATGAATTTGCAGGCTTAATGTTACTAGGCCAAAAGGCATCATATTGCTTAACTGTAGCAGGTAACAACTAAGCGGCACACCCACTGCCCATGGTGGCTGCATTTTGATTGAGGCCTCTCTGTAGTGTGAGTTGAACAGCAGCAGTTTTAACCTGGCGCATTGTGTCAGCATCTTGCCTAAGTGGGAATGACTCTCACATAGATGCCTTGCAAGGCAGCCACACTTCACTGTCCTGTGAAGTCTACCATCAGCTGTGTGAGCTAGGCAAGCCACAAGTGCCAAATTGTGACAAGTGGTCACTTAGCTTTCAAGGGGGTGAGTGCATGATTGCGTGTGGTATGTTCTTCATGTGTGTTGGTGGCCAGCATGACAGGCTTACACTCATTTTAACACGGTAGTGTTACAGGCCTCATTACTCAGGAATTGTGAACGAAAAATGGGTGCTGTCACTGATTCTTGCATGGTTTGTGTGACTGAGACCACATGATATCAGAAAGTTGGGAAGAGCTGCAGACTCGGATTGCCCATTTGAGATAGAAATTTGGAATCAACATTCCATTGATGATGGAGAGAGGCATGCTACTGCTAGGCAATGCAAGCATTAAAGTGTGGCTTTAACCTTAAAGGCTGAGATTAAGTGTCCATCATAATTTTTTGCCTCACACTTTAAGGGGCTCACTTGCACTCACATTTGTGAGTGACCCACTGCAAATGTGAATAAGAGTCCTTCTAGAGAGAGCCCTCTTACTGAAATGTACGTACAAATTCCTGCTCTGTTTGTACTAAGGTTGAGATGGTGAGTTGCAGGTGCATTTTTGACATGCACCATGCAACACCTATAGGCATATAAAAAAAGGTGTATTGAAACAAAAATTCTATGAAGGCTGTGACAAGGTTCCAAGTGGTTTTTACATAAAAGTGATTCACCACAACAGTAAATCTCCAGAGGCTGAAGTAGTAAGCTGCAGTGCACTACAGTGCACATAGTCTGAGAAGGAGCATGAGATGATGATGAATCACCCTATGCATGATAGGGCTTACAGCACTCGACCTGAATAATAATAACTTTATAATAATAACTTTATTTTCACCACCACAAAGTACATGGTGGCAGGATGCCTACAGTAAAAGCTGCCTCTTGGGCAGCTTGACAAGGCCACAGGCACCCAGCCGTTTACTTTGGCAGCAAAAATAGCACACAATATTTAGAAAAACGACAATACATGTATTACAGAAAACTACATAAGCACATGACAAGTATTCGTCACAAAAACAAAAATAAAACCACATACATAATTATTCACATGCAAAATAAAATAAAATAAAATCACCATGTACAATTTTCACTTTCATAATGGAGTGTCACTGAGTAGGAAATATTCAAGCAGTTTTTTGTATGAGGTATGTTCAAGTGGGACATTATTGAAATGAAGAGAATTCAGGAGACGTGGCAGCGTATTTTCCAGTGTTTGACAGCCGTATGTTGTTCTATATGTTTTAATATGCCACTTATCGATCTTTCTCGTTTCGTAGACTTTGTAGCTGAGTTCAGTGTTAGCCAGTTTATGAAAAAAAGACGTGTTATTAGTAATCTCGCGTTTTAAAGCGCGGCATAAATGAAAGTTATACTGTTTAGTAATCGGAAGTATTTTATGCTTAGAAAAAAGTTCCAGTGTGTGGTATGTTCTAGGGACATTTTCAAGTATTCTTAAAAAGCTTTTTTGTAAGATATGCAACTTTCTTAAATTTTCTTGCGATGTTTTACCCCAAACTAAATTGCAGTAGCTGAGGCGAGAATGAAATAAAGAATGATAAACTGCGAGCATTGCTTTTGAGGTATAGGGTATTTATTATCAACAAACCCTTTGTAATCAACACAAAACAAAATAACAATAGAGATGAAGCCTGTCTGCAAGCAAAGTCCTTTTGTCTGAACATTGACTAGTGGACTAAAGTTCCCCCTTGACTCTTGTTCACTTGGCTTTGTCACAAATCTTGTCTTCAATCCTGCCTTGTCTCTTCTTAGTTTAACTTTTGTGCTTGGTTGTGTGGCAGCTCTCTTGATTTTAGCAATGTATCTGGATGGCAAGTAGTAAAACCAGGATGGTATTAATTATCAAGACCTCTTTCTAACTAGTTTCTGAGAACTGCTTGTAGATGGCAATAAAATTGTCATTTTATGTATGCAAACTTGCTGACTAGATTAAATCCATATTGCAACTTTTTTTTTTTTTGAAAGGGGGGGGGGGGGGGGGGATTGTACATTTTTCTAGTGGGCTCGAAAGGCTTCATAGTTGCGTCCCATTTATGGCACTCATTGAAAATGCATCCACGTGCACATTAATGCATTCCAGGAGAGGGCGAATATGGGCTTGTGTGTACATGTTGAAGAAGAGATTAAAACAGCGCTACGGAAGACTGGACAAGAGAGGGACAAACACTTGTGCTTGTCCCTCTTTCGTAGCGCTGTTCTCTTCTCTTCTCCAACATTAACTTTTTCGGTACCAGCGGAAAAATGGCAGTTTCTGTAGGTTTCTGATAAACATTTTTGCGGCAAACTTTATGAGAGATAAAAACATGTAAAATACATACCAATGATGGAAATAGAATGCACTTGGAAAACATTTATTTTAAAACAAATATTCAGTGTAAATATCAGGGTGCGCACAGGTCCTTGAAAACCTTTAAAACCCTTGAATTTGAAAATTTCGTTTTCAAGGCCCTTGAAAATCCTGGAATTCTTGCTGCTCCTTGAAAATACTTGAACTCCTAGCGTACTGCATGCAAATGGTTATTAATCAGAAAAAAATGCGGTTAAAATATTTGTATTCTCAATAATGTGTTTCAGTATCTGTGTTTCAGGCGTAAAAATTCAGTTTGTGCTAATATAGGCAATGTTGCGTGACAGTTAGCCACATTGCAGTCACTCGTTTTGAAGCCAACTTGAGCCAATTCAATCCAATCCGATGGTGGTTGATGGCATTGCATTTTTACATCTGTTCTGCACCCGACTTGTTGCGGCTGAAGCATCCGACTGCAAGGCAAATGCCTGGGAAATGTAAATTTCAAGGCATGTGGCTTCACAACGACGCTTACAAAGACTGGATTGCACCAGATACGACGAGTGAGCACTGCGCAAAGTGCAGGCCTTGCAGCAAGACCTTCGATATAACCACCATGGGCGAGTCGGCATTAAACAGCCATATGAAGAGTGCTAAGTATGCTGGTGTCATGAAGATTGCAGCCAACAGCTCGGTGCGAAAGTATTTAGTTCCAAGTACGAGCCAACAGTCAGCCGTCCCGCCTCCTTCGCAATCGGGAAAGCTAGGTGATGCTTGCAAGGCACATGAGCTGGTGACAAACGCAGAGATTCTGTGGACTTTGAAGGTCGTCACATCGCATTTCTTCTATCGGTCATCATCGGAAGCAGGCCAGCTATTCCAGCGTAGGCTCCCGGACAGTGACGTAGCCGAAGCATTTTCTTGTGGAGAGAAAAAATGTGCCTACGTTACGTGCCATGGTCTGAGGCCCTTCTTTTTATCTGCTTTGCAGAGGGAGATAAAAGATTGTGATTACTACGGGTTACTCTTCGTTGAGTCCACAAACAACTATCTCCAGTGGAAACAAATGGATGTTCACATCCGGTTTTGGAATTCGTCTCACAAGGCGGCAACAAGGTACTATACCTCGGTGTTTATGGGACACTCGACATCCGAGGACATCCAAGGAAAGCTGCTGAGTGCGCTCGAGCCTTTTCCTCTTGAGAAAATTCTTCAGATTTCAACGGATGGTTCAAATGTTAACCTTAAGTTACTCAAGAATTTCCAAGAGCACCTGTATCAAGCATATCAAGTTCAATGTCTGGACATTGGGACCTGTGGCCTCCACACCATGCACAACGCCTACAGGGCAGGCGTTACAGCAAGTAAGTGGAGAGTTGACTGTCTGCTCTCCAGTCTGAGTGCGCTTTTCCATGATTCTCCTGCAAGGAGGGAAGACTTATGAGCAGTTACTGGTCAGGAAACTTTTCCCCTGAACTTTGTTGCACACCGGTGGTTGGAGAATGTCCCTGTAGTAGAGAGAGCCTTGCTATTGTGGTGTGATATTAAGAAGTTTATTGCAGCTGCAAGGAAGAAGGAAGTAAGCCCCCCAAAATGTGGATCATTAAACAACTTGTGCGAGTTTGCTAGTGATGTCTTACTGCTAGCAAAGCTTCAATTTGCACTAGGTGTGACCATGACCCTCAAGCCATTCCTCATTGAGTACCAAACAGATCAGCCCATGGTGTTCTTTCTTTCAAGGGACTCGGAAACAGTAGTCAAGAAGCTACTGACGAAGTTTTTGAAGTGCTCGGTCTTCAGCAGGAGGAGTCACTGGTCTGCTGACGGTGAACATTGAAAGCACCGGGAACCACACTCCACTTGAAAAAGTGGATGTAGGCCATGCCGGTGAACAGGCGGTCAGGAAAACTAAAGCAAGCCAGAAGAACATGTTCCAGTTCTGCATGGAATGCAAACATTTCTTGATCAGTGTGACAAACAAGATGCTTGAGAGAAGCCCACCGAGATTCTCAATCGTTAGGAGTTTGTCCTTTCTGGACCCACGACAAATGTGACAGATACTGCGCCTTTCCCTTCCTGTGAACCAATTATTATTATAATAAATTTATACTAAACCAAATGAGTGCTTGACCAGCTTCAGAAGAGTGTTGGATGCCCTCATTACAGCAGGCAGAATGCCTGAGCACCAGAGGCACTGTACTGGGGGAGTGCACTGAGTTCCTGCAGGAAGAGAAGCATAACCTGCGAATGTTTGAGAAGAATATAAACAGGTTGGACAAGTTCTTGTCTGAGCTGATGAAGTTTAACTCATCATATGGGGAACTCTGGAAAATTGTCAAGCTTTTGCTTGTGTTCAGCCACGGGCAGGCCACTGTTGAGCGAGGGTTTAGTGTGAACCGCTAAGTTGCCATAGAAAACCTGAATTACCTCTCGTATATTTCGCAACATATTGTATGCGACGCTGTAGGCAAGGCAGGGGGCGTTCTTAACGTCCCTATTACGAAAGGCTTAAGGACTGCTGTATCAGCTGCCCGGCAGCAGTATGCTGCACACCTGGAGGCAGTAAAAAAGAAGCAATATGATGGTGTCAGGGAATCAAAGAGGCGCTGCATCGACGAAGAGGTCGACACGATGAAAAAAAGAAAAAGTAACTCGAGGCAACAATAGCTGACCTCCAGGCTTCAGCAGATGCGTATGCTGAAAAGGCAGAGGCAGCTTATGATCTGGAGTAAATTGTCACATCCAATAGCCTGAGGAAAGCTGCACGAAGCAAGACTGAGGAACTGTAGCCTCAATGAGAAGATTAAGGAAAAGCGGCAAGAGCTCCCCTGAATTTGCCATTAGCAGTTTTGCAGAATGGATTGCTCTTCGACATTGGTGCAATGCATTGCAGGGTGTTTTTCAAGACTGAACATTTTTTAATTATTTTGGCTTAGTGCAATACTGGCTTTGTTATGTTGGCTTAGTGCAATACAAGCAGTTCCTTGAAATGTTTCTTTTTCGATTTTGTTCAATAAAATTGGTACCTGGTATTGAAAACTGCTGCATGTAGCATTGTGTTGAGTCCTTGAAAATACTCCAACTAGGCATTGAAATTCCTTGAATATCCTTGATATTGCCAGTCTTGAATCTGTACGAACCCTGAAATATGTAACAAAAAAAGAAAACTGGAAGCACAAGCTTAGTTGGATGGGAATAAAAAACTGAATATACAAAATAATACCTCCTGAAAAAATTAGTAAAATAAATTCTGGAACATACAGAATGTTTCAAATCTTTCTTGAAACTGGCCAGCAAAATCTTAAAATTATAACACAAACATGTTTTGAGGTGGAAACTTTCCTCATACTATCCGAAAACACTTAATTTCAGTGTTAAAATTGAAATAAATTTTACTCCAAGAAAAAAAAATGTTGAAATGCAATTCGTTTTTACTTAGTTTTAACTAACGCCGGAAAAAAATGGCAAGTATAGCCGCCCTAACGGTTGTGATGAACTCTTGACATGAAAATTCAGAACAAAACGTGATTTAATTATATAAAATATGCAGATATTTTCATTTACCAAAAGCCTCTTCACAAAGCATTCAATAGCTGTACTGCTGACATGTAGCGAGCGAATGCGCAAAGTTCGACGATGTACAGACACGAAAGTGAACCTGCCGCTGCGGGTTCGGTGATCCGCTGCGTTCTGTGGATGCTTCACCACATGGTCCTCAGAATCTCTGCATTGAAGCATCTACAATAGCGGTGGGGCAAATGAAGTCCAAAAAGTGAGCAATCAGTAACACTAATGCATCTGAAATTTCAGGTGCTCGTATATCCTAGCTCTATGAAGCATATCGCAATGGTGTGAAAAAGTCCGACTAATCTAGCATGTTGGAAAACATTTCAGTTGGTGACTGTACATCCTTACTTGTTTGTGTTAAGGAATAAATACTTTAGAACTACCGCGGTGAAGAACAGATTGAAAAAGTCCGCTTCCTTGCAAAACTTTATACAGTCGAACCTCGTTATAACGAAGTAGTACGGGGCGCGAAAATTTGTTCGTTATATCCGATATTCGTTATAAAAGTGCGTGCCCAAATTTCTGTAAATAAGTTTTCTAAAAAAAGGAAACAAAATGTGCACTAATATGGACAACAAAAAGGTGCAAAAACGCACAATTTAAAAAAAAAACTGCGTATAAGCACGAAATAAAATGAATACTAATTTGGGATGTTGCCTCTGCACACAATTTGCGCGATGGAGCCAAGAGACTCAAGGAGTGTAGCGCGCGCACGAGTCAGTCAGAGTGGCAGAGGCACGGCAGGGGCTCACGCCATTACGAGGCAAAGGTGATGGCATGCCAGTGACATGCCTGTCAGCTGTTGCATGGCCAGACTCGAGCAGCAGCGGTGGCGGTATAGTGGCGGCGACGCTTGAGTCTGGCCATGACTGTTATGACCTCCGAGATCACCACGCGTGGAGGTGTGATCTCGGAGGCCATGGGCCGTCGGCACTAGTTTTTGTTGCCGCCGCTAGATGATGTGGCACGCGAACGCGCGGGCAATTTAAACACACCTTGGTGGCACCACTCGAGTCCGGCCATGGCACCATGGCGTTAATGACCTCCGACATCACCGCGCAAAGGGGGTGTGATCTCGAAGGCGATAAGCCGTTGGCGGTAGTTTTTATTGCCGCTGCGAAATGACGCGGCACACAGTCGCGCGGGCGATTTAAACAAACTTCTGTGGCGGGCGATTCGGTTGATTGAAAAATTGTGTTCTTGATGTTTTTTTTCCGGCTCCTTTACACATTTCTTGTCATTTTAATGCAAAAAAATCTGCTTCGTTATACAGAAAGAACTCCCATAGAAATAAACTACAGACCAACCAAACTTGATTTTATTTCGTTTTATCTGATAGTTCGCTATATCCATGTTCATTGCAGCGATGTTCGACTGTACTGACACTCCGTAGCTGTCTGAAGGCCTGCTATGGAGTGTCCATCTATGGTCGATGCCAGGACTTATACTCGGCCAAAACAAAATCCTTCTTTGCGATGGCGGAAGAACGTCTCCCTATCTGCTGTTGCAGCACTAAGGATGAGAAAAATAACAATCATGACATATTTCCATCGAGTGAACGAGCTCCAAGGAAGAACAAACAAATGAGAAGCAGAAACCGAAATGCACGCACATACAGCCGCCAATATTCTGGGCTGTTGTTGCAGAGTTTTAATAGTGAAAGCTCATTAATTCGAATCGCGATAATTCGAATTTTCGATAATTCGAACTACACCATTTGGTCTGGCCAAGTCCCATAGAGATCTGTGTATGAAAAAGCCCGTTGATTCGAACGCGAGTTGGTTCCACTATGGATAATTTTAACTACGCGCCGCCGCGTCTGGGCGGCTTGGCACACAGCACGTGGCCAAAAAGAAAAAAAAAAAAAAAGACGACCTCTGCGAAAGAGCGGAATAGTTAGAGGCTGGGCACGTCAGGGACAGAAGATAGAACCAGGTAAAACCATGGAGGAGTGGGTAAAGCCTAAAAGGTACCATGACTGGCGCGGCGGCTAGCGGCGCCGGAGGGTAGGGGTTGGCGGCCACGGTGGCGAATGCCTACTCTCTCTTCTTCTTCCGCGCAGCTTCCGAGGCTGACATCTAAATACTCATTAATTAAAACTTTGTTAAATCGCATATATGGATAAGTACTGTCGGCGCGGTCCCAGCCAATGCCCATGAAAGGTATGACTTGGCCGCTACGAACTATGCAGGGAAAACATTTTTTTTGTGCAAGAGTTGTCAACGGAAGCACGCGGTCAGCCGCGATCATAACGCCGACTTGACTTTTTAGCATCGTTCACTTCAAAAGGCGTTTGCTGTTATCGCACGTTCCAGTGATTGAGCAGTAGACGGCCCCGCCCAATCGCTCATGGCATAAGGCAAACATACTGAAAACGAGGCTTGCGCAACTGTACAAGCGCTGGCAATCTGCCAAGTTTGCTTCCCCCCCCCCCCCTCTCTTGCTAGTGCTAACATCAAAAGGTAAACATACCGTTATGATATCAGCATCTTGGCGCACTGCCAAGAAATGCATTGTGGACTGTGACTGCGCGAAGTGGAGGAAAGTGCTACCGACTGACGGCTTTTTTTTTTTTTTGTTTCAAATTCTTAGGCAAAAATCTGGGTGTGGGTGGTTTCATTAATCGAGTGAGTTCGTTATGCAAGTAAATATGCGGTGCATGTACCGTAATGCAAATGGTTCTTGTCAGTTTTTTCGAGGCCATCCGATAATGCGGACTTTTTTCCCGGTCCTGTGAAGTTCGTATTTCGTAAGTTCGAGCTTTTACTGTATTGAAATCAAATCCAAGGATGAGACATCGTCTTCTGAGTCGCTGCTGCTGATAGCATCCAAATACTACGCTCCACAGGCAACAAATTCAGCGTTTTTGAGGTTGAGGCCATGTTGAGAGCGTTCCGCACTGCAACGTGAATTTCAAGGGCATTTGAAAAATAGCTGCCATGTGTAAAAAATACAAACCATGTGGAAACCAGAAGTAGTGTCTCAAGTACAAACTAGATGATGCAGTAAGTTTGTCATGGCGCTGGTGGCATGAAATTTAAAATGACTTTTTCGATCACCGATGATCACCGATCACCGGTGAAGAGTTAATGCATGTGAGCACATTCTGTATTGCATTCTGTACAGGTTTCTAAACTTTATCACATGGCTAGTGTGATCATAGATGTCATAGACCAGAAATAATCATGTTGGTTGCTATGTTGGATACAGCTTTAAAAAAATGCAGTTGGGTAATAATGGGCCATGGTTTACGGCATCCTGTGTTACTCTGCTGACCAGTTGCATCTGCTTTTTATGTTTGGCTACACCAAATGTCATCAAAATTCTTGCGCTTCTAATTTTGTTTTGTGGTTAGCATTTTTAAGCAACAAAAAAAAGCTTAAACTCCTTTGTCGCAGAGGAATTCTGCTTGGGGAGAGCTTCATTGTAGAGTTAGGTTTTATTTTACTGTGGTGTCTAATTATTACAAGGGTTGTACCTTGTGTTTCAGTTGCATGACAGCAGGGCCAAAAATCATAGAGAAACCATGTTGAACCCCCTTTCTTTTTTTCGTGGAATATGTCCAGTAAAATCTCGTTTATTCAGATGATTTAAACTAGGAACGTGGTCCCGGATGCTCATTAGTTCGGATGGGTGATCACTTCAAGGTACGATACGTGCAGCCAGCGTTGCCTCAGTTCTATGGAACAGTGGTTCCCGCTCACTTTGTGTGCGCTATGGCGGCGCGACGACGATTGAAAATTCCTCATTTTCGATGTAAAGCTCAGTTGCATAGTTTTCATTTCGCCTTCCATGATTTCACGCCATCCTGTGGCTGCGATTGGGTGTGTGGACGCGTAAGTGTTTTTATTTTGGAATGGCGTCACTCTATTCTAACATTGACGCCTATGTCCCATGTGTGAATCCGCGCTCTGCTACCTATATGCTGTACACTGGACGCCACACTTGACCGCGATGCTTCACCACCATGCAGTGAAGCATGCTCAAAACGCCCTTCTGCGAAAAGTGTAGGCCTTTTGATTTCGGAGCACTTCTGACAACGTGGAAAGTAAAGAACCTTTGCTAGGGTTTCATCTCAGATGCAAACTATCATCATACGTTCATTGTGATGGTTTCAGGAAGTTTTTCCAAGAGCACTCGGTAATTCCAACATTTCTTCAGGTCCCTTGAAGGCCAAATTGACTAGAGTTTAGTAATGTACAGTGCTACACAGAAGTGGAGAGACCACGCAATCCACTGCGATTGCTGATTTTCTATAAATAAAAATGCGCGCCTGGCAAAAGTACTTGTGCAAGTTGGGGGTTACCATGTGCAAATCATGAAAACAGCCACTGCGCTATCGGGAAACGTTGGCATGCAGTTTTGTCAACTCGCGTGGTCTCTCCACTTTTGCACAGCACTATACATTGTTCAATTAGAACCACCAGTTCCTAGAGTGACCCATAAATACACCCCTGCGTTCTGAGCACTTCTTACTGCAGAATGTAGAAGAATGCTGGGCACTTCGTAAATGCTAAAGAATATGCTGGCTGTCATAGCAAAACGTGTCCTTCCTGAGCGCCCCCCCCCCCCCCTCCTTTTTTTTTTTTTTTTAAAGCATCTTTTTGCAGCAGTGTAGTTGTGATATAATCATGACAGCAGTTGTTTAGGATTGTGCTACAAAGCATCACGGGGGTGTATTGAGTGGTGGATTTGCCTCACCTTTGATGTGCATTCCTCAACAGGGCAAGGCGAGGACTTGGCTGTTATCAATCATGTATCAGCTAGCTCATGGTGTCTATACTATACAAGTACTTTTTGAACTGGGCTCTAACAAGAAGCAGAGTACTGATAAGTCGGTAAAATCACGAGTGCTCACTGAAGCTCAGTCACAAAAACGTGTTCTAACTACAAGCCTCCGTATCGGTCACACTCATTTAACACACAACTTCATTTTCACAAAACGAGATGTACCTACATGCGAACTCTGTGGAGAAATTGTCACCACTAACCACATTTTAATTACATGTACAAAACTTGAACAACTATGGCAGAAACACTTCCCACTAATTTATAAAGAACACACCCCACTGCACCCAAGCTTACTAATAGGAGAAAAGTCATTCATTGATATTTTCCACGTTTTTTCATTCCTTAAAGAAGCAAAGCTTTTAAACCAACTGTAAAATCTTTTAACTGTTTAATTTAAACCTTGCTCTTGGCGCATGATGGCCTGGGTCGCCTATGTGCCATAAAACTCAACACAACACAACAACAGCCAAGACTCGGGCTCACTCACACTCATGAACTCAAACTCATGCACTCAGTCGGGCTCACTCAGACTCATGAACTCAAATTCATGCAGGCTGGTGACTCACTCGGGCTAGCTCACTCATGAGTCGTCTGGGCTCGCTAACTCATTTCAAGTCACAACTCATCTGAGCCTTATGAACTCACCTGGGCTCACTCATTTCGTCTCACAACTCATTTGAACTCACTTATTTTGAATCACAACTCATGCAAGCTCTCATTGAGACTCACCTTTGCTTAATCACTCATTTCTTGTACAGGCCCGGGCAAGCCCAAATGCCCGTACCTAGTCCGGCCTGCAGGTTGGGCTCAAGCTGTTTGCGAGCCCACTGCCTTGTGCGCGGGTCGGGTCCGGGGCAGGGTATATTTGTCTCTGATGAGCTGGGCCGGGCACACTGATCCCAAGTACATGTAACTTTTGCGAAAGCCCAAATATGGCCGTGGTTCGTTAAGCGTCTTTAATGCAGAACATAAGTGTTTTCCTGCGTCCTCCCCACGCGAGAGCGTCGAGAGTTCTTTTCCGACGTCGATCCTCCTTTCCACCACGCTCCCTCGCTGTGAACGGATATTTACAAGCTGTCGGCGACCAAGCAGAAGGGCCGCTTATCGAGTTTCGACTTTAGCGGTTGCCGCTTTGGTCACATCAGCGCAATGCTTAGGCGTTCTTTTCCAGATTCGCATCATCCTGTCACTTCTCACGCGCGTCTGTTGTGGCTTGCTTCCGTCCTCAATTGGTTCCTTGGTGCATGTAATGCAGCGGCAGCGCCTTGCTGACGCCGTAAAAACCATACGCTGAGCGAGACGAGCTCACCAAGTACAGTAAACCTCGTTGATGCGTTTTTTTTCTTTGGTGCGGGAAGAAACATATACGGGAAAACGTAGATCCAAGCTGCCAAATTTTGAAATGAGGTACAAAGTCATTTAGAATTGAGACTTTCACTACATAAAAGTGTAGATTAGCATTTAGAGACATTTGGTATGCACAGCTCTTTTTCTAGCTCTCAGAATTCAGTCCGTATTTGCATGTCGTAAGCGCAGAAGAGATGTAATAACAAACCCGGTTCGTAAAGGGCAGTGATCAGCCGCTTCCTGGGCTGTTTCTGGATGCTTCTCCCCCGTATATACCAATGACATGTGAAGAAGCCATCACAATGGCTTAGAGTCACCGCGTTTTGGCTCGTGTTGCATCATCCAGACCGGGTCAGCTCTATGCAGGAAAAAAGTTGTAGTTATCAAATGGTTCACCCCTGTGCCCTCAGGGCATCGCAAAGAAGCCACCGCATTCTTTTCATGAAGTCATGTTTCGACGGGAAAGGGTGCCTCTTATGTTGGCGTGTTGGCTTTCTTTGATGCTTTCGCCCCTTTGCACCCTGGCACTGCGGGAAAGGAACTATCTCAGGTGAGCACTGCTGATCAGTTTTATATGTCGCGAGCACTCGTTAGCACGTGTCTGGTTGATCGCAAAACGTATTATACGACTATCATTTGTCGAAATTTCGTACGTAATAACTTGGAAATCGTGCTATCCGAGAACATATTAATCGAGATAAAAGTAGTGGAACTCTATGGGAGATGCTTTACTGTCTGCGATTTTGAGCTTATGAAACGGGAAATCGTATGAACCAGAAACATATCAACGAGGTTCTACTGTACTTGGACACAAAATCAACCTTTTCCTCAGAGTGAGTAGAAAAACAAGTAAGTTGTCTATATAAAACTTGCTCTTCTTGCTACGAAAGCATTAGTCCTTCCAGCCACAAGTTAGAGCAGCAAAAAAAGCTTCGGTGTTGCCAGATTCATTATCCAAGAGCGGCACAAATGCCACAAGCCTTAACCAAAGCATAACTTAATTATACGTCCTGTATACCCTGTATAAGCAGTGCCTGGTGTCATCGACGGTACCGGAACCATGGAAGAATGCAAACATTATCCTCATTCATAAGAAGGGGATGCTAAGGACCTTAAAAATTACAGACCAATCAGCTTACTGTCTGTTACGTATAAGGTGTTTACTAAGGTAATCGCTAATAGAATCAGGACAACTTTTGACTGCAGCCAAGCAAAAGATCAAGCAGGTTTTCGGAAAGGGTACTCTACTATTGATCATATCCATACCATCAACCAGGGGATAGAAAAATGCTCGGAATATAACCAGCCCTTATACCTAGCATTAATTGATTACGAAAAAGCATTTGACTTAGTAGAAACCTCGACGACCATGCAGGCATTGCGAAATCGGGGTGTAGACGAGCCGTATGTGAAAGTGCTGGAAGATATATATATAAAGGGGTTGCACAGCAACCATAGTTCTGCATAAAGAAAGTAACAAAATTCCTATAACGAAAGTTGTTAGGCAAGGAGACACGATCTCCCCAGTTCTATTCACAGCTTGCTTAGAGGAAGTATTAAGAGACTTGGAATGGGACCAGTTAGGGATAAGGGTTGATGGAGAATGCCTCAGTAATCTGCGATTTGCTGATGACATTGCTTTGCTAAGTAACTTAGAGAATGAACTGCAACGAACGATTGATGACCTAGACAGGAAAAGTAGAAAGGTAGGCTTGAAAATCAGTATGCAGAAGACTAAGGTAATGTTCAACAACCTAGGGAAGGAACAGCAGTTTACGTTAGGTAGCGAAGCACTGGAAGTAGTTGGCGAATGTGTCTACCTAGGACAGGTAGTAACCGCAGATCCGGACCATGAAAGGGAAATAAGGAGAATAAGATTGGGATGGAGCGCATTTGGCAAGCACTCGCAGATTATGACTAGCAGCTTACCGGTATCGCTCAAGAGGAAAGTATACAACAGTTGCATCTTGCCTGTACTCGCCTATGGGGCTGAAACGTGGAGGCTAACCAAGAGAGTTCTACTTAAGTTGAGGACAACCCAGAGGGCTATGGAACGAAAAATGGTATGGGTAACATTAAGAGATAGGAAGCGTGCACAGTTGGTCAGAGAAATAACTCAAGTTACCGACATTCTAGTGGAAATTAAGAAGAACTGGACATCGGCCGGACATGTAGTGCAAAGAGAGGATAACCGATGGTTGCTTAGGGCAACAAATTGGATTCCAAGGGAAGGAAAGCATAGCAGAGGGCGGCAGAAAGTTAGGTGGGCGGATGAGGTTAAGAAGTTCGCAGGATTCAAGTGGATGCAGCTAGCACAAGACCGGGTTAATTGGAGGAATATGGGAGAGGCCTTCGCCTTGCAGTGGGTATAGTCAGGTTGCTGATGATGAACTTGTTGTTTTAGCATAATAACTTAAGGCAATAGTTCTATGCATGTGATGTGCCTCTATGTATTGTACAAATTTCCCATCTTAAAAGTGAGAACTCAACATTTCAAGGTCTTAAACTCATATTATCCTGAAATTATTTCTTTCTGTATTGTTGCTTCAATTGCAATTTAGCAGGTCGGACCGGCCGAGCCCGGGCCTGAAGTCTGAGCACAGGGCTGGGCTCCGGCTCTTTCAGTGTCGGGCCGGCCTCGGGTCTGCAGCATGTGAGCCGTGCTCTGGCCTGGCTCAAAATTTCGGCCTGTGCACAACTCTACTTCTCATTCATATTTATTCCCCCATTTCAGTTCACAGCTACATCTCTCATAGCCTGAGTTGTTTTGGGATGTTAAACCCCACAAACAACAAACAACATCAATTCACAGCTCACTTTGACGTGGGTGAGGCTTGCACACAATGGACAGCTGAATCTCGTTTACATCCAACAGTCAAGTTCCATGCTTAAAGGAACGGTCCAGAAGAGGAGGCTACTACAACACCAACATTAGCAGTTTTTTTATTTATCGATCTGTAATAATACTCTACGAATTATTAACAATTTAGAGCCATCTTGTAGGTATCATAGGTCACCATGTAGATATGTATTTTGCCTTTGATCGACCAAGAATCTTGTCCTATCTTTTTATTGTGAAGTTGTTCTGTTCGGTTAAGCTGCTCCGTGACATCACAGCCACGTAGCTGAATTCAAACTCAACCTAGTATAGAGCAAAATAGGCCATGGCCGATTTGGACCAAAAAAAGTGTCCTACCCAATGGGGAGCACGATGGTAACCTGCAAATCTGGCCTGGGCCATTCCGAAATTTGGCCCACTGCCCCCTGAAGTTTCATTTTGGCCAATTTGCGACAAAATCGATGTCCAACCATAACTGACTGTCCTTAACATGATGGTGACCTCCAAATTTGGTCTTGCCCAATTCCAAAATTTTGGCCCGGGCCACCCTCAAAATTTGACCTGGCCAATTTGCACTAAAATAATGTCCAACTATGATTGACTGTGCTCAACAGGATTATGACCTCTGGCCATGGCCATTTGCCAATTTTGGTCCGAGCCCTTGCCAAAAACGCCCGCAGTTTTGCACTTTCTGTTGTAGAGGTCGTTGTCCCACTCGCTACTCCGGTGGCTTGGCAACAATCAGCGTCCCATTTACTATGACCGGGCACAAAAAATTTCTGCTTGGCTCTAACAATCGTATGAATGCTTTAACGCTAAAAGTAGCAAGACAGAATGTAAACCATAGGCCTAAGCAGCGTCACCTGAGTGCATAACACTGTAAGCCAAGTTTCTTAACTGAACTTTTTCACTTTCGATATTTTTGTCAGTCGCTAAAACTACAGTAGCCTATTGCCCTGTGATAGTGGTTATTCGGCACTGACATCGATATCCTGATTCTTTATAAGCCTCAGATTTTGCAGAGACATCTCAGAATATCCCTATTTCTCAATGCTTGTTGTTCTGTCACCGTCTCAGGACACACAAATTTTTCTTACACATGGCACATCAGTTTGTGATATAATGCATATTTAGCTTGTCATGTGCCCTGTGCAGCAGCAACGCAGATCGTTCATAAGCATTTTGCAGCTGTGAACACTCAAGGGTGCATTGAATGAGATAGCTATGACAGCGATTGAAATGGAAGGCGATAAAATAAATAAATATTGATTCTCCTTTTTAGTGCAAAAGCAACCATCCAGCCATGCTTCTTAATGTCGTCATGTGTGACCGGAACGGCGCTCGGCCGTCGGTGCAAAGTACATATCTGTCCAAAGTCCCACATTCGACCAGGCCGATGATCTCGAAGAGCAGATTTTGTATGTGACTTCTTTCAGTCATGAGCTGCAATTTTAATATATTAGTGCTGGCTGGGCGCGCCAAATTCACAGTCCCAGGCCTCGACAATGAGAATGAGAGTCTCGGCAGAACACCCCCTTTGCTTGAGACAATGCATGAATGGAATTTCTCGTTCAGACTTCGGGTCCTCTTTCTCATCATGCTTACAACCTTCGCTGTGCCGATTATACTAGACGGGTGCATTCGCCTCAAGCCTCGATCCTTGCCGTGAGAACCTAGGCATCGACCGGCTGTCACAGAGGTGTGTTTATCAGGCGGACTGTGAAAGACAGAGGCATCGTATTCTTAAACTGAGGTGTTGTTTACACTGCCGCGTTCTGCTGATATAGGAGCTGGCCGTGGAGCTGTCGCTCCATCGTCACCTTTTGACTGAATCATCCGGCCGCGTGGAAGGGCGCTGAACTTTCGATCTGTGCAGTGAATGCATCCATTTTCAATTCTCTCAACAAGCTTGTCAAACTAGACACCTGCCATTCTCCATGCTTGCAGGCCAGCATATGTGCGGTCTTTAGGCCCACATGCTAAATATGTAAGCACGTGTGATGCAACCTCCCAGCGTCCTGCCAGAAGGTCTAGTCTCGCAGGGGAGTTTATAAAAACGAGGCCACGATGACCCTGACAGACATCGCCCAGATCAACCTTATTAGGAATGTGAGAATACGCCAATCTGGGGCTTTAATTTGCACATATTTAGGCGATTCCTCTGCCCAAGGGTCACACAAGCAAGGGGCTTGTTCTTATATAGCTGACTTGGGCGATGCTCATCAGGGTTGTTGTGGCAGGACTTTTGAAGCTAATATTTGTTTTGCTCTTTCAGTTTCCTTGTTTCCATTTCTTTCGCTTTGGTGGTGCGGTTACTTTGATTATTAGAATGTGGGTGATGCTTTTATTGCTGCACCGGTCATGTGGTGCTTCTTCTCTTTTCATGTGCATTACTTTGTCTTTGTGGGCTGCAAGCGCATCCATCAATTATCAGGCATTTTTTATCTATTGTAATCTAAAAATATCACCAGCCTTTGCTGGGTAACATACGAGACAGCTGGCAAATTGGTAACTTGTAGTTTATATGCCTCTATGCATATGCCTCCTTGGGAATGAAGGGCTTTTATCACCCATATCTGCAAATAGCTGAACAAAAGGTCTTGCCTATGTACAACCTGTTCATCGTCAGACACGCCCATTTGCTAGTAGACATTGCTGCTACATATCAACACCATGCTAGCTACGGGACATGCAGGAAAGTGTCGAGTGCAGCCACACCTGCCTGCAATGTGGCAAGAGCCTATTTTTATTCCTGCTTGTTTCTAGCCCAGCAGAGAATGAAAGGAAAGGAGCTGCTGCACCACGTTCACAGAAAAAAAAAAAAAGAAAGAAAGAAAGAAAAGAACAAAGAAACTATGCCGTGCAAGGGAGCATGCTGGCACCGCTTTGCATCGGGTGCCTTGCTTGTATTCAAGGCACCTTAGCTGTACGGGCTTTAAGGCTTTTATTTCTTTCACCACCTTTTTCTTCTCCCATGGCTTGGATAAGTTTGCCGCTTCTGATCAACGAAAATTTCATTGGACTAAAGCCGACAACAGCACAAAAGGACACGTCACTGCTTCACACCCTTCTTTCTATGGGCTTTGGCAGATGTGGGGAGCCATCACACGGCATTCAGGGCTTTTTGCGGACGCACAACTATCATAACCGACAATCGCGGTAGCTACAAATTTTAAGGAAAGCATGTTGGCAGCAAATACTAGGTCTATTCTTGCCCCGACATAGAAATGGGTTTCGGTTCAATCCACTGCTACAGCTTCACTATTCAGTGTGCTCAGGTTTCCCACCTTTTTTATCCTGGATCCCATGAAGAATGTAATAGAGGGGTTCTACTTTAATGCCATTGTTTTTAATAAGAAATAGCATTCTTCTTAAAGAATTTTAACATTAGTAAGGTGACTAGATTTCTAGACCAAACTTGAGAATAACAGGCAGTCCTCTCCTCCCTCCCGATTGCCAACAAATGTTCACCTAATGGAGGACTGCAGACACCAAATTTATTTTCTGGTTTCTTCTTTCAAATGGTGTATTATACATTAGAATACACGGGTCATTACGTGGCATTCGGCAGGACCGCTAAATAATTTCTTCCTTGCTGCTGTGTATGTTTCATTATCTGAACAATGGCTGTGACCTGTAGTTGATGTTTAGATCATGTGAGGCATGAAAAACTGCAATATGATTGATGATAATCTTAATTCACTGCACACCATAAGTCGAGCTGCTTCAAACAAACACCATATCAGCAGGTATATTGCCATTTTTCTTATGTCTTGCATGACCTAAACATTAATTTGATGTCACAGCCATATTTTGGTTCATGAAAGTGAAGCCGAAACAGCATTACAAAAAAATGTCAAATTATTTAGCGGTCATAGGCGAGCACTGCGAGGTGATTATGGATTCGGATGTCTAATCGATCATTTCAAAGAAGAAAAGATGTAAACCGAAATTTGGTGTCTATACTCCTTTGAGAATTTTAACCGTGAAGTGGTTCCTTAACATGATTTGAGCATGTTCTGTGTTACATGATAAAATGTGCACTGCATCCCTAAAAAAGGGCTAATATTTCACATTGGTGCTACTTTTTTGGCCCAGGAATTTCGCTGCCTCTTCAAGGATGACTGTGAGGTGAACACACGCACACGACGCTTCTGCCAACGCTGTCGTTTGCAGAAATGTTTTTCTATTGGCATGAAAAAGGAGTGTATTTTGAGTGAAGCTGAGAAGCGGGAGAAGCGTGCCAAAATAGAAGAAAACCGGCTTAAGCGAGCCCCTCGACCAAGGATCTCGGAAGGGGATGATGATGAGGTTTCAGCCAAGGTGACACGGTATGCACAGGACATGAGCTCTCCCAACCCCAGCGAGCAGACTGCGGCGGGGCCATCAGGCAGCAAGGCAGATTCGTGTTCCTCAGACCTGGAGTCGAGTAGCTCGGACTCGTCACAGCTGCCATGGCGACAGTGTGGCTCATCGCAGGCTGTCCATGACCGAGCCATCCGTAGCCAGTTTTACAGAGTACCAGGCACGTCGGAGGTGTTGACAGATGCCGAGATGCACCGCATTCAGGAGCTGGCCACAGCCAATCAGGTGCTCAAGGTGCCTTTGGCCTGTGACCCTGAGCCCAGCCTGGTGGACGTGATCAACATGACTGACCATGCCATCCGGCGCCTCATAAAGATGTCCAAGCGCATAGCAGCCTTCAAGAGCCTCTGCCAGGAGGATCAGGTGGCCCTGCTCAAGGGTGGCAGCACGGAGCTCATGTTGCTGCGCTCGGTGATGTCGTATGATGCGGAACGCGACTGCTGGAAAGGGCCGGACCCACGGCTCATGTCCATTCGTGTGGACATTCTCAAGGAAGCACGAGGCAACGTGTACGAGGAGCACAAGCGCTTCATCAATGCCTTCCGACCAGAGTGGCGGCTCGATGAGAACATCATGCTGCTTCTCAGTGCCATCACCCTGTTCACGCCTGAGCGGCCAAACCTCGTGCACCGGGACGTGGTGATGTTTGAACAGGACACATACTTGTACTTGCTGAGGCGATATTTGGATACGCGCTACTCCGGCTGTGAGAGCCGCTCTGTCTTCCTGCAGCTCATCCGCAACCTTGAGGATATGCGCACCCTCAATGAGAACCAAGTGAGCATCCTGGTGGACCTGAACCCACACGAAGTGGAACCATTGCTCATTGAAATTTTTGACCTCAAGTAGCTCGTTTTCCCTCTAGCGTTGTCTGGCTGTTTATGGGGTTATTCACTTGGCTCATCAAATCTGCATCTTGGGATGAATATTGTTTAATTATTTTCACGCCAGTTCAGATGCAATACACAGGCCTTCATTACTTCTAGCTTGTTTCTGCGAGTGCAAAAACAAGTAGTGGCCCAAGTTTCTCATTGTGCTTCTGGTCCTTATCTGCACATCCATGATCAAAGCCATGTCACAGCATGCTAAAATAGGATTGTTGACAGAAATTGAACAATTTTGTCCTTAAATGGTGATGCGCAGTAGCTACAGCCGGCAAAAGAGAAGATAGCTTGTTATTGTATTTGGTATTTTTAGAAATGCATAATAATGGATTCATTTAGAAGGGATGCTACTGCAGGTGAGAGTTGCACTCACTGCCTGTGCCTTGCTCATAATATAAACGAAGCACGAAATTGCATGTTGTCTACTGATGGTGTGTTGTAAATGGGTTGTTACAATTTTACTGCACTGTCATTGGATTTATCTGGGTGAGATTATGTTTGAATTGTGTAGTTTATGGTGTATGTTAAGAAGATTCTGCAGGTTGAAATATGAAACTAATCTGGAATGCATTCAGCAGAAATGAAAGACATCATTGTGCATAGGTGCTTATTTAAACCTTTCTGGTCATACAAATGCGGAATACTCAGCTGTGGGCCTCTGGTGTGAGCGTGCCACCACCACCACTCTGTTGCATACAGCTTCGCCTATAGTAAAGTTGGCCATTTTCTGTATGTTCCACCGCGCACATGTAATGGGAAAGTAGAGTGAAGCAAGTTATGTAAAGCGTAAATAAGTGCACAATTTTAAACATGTTGAAGGTTTGAACATCAATGATTGTGTTGATGACGTAAATTTTAGAAATGTGGGGCCTAGAGCTTCGCTAGTTTTCTCCACTTCTGCCAGCTTGCAGTTTAGCAGATTGTGAAGCAATAGAACACTTGCAAAGATGGGAAGCTGTCTGTTTGTTATAAGGTATCACTGCAAATGGAGAAGACACAATGAACAAATGAAGGTGCACACTTCATTGTGTTTTTTGCGCTACTACACCTACCTTGCACATCGATTCAGCATTTGCTTGTCTTACCATGGAATATATAAGATTTTATACTCATGGTAGTATTGTCGTGGTTGTTGTAGAGACAAGAAAGGGCCTTCTTTCACTTAACACTCGCGGCTGCATCACCTTGCTCAACAGTAGCCATTAGCAGATGTGGTTAAAGCTTTTTGCAGCTGCTCACCTCGGAGGCTGTGCCATGTACGAAACACCAGTGCACGAGGGCCATAAAGATAGCGGTACTGAAGCAGTGCCTCTTGGAAATGCGCAGTTTCATTGCAGTATTTTAGTTATGGCCTTGTACTTGATGTACTAAGTAGGGCATCACGTGTGAGACATGTTTTTATTGCAAGTACTTGTTTTGTTATGGTTGTAACATGCTGTGAGGCAGCTAATCATGCTGCATTTTTTTAATGCATTAGAACAAAAGTCTCACTGGAGAGCATTGATTATTGTTGATCATCTGCAATATAAGTTAAAGGTCACTAATCTGGTGTGTAGAGCTTTTGTTTGTAGTAGACATAACAGTTTTTATGAATTATGAATTTCATCAAAAAGCTTCTTTAAAAAATTTCTTTTTGCACCGTTGCAAGGGCCTCCTTCCTTAAGGTGCACACATTCTGTTCAAGTATATATTAATGTGTGCCTTTTTTTTTTTGTGTGTGTTTTGTAAAGCTAATGGCCAAACACTTGCTTAGTGTTGTGGAGAGCAATCTGCAATTGGATGTTGTATTCACTTGGTTGTTACCATCAGTGTCAAATGAAACATGAGCAGAATAACTGTAGCACAGACACAAAAGCATACAATATTTAGATTCTGCAGAAATACATTTTGGGGGGCAATGTTCATTAAATCTGCCTTGCAGTGGTGTTCATTTCCATCAAAGTGAAAATCAAGCGCTCAGATACAAGTGAAGTCTGCAGTAACTACCACACACAATCGACAGGAGCTAGACCACTGTTAAGGCCTAAATAAAAAGCTAACAATCAGACCAAATTTAAAGATCAAGAATTTCAATGCTTCTGGCTTGTTTGGCATAGTGAAATATTACAAACTGAATTTGTTAACTGTTCGGCAGATTAATACACATGCCGTGTATTACTGCCTATAGTTGACAACTGCTGTTATTTGTGTGTGTGTGTGTGTGTGTGTGTGTGTGTGTGTGTGTGTGTGTGTGTGTGTGTGTGTGTGTGTGTGTGAGAGAGAGAGAGACTGGCCATAGGGTTTTCTTGGCAGGAAATACTGGAGTGGGTTGCCATTACCTTCTCCAGTGAATCACATTTTGTCAGAACTCTCTGCCGTGACCTGTCTATCTTGGGTGGCCCTACACAGCAGAGCTCACGACTTCATTGAGTTTCGCAAGCCCCTCCGCCACGACAAGGCAGTGATCCATGAAGGCTGACCGCCGAAGAATTGACGCGTTTGAATTGTGGTGCTGGCGAAGACTCTTGAGAGTTCCTTGGACTGCCAGAAGATCAAATCAGTCAATATTGTCGACCATAAACCCTGACTGCTCATTGGAGGGTCAAATTCTAAAGTTAAAGCTCAGCTACTTTGGTCATCTGATGAGAAGAGAGGAGTCTTTGGAGAAAGATTTGATGTTGGGAAAGGTTGAGGGTCGCCGGAGAAGGGGTAGGCAGCGAACGCGATGGTTAGATGGCATCCTCGAGGCACTGCAGATGAAGTTATGTGATGTTAGGAAGATAGTGAGAGACTGGAAAGCGTGGCGTGACATGGTCCATAGGGTCACGAAGAGTCGGACACGACTGAACTGAATGTGTGTGCATGCGTGCGTGCGTGCGTGTGTGTGTGTGTGTGTGTAAAATGTATCCTACAGTAGTATTCATTCTCCGTCAGCTAAAATCTCATTTCTGGCTGTACATGCCGCCTCTGCTTTTTTTTATTATCTCAACCACAGCGACTTGCCCATAGCAGTTGTGTTCATTTGAGCAGGCTAGTAAATCTGCACTGCACACTTGTTTGTAAGCCACATGCTGCGCCACCTTGCAAATGTGCATGCATAGCAGATGTCATCAAAGTTTTGTCATCCACTGAAAGGTTAGGATTTGGCTGGACAAGCATAGAGAATCCCACTCCTCTTTGGCCTTCTTGTCAAACTAGGTGCAGGTTATCTCTCTCAGATGGGTAAGTATAGTATTAGTACTCTAGGCTTTTACCTTTAGTGTACGTCACATAGGCCTAGATGTACCTGCAGATGTGGGTGTGCGTTGGCTGGCTGTTCACTTTTTACCACAACTGCCGTTGATCGTTCAGCAACATTGGGTACTGCAGTCATCTCAACTTGTATTACAAGAGCTGCCCTTAGCGATATTGAGTATCCTGCATTAGAAGACTGCCGCTGTATATATCTGTCACAAACTGCTCTGGCCAACGGCTGCCAGGCGCAAGCCATGGATGCGGAGGGGCCGCTGACTTCAGAACCAGCATGAGTCTGCCCGTGTAGGGGTTCAGGTGTGTCTGTGCGTTGGTGAATTAGAAGGAATTCAAGGAGTGCGGAGAATACATAAAATATTTAATTATTAGCAGGGAGAACACAAGGTAAGACTTAAAAGGAACAAGAGTACAAAGCATAGTCAAGCACAAAATTCAACAAGGAGGTGTAAACACAAACGCAATCATAATTAAGAAATCAGGCAAATAAATAAAGCGTATAATCTATGATGGGCAGCAAGATAGACAAGGAAAAGTTATACAAACAGTTAGACACTGTGAAAGATGGGCGTCGACGGGGCGCTGGCTCGAAGGCGTCCGACTAGATGCGAGGAGGGCCATGCACCTGGCACCTATTCGCGAATCCATGCGGCACCTGGCTCCATTAGCAGACTCCCCTCGCTTGCGCTATGGAAACACTAGCACAGCGCTCGTAGCACCGCGAAAAAAAAAAAAAAAGAAAAAGAAAAAATCGGAAAACCGATTCAGCAGCGTTCCGCAGCGCGTGTCAGAACAGTGGCACATAGTTTCATGTATTTCCTTCGTGCTCTAGCGATCGGCGCCAGAGAATCGATGCATTCTCTTGTTTAGACGTGCTCTTTATTTATATATACACCACGAAGCGGTTCTCTTCATGCTTCATTCAGCTTTGCCTAGCCGGCACATCTAATACTTCTGACTTGAATGAATCTTTCTTAGCAGCTCTTCATTTTTGCAGATCTGCACTGTTCACAGTTCACACGTCATGTGCACATTTACCAAGGTCAATTCAAATGGTCGCGTAACTTGGAAGAAAACGCGTGCAGCTGCCTATTGCTAGCGGCATCAACTCGAGGGTTGCAGGAGCTGCTTAAGATCTGTGGAGAAGAGGGCGAAAAGCTGGGACTGCAATTTAGCAGTGAAAAATCAGGAATAATGGTATTTAATGATGAAAGGGGGGACGTGCTGGAAATACAAGGCACCAAGGTTGAACATGTGGAGAGCTATAAATACCTGGGCATATGGATCAACGAAGGAAAAAATTACCTAGAAAAGCATGAAGGAATTACGATAGACAAAGGGAAAAGGAGTTCGGATATTATGAAACACAGGGCCCTCTGGAATTATAACAGGTATGAGGTTGTTAGAGGGGTATGGAAGGGTGTTATGGTACCAGGACTCACTTTTGGAAATGCAGTCCTGTGCATGAAATCAGAAGTACAGTCAGGCCTTGAAATCAGACAGAGAAAGGTAGGTAGATTGGCATTGGGAGCACATGGCAACACACCTAATGAAGGAGTCCAGGGAGATATGGGCTGGGCATCATTTGAGGTTAGAGAGGCAATCAGCAAGCTAAAATATGATCAGAGACTAACCGAAATGGAGGAATCAAGGTGGGCACGAAAAATGTACAAGCACCTCTTCATGAAAAGCCTGAATACGAAATGGACTAACAGAACCCGAAAGCTCAGATTTAAGTACCTAGAGTTTGGAGATACACCGCAGCAAAACAGCAGCATTGAAAAGCAGGTAAAGGAGGCAGAAAGGAAAATGTGGGAGGATAGAATGCAAGGAAAATCAGCATTGGGTATGTATAGAACTCGAAAACAGGATATAAAGAAAGAAAGTTTATTCGACAACTCACGAGGGAGCTCATTGCTGTTTGAGGCTAGAACAGGGGCCCTCAGAACAAAAACGTACAGGAAAAAATTTCAGGAAGTAGATATATTATGCGCGGCGTGCGGAACTGAGGAGGAAACAACGGAACATGTTGTTCTAAGGTGCCAAAAACTTCGTCCTGCCCTTCCCGCGGAAAAAGCGGCAGATCTGGAGAGAGCACTGGGATTTGCTGGGGAAGATGGACGAATGGATGAGGAACGCGTTCTGATAACAAAAGAGAGGTTAGAGGATTGGTGGAAAAAGTCAAGATAATAAAAAGAGGAAAAAAAGGAAGGGGGCAGATACGGGCGAATTAGAAGCTAAAAATGGGGAAGATATAAATATATTTCTTTTAATTTTTTGGCTAGGCGGCGAAAGCTGCCGCCCGATTCAAAGGGCAGAGCCACTATCATCCATCCATCATCCATCCATCCGAGCCGTCTGCTGCGAACCGGTTGCAGCAGCAAAATGCTTGCTGCAACCCATGACGTCTTATCCGGTTTAAAAAAAAACGTCACATCCGGCTATTGTTTTGTGGGTTTTTAGCAAAATGGCTGGTCGTCGTCCTTCATGGTGGGAGGGGAGGCGTGAGAGCTGTGTCGCCGTGTCAGCCGTATGCTCTCGTGTTGTACGGTACGTAAGCAATTTTTTCTATTCTTAAGATACTTCAGTATGCATGTATTGAGTCATTGCCTACTGTCTGGAGACTTACTCTTTCTCCCAGGCACTGCGCGAGAGGAGAGCCTTGTTCTGGCGCGCTGTTATCGAGGGTAGCCTACCATGGACGATGCATGGACGGTGGGTGAATGCGCGGGTTGCGGCGGCCTACAGCTACTGCTGCTGCGCCGTTTTGCCAAAGTATTGTGGTGACTGTTTCGCTCGATGTGGTATACTACGCAGGCAGTTCTCTGCAGTGCAAACGATCGCGCTTACTCTATGAGAGCTGCATGAAAATACTGCTTTCAACCCTTGGAAGACGACCATTCGGACTGCTGCCCCTATGCTCCCGGTACGTGCCAAATGCCAAAACTGATGCGCGCCAAAACGCTTGAGGAAAGCGATGAATACATTCAAGCGACTGCTCTGTGCAGTCACAAAACTTACGCATTCGGTATCGCGCAGTGCAAGAGCCTGTCACTGTAAATTCTGTGAAAACCATGTACTGCGAATGAAGGCAAAAACAGGCTAGTTCGACTCCAAAATAGAAACGACTGCCGTCAGTCGTCAGAAGCCGCTTCTCGCTTTCCTCCAGCGTTTTAGTGCAATGTATGTTACGTTGTCTATGCTTGGGCACCGGGAGCATAGCTGGAAAGCGTTCCGCGAGAGAAATAAATAAATAAAAAAATGTCTTGTCCGTGAAGGATCCGAATTGTGAAAAGGACTCTCGACCTTGTCGCGAATTGCTGCTCGCGGACTGAAGCGAAGCAGCAGAAATCACTGACGTAGGGCCACGTCACAGCGAATCGTGAGAGCGATTCGCTATTCGGTCCGTCGTGTGAATCCACCTTAAAGGTGGATTCACACGGCGGACCAAATCGCGAATCGCTCTCACGATTCGCTGTGACGTGGCCCTACGTCAGTGATTTCCGCTGCTTCGCTTCAGTCCGCGAGCAGCAATTCGCGACAAGGTCGAGAGTCCTTTTCACAATTCGGATCCTTCACGGACAAGACATTTTTTTACTTATTTATTTCTCTCGCGGAACGCTTTTCAGCTATGCTCCCGGTGCCCAAGCATAGACAACATAACATACATTGCACTAAAACTCTGTAGGAAAGCGAGAAGCGGCTTCTGACGACTGACGGCAGTCGTTCCTATTTTGGAGTCGAACTAGCCTGTTTTTGCCTTCATTCGCAGTACATGGTTTTCACAGAATTTACAGTGACAGGCTCTTGCACTGCGCGATACCGAATGCGTGAGTTTTGTGACTGCACAGAGCAGTCGCTTGAATGTATTCATCGCTTTCCTCAAGCGTTTTGGCATTTGGCACGTACCGGGAGCATAGGGGCAGTCCGAATGGTCGTCTTCCAAGGGTTGAAAGCAGTATTTTCATGCAGCTCTCATAGAGTAAGCGCGATCGTTTGCACTGCAGAGAACTGCCTGCGTAGTATACCACATCGAGCGAAACAGTCACCACAATACTTTGGCAAAACGGCGCAGCAGCAGTAGCTGTAGGCCGCCGCAACCCGTGCATTCACCCACCGTCCATGCATCGTCCATGGTAGGCTACCCTCGATAACAGCGCGCCAGAACAAGGCTCTCCTCTCGCGCAGTGCCTGGGAGAAAGAGTAAGTCCGCTCTGTCGTCTGCTATTCTCTCCCACCGTGTGAATGCTCGCCGCGGACGGACGGACCTCGGATCAGAGGTCACGTGACCGATCGCTTCGCTATTCGGTCCGTCGTGTGAATCCACCTTAAGGAACATGCGGTTAAATACCGTTTATTAGGCCAACCGCACGAAAATCTCAGTCATGTAAAGCACGCCTGACTACCAGTCTTGCGTGCGCTTGAAAAGGGCGGGAAACTTGGGTAAGCTTTCCGCAGCTGTCTGGGTGAATAGTTAATGATTGTAACGTCTCTGAGCTGATAGAGGGACTTTAGGAGGTACTAGGACATGACAAAACAACGCGTAGAAGCAGGAAAGGCGAGGATCACGCAGGCCTGTGTGGGAAGCTTTTGTTTCGATGCACCACGACGTACTAACCATTTGTGCGACATACTATCATTTTGTGTGGCCCTCGTTGCTATGACGCGGTGTAATGATTTCATACCTCATTTTATGACTGCGCACGGTCAAATGCATACAGGGCCGCTTTCTGATTACGGTGAGGTAAGCGATTTCGCCTTGTGTTTAAAGTGCATCAACATGTACTTGTTTTAAATTCAATTTGTTTTGTGTGTGTACTTGTTTTAAATTCAATTTGTTTTGTGTGTGTGAAGATCGCTTATAAGCTGACGTCTAATATTTGGTACGCAGGGACCTTCCTGGTATGTGTTTTGGAGTCTAGCATGTGCTTGCTGGTTGCTGAGGCTGAACAAATGGGACTATGAAAGGCGGAGGCAGCATATGCTCAAACGCCACAAGGTGAGCCCTGTACTTAATTTCAAAACAATTGCTGTGCCACCGCGACTGGTCATTTGTTTTACATGGGGAACATGCTTGGGCACAGGTCCCCAGTTTGCATAGAGTGCATGAATAAATCAAACAAGCAAGCATTCCTGCAGCTGCAGTGTCCAGCTTGTAGTTTGCAGCCTTTCTTTCTCAGTTGCAATTAATGCATTGCAAACAGTGTGCAATGTAACAGTTGATTCAGACTAAGAAAACCAGACTAGCTCCAAAAACAAACAAATGTTTGCGCAAGATGGAAGATCAAACCACGCTATATTGTCTTCTCAATTCGCTGTGAAAAACTGGCAAAGCTGCCTTCTTTAACGAATGATATTCCTGCACAGGTTGGTTGTGTTGCTTTTTTTTTGTGTGTGTGTGTGGCAAAGTTCCTGCAAGAACTTTAGAGCTTTGAAAACCACTGTGAAAGATAAAATGAGGTCTGCAAGATTGGCATCATGGCTTGCAAGGCAAGCAGCACAGAATATACACCCTGCCAATTCTTTAACAGTATCGCTCGAGCATTGACTGTCCGAGCAGAAACAAAGTGGAAATCAGGAGAGGTAACAAGCAGGGAGATGTAATCATGCTGCTTCAGCGAGTGTTGTCTGCTTGGCCGTTCTGCTCCGTTGGCAGCAACCCCTTGAATCGAGTTTCATATCGGAGTTCTGAGCGCGCTCTGCTATGTGCTTGTGGATTAAATCTGTGCAAGCTTGTAACGTTCCAAATTTAACACTTGTTCCTGGTTCTATTTGCAAATACTGTCTCGGGTGTTTTTTTTTTTTCTTTTTTTTTTCTTTTTTTCAAGCAATGAAAGTATCGATGGCAAGAGTTATGGGGAAAGTTGGATTTTTTATTGGAAATGTGTGTTCTTTGGAGATATTATTCGCATGATATGCAGATACTATTGCGGCTAAAAACTTGTAACATACATCAATTTAGAATACATTGTGCTGCCTTGCGACTTCTACTACTATACTAATATACGCCAAAGAAAGCAGAGCTTTCGCGCCTCATTAGAAACCCTGAATGTTGTTTCTTAGACTTTCGTGAGTGTAGGACTTAAATTTCAGTTTTTGAAATTGTTTTTTTTTTTTTTTAGCATCCCAGCAAGCACTCCTGGAACGCATATCAGATTTGGAACGCGCCCAAAAGGATGCTAACAGAAAACTACAAATTGCCAAAAGGAGATACCTGAAGTGCGAAGCGGAGAAGGAGCAGCTACAGAAGAAAATCAAGCACCTCTTCAATGATGATCAAATGTCCTCAATGGAGCGGTTGTCCAGTAATAGTTCACGGTGGGAAGCTGACACTCTGGTGAAGTCGCTGAGACTACGGCTTGCATGCGGGACGCGAGGCTACAATCTGCTCCGAGATTATGGTTACCCATTGCCTTCTGAGCGCACACTGCAAAGACACATCGAGCATGCGAAGTTTCGACCTGGAATTCTAACTGATATTTTGGAACCGTTAAAGATGAAGGTAATTGTGAATTTTTTGCTAACAGAGCTTTTTGTCGATTTTTCTACAGTACGATCTCATTTTCCTGAATTGCTCTCTAAGTATGGGTGTAGCTATTCCCGCCTTTTTACTGTCCCATCGTTTTCTCTGTCCATATTTTGTTCCATCTTAGCATTACTAGTGCGTATCAACCTTTAGCCGTTATTAATGTTGATTTGTATTCTGCAGGTCAATCTCATGAAGCCGGAGGAGCGCCATGCTGTTATTATGCTTGACGAAATGCAAATCGCGTCAGGTCTTGCGTATGATCATACGGTTCGTGAAGTCGTGGGTGCACCCACACTGCCGTTATCCGATGGATCGTTACCGGATGATTGCTTAGCTACACACGGTTTGGTATTCATGATAGGTGGTTTATCAACTAGATGGAAGCAAACAATAGGATATCATCTAACTGGGAACTCCATTCATGCTGCAAGCTTGAAACGTGAATTAGTTGATTTGATTGCCCAATGCGAGTCTATCGGACTCAGCATTCATGTCGTGGTGTCTGATATGGGCAGTTCGAATCAGGCACTTTGGAAACTTTTCGGAATTATTTCAGGAAAGCACAGCAGGGCGCGGACTAGCTGTCGTCATCCATGTGACGCGCAGAGAAAGCTTTGGTTCATGGCCGATGTACCTCACTTGTTAAAAAATCTTAGAAATCATTTGACTAAAGGGCACGTCATCTACCTTCCCGAAGAAGTTGTGCAAAAACATAACTTGCCAACTAATGTCGTGAATTTTGAGTTCATTAAAGCCCTTGTAAGGCACGATGAAACGGATGATATAAAACTTGCCCCGCACCTAAATGCTTCCTGTCTTGATCCAAGCCACTACGATAAAATGAAGGTAGGCCCAGCTTTTTCCATTTTCCATAATGACACAGCTTCAGGCTTGCGCTTGCTTCAAGACAGAGGAAAAGTTCCGAGAAACACTCTTACTACTGCATGGTTTATCGAAACCGTGTTCAGGTGGTTTCGCCTGATCACGTCACGGACAACAAATCTAGCTTTCAGCCACGCAGTTCAAGAGGAGTATGACTCCAGTGTAGCATTTTTGGAAATGATAATCGAGCTCTTCTCTAAAATTCTAATTGGACGTGAAAAAAATGCTGTCTGGAAGCCTGTACAATCGGGAATTATACTAGCGACAATAACAGCACTAGAAGTACAAGACGTCCTTCTCACAACGTACAACTTTCATTATGTGTTCCTGAGCAGGTTAGGCCAGGATCGGCTTGAAAACTTTTTCTCTACGCGCCAAAAACCCCATCCCGAGACTATATGAGTTTAAATGTAGCTTAAGGAATGCAACACTAGGTCAATTTTTGAAGCCTAGCAAATCAGGAAGCTACTCCGAGGAGGAAGGTTATTTACTATTACATTTACGCGACACAAGTGGAGCAAGAAGCGACACAGATGCTATTCAAGCGCCCGATGATATTCTTGACCTGAGCCCTGAAATAGAGCAGTCATTAACGTACCTAGCAGGCTACGTTGCTTCAAAACTTGTGAAGCGAGTACAGTGTGAGAATTGCTATAATTCTCTGATTGAACGAGACAGCTCTACGACGCTGATAGAGCTCAAAAACTTTTCAAAGCACCAGCAGTCTTTGACCACTCTATCGCAAGGGGTGATTGAAGTGATAAAAATAGCAGAGAACTACTTCCGCACTAATAAGGAAAAGCTAATCTGTAATTCTGTACATGAGTCGGAGGTGCAAAAAGCCATTACCCAAAGCGTAACTTCGCAGACATGCTTTCCTTCTTGCCATAACTTACTTGAAGACATCGTTAAAATATTCGGCAAATTGCGCATGGAAATTTTAGTGAAAAGTGAAGCGGCTAAAAGATCTTCTATTGAGAGTTCCAAATGTGCCAGTAAAAGCATTGGCATGCGCATTGCTGTTTCAAGCATTAAATGATGTGTAGACGCTTCATTGCTTGCGAAGCAAAGTACCTTTATGTGATACTTTTAAAACAAATATCTTTCATAAGCAGCAAGCCACTGCCTGGGATAAATTTTAAAATTTTACAGCCACTGTGTAGTTAATATCTAACGTGAGGATTTTGCTTTTCATGTCGAAATAAATTTTGTTCACAACAGAACAGACTTTTTTATTTCAATCCGCTTTCAATTTACTGTAACATAAAACTGAAGGGGCTCAATGGTAAAGTGCACCAAGAAAAAAACAACTTCAGAACGTCCACAAAGGGTGAAGGAGAGACAATAAACGTTAAAGAAAACTGCGTTCCATGCGTTGAACTTCCTTTTACTTGAGAGTTTCGGCTCCAAATAATGTGCTGGCCCTTGCACCACGTAGCATCGGCTTCATTACATGTCTGGAAATCGTAAGCAGTTCATGCTTGGTACCGTGTTGGTCATTTTTCAGCCGCACTAAAACCGATTCATTCATAGCGTGATATTGCTTTTGTACAATTGTGCTTGCTTTTTGTGTTGTGTTTTGAACTGTCAGTTTTGTAAGTTTTTTTAAGTCCATCACTTCTGCGCCGCACATCTCACTGCATGCACCTGCGTTCACATCAGGAAACTAAACACATCGTCTTGCACAGCACTTACAACTAATTTATTGTACGCCGCCATAAACACTAGCAAACCGTTAGATGTCTTGCACTGATAAGCTTAATACGCATTAACTTATGCCTGGAGCACTACTTAGTTGATTACACGCCGCAAAACATCACATCTCCTTTCAGAGACGGTTTTCGTAAATGACACCCGCAGAAGAATGTTTTCTTCTGGGAAATATTTAGAAATTAAGTGCCTTAAAAAAAGAAAAAAAAAATCCACAGAATTTTTTCTCAGCATTCTAATCGCTTGGGTAACCGTTTATGAGAATTACTTTCACTACCGAAGCTGTAAACGGTGCTTAAAAAGCACGCCAGCGTTCAAAGGCGCGGCTGGCCGGCGGGCGCTTGGGTGAAAAAGAGTGCCGTGTGCAGCGCGGGCGGCTGGCGGGCGAGGAGAAACGAGGAGGAATGCGCCGCGAAGGAGGAGAGTGTCACTACTTTCAAAACATCGCCGTACAGGGTGGTGACACCCTTTGGCATGCCCCGCGCCGCCGCATTCTCCGCGCTCGCCATCTTGGGGCAAGTCGCTTCGTGCAGTTGCTGCGGAGTGTCCGAAGCGGTTGTGCTGTGCGCTGGGAGATTGTACTGTGTTCAGTCACGGAAACTAGCATGCCAGGCTCTTGGGTTCCATTCTGTGCTGGCTCAGCAAGCACAGCAAGAAGCTAGATGATTTTGTTTTCCACGGGATAAGAGACGGAGAAATGTATGGGAGGCGAAAGTGAAGCGTGAAGACTGGACGGCGAATGGCAACGCGAAGATCTGCGAGGTAAGCCACAATACCTGTGCTGCTTTTATGCATCCATAAAATTTCTTTTGAGTGAATAGGTGCATTTCGATCGTGTAAAAAAAGGTCTAGCGCAGACACAGACCACTAGAAAGATGACACACACAAGCGCCTGCGTATGTGCGCGTGTCGTCTTTCTTGTGGTCTGTATCTGTTTATACGAAAGCGTTTTACGATATATTTTTGTACTTTTCTAATGCAGTTACCCACTTCTGTTTGGAATGACATTACCTCACGCCGCTACACCCATCTGCTTGTAAGCACGAGCTTTGTGCGGGTTTTGGCTTCCCAATCTAGCGTTTTGCGCAACCAATTTTGGTCTGCCTTCTTCAACGTTGAAGCAGGTTGAAGCATCGCATTGCCTGGCATCGGGATTAGCGCGGTATGTTTTTAAATTTTGAATTTTCAGCGTGCGTGAGGGCTTATAAGCTAAATATATGGACAATTGCGTCTGCTGTGTTGTAGTCACTCGGAAAAATTTAGTGTAACTTTCAGTGAGTGATACTCGACTTTAGTATCATTCGCGTAGTGTCACACAATAATATCTGTTGATGAGGATCTCCTCCCTTTCTGTGTTCATAGCCGCACCAAGAACATGCGGAGAAGGTCGAGCCTGGTATTTGGCAAAGGGATGCACCATTGCGCCCTTTTGATCGCTCCCCTTTACACTCGGTCTTGAAAGCTAGTGTCAACCGCTGAGGCTTCAGATTCACACGGATTACATTCTCTCTCCTTTTAGGGAAATAATACAAGGGAGAGCGACGAATGGTGTGTCACCTCGCGACAGAGTAGGAAGTGAAACGCAGTTTGTAGCAATTATTTTGGTCGCCAAAAAATAAAAAAATAACTTCTCGTCAGTGGGCCCGCTGGAATTTGGCAAGTGTGCCCGGCATATCGATAGTACAACATTTCGCGAAACAGAGATAACAGGTCCTCTGAAGCTGTTTTTTTTTAAATATACACAGAAGCAGTTTTTCGCGAGGTTTCTGAGCTTCGCAATAATATAAAAAAGTGGGTTCTCATGATAATTAGGTCGTTTTAAGTATAGGATTGGTAGCTCGACAAGTCGCAAAGAAACTGATCCCGTGAGCTGGAATGGTGTAGCGGCATCATCTTGTGAAAGCGGTCGTGAGGAAGCAAGGTGCTTGCGCAGTACAAAAGTACATCCCGAATGCAGCTTTACCTTCCCTGTATTATTAATTACGCATCGCGAGGCGATATGCACTCCCTGTTGTCCCTGCACTCGTCTGAGGTTAAGCCAAATTTAGGTGAAGCTAAATTTGACCGCCTGTCACCCGAATTGGTGCTGTCGCTTGCTTGGCATCCATAGAAAAATTGTGCGATCGCACATGTATATATCGCATTGCTTTCATAATGTTTTTATTATTTCATTCATTTACGTGCACACTACAAAAGACGCAAAATGACTGTTTCGTCGCCTATCTCATTTCAGCGCCAGTTCAAGGGCAAACACAGTGTATGGACAGCGGCTCCTCAAGTCAACGGTTGTCCCGACATCGTTTGATTGCGTGTAAAAATTTATCAGAATAAAATATCTGCCATTTGAAGAGTCTAGCAAACTCCGTTTAATGCCTTATCGAACAAACTGTTCCGATTCCAGTGCTTGATTGCGCGGAACACCCAACGTTGATAAACAGACTGTTAGAGCGGTTTGGGACGATGCGCTTGCACATTTACTTGAATTGGCTCTCAGCCAGAAAAATCGAATGATATGTACGGCAGCAAAACTGTAGCTGGCGCCAATCTTTATTAAAAGATGTGTCCTAGGCGTGCATCCAAAATCAGCTTCGAAGTCTTGATGGGGATTGTTTTGGAATAAAATGCCGTGTACATCAGCGTGCGACACGTGTCAAAGGTTGATTTACGCATCGTTTTTTGCTGTGTCTTTCTACGGTTCATGATGGGCCATTGCGATACAAATAATTTTCGGCATACGGCTGACTGAAATGTAGACATCGTTGTTGATCTATAGCAATAGACGCAACTGAATGTTATGCACCTCATAAACTCATTCAGGTCCGGCAGAGCAAAGTGCATTGCTTTATAAAACAGCCAGTCTTCAAAATAGCCGCATTTGAGCATCCGAGACGACGAACGAGTAAATGCTTACCATCTGCAATTTGATCATTTCCTCTTAGAACTACGCATGCTAGCAAGCAGTAGTTGCTTTCACATTTTTTTTTGAGCAAGAAAACGCTCAGGATTGCGAGTATGTGTGTGTAAAAACGTTAACCAGCTCAACCTGCTAGCGCAAGAGCGTGCTGAACAAGAAATCGGGCCGACGCTCCATAGCCCGCTGTGTCTACGCTTGCCCCAACATGGTGCCGTCGACGGCGGTGTCTCCACCCTGTACGGCGGCGCGTTACATCGAGGCACCCTATAGTAAACGTAACTGCAGCGCCACCAGCGGCGGTCAGTGGCGTCCGGCGTGCAAGAGGCGCCCATTTTCCTTCCGTTCGCGCCACTGGTACCACTAGAAAGTATTCTAGTTCACTATAGTTACTATGATGAGGGCCCCTGCAAACTGTGAAGCAAATTACTAAAGCTCAAAAAATAAGATTTGCCAGAACTCCAAAGAACTAGAAAGTAAACAGAATATTCGCGCTCAGGAATGCAGGTTTTGTTAGGCGGCGACTGGTGACACACACCGCAGTAAAACGCTGCTGCCATGCACAAAAGTACGTCACCCTACGTCATCATAAACTAAGCAAAAGAAAAAAATGTGCGCAACAGCAAGTGAAACATTTATAATACTAATTTATAACTTAAAATTGTGGCTTAGAAAAAGTTATTGTTCATTTTCTTAATAATTTTAACTTATGTAGGTATCGGCGGCATTGGCGCGTTGGTCATGGAGTTGGTCGCGCACTTGTACTCATGGCTTATTTCCATGCCTATTTCAGTCGAAGCATTTCGCGTACTCATATATCAAATCCTCCTTGCTAATCTCCTTGCTAATCTCTGGATTAGCAAGGAGGATTTGAGGAATCCGCGCTTGGTTGCTACAATCAAGCGCGGAGTTTGGACGCGCTTGATTGTGACGTACAGTTGCAGATGAAGTTTTTCTCGTGTAGTGTAATTTCTAGCTTCGCTCTGGGCTTCGGGTTCGGCTGTGCATTGTGCGCTTCACTCGACGCAAGGAAATTAGGCTCCCCGTGGGCTGCTTATCTCGTTCTGCCGAAAGTATTCCGCCTTCAAATACGCAGTTGGTGCAGTGTTCTGTTCCATAGCTCTAAGGCTGTACGTTATGGCACTGCATTTATTTACCTCCAAATTCCTTTTTGCGGTCAGCTAGGCTACGCGTCCGCTATTAATAATTCAGTGTTCAATGCATCTGATAGAGAGAGGAAATACAGGCTGTATGGCCGGTTAATATCGCTTGTCAGAAAGGAACTGCAGGCAGCAACAGCTGGTGAATATTCGAGGTTGCTTTGGTTGCCTTTGGTACTTATATGAAACTATATATGTATGACCGCGAACTGGGTTTGCATTATGGCCCAGCAGTGTGGCTGATCAATCTGAAAGTCAGAAAAAACAGTACATAATGCAAACTCCTGTTTTTGGAAGGTGCAGTTGTACTGAGTGTGCCCTGTATTTGAATTAACTCAGCTGTTTTCGTGGAGCCTCCCCGCCCATACTTCTGTAGTTGCCATCTTTCAGATTTGTTCAAGTCAGTGCAGTGGCATCGTCTTTTGACTTGTTATTATGTGAAAGTTGCGATATGGGCAGTATAGTATGTTTTTCATCGAGACACTGGCCCAGTCAAGAAAAAACATGATTTCCAATTGAGGTTTGCAGTTGCAAAATTTCTAAATATGCTTTTGGCACAGACTCGAAGCTCCAGTTTGAATAAATTGAACATTCCAATTAGGCAGTTCAGGTAAGGCTTCCAGTTTTAATGCTTATTTTGCTGGCACTGACCTGAAATGGCAGCTCCAAGCGGGCGACAGGCAAGCATGCATTCATATGACACATAGAACATAGGAACACTATATATACCCGAAGAGTTCACACGATCTTTTCTTTGTTGGGGCTTATATGCCTCGCACATTGGACCCTCCTCTTGTATTAAGTGGCAGATCTTCAGGGGTCAGAGTTACTTCGTTTAATCACAACTTATGTGGTTATAGAAATTATGCAAACTACACAGCAGTTTAAGTTGTAACATTCTTTTTATTGAATGTTCAACAGGGCCTTCCAATTGAATGTTCCAAAGTAAGTGCCAATCAGAAGTAGAGAAACCATTTGAGCTACCTGATTACATTCATAAGTCCAGCTGGCATGTCTTAATCTATTTCATTCCTAATAGACACATGGTGTCTTTTTTTCCTGGGGTAAATTGGCAGCATACTTGGCAAAGTTACTGTTCAAAAGCAATTAAATTACATTACCAATTACTTGCTAAGCATTAAAAATATAATGAAATTGCTAAATACTGCTCCCAAAAAGTAATGACATTACAATGACTTCTGCAGAGCAAATTCCTTCTCATTATTTACTGCCTGGATTTCATCCGTATATAAACTAAGTAAAGCTTGTGAACAAAACCTCTCCAAACACTAGAGCACATTCTTTCATCTTCCTGCCAAATTCTATCCAGTGAGACTATTCCCTCCCCTTTTCCTACAGAACAGGCTATTAAAAATATAAAACAATGGCAACAAAAACAATCATGGTCAAACACGCCGTGAACATTTACGCCTGTCTCTTCCCCCAAACCCCTTTTTTGCCCATGGTGGCAAGTGTAACCAGGCGCCACTGTGCCTATAGCCAGTATGCAACAGTGAGTGCTACTGCACACTTTCAACTAGTTTTGACCTTCTACCATTTTGCACCATCTGTCACTTCGATGGACCCTCAACGCCTTACATGTATACCTTCTGCTTAGAGAATGGTTGTGATCCGGAGACACAGGGCAGGTCTGAGGCCTTGAACATGTAGTTCTACTCAATTCTGTCTTTTTTTGCTTATTCATCACTGTGGGACAGGCTTGCTGCATGTCATTACTGCTTTCTTGGCATCGTACCGGGAGTACATAGTATGAAGTATAGAAACAGCAGTGAGTCACTTTAGTAAAAGTAATTTTGAAATGAATGAATTACTTTCAGCTGCTTAAAGTCTGGCTCTATCAGAGAGACTAGAAAATCGAGTGCAATTGTTGAGGAGGAACTAAGAGGGTGAGAGAAAGGGCTGGCGGCCTTTGCACATGTTTCTATTTAAATGGGAGAAATTATATATATATAATGTCATTACTGCTTTCTATATATATATATATATATATATATATATATATATATATATATATATATATATTAAGGAGGTTTTTGTGATCATTTTATGACATGCACCTTGTGGGAATTCAACATTTCCCTCGCCCGCACGACGCGGCGAACACCCTCTCTTTCTCTCGGGGAGCCCTCATCTTTCCCCCTCTGGTCTCCGCTGCGACGCCGTAGCGCGGATGCTGCTATGACACCGAGGAAGAACATTGGGCGTTCCCAATAAACAAACTTGGCCCGCTGGCTATGTTTGCCTCGGTGTGACGTTCTTCACGGCCACTGCTGTGGTCAGAGCTAGCGGTGTGGCCTCGGTTGTCAGAGCGGAGCCGCAGCCCCGTGAGAATAGCGACAAAATGGCGCACCAACGTGGGGCCCCACTGGCAGTCCAGTTGGGGAGGCTAGCTCACGAAGTGGTGGAATTTCACGCAGTAAGTCGTCCGAAGTCGGCTGGGCGATCCTGGCCGGTATGCGAAGCCTAGCCCGATGGCAGGGGTTTCCAACCGCTATTGCGATACGCCTCCAGTGAAATCGCAGGTGTGGTCCGCCGAACGAGTCATTCTCAAGGAGATCCTGAGCTACTCGTCAAGCTACTGCCAGTTGCCTACGCTACCCCCCTTACACCCGCTCGGGAAAGCCGGCCCGTTGGTCCAGCTCACGATAAGTGCCCATTTGCCTACCTCCGCCCAGAACCGCCGATGCGGTAAGTCCGTTTTGCCCGTTGGTTTCAAAACCGCGCTGTCTGTACAGCGGAGAATGCGGGTGAGAGCGCTGCCGAAGCGCGCCGAGCACAGGTTCAAAGTTCACCGGCTCAGGAGAGTCGAGAGCCAAGTTTACTGGAACGGCGTCGCATGGATATGCGGTGAGGTCACTCGCATTCGGCAGGTCAGTTCACGAGCAGCCAAATGCCGTTCGGAAAGGGAGCGTGAATTATAGTCGCCTGTGCGATGTCACTAGGAGCCGTAGTACACCAAATGTGCGGAAGGAGGTCGCAGCGGGGAGCGCCCTATTGCGCAAACCTCCAAAGCACGTGCCTTTCGTAAGAGTGGGGACACCCACTTGAGCTTGCGTTCAGCAGTTAAGAGCTGTCAGGGGTTAGTAGGAAGGCTCATTTTTTTTTATTTTGTCGTAAGAGGGTCGCTAGTCTTATTGAAGAGACAGAACCCCGCGACGATGCAGGCCAAATTGCGCTGTGAAGCCACTTGTACTGTGGTTGGCGTTAGTTAACTCTAGTGTAGCTGGTATTGCTACGAGTGAGTTGTAGACTTCCTGCTGATCTATGATTAAGCTTTGCTACATACGTGCTAGGCAGTGACGCCTCAGATGAGTGCAGAAAAGCCGTTATTCGCAAAGGAGCGAGCGCCGATATCAGAATATAGAGCCGCTGTAGGGTGAATATGCGCAATCGCATAACTACCGGAATGTGCGCTGGCACGCAATTTCCTTAGCTCTGCGCATGAACGCAAAGGTCGAGACCAATGTCAATGACTACGCAAAGCGATTGCGCGAGATTGTGGCCAATGCCAATGTGAAGGCGAACCGCAGCCGCGGTAAGAACATTGCAAGTCCGATGGCTAGCTATGCTTACGCACTCAGCGACGTGAACGCGAGATCGCGACGAGTCGAGCGCCCAGATGGGTGGGACCGTTAGAGGTTGCTGAGATTGTTTCGCGGCTGCAAGCTGAAAGGCCCGAGGTCGGGCAGAATCGGCGGACCCATGCCAACAGTACTTCCTTTGAAAGTAACTGTAGAAGCGGACCCTGCATGCGCATAACAGCGCGTAGGCAAGCGATCCAGAGAGCGGTCTCTACGGGCACCGCTGCAAAACCCGAATCCAGCACAGTCGCTGCGACAACGGGAAAAATGCCGCGCAAGTGCAATCACTCAAGCAGCGGCCCTGTAGCACCCACAGCCAGCGAAATCGCTGAAGGATTGTCAAATGCTGCGCATGTGTGATCACGCGCACAGCTACTCCGTGGGCATCGCTAAATCACCCTCCGTCAGCGCGATCGCTGAAAGAAGGGGGAGTGCTCCGAGCGTGGAGGTCACGCACGCAGAGCAGCGCCGGCGGCGTCGGCTGCCTGTGCAGCTTGAGCTGACGACGGACAAACGCCAGAAGCGCGAGTTCGCGCGAGCGGATATAAGGGAAGGCAGTCCTTTCCGCGATGTTACTGTGCGGAAGGTAGGCGCAATCGCCTAATGTCAACCGCAAGGGCACGAGCGGTCTCGTGTGAAATTATCCGGCACGTGTCGATACACAAGCCGGCAGTGTTCCTGTACGCGAAGCCTGTGCTGAGCATGTTCAGAGGGACCTAGCCCGCCGACTGGCCTTATTTATGACACCGGCACTCCGGGCGCATGGGCCACGCTGTCTGCAGTCAGGCGGCGAGAGCGGCGAAGGTGATGTTTAGTCTACCAGCCCAATGGCTGCGCAGGCATACAGCGGTCCCCGAAAAAAAAGCTCGCATTCGAGCTCGAATTGGAGAAGAACCCGGCCCGTGTAGATATGCAGGCCGGAGTGGTTCCTGTACGCGGAGGGACGGATCCTGCTGCCCTGATTGACGACCTGCGGGGAGTCGGCACGGTCGTAGGCGATCAGCGCACTGCGGGCGTGCCGGCAGCCAGCGACCGGATGGCGGACCAGCGGACTTCGTCCCCGTGACGGCAGCGGCGGGGATTTGTGCGGCCTGCACGCGGAGCCAGCTCGACGCGGGGGCGGCCATCCCTGCTTTGGCCGCCTATCCTGCGGCATGGACCTGCTGAGGGATCGGCCGTGCAGCTTCAAAGGGGAAAACGGCGCCCAGGTGGAGGTCATGATTAAGGGAGGAAGAGTTTGGGAATTCAACATTTCCCTCGCCCGCACGACGCGGCGAACACCCTCTCTTTCTCTCGGGGAACCTCATCTTTCACCATCTGGCCTCCTTCCTCCGTTGCTGTGGCGGAGAGGGCGGGGGTGAGATAACGGCCCCTCCTTCCCCTCTCATCTCAGCGGACAGCACCCAGGGAGACGACGCCGCGACGCCGTAGCGCGCGGATGCTGCTATGACACCGAGGAAGAACATTGGGCGTTCCCAATAAACAACTTGGCCCACTGGCTATGTTTGCCTCGATGTGTCGTTCTTCACGGCCACGGCTGTGGTCAGAGCTAGCGGTGTGGCCTCGGTTCTCAGAGCGGAGCCGCAGCCCCGTAGAGAATCCCCACAACCTGAAAAAGTGATCCCTGCACTCTGCCAGCATGGTCGATGATCTGTGATGTAAAGCAGCAGTTGAAACCTCGGCGGTGATGCAGGCATTGCGAAATCAGGGGGTAGACGAGCCGTACGTGAAAGTGCTGGAAGATATATATAGTGGCTGCACAGCAACCATAGTTCTGCAGAAAGAAAGTAACAAAATTCCCATAAAGAAAGGTGTTAGGCAAGGAGACACAATCTCCCCAGTACTATTCACAGCTTGTTTAGAGGAAGTATTCAGAGACTTGGAATGGGAGCAGTTAGGGATAAGGGTAGATGGAGAATACCTCAGTAATCTGCGATTTGCTGATGACATTGCCTTGCTAAGCAACTCGGGGGATGAACTGCAAATAATGATTGATGACCTAGACAGGAAAAGTAGAAAGGTAGGCTTGAAAATCAATATGCAGAAGACTAAGGTAATGTTCAACAGCCTCGGGAAGGAACAGCAGTTTACATTAGGTAGCGAAATACTGGAAGTAGTAGGCGAATATGTCTACTTAGGACAGGTAGTAACCGCAGATCCGGACGACGAAAAGGAAATAACAAGAAGAATACGATTGGGATGGAGCGCATTTGGCAAGCACTCGCAGATTATGACTAGCAGCTTACCGGTATCGCTCAAGAGGAAAGTATACAACAGTTGCATCTTGCCTGTACTCACCTATGGGGCTGAAACGTGGAGGCTAACCAAGAGAGTCCTACTTAAGTTGAGGACAACCCAGAGGGCTATGGAACGAAAAATGGTAGGGGTAACATTAAGAGATAGAAAGCGTGCAGAGTGGGTCAGAGAAATAACTAAAGTTACCGACTTACTAGTAGAAATTAAGAAGAAGAAATGGACATGGGCAGGACATGTAGTGCGAATAGAGGATAACCGATGGTCGCTGAGGGTAACAAACTGGATTCCAAGGGAAGGAAAGCGTAGCAGGGGGCGGCAGAAAGTTAGGTGGGCGGATGAGATTAAGAAGTTCGCAGGGGTCAAGTGGATGCAGCTAGCACAGAACCGGGTTAAGTGGAGAAATATGGGAGAGGCCTTCGCCCTGCAGTGGGTATAATCAGGCTGATGATGATGATGATGAATGTAAGAATACAACGCTAAGTATGTTTTTAGACTTTAGTTAAGCACTTGATCTCCTCAATCATGAAATATTGCTTAATAAACTTGAAAGGTACAGCATCCGCGGCTCCCCTCTTATTCTGTTTCGATCGTATCTGAGTCAATGTAAACAGGCTGTCTGTATTGATGGTATTCTGCCTAGTTTAAGAGCTATACAATGTGGAGGTTCCCAGGGTAGCCTTCTGGGTCTGTTTCTTTTTAATGATTGTATTAATGATATAGTTATATAAACTTGCTTTCGACGTTTTATATGTTCTGTATGCTGGTAATAAAAGCTTTTTCTTACTGATTCGTCCATATATAAGTAACCTATTATAAAGAGGAAACGTTGTTCTTCAGTCACGGTTAAGATCAAATGGACTTGTTAAAATTGTCAATAGTAAGACATCTCTTTTGACTTTTAAACTTTAAAGTAACCTTATCAATGTCCATTTTATTTACCTTAAAAATTAATAACAGAACAGAAATTATCTACAGCTTTAAATCATTGGGCATCATTTTTGATGCACATACGGAAGGAACAGAACATATTACATATATTGCAAAGAGAGTGCCACAGTCTGTTGGTGTCCTTTGCAGATGTCTCAGAATTTTCTCCAAATCTAAAGTTGATAATCTACAACACAATATGTATTTGAATCTTATCTTAACTATTGCCATTTGGTCTGGGCCACCACATCAAGCACTAACAATAATAAGTTACTAATGCTTCAAAAGAAAGTAATTAGATTAATTGTCGGGGTCAGTTATACAGCTCATAACAGCAGATTTTTTTCTTAAATATGAGATTATTTGTATTAATGTCCTCTCTAAATACCAGCTAGTATATTATCTGAGGTTCTCTTCTCCCACAGTAGCTGCTTTTCTTGTGTTCCTCGCTAAATTAAAACCAAAAGAGAAATATATCTTCACCCTATGCACTGATAAATGGGTTCTGCCACCCTTAAGAATAAATTATGCAAGACACTGCAGGCGCTAAAGTAGTTCTCATTACCTCATTTAACTGGTAAATAAATATACTTCTAGGGTAAATGATTTCTTTTCCCCATCTCTGAGGGCACTAAAGTTGCATTTTGTCGTGAGTATGGTTGATGTACACCAACATTATTATTCCTTTATATATAGTATATACATATTGCCGTGTAATTCGTTAGCTTTGTCTGCAAGCTCCCTTGTATGCCATTTTATTGTTTATGTTGCTTTTGCACTGGGTCACTCACTTTCAAGCTAGAGAGGGGTAGCTTTTTCGTCTGCGGTCGCTGAGTCACAACCATATATTCTCCATGCAGAATTTAAGGTACGTGAGGCGTCGAGGGTCCGTCGAAGGGTCAGATGGTGCAAGGTGGTTGAAATTCAAAACTAGTTGAAAGTGCTCAGCAGCACTCACTGTTGTGTCAGCTATAGGCACAGTGGTGCCTTACACTTGCCGTCACGGGCGAAAAGGGGGGGAGGGAGAGGAGAGACAGGTGGAAATGTTTATGGCGTGAGCATTACCAACTGCAAGCTGCTGTGGTCAAGTGTAAAATATATAATGTTCATTCATTCATTCATTTATGGATAAGAAGACATGAAGCAGTAATCTACTGCTTTTGAGTACTGCAATTACTTTATTTATATTTGCAGTCTTCTGAAAGTGAAGCTTCCAGTACAGCACTTGGAAAATATTATTTAAAATATAAGACTGTTGGGACTGTGGTTGCTTCAAGTACCAATGAAGAGAAACAAGCCATATATATCTCCTGCTTGCTAACTTCACCTTGAAAACGCCTTGACATCTGATCTACAGACCAAATGGCTAGCCACTTGAACTGAATTGAGCATAGAACTTGCTACAGCAAACAGCTCACGGTTACATTTAAGGAAAATTCAAGTCCCAGTTCGTCTTCCGCAGACGAGTGTTTTTTCACTTTTATAGTAAATACATTTTTGACAAAAATTTGAAGTGCGTCTGGCCGTGCCGACATACTTCCCATGAATTAAAATATACCTATAGAATCGCAACCCCTTCATGGATCACTGCCTTGTCGTGGCGGAGGGGCTTGCGAAACTCGATGAAGTCGTGAGCTCTGCTGTGTAGGGCCACCCAAGATAGACAGGTCACGGCAGAGAGTTCTGACAAAATGTGATTCACTGGAGAAGGTAATGGCAACCCACTCCAGTATTTCCTGCCAAGAAAACCCTATGGCCAGTCACAATACCATTATCGATATGGCGCCGGAAGATGAGCCCCCCAGGTTGGAAGGCGTCCCACATGTTACTGGGGATGAACAAAGGGCGATTCCTAGTAGCTCCAGGACGAATGAAGCGGCTGGGCTAAAGCCAAAAGGACGCTCAGTTGTGGATGTGCCGGGAAGCGACCGGAAAGTCCGATGTTGCAAGGAGATATATCACATAGCAACATGAAATGTAAGATCTATGACGCAAGGTAAACTGGATATCGTCAAGCGAGAAATGGACAGATTGAACATTGATATCTTGGGTATCAGCGAGCTCAAGTGGACCGGAATGGGAGAATTTAACTCCGGCGACCATTATGTCTTTTATTGTGGGCACGAATCCAAGAGAAGGAATGGGGTCGCTCTCATAGTAAACAGAAGAATGGGCAAAGCAGTGCTAGGGTACAACCCCAAAAACGACCGAATGATTTCACTTCGGATCCAAGGTCACCCTTTCAACATAACAGTTATCCAAGTCTATGCACCGACCACTGCTGCTGAAGAAGCTGACGTTGAGAGATTTTATGCGGACCTACAATGCCTTTTAGACCGCACCCCACCATCAGACGTCGTTTTTCTCATAGGAGACTGGAATGCTAAGGTCGGGAGTGAAGAAATATCCGGAATTACAGGCAAGTTCGGTCTTGGTGAGCCAAATGAAGCTGGGCAGAGGCTAGTAGAGTTCTGTCAAGAAAACAACCTTACCATAGCGAATACTCATTTTCAACAGCACAAAAGGCGCCTGTACACATGGATTTCACCGGACGGTCTGTACAGGAATCAGATCGATTATATTATTTGCCGGCAGAGATGGAGAAGCGCTATACAAGCAGTAAAAACAAGGCCTGGGGCCGATTGTGGCACCGATCATCAGCTTCTTGTTGCCAAAATTAAGCTTCTATTGAGGAAAACGCAGAAAACTAGAAGGCCTTTCAGGTATGACCTGGATCACATTCCATTAGAATATGCTGTGGAAGTGAGGAATCGATTTCAAGAATTAGATCTAGAAGACAAAGAGCCCGAAGAGATGTGGACTGATGTTCGTGATATAATACAAGAAGTTGCTACTAAGGTAGTTCCAAAGCAAAAGAAATGCAAAAAAGCAAACTGGTTATCTGAAGAGGCTTTGCAAATAGCTGAGGAAAGGAGGATGGCAAAAGGTATGGGGGAAAGAGAAAGATACAAGGTTCTCAATGCGGATTTTCAGAAAATAGCGAGGAGAGATAAGAATGCCTTCCTGAACATACAGTGTCAAGCAGTTGAGGACAACAGCCAATTAAGGAACACAAGAGCTCTGTATAAGACAATCAAAGATATCAAAGGAAGCTTCTGTGCTAAGCTGGGCGTGATAAAGGACAAACGAGGCAAGGACCCCACTGAAGCCTCAGAGATAAAGAAGAGGTGGCAGGAATACACAGAAGAACTGTACAAGAAGGACCCGGATGTGCAAACCCAACATAGGACGGTTGTGATTACTGATCTCGAGCCGGGCATCCTGAAGAGTGAAGTTGAATGGGCCTTAGCCAGCCTTGCTAAGAACAAAGCTAGCGGAATTGATGGTATTCCAGCTGAGTTGCTTCAAAACCTCAATGACGACGCTGTTAACACACTGCATACATTATGTCAAAAGATTTGGACAACCCTGCAGTGGCCACAGGATTGGAGGAGGTCAGTTTACATCCCCATTCCAAAGAAAGGCAGTGCCAAAGATTGTTCCAACTACCGCACGATCGCGCTTATTTCGCATGCTAGCAAGGTGATGTTAAAAATCCTGCAAGGTAGGCTGCAGCAGCATGTGGATCGGGAGCTTCCGGACGTGCAAGCTGGGTTTCGCAAGGGCAGAGGAACTAGAGACCAAATTGCCAACCTTCGCTGGATCATGGAAAAAGCAAGAGAGTTCCAGAAACCCATTTACTTCTGCTTTATTGATTATGCGAAAGCGTTTGACTGCGTAGATCACAGCAGATTGTGGCACGCTCTCCAAGAGATGGGAGTTCCAATTCACCTCATCTGTCTCCTCAGGAACCTTTATGAAGGGCAAGAGGCCACAGTCAGAACTGGGCATGGTCTTACTGATTGGTTTCCGATTGAGAAAGGGGTGAGGCAAGGCTGCATACTGTCGCCCTGCCTATTTAACCTATATGCAGAGTGCATCATGAGGAAGGCCGGTCTGGACGAGTCTTCAGCTGGAGTGAAGATTGCTGGAAAACGTATCAACAACCTTAGATATGCGGATGATACCACTTTAATGGCAGAAAGTGAAGTGGAACTCAAGAGACTTCTGATGCGCGTACAAGAAGAGAGTGAGAAGTTTGAGCTTAAACTGAACATCAAAAAGACAAAGATCATGGCGTCTTGCCCTATCAGGTCCTGGAGCATCAATGGACAAGAAGTGGAAGCTGTGACAGATTTTCTCTTCTTGGGCTCCAAGGTTACCTCGGAAGGAGACTGCAGCCATGAAATTAGGAGACGCCTGCTTCTGGGAAAGAGAGCAATGGTTAGCCTTGACCGCCTAGTAAAGAGCAGAGACATTAGTCTGCCAACTAAGATCCGTATGACTCCTGCTATGGTCTTTCCAGTTGTGATGTATGGATGCGAGAGTTGGACTGTGAAGAAGGCTGTCCGCCGAAGAATTGACGCGTTTGAATTGTGGTGCTGGCAGAGACTCTTGAGAGTTCCTTGGACTGCCAGAAGATCAAATCAGTCGATATTGTCGACCATAAACGCTGACTGCTCATTGGAGGGTCAAATTCTAAAGTTAAAGCTCAGCTACTTTGGTCATCTGATGAGAAGAGAGGAGTCGCTGGAGAAATATTTGATGTTGGGAAAGGCTGAGGGTCGCCGGAGAAGGGGTAGGCAGCGAACGCGATGGTTAGATGGCATTCTCGAGGCATTGCAGATGAAGCTATGTGATGTTAAGAAGATAGTGAGAGACCGCGGAAAGCGTGGCGTGACATGGTGCATAGGGTCACGAAGAGTCGGACACGACTGAACGCCTGAACTGAACTGATAGAATCGCAAAAGCAAAGTTTTTTAAACTCTTTACCACTAGGATCAGCAGTCAACACAGCGAAGCGCTCAAGATCACAAAGGACGAGGAGGGGACAGGACAATAGCGTCCTCGTCCTTTGTGATTTTGAGCGCTTCGCTGTGTTGACGATGAACCAACAAGCCCAAACATTTTCCCTTCAGGCTGAGTAGCTCTGATAAGCAGATATAGTAAAGAAATTTGCTGGTCCGAGTGACTTTACTATAAAGGGGTTCTAGTACTAGTACTTATTCAACCTGAATCAATGCTTTCAGGGCCTGCATTAAATAAGACTTGAAATTTCTCCAACCAACACTTTTATTTTATAAAACCCGACGTTTCGGAGCCGGCTCGGCTCCTTCTTCAGGGGTGCATGACGCGGGGCTGCGTGCAGCTATATAAGCTGCACGCAGCCCCGCGTCATGCACCCCTGAAGAAGGAGCCGAGCCGGCTCCGAAACGTCGGGTTTTATAAAATAAAAGTGTTGGTTGGAGAAATTTCAAGTCTTATTTAGTTATCAACCCAACCAGACAGGCAAATCTGTCGAAATGTTTAGCTTTCAGGGCCTGCATTATACGAGCGCAGTCAAAAAAGACCAATTGGATATTTTCAACTGTAGCCATTTAATTTTCCAACTGGAACCAATGGTGCTTTTTGACACTTAACCCATTGCAGCCAATGGGTGAGACCAATTGCACTCAGTGGATCCAATGGGATGTGCCACACTCATTGCATACAATGGGTCCAACGGAACATACCGAATGGGACAGTAGGTAGACTGACTTACAATTTGCATGGAAACATGCTTGATGGATATCAAGGAGTACAGGCAAGCATACGTCTCGCATAAGAAATGCAATACTGTACAGTTTCACAGATATAACACAAGATTCTATACACCCAACAAACATACTTCTTCCTACTCTCATGCTGGGGCCAGTCTTGCCATTCGAGTGTAGTTATTTCATTTAATTTTGTAGGCTCAGCGATAGTAGGAGGAAGAATTTGGTTTTACAGGTTAAGCTAATGATACTCATATATCCAAACCAACTCGTTCAGTTTTCTGTCTTCCAGAAGTTTACTGCTGATAGTTGTTATTATGAATATTGTGTTTGTTTTCTTTGTGAAATATGGAAATGTTCCCATGGATACACCCAGTGCAGTTGGCCAGACCTATTGGACTCAGATGGTAATTGTCTCACTGTATGCAATGGGTTTGATAAAGTGGGCTAACCAGTTGGTAAAGATTTATCTAACTGAGTAATCATTTGGAACATATATGAACTTATTAATACTATAGTTATGCACAGATGACACTCTATAGACTACTTTGCACAAGTAGTTGCAGGATCCAATTGACCTATCAAGTTGGAACCAACTGGAATGAGATTTTCAAATGGAATCAAGTGTTCCAAATAGACTTTCAAGTGGGTTCCTATGAATTCCAACTGGAACCCATTGAGCCCAATTTGGCTGCCCACTTGAAAGGAAAATTCCAATTGGAAAAAAATTGAGTGCGTCAGTACCGATTGACATTCCAGAGGGTTCCAATGATTTTTTTTTCCTGGGGCCACTTTAACTCCCTCTTTGCCATCGCACAGATGAATCGTAAGTGTATCATACTTTCTTGTGGTACACTAGCTTCGTCGTTGACATTTGTTAGCACTACATGTTTACAGAATTTTCAACCTCTAGTTGCTTATTTCATCTGGAAGTTTTCTAAATGACATGAAATGAGGAAAAGTTTTGGTCATATATAAAAGATGAAAGAATATTTTCCAAGGGCCTTGAAAAGGTTATTCTAAGCCACCTCGACATAGTCAAGCACAATATTTTATCAAAATCTTGGCATGGCTTTCGAAAGGGCAGGTCGATCCGCCCTTCTATGGTTACAACATTAAGGCTGACATATTCACTTTTGGCATTTTTGTTTTATTTATTATGCCATGTAACTCTTAATAAATTAGATTGTTATAGTGCCCATGCTCTTTTGCAATCATATCTAACCGGCTGAACTCGGTACATTCACATCAATGGCTATCATTCTAATTTGCTATGCCAGGTGAAAACATTAACTGGTCTAACTGGTTTAAGGAACAAATTTCCAGTTAATCCCAGTTGAATTACAGTTGGGGATCCATTGTTATCCAACTGGGATGAACTAGAAATTTTTTCCTTAAGCCAGTTAGATGGATTTGCACCTATGTTCCACAAGGCAGCATTCTTGGGCTGTTCTTAAATCTACTTTATACATAAATGATCTCATGCATCAACTTAAGTTTGTTTAGCTCAACTAATAAACTTGATATGTTTGAAATGGCTAACAGCTAGTGCACTGTAAAAACTAATTGAACTACCAAATAAACAGCCTAAAAATTGATGAAACTAAAATCGAAGGAATTTTATTTGCACCTAAAAACAAACATGTTTCCCTAAGCCTCAATTTAAAATTAAGAAGTCATGAAATAAACGTTGTGATACAGCATAAAATCCTAGGTGTATATTCTCAAGTCAGCTGACATGGGATAGTCATATTGAGCAGGTATCCAAAAAACTCCTGTGTTGTAGGTATGCCCTCTTTCAGACCCAGTATCAAGTTTACCATGTCATATTTTGTTCCCACCTTAACTATTGCACGCTGGTACGGAAGGCAACTACTAAAAAAAGGACATCAGTGCACTTCTGCCTCTAGAAAAAAAAAAAGCCGTTTGTTTCATTAACAATGTACTGTCAAGCTTCAACAGAGCTAATCATTCAGCATCAAATTGTCTATCTATATTATTTCTTTATAATTTATTATTACCATCTTTTTATCATTTGCACTTTGATGACGAAAAATGTCAGCAATTTAATAACCCAATCAGGGGCAACATTGTTTTGATATTTTGTACCTGTGAAAAAGGGATGATTTGACATTGCCAAACTAATTACCTCCTTCAGTTTTTTAACTTGTACAGTGCTGGTTCTACTAAATAAACTGTATTTTTCCAATATCAACCATGTGAGTGACAAAGTTTTGTGTTCAATATTTCTAGAGGGACCTGTGTTTTCTATTTTACTGTGCAATGCATGGTACCTTGTTCACGGAACCTATAAATGGGAATTTCGTGCGCATTTTGCTATGTTATTTTTGGAATAGTAATGTTGTATATTGGCGGTACTTTGGTTCATCTTTCATTTATATGCATGCACTCAGAAAAGGCTGAATTTCTTCGTTAGAAACTTCTTGTTTGAACTTCTGATAATTCTGTCACTGCAGCCTACCTTACCTCGTCCTAAACTGCCTCTGCAGTTTTTTGTCCGAGAGTTCATAAATGAAATGTTCAGCATAAATTAGATGAATTGAATTAAAATAATTTGAATTAGAGCTGGGCTTTTGAACGGGAAATCACTTCTTTCCAGCTGGAAACTATATTCCTGCCAGAATGACATAGTTTTCAGGCTCGATTATTGAACTACCTATCCATCTGGAATGTATTTTTGTTTCCAGATGGAAAATGTACATCTCCAGTCAAACAGCTAAACAATTTTTAGCTAGAGTGACTCCAACAAGTCATATAGTGACATATATATGATCCTGCACAACACTAAACAACATATACAACTCGGTGCACTCGCGTCGATACCATGCATGGAGCCAAGCTTATAATAACCAGGCCATAATTAAGAGGTGCTATATAGTACTTGGTTTTATATGCTAGTGTACTGATTGTGTTTGTGTGATATGTAGATATGTTAACGCAATGCTTAATGTCAGACCAGGTGATTCATATGAGTGGGTGAAAATGAGTAGCCGGAGCCCTCTGCTTTATTGTTTATGTAAATAGAAAAAAAAAGGGTGCCCCATGGGGTAGTGATGAATGGGTAGTAAGCAAACCTTTCTAACAAAATACTATATCTGTGCATGCGCTCTGTTGCAGGCAGAATTTAAGAGATTTAGTTGCAAAGTACTGTTAGTTAACAATGTCTTCGCGGTAAGAGACAGGGGGAAAATTCTGTAACCCACTGCCTCAAGTATATTTTTATTGTGTTGTTTTACAGTCATTATTGAAAAAGTGCATAACGATGTAGAGAAGACTATATCAAAGGAATTTTGCTTTGTAATGTTAAATAATGTTTATAATACAACATAATGATATTCTTTGATAATTTATAACAACATAATAATTATAACATTGAAAAGATCAGATAATTACTTATGTAACGCAAACAATAATACAACTTACACAATAGTTTTATTATTCTAATGTTGCTACCAGCTGAAGAATTATTTGGCAATTGCTGATTTGCTTCTTGTTCATTGTTTATTGGCATAGATGAAGCATGTATCTATGAGCGGAAACAGGTCTTGTCATCACCTTTGCATGCGGTTCACTCTGCGGGCAAGCACTTTACATTAACATGACCAATATATGTGCAGCAATCCCGTCCTTTGAGCTAAATTGTAGAATATATTTGTAGCAAAAGTTATAAATTTTCAACATGGATCTTTTTTATCACATTAACCAATTCCTATCACTGCTTTGCCGGCTTCCGCCCACGATGCAGCATCACAGCCAGTGTTGAGGATATCGGGTACTTTTTTGTAAAAAAATATCATAATGGGTGGGCTTTACAGCAACATAAGTTAGAGAAACCCCCTGTTTGTATACTGAAGACGTCCTTGCATTCCATCATTCGACAGTGTTCCTTTTTTTTTCTCTTTCAAAAACAGCGTACCTGGAAAATAATTGAGATGGGGCAGTAAGTAAATATTTTCCAGCGCTGAAAAATTCGGCAGATATAATATGTGCCGCGTGACTATAGTTCAAACCGCATCCATTAAATAAAGATTTTAGTTTTTTATTACTATTTTGCATGATCACCACAGCTCGTTTCGTAATATATTCAACCAGCTGTTACGCCCAAATGCGAGCACCCTGTTCTTCTGTGGTACATATGTCTCACTTGTAATAATATATGTTGCACATATGATAACAGGCCGCGCGCACTACCGCGACTCTAGTTTGATTCGCATTTCATATAACCTAGAATTGCTTACACGGAAGTTCTACGGATAATACATACCTACGCTCCGGCGTCGTTAGGTCGGATGTCCTGTTCACTGCAATTCTCTGAGACACTCGAAGTTGTATACTATCTCGTGTATGGTGTTCTCGTGTCTCCCAGGCCGCGTCGTCTGCCATCTCAGCTGCAGCCATAGATGGTATAACAGAATTGACAGGCGAAAACTAAAACACACCATCTATGCGGATCTTTATAGAGCCTGAAATTTAATTTTTAAGTGCAATATTTTCATTTGCGGTTGCTTTCTTTTTCTTTTTTTGTCAACAAATGGAACAGTGCGGCACTGCTGCAAGCTACTTTCACTGCGGGACGTATTACAAATGGAGGCGCATTGTAGTTATAGTACAGTGCCTAGAGGTACAGTGGCTGGAACTAGGCACTGTAATAGAGGCTAGTCAAATGTGCTAGTCTCTATAATGTCATGTCTTTTTCCAGCATAGAGTTCTTTACACTAACTAGAGGGAAAGCTGAGGGCGCGGCACTTCAGCCACCATGGGCGCGCTTAGAATCATGGACCGGTGTGTTACTTGTTGTGGGACAGTCGGTTTTTCTCGGATACGTGGAGTGGCGTTACTGCAATGCTTCTTTTTTGTCATCATTATCATCTGAAGGTGCGTACATAGACCGCGAAAGCCATAGTAGCGAAGGCGCATAAGCAGACGTCGCCAATAAATGGTTTTTGTTTCCCGAAATGCCACTAAAAACTTCCTTAAGTGATTGCACAACCATAAATATTTTTATAACGTTTTTCTGTTTCAAATTTTGCCTAATAAGTGCGAAATATTGGTATTTGTACTGCTCAAAACTAAGCCAATGGGAGAAAAAGCCATCGCTTATATTGGATAAATATCACACTGACATGCTGTTTCTCTATCTTTTTGCAATTTATAGACACAATATTCAATCTTAGGACATTATTTATGGTAGAACAACGTTTATCTTTGCATTAGTTTTGACCAAAAGTTGTAGTTCTGCACTCGGTAGCTCTCCGGCCCATGATGCTTTGAGCGCCCATGGTGGCTGAACTGGCCGTCTGGAAACTCTATGTAAACTCCCATAGACGGCAGCACAACTTTCCCTCTAGGTAAGAGTAAGAAACTCTATGCTTTCCAGGGACCATATCATGGCGGAAGTAGAATGGTGGCGAAGGCTGGGCCCAAAAGCGGTTCAGCGGTACCGCAGCATAGCCACAGGTCGGGGGGCCAACCACTCAGATTAGGAAATTATATTACTACAAATTAAAAAGTATCAATCAACATAAAAAGAATAGACATTTTGATAACTTCGTTTGTGCATGAGGTAAGGTATTTTATAAATACATTCTTAACTTTAAAAAAAAAAAAATCTTGCAACACACTTATCGCCCCAGCCCCTTGATGTTGCATCGGTCAGGAGGCGCTGCCAGAGGTAACCAAGGCAACGGAGATAACGAAGCTGACGAAGCACGAAACGGTTTATTATCGCTGTCTGCTGCTCGTCTGCCGTGGTGCGGGCCTTGGTGCGCCCGGGAAAGCGTAATTTAGTTCGCAAGTCTGAAAATGTCCCTTTCACGAAGATTTTGACGTCCTTGCTGGTCGCTGCTCTGTCGCCGTTTGGTGAGATTTAATATTTCCCTGCAGCCGTGTTTTTTTTGGTTTCGTCCCCTTCGTCGTGCGGGCAGTGCGAAGTCTTTTTACAGCAGTGTATCGCGCTTAGCCTTTTATCGCAAGATGAGCCCGCACAAAGTGAGGAAGCGATGCTCTGTGGCACGTTGCGACAGCGTGGGCTCAACCGTCGGTGTCTTACCGCTTCCTGGCTGACTTTCACCGGTGAGCAGATCTGGATGTTGCACATAGACTCAATGTATGCTCTAATGCTCCTGTGTTAAGCACGTTTGTTGATTCTAAAGCTGTCTGGACTGGTGCGACCTTGAAATTGCGTTGAAAACTGCTGTATATAATTTCTTCCGAAGAATTTAAATTTGAAGAGTGATCCCAGTGCTCTATGCTCCACGTATGTTTTGATGCACCTACTAATTCATGACATTTTTATTTCAATTGCAGCTGTCATAGCTTTGTTTTCTGTACATGCATGTTTCTTATCTGGTGATGTTTTGTGGCAGGCACTTCAAGCCTTTTCCATGCCTCGGCTGTGATCATTGAGATGATTAGCGCGCTTAAACAGCGCTACTGTTTGTGCTGTCAGCGACATGCATTTTTATTGTTGTGATTTGTTGCTGTATTTTATTGGTTGATGCAATAAACCATGAACATGAAAACCATAATTGTTCACTTGGTACACTCTGTGGCGAACTGGGCACGACTGCCTCGTTGCACCAGTGTTTCTGTACCGCACCTTACTGTGCTGAGGGACAAAGTAAATGGCCAAAGTACTTGCATGACTTGCAGCAGTATTTGTATTATGAATTTGCATGCGTGGTCTCTATTTGGAAGTGTTGCTGCCTTTCTATGCCGCCACCTTTGCCAACCACTTTCATTGTGCTGGAGCAACTGCTTATAAACAATGGCGTAAACAACAGAAACTCGAGTTCTTTTAGATGGCAAAGGTTGGCGCGTGCTGAAAGGCAACAACCTTCAAAAAATGCATGCTCGTCAATGCAACGCGGAGGTTAAAAAAAAAAAACTTGTTTATAATTCGCGCCAAATTAAATGGGTGACGTCATTTGACGTCATGGCTCCCCAATTTTCATTGGTTGCTGGAGCCCATGAGCCGCCATGTTTTGTACGTATGGGCGTCTATGGAGCCTTCGCTACCATAGTAATTACCACATTGGGAACACTTCCCGCATTGACTGTTTTGGTAAGGCTCTCTTAGCATTACTGAAAGTTATATAAAAAGAATTCACAGTGGATTTATTGCATCAGTCATTTATCGTAAAATTTGCGCGTAGATACTTTGTGCTTCCGGTTTCTTCACGTCGTTGGGATACAAGTGGGACAGTGTGTGTACTTGCGAGGTTTGTGTACAGTGCGAGTTGCTTAGAGCCCCTTCGGTCACGTCTTCTTCAAGTGTGCAGTGCTGTACTTAAAGTAGTACGTAGTACATGTTAATTTGGTGCGGTAGCTACCCGTATAGCTACTCGCTGTTGCAGTATTTTTTTATGTTGCTTTCCCGAGAACTGGCCCTCATATGTAAGTGCATCGTTGTTGCTTTCAGCTGTTTTAGGTGGTGGTGGTGACAAACTTTATTAAGATGAGCCTTAGCTGTGACATCCTAGGGATGGAATGGCTCTTGTGTGCGTGTCGTGGCCGGAAGGTAACGTTTCACGGCGACTTCCAAAGCCCAGTCCACCAGCTGCCGTTGGGCAACCGGCTCAGAACTGGACACCGCAGCCTCCCATCGCTCGAGGTTTGTGAGTTGCCATTCGGCAGGTGGAAGATGCTCAGGGCAAGAATAAAGAATGTGAGCAAAATCCGCTTTTGGAGCACCACAGAGGGTGCATTCTGGCGTGAACAGTCCCGGGTGAACAAGGGCGAGGTAGGCAGGGGAGAGGAAAGTGCGGGATTGTAGCTGGCGCCACGTCACCTGCTGCAATTTAGTGAGAGACTTGTGTGGAGGTGGATAGGCAAGACGTTGTTCGTGGTAGTGCACAGTGATCTCGTGGTATGTGACCATACGATCTCGAGCGTCACCCCAGGCGTCGGCGGCTCCTGCTCGGCTGACGAAACCTCGAGCAAAATAATGAGCCGCCTCGTTACCTGGGTGGCCGGCACGGGCTGGGACCCAGAGAAGCTGAATAGGTCGGATAGGAACGGGAGATTGGCTGAGAAGCCGGAACGGGGGTTCGGAAACACGTCCTTTCGCAAGGTTTCGGATGGCTGTCTTCGAATCAGTAAAAATGAGGGTCGCCGATGTAGTAGAGATTGCTAAGGCTACTGCCGCCTCCTCCGCTTTCGCGGAAGCGGAAGCGATGACAGTACCTGCGGTAAGAAGGGTGGTTGACACTACAGCTAGGGCGAAGGCGGGAGAAGATGTGTAAGAGGCAGCATCGACGTAGACGGTCTCCGGCTCTGTGCCATAGTGTTTGTGTAGGGCGGCAGCCCGAGCAGCTCGACGAGCCACGTGATGTTCGGGGTGCATGTTCTTGGGTAGGGGGTGAATGGTAAGGAGTTCTCGCGTGTGGCGTGGGAGGGAGAAGGTGTGGGCGTAATATCCAGGGGGACGTCGACCGATAGCGTCAAAAATGTGACGGTCGGCTAAGGTGGAGGAGAGCCGATCAAGTTGGGCAGACCGATGAGCCTCGATGAGTTCGGCGAGGGTATTGTGTACGCCCATCTTAAGAAGACGTTCATTCGACGTGTGGCGGGGAAGGTTGAGGGCCGTCTTGTACGCCTGGCGGATAAGGCAGTTGACCTTGTTCTCCTCTACTCGAGAGAGGAAGAGGTATGGTAATGAATAGACTACCCGACTAAGAACGAAAGCCTGGATCAGGCGACGGAGGTCGTGTTCCCGCATGCCACTGTGTTTATTAGCGATTCGTCTAATCAGGCGGACTGTTTGTTGAACGGTAACACTGAGCTTGGTGATCGTGGCAGTGTTCTTGCCATTGTTCTGAAGAATCATCCCCAGGATGCGAACTCTCTCCACCTCCGGGATTCGGACGGCGCGAATAGTGACCTCGATTCTAGGTGGGGGAGCTTTGTCGATTCTCGCTCTAGGCGGGTGAAGGACCAAAAGTTCAGATTTGGTGGGTGAGCATGCAAGACCGGCCCTCTGAGCATGAGAGGTCACCACATCTGCGCCAGCCTGCAGTCTCTCTTCAATGGTTCCCACATTACCTGTGGAGGTCCACAGAGTGATGTCGTCAGCATATAGAGAGTGCGACAGGCCGGGAATGGCTGACAGAGCCTTTGTCATTGGGATGAGAGTAATATTAAAAGAAGCGGAGAGAGCACAGATCCCTGAGGCGTGCCTCGGTTACCAAGGGTAAAGACAGGGGAGCAGAGGGAGCCAAATGTGATTTCAGCTGTGCGCTGGCGAAGAAAGGCTGAGATGTATTGATGAATACGATGGCCGACATGTAGGAATGACAGAGCGTCCAAAATGGCCGAATGGTGTACATTGTCGAATGCTTTTTCCAGGTCGAGGGCAAGCACCGCGCGCGTGCGTTTCCTGTTGCGGGGGTGAATGATGTCTTCTGAGATCTGCAGCATGATATCTTGAGTGGAGAGGTGGGGTCGGAATCCTATCATTTTGGGGGGAAAGAGGAGTTTATCATCCATGTGTTCCTGGAGACGAGCAAGGATTACGTTCTCGAAGAGCTTCCCGAGGCAAGACGTAAGGGAAATAGGGCGCAGATTTTTGATATCAAGAGGCTTGCCTGGCTTGGGGATGAAAGTTATGCAGGCATGAGTCCACTGTGAGGGGAGGGTTCCCGTTCGCCAGCACTGATTGAACAGGTCCGCAACAGCCTCTACAGACGAGCCGTCCAGATTGCGGAGCATCTTATTAGTGACTTTGTCAGCGCCGGGGGCTGAGGTGGTTCGGAGTTTGTGCATGGCCGCGCGAACTTCTGCTGGGGAGATATCCGCGTCGAGCTCCGGGTTGGGGCTCCCCGAATACGGGGGAAGAGGCGTGGGAGGGGTTGTGGTTAGATATTGATCTTTAAGGGCTTGGATAAGCGCGTCGTCTGAGAGGGGGAGTTGATGCAAGATGCGTGTGATATTCCTGTGTTGGGTAGCCTTGGAGTGACCCGGGTCGAGGAGATGCCTCAGTAGGGACCAAGTGCTTTTGAGGCCTAAATTGCCACTCATGCGGTCGCAGAGTTGTCCCCATTGTTGATGGGCTAGGTCGCGTGCATGCGCTTCAATCTCGCACACAAGGTTAGAGATACGTCGTTTAAGAGGTCTATTGTGCTTTTGACATAGCCAGCGCCGCTGAAGGCTGGCGTGTGCTTCCCACATATGGAGAAGGCGGCTATCAGCACTCGACGTGTCCTCAGGCTCGGGAATGGTGGAAGTAGCGCGGGCGACATCGCGGGTGAGGGTGTCGGTCCATTCAGAGAGGTCTGTGATGGTGTCCGGGGCCAGCCTCCGTATCTGGCGGAACTTGTCCCAGTTCACCACTTGAACTCCTCGCCGTTTTAGCGGGGTAATTGAAGAAATATTGAGCTCTGTGGAAATTATATAATGGTCACTGCCAAGTGAATGGTTTGTGTTGACCCATCGGCTGTCATGGATGTGTTTGCTAAGTGTGAGGTCTGGGCTGGTGTTGTGTTGAACACTTGACCCGATCCGCGTGGGGAACATGGTGTCATTAAGCAGGGAGAGGCCTTCGTCCTGAATGAATGACCATACGGAGGTGCCTTTACGACAGTTTTTGCGGTACCCCCAGCTGATGTGGTTGGCGTTGAAGTCACCCATTATAAGCAGTGAGTTGTTCGAGCTTATCGATATCGCCTTGCGGAGAGCAGCAAGAAGAGGGGCAGGAGGACATTTGGGAGGGCTGTAGAGATTTAGGATGAAAAGACAGTGATTTGCGTGTGCGGGGGAGGAGCTCCAGCAAGAGACCGTCCACGTCGTCTATCTCTAACGGGTGCTCTATCGCAGTTAGATTGCGATGGACTAGTGTGGCGACCCTGGTCTGTCATGGAGTAGCTGGTTCGTATGTAGTGTAATTACGGAACTTGACTGACGTTAGCGTTTCCTGAAGCACAATGACACTGGGGGTGTCGCAGCTGGAAAGGGTCTGTAAGTGAAACTGCAGGTTGTCTCGTTTTGAACGAAACCCCCTGCAGTTCCACTGCCATGCCTTAATGGTTTGGGGTGTCGCAGCCATTTTGGACAATGACGGAGAGCGCGGAAGATGTAACGGGTGACGTATGACCTCTGGGGGGAGGCTCGAGAAATTGCGTTTGGATTTGCGCGACAGACGCCTCTTCACTTCACTTCACTTCACTTCACTTTAATACCTTAAAGACCCTCATTAGAGGGTATTACATAAGGGGTGGGGCGCACAGAAATGAAAAACAGAATTGGTAATATATATGTGTAAGTAAGTTATACAAATACAAGATTTTCACTGCGCAAGTACACGTGTGATTTGTTCAAGAAATAAAGATGGACATGTGATAGCAGCAAGTTCTCGGGGAAGGCCGTTCCAGTCGTTGGCAGTCCGGGGGAAGAATGATGAAGAAAATGTAGTGGTGCGTGCGCGAGGTCGGGACACTTGCTGCTGATGACCGGTGCGGAGGGAGATACGTGGTGGGGGTGCGCAGATGTAAGGTTCCTGTCGTAGCTCGGAGTCGGAGCTCTGGCGTGTTTCGAGCGCCGCCACGCGGTCAGAAATGTTCTTCATCCACGTTTGAGTTTCAGAGCGGAATGTGTTAAGTGTCGCCATCATGCGTTTCTCAAAATCTTGCATGAATGACGTGACCTGATGTACAAGGTTGTCAGTGACTGGCTGGGAAAGGGAATTAGCATCATCAGCGGGCTTCCGCTTAGCGGGGAGCCCACGTGCTGGTGACGTGGCGCGTGAGGAGGAGGTGGAGGGGGTAGAGACAGAGGAGGAATGGGGCATGCTTGGATTTGTCGGGGGTTGCACCACTGGAGGCAATGGCGCTGGGGAGCGTTCACGCCTTAGGAGGATTTGGAGCTGCTCTTTAAGAGCAGCGATTTCGCGACCTTGGGATGATAATTTGGCTCTCAGCTCCGCGTTTTCTTTCTCGAGCGAGGAAGGCTGCAGCCGCCAGCTCACCTGGTTTTTAGATCAATCCTGGACCTTTTGGCCTGAAGTGGCGGGAAGGACACGGAACGGCTCCGACTGCGGGCAGTTCTTGAGCGGGAGGAAGAGCGTCGGCGGCTTCGCGACTCCCTGAGACTTTGGGTGGTGGATTTGGTGGTAGACCTGCTGGAGGCGTTGTCCCAGTATTGGAGACAGGCGTCTTGTTGCCGGAGCGCTCGAAACGCACTTTGCACTTGCGCGTTCCTGTGAAGTGCGCTCCGTTGCAGATGACACACTTGGGAGTGCAATCCGGCGTTTCTTTGATGGGGTGAGACGCACCACAGCTTGGACAAAGGCCGGTGCGTTCCTTGGGACACACATCAGCACGGTGGCCTGGCTTGCGGCAGTTGGTGCACGCTTCAACTTTCGCCTAGAAAGGGTAACATGCGTAGAGGGTGCCGTAGAAGACAAGCTGTTTTGGAACGTCCATAGTGTCGATGAAAGTAACCAATATGGACTTGGTGCGTCCTAGTTGGCGAGCGTCGACGATCGTAAAATGCCGGCTAGCGTTCAGCGCCACAAGGTCGGAGATTTCTTCTTGGGTCTGGTTATAAACTGCTTTGTAAAGTATCCCCCTGACAGCGTTGTAGGGGCAGCGACGTATGTTTTCACCGGGTACTGTTGGTCGTGAAGTCACAGTTCTTGAATCTGGACATAGCGCTTCATTCGGGCTTCTGAAGGCGTACTTACGGTGAATGAGTTGTTGTAAGGGTTAAGCCGTAGCTTGTCCTGAGCCCGAGCATCTGCTGTTTTAGGCACAGCCTGCCTGTATGCTAGCACACCGTTTGTTGTGTATGCTTCGCCCCTCTGTACCTGTGCACTGCAGAGAAGCACCAGGGCAGATGATCATCACTGTATTTTAGTTCATGTCATGGGCCGCCGGGACTTCATGTTCTGCCTTGTTGTGCATGCTTACATTTTAGTTAACTGTTAATTCATAAAATATAAACAAAGGTTAACTTTTCTCGTATAGCTGTAAATATTTCGTCATACTGTCCAGGATGCCAAATGAGTTGTTGAAATGTCAGGATGACGCTAGAAATATATTGATCCTTGTTTACCCTTTTGTGCTGTGCTACTACCACAAATTCTGACAGAACCAGTTAATTCATTTTCTATTGCTGTCCAAAAGAACTTAAGTATACTTTCTTCACCAGTTTAAAAGCACTTCTGCTTGTGTTGCCTCATATATGCTCTGTTTTCACCCAGAACCTATCCACCTTCCCCCGTACTTAAGAAATAAAAGTAGTCCCTGAGCCGAGCTTAATTGTCCTTTGCTACTTTCACTAGAAACACATGACCCTGGTCGTCCATGTCATGGGCACGGTTAATGCAGACTTTGCAGAGTATGCTTTTCTTGTCTGCAATATTTGGGCATTTTCAAAAGATACTCATCATTGCTCGTAGCAGGCATGCCCATGTGGACGAAAATACTGACTCTTCTAGAAATGAGCCCCACCTTAGCTTATGTGTCATGACATCAACTGTAGTTGATGTTGGGACTTGAGTCACAGGTGCCGACTCTGTAACTACAAAAGGCCTCAATTCAACCGAGAAGGGCATTCTTACACATCTCTTGACTGTGGACCAGAGCTCTTGTGCTATTTTGAAAACATGAAAAAATACAGATCAAAACAGGATTGCTGTGCTGGGTGTTTAAATGTTTGGTTACTGAACAGTAGGTGCAGCAATTTCGCAAGAGTCCATGTGCCTGGTACGTTGTCACAAGAATGCACACAAAGAGACATATATATTACTTTGGTTGTTTTTATTCTAAAAGTCTTGTCAGCTTGAAAAATTCCTTTGTGCCGACAAAAGTATGTTCTCTGTGCGAGTTCAAAGTGTTGTGGTGGTGCCTGCTGGCCACAAGGTCAAAAGACATGCACAGAGAGAGAGAGACCCTTTAATGAAGAACAGAGATTTTAGCCATTTAAATTTCTCTGACATGCTACTCTGTGTAGTAAGGGGAATTCGGGAGGTAAAGATGGAAAAAGAATCCTGAGGAGATTAAAAGAAATGAAGAGGGAGATAAAATGCAGCCATTAAGTGTGTTCTAAGGTGCACCGTGGAGTAATGGTATAAAATGAAATTATGAAATGCATAGTCCGATAAATGTGCTTATAGAGTTCACAGCGTGAAAAATGCCACAGTGTGACATTCAAGGTGAACTTAGTTTGTCTAAAAGTCCAATGTCTTTCAAATACGTAAATAAAGAGTTCGTTGCAAGTCTGTGTTGCCTAGGGCAGGCTAAGAGACCTAAAACAATGCCCATTGTTAAAGGAACTGGGGAGAGCTTTTCTATGCTATGTTCGTAGTATGCACGCTTGTCAGCGTACGCAGGACACTCAAAAGACATGCACATGTTTATTCAAAGCTTTAGGCATTAAAAAAATTATTACTGCTTAGAAGTACTGCATAGCAATATGTGTACACATGCATGTCCTTTTAAGAACCAGCTGGCAGTAAATTTACTGCCAGTAGATTATTATACCTACAGCTGTATGCGCTCACATTTTCTGTGATTCAGTTAACTTTCTTTTCAGCCGTATAATGTGCTACGCCTGTGTGGGTAAAGAAAGATCACTTGGGGTTTACTTCTTTAGTTAATGGGTTTAACATCTCAAAGCATAGTAGAATAGTCCAGAAATTTCAACCACCTGGGTTTTATAACGTGCACTGACATCGCACAACCCAAGGGCGCCTTGGTTTACCCATCACAAAAGGGGTCGCCGCGGCATGGAACTTAGGGTCTACCTCAGTCTTTTTGTGAGCCCAAGTATTCAATGTAAGTGTAGTTAATGCAATAATGGTCATACTTAGATCTGTACTGTAACGAAGAAATGCTGCTCTTTTGCTGTTATATACACCTGAAAGAAATTTTTAATGTGGGAAATTTAATAAAGCAAGCAAGAACACTAGTTTGGCATAGTTTATTTTGATATACGTGATATAAGGTGTTTGTAGATGACTGTATCTTCTTGCCTGCTGTTCCTTGTATCGCTTAGCGCAAGTTTCTCGGCATTTGACAACTGCCACAAAGGACCAGGCCTGCTATTTCAAAGCAGATTGAAGATCAGGACAGTTTACATGGTTAAACCATATGAGAACATATGTCGCTGCTGATGTCACACGCACATTTAATGCAAGCAAGCACAAAGGCAGGTAAATTTAAGACAGATGATGTCACAGAAACAGCTGAAAAGTGGTCAGCCATGCCACCTGCCAGAGGCATGCTGTGAGGTGGGCCGTAATGTGTGCTGCTCAAGCTGCCAGGAGTGACATACATATAAAGCCCAACTTTAACCAAGCCGTATGAATGTGCTTGTGTGACCTAGGGTAGCATGTCTAGCCTGGGACTCAAGAGTCCTTGAAGGCGATTCTGATCTCACCCTCCCATCTCAATGGCGAAGCTAAAGTTAGCAGCACTTGCCGATTCCACCGTGACATGCGGTCTTGTGACGTCACAGGAGTCACCTGTTCATGTCACCTGCCAACTGCAAGAGGCATTCTCAAATAGTTGAAGACAAAGGCCACGGCATCAGACATACCTCAAATCTTTTTTATTTACCCCATGCTGTATAGCTTTTGCAGTAAATTTGAGTTCGGCATAATTTTTTTGCTTTTTTTTTGCTATTGAAAAGTCCTACCTTTGTTAATAAACGAAGGTGCCATTTAAAAGCACGTGATGAAGCAGAATGTATATAATAGGTCACAATCTTTTGTCTCTTTTATGAGGCACAAATAGCCCAAAGCTCAAGATGTATGTGGGGTGAGGATGGGTTTTATCTGCTTCCCTGAGAAACTTTGGCAGCTTCACAAGTTCCCCATTGTGCAGCTTGACTGCACACCCCAAGGCATGAGGTCTTTTGACCAACATGCTTGCAACAAGTGTGCTACGAAAGCTTTAGTAAAAGTTCACGAGGAATCTGTGCTTGGCTTACTGACTACTGCTGTCAAGCCTTATGGACCACAATGTCATGCAAAAGGTGCTGTAACAGATACCAAAGCCAAGGGCATTGGTAGACTGGGCATTGCGACAAAAGCAAGCATTTTTGAAGAGTAACAAAATCATAGGAAGTGCCAGGCAACTCTACTCTTTGTTCTTGCAGAGAATCAGGGTCTGCCATTATGGTACTCTCGGTGGGGTGGCACAAAGAAAAAATGGGGGAGAGTACTGCTCTTCATAAACATAATTCAAAAGAAAAAAAAAACAATTGTAACAATGAGAGCTTCACATGCTTACCAGGAAGGAGGCATTATATGAAAGTGTTCTGTCAGGGTCCGAAAGGGGCTATCGGGTAGCTTTGTAGATGGTGCCCGCCTGCCACCGTCTCTCGCCTTCCTTCGCCATAGTCACTGCATACAGTGCATTAGGAGTGCACAGTAACTGTTCAAGCTTTGCAACCTGCCACCAAAGTTGCAAGATCACTTGACTGGGTGGCAGCAGTGCCCTGAGCACTGCATGGGCTAAGATGGCCTTAGAGATTGGGTTTAAAGTTGCGGCTCCATACGCAAAATTTCAATGTCTATATATATGGGGTTTGATGGCGCATAAGCAACTGTGGCTATCACAAATGTCTTGGCTTTTGATTCATTATTGTCAAGTGAAGTAAACTTAGGGTGTTACAGCAGAGACTTGGATGAAATAAACTATGGTGTGTGCCAAGAAAAAAGTCAAGGTTTATATACCTATTTTTTTACTTTTACCCCGCCACAGTGGCTCGGTGGTTAAGATGCTCAACCACTGAACCAGGGTACAGTGGTTTGAGCCGTGGCAGCCGTGTTTGAATTGATGCAGAAAGCATAGCACCCGTGTACTGTGCACAGTCAGTACCTGTTAAAGAAGTTAAAGTTGATTGAAATGATCCAGAGCCCACCCCTACAGTGTCGCTCATAGCCCAAGTTGGTCTGGAATGTATACAGCGGTTGTGCTTTTCGTCCGGTTCGATCATGAATTCAACCCATAAAGCTATTGATTAAAAAAATGTAATTCCACTGGCTGCGAGGATGTTTTATTATTTAGACATAGTAGGTCAAAAAATATGACTGAATAAACATGTTTAGTAAATGCTAAGTAATTTAACTGCATGTGTATGCAACATTCCCCATTTAGGCTCTTGGAACGTCTGATCACTGTTAAAAAGGTAGCTGATCAGTGTAGCGCCTTAACAAAGGAGCACTATTTAATTAATTTCATGGAAACCTGAAGTAAAAGCAGATAACCTTGTTGGTGGAAAGTCGTCCTAATAAATAGCGTCGCAGGTCAGTTCCAGCCCAAAATGGGGAGACTCGACTATTCCTCCAGTAGGTGCGCTGAATACAGCGCCTCTGCAACTCCAGCCAAGGAACAGGCCTACTGGTAGTCTACCAGATATGGTTCCCTCACCACCTTGGATACACAATGCAGTGCCTGCCTATAACGATCGTTTGTGTGTAGAAGTTGAGTGGTCTGGCTTACATTAGCTGTGTACTTGTTCTGGTCTCACAGGAGAATGGCGAAGAAAGCAATTTACGCCAAAGGCTTGCTCTCGACAATGCCGTAACCTAACCGGTCGAGTTGGTAAATGAGAACATAGATGTCATTTGCCCCGTGCAAACATCTTTAGCTATTTCTGTCTGCTCGTACAAAATCGTGACTGCGACATGATGAAAAATATTGGTCAACGTAATTCGCTGTCCTAGTCACCATGCAGCCACCACACGACACACTATTTGAAGGTGAGCAAAATTAAAGAACATCCCTTTATCTTGCGTGCGACGATATGCACAAAAGGCCAGAAGGTCTATGTAATATATGCAAAAGACTGGCTCATTCCTACCAAATGCCTATACCTGAATTGAGCAACACTTTACATAACCAACTACTGTTCTGGAGAACCCGGGTTCGAACCAAAGAAACATAATGCAACTTGTAGCGTAGACAAGACAGCAACGCAGCAATTGACTACTCTCCAGCCGCTCTGTATTTCACTTCCTCGTTTTCTTGCGTACACATGTGCAACAACACCGTCTTCATCACATTTCCACCGCACTTAAAAAAAAAAAACCTTGCTGGCAAATGGCTAAATATCCTCTAATACATCACAGTCTCTTAAACCTTGCGGGAAGCTTCTTTTCACATTTACTTCTGCGGGGAGAAGGAAGAGGAGTAGTAGTTGCTGCTGTTGAGGCACACTTTGGTTGAGCAGGGTCTGTCGGTTCTGTGTCGGGCGAAGCCAGGAATGAGGAAGTTCCCTGGCTAACATCTGCGTTATTGGGGTTATGCGAGGTTGGACTCTGGTCTGCGTTTCTGGTACGTGGACAGGTCGACACTCGGGTGCAGTCAGTGGGCAACAAAATGTTAGCGGGGAGAGCCATCAGAACCGAGGGCGGAGGTTGGCGCTGAACAACTGCTTTTCCAACAGCTCATAATTTGGACGAGTGCCACACTCGCCCATCATCCAGCAGGTGTGAGACTGGTCCAATTCGCTCCACAACTCTTCGAGGCTCTGAAACCGAGCAGCCAGCTTGCCTCGTACAATTGGCTTGCAATCTCGCACATAGTCGCCAGTCTGAAAGTCATAGTACTTGGTTCCACTCCGCTGGTCTGCATAAAGCTTATATTTGGCTTGCTTCTGCTTTAGCCACTGGCATTAGAGCTTCAGCGCTCTTGTACGATCAGTCGAGAAGCACTGATTCGGGCAGGCACACAACGTTAAGTCTTATGTGAGGCATCTGGCCATGAACTAGGATGGCTAGTGCGATTCCTGTCGTGGAATGTGGCGCACAGTGGTAGACACAGAGTTAAGGTACGTAGGTCAAGTCGCTCGCAAAGAGCCATCTGAACATATGCCCTGAAAACCCTATTAAACTGTCCTACAAGTCCATTGGCTTAAGGGTCATAAACTGAGGAGTAGCAGTTACGTATACCCCGAGGATGAAAATTGTGGTCCGTGATCCGACACTATTTCTTCAGGGTAATCCTCGTGAACAAATGTACCTGGAAACAATTCTTGAACTGTGGCAGTAGTGAAAGAAGCCTCCGGCTATTTACTGTAATAGTCAATGAGTAGTGTGCATATTTTGTCAGCGTAAAATTAAAGACAGGACTAAAGGAGAAAGACAAGGGACAAACGCTGAACTTCAACTTCATCTTCAGCGTTTGCCCCTTGTCTTTCTCCTTTAGTCCTGTCTTTAATTTTACGCTGACAAAATATGCACTCTACTCATTGACTATTACAGTAAATGGCCGGAGGCTTCTTTCACTACTCCCTTTGCTGCGTGTTTTGCTTACTGCCTCGTATTACCGCACCAACGTTCGTTGAACGTGCTTTAGCTGTTATTACAGTGATGTTCCTATTGTCAATGGAATCTTTCTCATGAACATGTTAAATGCTTAAGTTGTAAATTTGTAGCCTCACATTGACTCCTCGCAGTGGCAAATGAAGCGCGAGTAAAATAATGGAATCGTGAACAGGGCGAGATTTATTGGAGCGAAGCTATATCGCATATATTTTCACTTCTCAGACGCATTAACTTCTAAATACTAGCAATCCCAATTTGAATTGCTTACCTAAGCTCTTACAGGCTGGCGTTCTGGCGCTAGCGTTAGTTATTCCGTTCGTTTGTTTTTGTTTTGACACTGATATGTACTTTGTTTGTTAGCAAGATCTTTTACCCCTTTATAATCTCACCGCGTCTCGTTAGGAGACCTACGCTCAGGTCATTTTGTTATCACGAGGATTTCATGAAGACCCTGACTAATGAGCGGTGGTCGCTTTCCTACACTTAAAGATTTAATTGCCGTGGAGCGTCTATGTAAGTAATCGTGAATTAATAAAGCCTGGCTATCTATGCAGCACAGCTTCACTCATTTATGCCCTTAGTGAAATGCCTCAAGCCATGTGGTTCTATTCATGTGCTTGCCTAATTCACTTGAAGGCCCTTGTTCACAAACGTGCCCGAAGAAATAAGCCCCAGAATGCGTTTACATGACGCGCGACGAAAGACTAGGCTAACGACGACGGAGGCAGAACGATGCTATGATAAGGTGGTTAAAGATGCCGTAACATTTCAGTTAACGTAAAACTTGACTGTAGAAATCCATGTCAAGTAAAGTTGGCTGAACAGTTACGGTGTCCATTTTTCTGCCTTATCCGAGCATCGTTCTGCCTCCGTCGTTGTTGGCCTTGTTTTTCGTTCATAAGTAAAAAGACAAGTTCCCCGCCAAAAGTACGTCACTGTGACGTCACAAGCAACGTCACCTGTTTGTTTTGCCTCAGAGTTCACAGGAGGCGCCGGGAAACTAAAGCCTCATAAACGTATTAGTCTGCAGATGGGGCCCAAGGTCTATGTACAACTGGTCGCGCAACTTGGAAGAAAACGCGTGCAGCTGCCTACTGCCAGCGGCATCAACTCGATGATGAGGGCTCCTGCGAACTGTGAGGCAAATTACTAGCGCACAGAAAATAAGGTCTGCCAGAACTCCAAAGAACTAGACAGTAAACATAATATTCGCGCTCAGGAATGAATGCAGTTTTTGTTTCTTGCGTAGGAAAAAACGTGTCACCTTTATAATAATATTTTAACTTGTTTCTAATGGCCTCTCTCGGCCATTTATTATCCGCTGCGTAGTTGCCCAAAGCTCAGATATGGCTCAGACCAAAGCTTCTTTCATCCGCGGAATGGGTGCGTCATCGGCCCCGGTTCAACGTTCATCGTTGCGTGCTGCGTACAGAGTGGGTTATCTGTAACAAACAGTCAGTATTTCATTCTGCTGGTTGTGGTAGAGCTTTACAGCAAGGCGAAGACTGTCTGTGCTCGATGAGAAACTGATTGCCGCTGCATGTGCGCATTTCCGGACGATGGGACAATGCTGCGTCACAGCTCGGGGGCTCGGCTCGGCCTCCCAGACACGTCGCAAAAGTGGTGGCTTGTTTTACGGATACACGTCTGCATGAGCGGCGTATCGCTGCATGTTTTAATTGAACGGTGAAGGTCAGATATTATTGCCCCTAAGACGCGTGTCGCATTGCTCAAAGCCTTCCGTTCCGCTCCCTTTTCTGCGTGTTTTGCTTACTGCGGCAAGTTACCGCACCAACGTTCGCTGAATGTGCTTTAGCTGTTATCACAGGTGTCACGAAATCGGCGCACATTTTCATCAAGCCGGTACGGCGCGAGGCCCGCGCGGCGTCGCGTGCAAAAGCATAGAGAGAAAAGCCTCCTTCCCCGCGCGGGAGAGCGCGTAACTTTGTACGCGTTGCCGTCACCCTCTTTTCCATTGCCCGGGGAGGACGGTGGTTCACCGGCCTGGAGTACGCCAGAAAATTCCAAATCTTCTATGGGACCTAGCCAATGATGACGCGCGGCTCTACGGGAGGAGAAGAGAGAGCTATAACCAGCGAAGCTAAGTGTGTGTGCGTGCCAGCTTTGACGCGTGCTAACAAACAGACGCGGCGCGCCCTATTTAAAGCGACCGCGCCGCTTGTTGAGTCAGTCAGACAGTCAGTCAGTCAGTGTTTGCGACGTGCTCGCCTGTGCTTCGGCTGGACTCCCGGGGGTCACCCGCTGCTGGCAACCCCACGGACCTGCAAGGGAGCGGCGCTCGTCTCGCATGGCGGCCACATCGTGACTCTTGAGGCGTCGGACTGCAACAGTGCCCGGTGAACAATTTGGTGTTTGTTTATGTAACTCTCTCGTGTTTCACCTGTGCTGTAAAGCCTCTATATTATTGAATACCTTTGTAGTTTCATGCTTAGCGGTTGTTTTTATGTGAACCTCTCGTCTGTGCATTTCAAGTGTTCTTGTGTATTCCTTTGTATCGTCTCTTGCTGTGAATAAATTGTGTTTTGTTTGTTACTTCTGACTCCGATTCTTACTCTGGCTTGAACCGGCGACCGCTGGGCACCAAACGACCACCCCTTCTGTCACTACAAGGTAGTTGAATTCCGGCTGAGCTTGCCACGCAGGTCGAGGGCATCTCCTTTGCGACCGGAACAGCTACCCTCACTCACTCTAAGGGTGTCTGGGAGTGTGCGCACCGTTAAGGGCGCATCGTTAATAATAATCCCCCTTATTATTAACGGGTGACAACAGGGATGTTCCTATTGTCAATGGGATCTTTCTCATGAACATGTTAAATGCTTAAGTTGTAAATTTGTAACATCACATTGACTCCTTTTAGTGGCAAATGAAGCGCGAGTAAAATATGGGAATCGTGAACAGGGCGAGATTTGTTGGAACGAAGCTATATCGTAGATATTTTCACTTCTCAGGCGCATTAACTTCTAAATACTAGCAATCCCAATTTGAATTGCTTACCTATGCTCTTACAGGTTGGCGTTCTAGCGCTAACGTTAGTTATTCCGTTCGTTTGTTTTTGTTGTTCTTTGACGCTGATATGCATACTTTGTTTGTTATCAAGATCTTTTACCCTTTTATAATCTCACCGCGTCTCATTTGGAGACCTACGCTCAGGTCATTTTGTTATCACGAGGATTTCATGAAGACCGTGACGAATGAGCGGTGGTCGCTTTCCTACACTTAAAGATTTCATTGTCGTGAAGCGTCTATGTAACTAATCGTGAATTAATAAAGCCTGGCTTTCTGTGCAGCACAGCTTCACTCATTTATGTCCTTAGTGAAATGCCTCAAGCCATGTGATTCTATCCATGTGCTGGCCGAATTCACTTGAAGGCCCTTGTTCACAAACATGCCCGAAGAAATAAGCCCCAGAATGAGTTTACATGACGCGCGACGAAAGACTAGGCTAACGACGACGGAGGCAGAACGATGCTATGATAAGGTGGTTAAAGATGCCGTAACATTTCAGTTAACGTAAAACTTGACTGTAGAAATCCATGTCAAGTAAAGTTGGCTGAACAGTTACGGTGTCCATTTTTCTGCCTTATCCGAGCATCGTTCTGCCTCCGTCGTTGTTGGCCTTGTTTTTCGTTCATAAGTAAAAAGACAATCAAATTCCCCGCTAAAAGTACGTCACAGTGACGTCACAAGCAACGTCACGTGTTTGTTTTGCCTCACAGTTCGCAGGGGGTGCCGGGAAACTAAAGCCTTGCTCAGAGTCGACACGCAGGCTTCTATGGGAGTTACGCTACCATTTGTTCTTGTACCATGCTAAAGCCTCGGTCAGAGTCGACACGCAGGCTTCTATGGGAGTTACGCTACCATTTGTTCTTCTACCATGCTAAAGCCTCGCTCAGAGTCGACACGCAGGCTTCTATGGGAGTTACGCTACCATTTGTTCTTCTACCATGCTAAAGCCTCGCTCAGAGTCGACACGCAGGCTTCTATGGGAGTTACGCTACCATTTGTTCTTCTACCATGCTAAAGCCTCGCTCAGAGTCGACACGCAGGCTTCTATGGGAGTTACGCTACCATTTGTTCTTCTACCATGCTAAAGCCTCGCTCAGAGTCGACACGCAGGCTTCTATGGGAGTTACGCTACCATTTGTTCTTCTACCATGCTAAAGCCTCGCTCAGAGTCGACACGCAGGCTTCTATGGGAGTTACGCTACCATTTGTTCTTCTACCATGCTAAAGCCTCGCTCAGAGTCGACACGCAGGCTTCTATGGGAGTTACGCTACCATTTGTTCTTCTACCATGCTAAAGCCTCGCTCAGAGTCGACACGCAGGCTTCTATGGGAGTTACGCTACCATTTGTTCTTCTACCATGCTAAAGCCTCGCTCAGAGTCGACACGCAGGCTTCTATGGGAGTTACGCTACCATTTGTTCTTCTACCATGCTAAAGCCTCGCTCAGAGTCGACACGCAGGCTTCTATGGGAGTTACGCTACCATTTGTTCTTCTACCATGTGGGGCCCTTGATGAAAAGAGAAATGGAACTTAGACAAAACGTAACCGCAAAATTAAACGATGATCAAATAGCGCAGATAGTAGCAGACATAGAGGAAGCAATAGAGAAAAGCCCCATGGAAGACTGGGATTATGAACAGGTAGAACTACTCATAAGGAGGAAAATTCAGGAGGTTAAAGTAGCAAACCGTTGGAATGGAAAGAGGAAGCCACGGAGCTGGTGGAATAAGGAAATCAGGGAAGCTATTGAACAACGACGGGCTGCTTCAAGGGAACACCGAATGGCAAAGAAAGCACATGTATCTCAGGAGGAAATCGACCAAAAATGGGAATAATATCGACAAAAGAAACTTCAGGTACAGGCCCTCGTCCAAAGTAAAATAAGACAGTCCACCGATCGCTGGATGGCTGATATACACGATGCCTCTAGAGGCGGAGCAAGAAAATTCTGGAACCATATAAGCTGGCTAGGGAAGAAGAATCAAAGAAAGCAGGATCGGATTCAAGATAACGAGGGAAATTGTTTAACGGGAGATAACGCAGTGAACTACATTACATCAGTTATAGCCGAGTCATTTAAGAGCGACGATAGGGTAATCTCCGCAAATCAGGAAGCAACACAAGGTAGCAGAATACAAAGCAGCTTAGAACTGACCAATATAAACTGGAAAAAGGCATAAAAAATATTCCTAAAAACACATCTACAGGAATAGATGGAATTCCGATCAATCTGATTAATGAACTCGGTCCAAAAAGTAAGGAAACGTTGTTAAAAGCTCTGGAAACAGTCATAACGAATAAGCAAATTCCGGTCAGCTGGCGGCAGAGTAAAATTAATTTGATTTATAAAGGGAAAGGAGACAGGATGCACATAAAATCCTGCAGGCCGATTACCATAACATCTGTTATGTACAGGTTAGCCATGCAGGCGGTGAAATTAAAGGTGCAAGCATGGGTTGAAAGTAACAAGATACTCGGAGAACTTCAGAACGGCTTTAGAAATGGTAGGCGCTTAGATGATAGCCTGTTCGTGCTTACCCAATGCATCGAAATATCTAGAGTGGAAAATAGACCTTTGTATTTGGCCTTCCTGGACATAAACGGGGCGTACGACAACGTAAGCAGGGAACTCCTGTGGAACATATTAAAAGAAGAAGGTATCGGTTATTAGATAATAGAGTTCCTACAGGAAATATACCGGGATAACAAAGTAGAAATTACGTGGCAAGGGAAAGCAAGTACGGAGGATGTCAAAGTATGCAAAGGATTAATACAAGGCTGTCCTCTATCACCGGTGCTGTTCATGCTTTATATGATAAACCTGGAACGGAGGATACAAGACAGTAACCTAGGTTTTAACCTGTCATATAGATTAGGTGTAAAGGCGGTAGAGCAGCGCCTCCCCGGTTTGATGTATGCAGACGATATTGTGCTGCTAGCTGAGAGTCTGGAAGAATTGCAAACTCTAGTTAAGTATTGCGTAAACGAAGGGTACGCTCTAGGCTTCAGTTTCAGCGCAGTTAAGTCGGGTCTGATGATTTTCAACGGCTCAACTGATCAGGGTCTTAAAATACAAGGCCTTGAAATACCTAGAGTAGCAGAATATAAATATCTGGGGGTATGGGTAAACAAAGGATTGGCATACATTGGAAAGCATGAGCAATCACTTAAGGCCAAAGGGCGAAGGAATGCCGGGATAATGAAGCATAAGGCATTGTGGGGATACAATAGGTATGAGGTTTTGAGGGGTATTTGGAAAGGAATTATGGTGCCCGGACTTATTTTCGGAAATGCGGTTTTGTGCCTAAAATCAGAGGTACAGTCGACATTAAAAACAAATCAGAGATCCGTTGGACGATTAGCACTAGGTGCCCACGGCAAAACCACAAATGAGGCGGTACAGGGAGATATGGACTGGGCATCTTTCGAAGTACGGGAAGCTCAGAGTAAACTATTATATGAGGGACGCCTGAGGAAATTGGACAGTAACAGATGGGCAGCTAAAGTATTTAAATACCTGTACCTAAAAAGCGTTGACTCACAATGGAGGAAAAGAACTAGGAAACTAACTAGTAAGTATGCTAGTAACAAGGACGGAGAAATAAAGAGCATTAAGCAACAGTTGAAAAACACAGAAGGTAAAAATTGGATAAATTCGATGGAAAAGAAACAGAGTGTGGAATTATACCGAAAGTGGAAAATGCAGATCAGGAAGGAAGATTTCTTCGATAACTCAAGAGGCAGTGCCCTACTTTTTGAAGCTAGATCAGGGTGCCTTAGAAAACGCAGCTACAAAAAGAAATTTAACAATGGAGATGACGCATGTGCTGTATGTGGAAACTCCAGTGAAACAATTGACCATATTATACTCGAATGTAATGGTATTCATCCGGAAGTTGGTGCAGGCGCAATCACTGTTCCTGAAGCTCTGGGGTTTAGAGATAACAGTGGCCGGGTGAATAAACCGGCGGTGGAAACTAGCAAAAAACGACTGGAAGATTGGTGGCTTAAAAGCAGAGAAGTGACATAATGTTAGTAATGTAGGAACAAAATTTAATAAATAGAATGATGGTTTAGTTAACCATTCTAAATCAATAATCAAGATAGAGGGAGAAAAATGAGCATGATAGCTACTGCTACCACCCCGTTTCACAGGGGACGCTCCTATATTCCATCCCATCCATCCATCTCGCTCAGAGTCGACACGCGGGCTTCTATGGCAGTTACGTTACCACACTAATTCTACCATGCATTTACTTTCAGTAGCAACATACAGTTGCTTAATTGAAACATGGCCGCTTGGCTATGTAGAAAGAATAGCTAGAGCTCTCCACAACGATTTTCAAAGCTGACATTAATGCCAACCACCTTGTTTTGCTGTAGCCCAGAAGCCGCTGGTACTCAGCAGACTCGAAGTCACAAAACTCCTTGAATGACTCCACCCGCACTGTGTAAATATAAAAGTATGAATAGAGTTTGACGATCACGGCTTCAATGTCAAGCGGCAGACAATCGGCAGCAGTCTGGATGGTGTTGTGCACAATATGTGCTGCACAGCCAATCCCAATATGATGTTTTGAGGTAAAGAATCTCGCATTCTTGAGAACACATGCATTGTTTTTCCCATTCCGCGCGGCACCGCCGAAGTTGCAGTTGCAGTTGTCGCTGAAAGCAACCAGCTTTGATGCAATGTTGACTTCCAGTGCTTTTAGGATGTACTGGCTCACCATGGTCGAGGTCTTACCTGGTAAGGCGTCGATCTCCAGCGGAAGAATGTTTTTGCAGCTAGGTCGTCGATGCACAATCACGTGACACATGGGTGACGTAGCCTACACGTCACGTACACGTATCTCACGGAGTCTTTTTTTTCCTTGTAAGAGGAAGCGCTCGCGGCAGTTTGCTTTGTCCACGCCATGGCTCTTCCTCCAACACAGTCTTCTCCCCTCCCCCATGGCTCCAAGCAGTGCTAACATGGCTATGGGCAGCAGAAAAACAGAATTTTCCTCCCCCGGGGGAATGAGTGAGTGCAGATTCTGTGCGTTCGCAGTCTTTTGCTTTCCTTCTCTTTCTTCCGGTGGTCTGGCGGGGTTAGAGCTGGTATTCGAAGCGACGCAGGGACTTCGAGTCGCGAGTCTGCTTCTTCGCAGCGCGCTGCAGGGATTGTGAATTTGCTTCCTCACTACAATGAAAACGTGCAAGAGTACCGCCCTTATGCGGGGCCGCAAATATATTGAGAACCTGCGCATGAGTTATTTGCACACACGCGCGCCCACAAACATGCAGTTTTGTAGTGGCAAAAAGCAAATAACTGCATGAGAGCATCTTGCGCGCAAACGTTGATGTTTTTAAGCTGTGAAGAAAAAAGAACTGGAATGAAAAAGTGACGGCGCGCGTTTTCGCAAAACTCGTGTTGAAACGGTAGCAGGATGGTTGTCGGCTTTTTTTAGGTATCTCATACCGCTCGTATCTGGCAGTGCTGCAGCAGCCATCGCGGAACCAAGTCAGCCTCAAGAAACATATATATGTTATTAATGCCATCACTTGGCGCTTATAAAGGAAGAACACATCCCAGATGGACACAGACGTCCGACGGACGACCGACGGACGTCCGTTTTCGGACGTCCGACGGAAATCCGGTTATGTTCGATATACGTACAGCGGACGTCCGTCGGACTATCGTTCGTAGATCCGGATTGCGTCCCACGGACGTCCGATGGAGAGCCGGAGGCGGACATTCGGACGTTTCCCGGAACTTGCTTGCAGGGCCCGCTATTGGTGTAAAAACTTGCCAATAACATTCGTGTAAAGCTCAGCAAGCATGTGCCATGGAAATTTCAATCACATACTGGTGCTCAATGCCTTTGTCGTGAGAGTAAAGCAGACAACAGAATATGCAACAGATTCAAGTTTCCTGTTGTCTGCTTTACTTTCACACAACAAAGCACTGAACAGCAGTGTGCAATTAAAACTTCCATCAAAGAGGCACATATGCTAGCTGAGCTTTGCACAAATGCACCATTCCTTAAAGCATGCGAAGTGCATAAGTATACCAGCATGCGAGGTTGCAAAAACAGCATTTTCGTTTTATTAGGCTTTATTGCAAAAACTGCACTAAGCAATATTCACATTAAAGCTGCATGCAAAAATAGACGGAATGCCATGGTAAAATGCAGGCCGACTGGAGTATTATGAATCTACTTGAATAATTTTTTTAATTATCCCTGGCCGTGACAGCTTTTCCCTTGGGGAGGTGGAGGAGGGAAAGGTATTTATTGGAAACTAATATTTAGGAATTAGTGAAGAGATGATCGAGTCCTCTGTGGGCGGCCTTCGTAGGCCGGGATTCCAGGAGTCGCTACTATCCTGTGCATTCGCTCGATCAGCTGTTGCTGGTCTTGCAGGGCTAAGCTAGAAAGAGCAGGTTGGGCTCCTCCTGCAATAGAAGGAAAAATGAAATTCTAGTTATCTGTGCTGAACTTTGATTACACAGCTCCAAGGGCAACTGCCATTTCCATCAATTGTTTTTTCCAGATGGCACTGTATACATGCATCTCCATTCAGAGCGGTCACATACTATATAAAAAGGTCATATAACTGCCGCAAAACCCATGCAGAATACCAAAAGATACAAACGTAGTTTCACCAGAACCTGGCATTGAGTATTTTAATGTTTTCATGCCATCTTTTTGAACATGCTACTCTGACCAAACATAGCACGTTATAAATGTTTGCTGCTACGCACCCTCAGCAATGCCCAAGACATGGAGTGCACATGCAGCAGAACTAAGCATAAAGGATGCTGTATATAAACATAAAGCACAGCCAGAGCATTTAAGTATTACACAGGTACGCATTGGTGGCGGAAACCTGGATTTTGAGTGGTTTAACAGGTAAATTTCTAAGTCATTGTTCCTGTGATGAAAAGAAGTGATCAATAATAACATCATTTAAAATTGTTACCTGGTCTGTATAGATGCTGCCAGTTGTTCAGAAGAAACACTGTACCTGATTTAAGGGGGATGGTAGTGGCGGCCAAATAAACTGCCCCTGTCCAAGGACGGCCCATAATTTGCCCTATGTAATATCGGGGACAAAAGTGTTTGGACCACACAAACTGCAATCAAAGCACATAACTTTTGCATCGACCAGGAATCTCGGACCATACTTGTCGACTTGAAAATTGCATTAGTTCTTTCATGTGTGCGAAAGAAATAAAGTCACAATTCGTTTACATCGCGATCTTAGTCCAAAATCTCCAGATATACAGCCCAGAGACTTTTACCCCTGTAGTATAAGCCACCACTTGGGTAAGAGTTTAGTAATAAGAAGTGTATAAAAGGCATGAGTGGTGTTAGACAGCCACAGCTATCAAAATTGTATTGACATTGGAGTACTGTCTTAAGGCAGGGCTAGGGCATTACAAAAGCAAGTTAGTGTCCGTCCTAATTTGAACGAACAAAAAGAGGGGGGGGGGCAATAGAAAGCTACTTCAACTACATGTTTTTGTGATATCAAGCCGCAGTTAGCATTAAAGATATCACACAGTTTTGTGGAATATTTGGGAGCCCTTTGCTGCTTTCTTGCAGGATTGGACAAAAGAGCTCACCATCTTCAGAAAGGCATGTTATATAGAAGTGAAAATAGTGATTTTACTACAGCTGGCCACAACTTGCACTCTGAGAGGAAAATGAACTGAAAACTTTATACAGGAATGTACATAATTGAGGCATAACAATTAAGGTGCAAAAAAAAAAATGAAAGAAAGAAAAGCACAAAGAAACTATGCCGTGCAAGGGAGCATGCTGGCACCGCTTTGCATCGGGTGCCTTGCTTGTATTCAAGGCACCTTAGCTGTACGGGCTTTAAGGCTTTTATTTCTTTCACCGCCTTTTTCTTCTCCCATGGATTGGATAAGTTTGCCGCTTCTGATCAACGAAAATTTCATTGGACTAAAGCCGACAACAGCACAGAAGGACACGTCACTGCTTCACACCCTTCTTTCTATGGGCTTTGGCAGATGTGGGGAGCCATCACACGGCATTCAGGGCTTTTTGCGGACGCACAACTATCATAACCGACAATCGCGGGAGCTACAAAGTTTAAGAAAAGCATGTTGGCAGCAAATACTAGGTCTATTCTTGCCCCGACATAGAAATGGGTTTCGGTTCAGTACACTGCTACAGCTTCACTATTCAGTGTGCTCAGGTTTCCCACCTTTTTTATCCTGGATCCCATGAAGAATGTAATAAAGGGGTTCTACTTTAATGCCATTGTTTTTAATAAGAAATTTCCTTCTTTTTAAAGAATTTTTACATTAGTAAGGTGACTAGATTTCTAGACCACACTTGAGAATAACAGGCAGTCCTCTCCTCCCTCCCAATTGCCAACAAATGTTCACCTAATGGAGGACTGCAGACACCAAATTTATTTTCTGGTTTCTTCTTTCAAATGGTGTATTAAACATTAGAATACACGGGTCATTACGTGGCATTCGGCAGGACCGCTAAATAATTTTTTCCTTGCTGCTGTGTATGTTTCATCATCTGAACAATGGCTGTGATCTGTAGTTGATGTTTACATCATGTGAGGCATGAAAAACTGCAATATGATTGATGATAATCTTAATTCACTGCACACCATGAGTCGAGCTGCTTGAAACAAACACCATATCAGCAGGTATGTTGCCATTTTTCTTATGCCTTGCATGACCTAAACATTAACTTGATGTCACAGCCATAGTTTGGTTCATGAAAGTGAAGCCGAAACAGCATTACAAAAAAATGTCAAATTATTTAGTGGTCATAGGCGAGCACCGCGAGGTGATTATGGATTCTGATGTCTAATCGATCATTTCAAAGAAGAAAAGATGCAAACCGAAATTTGTTGTCTATACTCCTTTGAGAATTTTAACCGTGAAGTGGTTCCTTAACATGATTTGAGCATGTTCTGTGTTACATGATAAAATGTGCACTGCATCCCTAAAAAGGGCTAATATTTCACATTGGTTCTACCTTTTTGGCCCAGCAAATTCGCTGCCTCTTCAAGAATGACTGTGAGGTTAACACACGCACACGACGCTTCTGCCAACGCTGTCGTTTGCAGAAATGTTTTTTATTGGCATGAAAAAGGAGTGTATTTTGAGTGAAGCTGAGAAGCGGGAGAAGCGCGCCAAAATAAAAGAAAACCGGCTTAAGCAAGCCCCTCGGCCAATGATTTCGGAAGGGGATGATGATGAGACTTCAGCCAAGGTGACACGGTATGCACAGGACATGAGCTCTCCCAACCCCAGCGAGCAGACTGCGGCGGGACCATCAGGCAGCAAGGCAGATTCGTGTTCCTCGGACCTGGAGTAGAGTAGCTCGGACTCGTCACAGCTGCCATGGCGAGTGTGGCTCATCGCAGGCTGTCCATGACCGAGCCATCACGTCGGAGGTGTTGACGGATGCCGAGATGCACCGCATTCAGGAGCTGGCCACAGCAAATCAGGTGCTCAAGGTGCCTTTGGCCTGTGACCCAAGCCCAGCCTGGTGGACGGGATCAACATGACTGACCATGCCATCCGGCACCTCATAAAGATGTCCAAGCGCATAGCAGCCTTCAAGAGCCTCTGCAGGAGGATCAGGTGGCCCTGCTCATGGGTGGCAGCACGGAGCTCATGTTGCTGCGCTCGGTGATGTCGTATGATGCGGAACGCGACTGCTGGGAAGGGCCGGACCCACAGCTCATGTCCATTCGTGTGGACAATCTCAAGGAGGCACGAGGCAACGTGTACGAGGAGCACAAGCGCTTCATCAATGCCTTCCGACCAGAGTGGCGGCTCGATGAGGACATCATGCTGCTTCTCACTGCCATCACCCTGTGCACGCCTGAGCGGCCAAACCTCGTGCACCGGGACGTGGTGATGTTTGAACAGGACACATACTTGTACTTACTGAGGCGATATTTGGATATGCGCTACTCCGGCTGCGAGAGCCGCTCTGTCTTCCTGCAGCTCATCCGCAACCTTGAGGATACGCGCACCCTCAATGAGAACCAAGTGAGCATCCTTGTGGACCTGAACCCACACGAAGTGGAACCATTGCTCATTGAGATTTTTGACCTCAAGTAGCTCGTTTTTCCTCTAGCGTTGTCTGGCTGTTTATGGGGTGATTCACTTAGCTCATCAAGTCTACCATCTTGAGATGAATATTGTCTAATTATTTTCATGCCAGTTGAGATGCAATACACAGGCCTTCAATACTTCTAGCTTGTTTCTGCAAGTGCAAAAACAAGTAGTAGCCTAAGTTTCTAATTTTGCTTCTGGTCCTTTTCTGCACATCCATGATGAAAGCCATGTCACAGCATGCTAACATAGGATTGTTGACAGAAATTGAACAATTCTGTCCTTAAATGGTGATGCGGAGTAGCTAGTCGGTAGCTGCAGTAGCTTTTGTGTCACGTGATTGCGCGTTCACGACCTACAAAAATATCCTCCCCGTTCTTTTCACGTAGTTAGTCGATGGGCGGAGCTTGACGTCAGCTGACGTCATAAAACAATGAATTACAGCAAACATTTCAAGCTTGGCCAATTTTAGCTGCATTTATTTCTTTTTTGTTTATACTTTTAGGTTTTTTAGTGCATATATTTGTTAAATATCTTTACTATTTGGAATTGAAGGTTAGCTAACATTCTGTATACATTATGTCAGCAAATTTGGACAAACCTGCAGTGGCCACAGGATTGGAGGAGGTCAGTTTACATCTCCATTCCAAAGAAAGGCAGTGCCAAAGATTGTTCCAACTACCGCACGATCGCGCTTATTTCGCATGCTAGCAAGGTGATGTTGAAAATCCTCCAAGGTAGGCTGCAGCAGTATGTGGATCGGGAGCTTCCGGACGTGCAAGCTGGGTTTCGCAATGGCAGAGGAACTAAAGATCAGATTGCCAACCTTCGCTGGATCATGGAAAAAGCAAGAGTTCCAGAATCCCATCTACTTCTGCTTTATTGATTATGCGAAAGCGTTTGACTGCGTACATCACATCAGATTGTGGCAAGCTCTCCAAGAGATGGGAGTTCCAATTCACCTCATCTGTCTCCTCAGGAACCTGTATGAAGGGTAAGAGGCCACAGTCAGAACTAGGCATGGTCTTACTGATTGGTTTCCGATTGTGAAAGGAGTGAGACAATGCTGCATACTGTCGACCTGGCTATTTATTCTATATGCTGAGTGCATCAGGAGGAAGGCTGGTCTGGACGAGTCTTGAGCTGGAGTGAAGATTGCTGGGAAACGTATCAACAACCTTAGATATGCGGATGATACCACTTTAATGGCAGAAAGTGAAATGAAACTCAAGAGACTTCTGATGCGCGTACAAGAAGAGAGTGAGAAGTTTGGGCATAAACTGAACATTAAAAAGACAAAGATCATGGCGTCTTGCCCTATCAAGTCCTGGAGCATCAAGGGAAAAGAAGTGGAAGCTGTGACAGATTTTCACTTCTTGGGCTCCAAGATTACCCCGGAAGGAGACTGTAGCCATGAAATTAGGAGGCGCCTGCTTCTGGGAAAGAGAGCCATGGCTAGCCTTGATCGCCCAGTAAAAAGCAGAGACCTTACAATGCCAACCAAGATCCTTATAACTTGTGCTATGGTCTTTCTAGTTGTGATGTATGGATGCGAGAGTTGGACTGTGAAGAAGGCTGACCGCCGAAGAATTGACGCGTTTGAATTGTGGTGCTGGCGGAGACTCTTGAGAGTTGCTTGGACGGCCAGAAGATCAAATCAGTCGATATTGTCGACCATAAACCCCGACTGCTCATTGGAGGGTCAAATGTTAAAGTTAGAGCTCAGCTACTTTGGTCATCTGATAAGAAGAGAGGAGTCGCTGGAGAAAGATTTGATGTTGGGAAAGGTTGAGGGTCACCGGAGAAGGGGCAGGCAGCGAACGCGATAGTTAGATGGCATCCTCGAGGCGCTGCAGATGAAGTTATGTGATGTTAGGAAGATAGTTAGAGACCGGAAAGCGTGGCGTGATATGGTCCATAGGGTCACGTAGAGTCGGACACGACTGAACGAATGAACTGAACTGAACGCGGCCGAAGTGACGGCCGAGCTGGCCAAGCCAAGCGATGTAAATAATCAATCATACGAGTTTTTGTGATGCGCTGCCCTGTGCTTATCCAGCAGCTGTTAGCAGTGGCTTCTGCATGAAAAAGGGAATGTACCGTCTTTGCCAAAAGTAACCAGGCTGCAGGGTTTCCTTCTCAATCCTGTTTGGAGCCCTTGATCTATTTAAAAAAGCAAAAAATATATTTACAGATAAGAGTGATGGGCTTTGAGTGATTATTAATTTGGCATTTCCTGTAAAACGCTTAACTACAGGGCTAAAGAGCAAATCGGGCATCCTGGCAAAGACAGTACACCAATCTGTGGGCTGTGCGTACGATTTCGTAGCTGGCATTTCCTAGAGCCTGTAGGGCATTGCTCTTGAGTTGTGGCAGCCTGAACGGTCTGAACCTGTTGTGATCTCATCTTGCAGAGTAACGAATATGCGTGCAACGCGTCAAGGTAGTTGTGATGCATCGATGCATATAAGAGTGAAGGAAACGTAGGTTATGCTTGAAGCAGTAGTACACGAAGATACCCCATTCACATTATATATTATGGGAAAAGGGAATATGGGTTAAGGAAAGAGTCAATGCAGTGTATGAGTCAGAAATAAACAGAATTGTGCCGTGCATGAATTATGAAGTTTCGCATATCACACTACAGTAACGGCAGGTGGCTTTCGTGAGTGGGCATGTGCATGATTAAACGCAATATGATGGAGGCACTAAACTCGAACTTCTTGAGACATGAAATATTCGCGTAAGGAAAGCCGCCGTCCAACGGGTTTTGGTGGTTGCAAATCGCAGTGGCAACGTACTGAGACCAAAAGCGCTTGAACTTACATGAGCGGTTTCTGTTATATACCTTATGAACTTTCCAACTTAATAAGTGACATCCTTTACATTCAAAATTCACTCACGTCGCGGTATTCTGCTCTGCTTTGAGCACTAGTAATGGACAGTTGATACCGTAACGTTTGCGCACTCTCTGGTTTTATTGTGTGACTGGTTGCCAGAAAGACTGAAGCACTATCAGAATGAAGAATACTCGGTAAATTACTGCGCGAAATAAGCTGACCTTTAAAAGGTCAAAAATGAGTTCACAGTCATGTAACTATATAGCTTTTGCACAAAACAAAAACATCTGTATAGGAGTAGTTACAGTAACTCATAATGCACTGAGCATACATAATGCTCATAATGTGATGTAATTTTTTTAATGACTGAATTATCTGTTTGTGGAATGCCATGGTGCGTATACAGGCCTCCACAAATGGCTTGTGGAAGTGTCCAGCAGCATGAGAAGTCTGAGCATATGCCGCACTCAATTTACAAGCAAAGTATAATTAGGGAATAGGAAGAAAGAAAAATAAGAAGAAAAAAAAGCACACAAGTTTAGAACAGGCATCACATTCTTCTGGCTGCTTCAAGAGAAAACATTTGTTGGCAAATCATTCAAAACCCTTGGCACATAGAAAGCATGGACAGGTTGGCCATATCTTGTCAACACTGTGGACAAAATAAAACAGTCATGGGGTTGTGATTGTTCGAGCACGGACATATAGGGAGGAAGAATTCCTTATTTTGCCGATACTTAAGAATAACACTTTCTTATGTAATAGTGTGAACGAGGTATACGAGAGCACAAAAAAAGGCAGTAATCCGCCTTTTGCGGGAGGATGTGGCGCCATCATGCGGGAGCGGGCGAGAAACGCATTGGACGGCAGTGTAGCAGACGACGCGAATGCGCACCATACGAAATGGTCACGCCAACGCCGGTAGAAGGCTAAAGCTCCCCCCTTTTTGGGACTCGGGGCGGAAAGTAGTGTCAGTGATTACAGTATATCATGTTCACGCAGTGTGGGGGAATGTTACAGCGTTTTCACAATCCACTCATAACGCACGCATATACTGTCTTCGTATTGTAAGAGCGTGTAGCGCGGGCCGTGTTCGACGTGACAGAATGAGATGCTCTCAGCGTGCAGGCTCACGACAGACAGGAAAGCGCGGAGGCAGAGAGAGAGAGAGAGAGGGGGGGGGGTCTCAAAGGGCAAAGCAGCCAGGGGTTTGTTGATGCTGCAGAGCTCGGTGGATTCGTCTCCTGTGACTTACGAGCGGCGCGTATGTGTGGGGTGTCTTGAGTTACTGAGCACAATGCGGTCACCGCGGCGCCGGCATGGTGCAATTGGCGTCACTTCCTCATCGCGTTATCTAAATGCGTGCAGCTATAGGATTTCATCTACGAAGCTTGGCAGAGAGGCACTTATAAACACGCTCTGAAAAGGGCATTGTCCCGGCCGGAATACCTGCAGGAAACGCGCGGCATTTTTCTGGCAACGGATGATTCAGCGCTGTAGCCGATTTCTGCCCTCAGAACGGATGTGGTCGCAGTTGTGAAAATGTTCTCGGTGCACAGAGAATGATACTTCTGTTGTGAAAGGATCCACAACCCTTCTGCCTCCGCAGCGATTTCTGCGGAATCAACGACTTGGTGACACAAGCGCATCTCCTACATATCGGATGCGCATCTCGGTCAGGAACCAACGCTGTTCTACGTCCAGAGCGATCCACTCAGCAAGTGAACGAGCATGAACTCTCCAGGAGACTCATTTGTGACGGGCGGGTGATATTAGGAGTGTGTTTGACATGAAGGAAGACTGTGCTAGTGATATTCACGCTGTGCTGTGACCCCTGCATTTATAGTGTCTTCTGCTTGCTGTATCTCACATTCCTTTTGACAAGTGCGCAAAAACTAGGAAGAGATACCAAGTTCTGTGTAAGCGCATCTGATCCATTGTGCCATGTTTTCGAAGTGATATGCTTTCGACCACTGATATATCTGTGGTCAGCAATAAAATACTTCAATACTTAAAATATGCGGTTTGCGTTCAACCGGACAAGAAAGGGCAAGAGATCATTTGGGTGCGCCCTCTCATCTATCTGTGTGCAACAAATCGGCCTGCCGCGACATACTGCAAATCCGACGGTGGTGTTCAGAGCACGACATTTCTCACGGTAAGCAGAATGTTCAATTGGGCAAGTTGGTAGACATTCATAATTGTAAAACAGCGCGAACAACGGTAGACAAGAACAAGAAAGCCACGGGACGAGCGCTGTCCCATGTCTTTCTAGTTTTTGTCTACGGTTGTTCGCACTGTTTTACAATTATGATTTCTCACGGTGTTCTCTTGTCACTACTGACCTCGTTGAAAAATATAAGCAGCGACCTGAAATAGCTGCAAGGTTCACACAGGCGGTATAATTAAACTACTGAACATATGAGGGTAGCCGTTGCGAAGCAATGAACACAAGGTCGGCATCAAAATGAATTAGAACACAATTTCTCACACGCTCACCGTTTCATTAGATTCAAAGGGACGAACGAAAGCAGCCAAACTGCGACGATTGAGAGAGAAGCAACAGCACGACCGATCCCAAACGCGTATGACCACCCCGATGTCTATGACATCATTACATTCATGTTCTTGACATGGCACGCGAACATGGTTCACTTTGCGCTTAACTGAATTCTAACCACCGGCCACCAATTTAATACATGCTCCGAAATAAAAGAAAAACAAGCGCCCAGTACTGCAACGTGCAGCCCTACGACATATGTCGTCGCGAGTCACGACTCGGGTCTTCATACAACACACACGCACACACTAAAAAAAACACTAAACCTTTTTTCCCCAAGAGATACACTATAGCTGTTCAGGTGAGGAGAAAATTGCCCATGCCACGGTCACGGCCTCGGCCGTATGGTCCAAGTGATGGTGGCTATGCCCTTTGTAGCGGTCCTTCTCCCTACCAGGGTTGCCGTTGGGCGGATTTCAAAAAGTGCCAGAACGGAAAATAAATGTAGCCAAAACCAGCCAAACTATTTAAACTCGGCGCCAAATTAGTAGCTAAGTAAAACAGAACCATTCTTATGAATGCAGTTCTTTCAATGAACATTAAATATTAAAATGACAAAATGTTTCGCTTTTTTTTGCTGTATCTTCACGCCACAACTATTGAAAATAAATAAATAAGTAAATAACTATTCAGTGCGCGTAGCTTAGCTAGAGTAAATTGTCTTCTTGCCAGCGTAATTTTGGTACACCAAACTTGATTCGCAGAATCGCCGTAATTCCAGCTTCATTTTGTTACGGATCCGTAAAACATACATACTGGCCTGGTTCTGGCAGGTAGTAGTTGGCAGGCGACATGACCAGGTACTGATTGGTTGGCGGGTTATCTGACGTCACGAGACCACACGACATCACAGGCGCTGCACCGTGGGTATAGTGCTCTAGAATATTGGGCAGTGTGACGACCGGCGCCGGAGAGCGGGCCGCTTTTGCGATGACAAGAACCGACTCCCGCGAGAGGGCGCGACGTGCAACAGGGGTGCCACGTTCGCCGCTCGGCGCGTAGCGGCCGCGGGATAGCGGGGGTACAGAGGAGGGGTGCGGTTCTCTTTGGAGCGATTTTCAGACGCTACGCAATTAGTGTGATATAATAAAGAGGCTACTTATTCCAGGTGCTTAAACTGATCCCTGCCCTTCTTTTACGTCTATCTGGAGACATCGTGCATGCTTGGGAAGTCCTTCGGAGCAGCGCGCGATGTTTCAATCGCTATCTGAAACTCTCAACATTTCTTCCTGCGGACAGTTACAAATCGTCCGGATGAGCAGTTTGTAATTAATGTTTGCAACGAAGCGTGGTGTTTTGCATTCTTTCTTCCCGTAAGGGAATAAAGGCTACTGCCCAGGAGCGCTATTAACACGCGGTGAAAAACAGTGTACATGCGAATCAAAGCTTGTGCTTCGTAAGGCCTTTTTAGGAACAATTATTTTTTTACAAACCTTATTTACGAACACCTGCTTACATTTTGCAGCTTGTGCTTATTAATACATAAAAACGTTTATCTTAAATCGTCAGTAATCTGTGATATATCTCTTAAATCGGTGTTCTTTATGTGCCCTAATCCCCGCTTATAGAAATTACAAATACAGTGTGCGAGCAAAGCACATTTATTCACTACCGTACTAATTTAAAACACTGTGGTATTTACCGGCAAAAAAAAAAAATAAACGAGGTATACGCGACTCAAGCATTTATTCTTTGTTCGTGATTAACATATACGTATATCGCGGACATTTGTTTGCGTGCCACTAACCAAAGCAATAAAGTCTTGTACTCAATAAAGCCTTGTACTACTACTAACCAGCTATTTAGATGAAAAGAAAAACAAAACAAAAAGTCAAGTAAAGCTAGGGCATCTTCAAATAAAATGTGACAAATTAAACCTGTCACACACGTAATACGTTCATAGTAGGCACTTGAGTGCGGACGCTTTACTGACATCAAATGGTACAGAGCAAACAAACAAAAATAAAAGCACTGATAATTGCGCGTCGAATTGGCAGGTATAATGCAGCTCTTGGCGCGCACCGAGAGAAAGCGGAAAAATGCTATAAAGATGACGAGCACCTAATACGCAAGCAATTAATATAATGCCAAAATCAAATGCGGACATAATGCGTTTTTATTCTTTGAGTGTGTGGTATGGGGGGGGGGGGGAATATGAGTAATCGACTGGATATACTTGCAACTACTGCTTACTGGGCTATATATAATCGGGCTACTTGACGCGGGTGCTCTTTGCAGTACTAACCAGACTATAATTGTTAACAAGGTTGATATTACACGTGAAATACTTCCAAGGGAATTTAATTATTTTGCCTTTGGGAACTCTTGTCGTGATTCGCTTACTTCGCAAAGAGCGAAGCCGCAAAAACACATTAAATTTCATTGCTTCAAGTGGGAGCTTTTCTGGTGCTCCAAGTAAGTAAAATTTTTGAACCTTCACCTTCACACAGGAAGTTTGCAAAATCTGAAGTGCAAAGCAGTCGAAAAGGACCGTGCATCCGAGCCAAATTTTTGAGTAAATTGCGACCTAGCTTCGAACCTATGGCGCTATTTTTGTTCGTGGTGAGAAACCATGCCGGCATCACAACCTCTCTTTCGCAGAAGGATGATCTAGCGGAAGCGAATTAAGCCTACCATAACCTCTGCGTCCTCTATTTTCCATCGTTATTTCTTTTTCAAAGCTATTCATTTTTTTTTTATGTACATAAAATAGGACTAGAGCGATCTTATGGAGGCAATGACTTGCATATTACCGGTGGCTCGCGCTCCCTAGAATGGAAACATTTTCTGGAACAATTAGGTCCTTGTTAAACTATAACGCATTGAGATTAAATGTCTTAAGTATAGCGCACATCTCTGGGTATCTTTAAAGCTACCCGTTGCAACAATGTTTCAGCTTATGGAAAGAAAAGAAAATAGTGTGTTCTTAGATTAGTGTACAGTTAAGTTATAAAAAGATATTACAGCACTGCAGAATCTACATTGGAGTAATGCGAAACCACAGATGCTGCTGTGGGTTGCTTCTGGTTGCCTCTAGTTCACAAATTGTCTCTTAAATTTCGACGCTTCTATCTTTATACGCGTTCGATTGCAGCCTGTTTGTGCGCTGCTTTCCTCTTCCAGGGCCTTCATTTGGTTCTTATGCCCGGTTGTTTCCTCTTTTTTTATTGTTTTAATATATCTCCATTTTTCTTCGTCTTTAGCTGCCTGCTTTCTTTGTCGTGCGTTTGCCGTGCCGCACGAAAATTCTGAACCTTTCGCGGTCGCTCTTTTCACGGCGCTGCGTACCTTCCACCAACCCCTTTCTCCCTCCCTGGTAGGCGACACGTTTCTTTTTATTTTCCTGTGAAACCTTTACCTCCCACTTCTTCCACCTTTCCTGACCCACTGTGTTCCGTTATTCAGTAGCCAGTTGGCGTGGTGTCGTTCGTTTTTCATGTCCTTACTTTACTATATCTCTACCTCCATGCGGGGTAGTCCACATTTAATTCATTCCAGCTGAATGCCGACTTCTCTTGTAGCTTCAGTGACGTACTGCAGTCGGCATAGTTGGCGTGGGAAACAACGGAACGTACCATTTTGGACTGTTTTGGTGATGGGGTTACTGTGACCAGTTTTAGTCAGCGCTCGAACGCACGTGTTGTATGTTTCACTTCTTCATACATGCTGCCTCCACACCGCCCTCGTTTCAAAGCTACTACATTTCTGGACATGAATTAGGTGCTTTAGGAAGGCTAAAGCAAGCTGTACGGCGAGTGAAGCGTGCTGTGCGAGTCGTACGCCGGCCCTCTCCAACCTGTTTCCTTGGGAGCCAACTCCTGTCATGTTACTTCCCCGAGGTGTTGCCGACGGCCAAAATGGAAAATAAATTAGGTGATTGCTAACAGCACTGAGCACCGTTAACCGGCATATTTGTAAACTCTTGTCACGAACACCTCGAGACGACGCACAAGCAAACAAGAACGTACAGTCCGCGCGGTATCCGCCCCGCGCATACGCGGGCGCCCGGACGGCTGACACACCAGTTGCTGGTGGCGCCCTCTGCGCTGCGGCGCCTCCGTCATCGCAAAAGCGGCCCCTCGCTCCCATGCATTTCGCGGCGTGGTCGACACACTTCCCAATCTTCTAGAGCACTATACCGTGGGCTTCTCATGAGATGAGAATCGAACCTTACAGAACTCTTGGACGAGGAGTAAGACACATTAATTTTGCATGGAGTATGCTAGTTACATTCTAAAACAGCGCAAAAGAACAGGGATGAGAGAACGAAACGTACAACACGAGCGCTCATTTACAACTCTCGTGTTGTACGTTTCGTTCTCTCGTCCCTTTTCTTTTGCGCTGTTTTAGAATGTATACATACCAACTCGCCCAGGCTTCTATTTTGGCATATGCTAGTTAGTTTATTTGAGATAATAGAGGCACAAATTAAGGAGTTAATAACTGAGCGAGTAGCAAAATCCAGGTAACTGAATGAGGATCTGCAAAAGAAGCCGCAGATGGAACTCATTAACGCTCAGAACATTTCTGTCTCAGACCTTTTGTGTGTTAATGCCTGCTCAAATTTAGCAATTTTAACAGTTTCTAATGCTGCAGCACTACTACCCGCATTCTCGCAAAAAACCGATGTCTGAAGCCGATTTGACTTTTGACCTTTCCGAGGGACTTCAGATGTCCACAGAAACAAGTGTGACAGATACTGCACTTTTCCTTTCCTGTAAACCAATTATAGAATGCCGGTGTACTTTGATGCATTCAACGGAACTGGTTGTGTTCGACAAGGGGCGCATGATGCACCGTGTGCAGCAGCAACGCTTTCGTGCACAGTGCGATTCGTATCCAACGCCATCGCTAATAAAAGCATTACTTTAAGAGCGTATCTGTGAAGCACATGCAGTGTGTGGTCTGGAAGCATGGCAGCCTGATTAACACAACAAAATAATGTTTAATAATTGAGACACAGCAAATACAGTCCTGTCAAAAGGTCCTTGTGCTGCATAATATTCAGTGAAACACTGAGTTAAACCGTCTGTATTTGTTTTAATGTAGCTGTTTATACAGAGTGTATAAGTTGCATTGAAACTGTTTGAAGAAGTAATTGTATTGCTCAGGGTGGAAGCACACAGTCATGGCCCGTGCAATTTTTGTTTGAACATTGAAGCCCACCTTTTGGTGAAGTGCAGGGGGGCACCTTGCGGACTGACCTCATTTTGTGCATTTGGTAGTACCCTTGTGCGTCAACATTTACTTGGGATCCCATCCTGATCATCTTTTATTCATGTATACATGACTATGTATCCCGCTGGGGTGGCTCAGTGGTTACGGCGTTCGACTACTGTTCCCAAGGATGCGGGATCGAATTCCGGACTCGTTGAGGCTGAGCAGCGTTTCACGGCACACGTTTCAGCAAAAAGCCAAGTCTGCAGACTGTACAAACAGGCATTTCCAATTTCTCTGAGAAGCATATTGATGCAGTCCCTATGAGTTCGAACCTGCTGCTGAATCATTTATCAAAATTGATAATGAAGATGAGGCTGACTCATATAGATACTTTCATTCTCTGCACTATACACGTGTTCAACAAGTGTTCACTGGATGTTGCCATATTGTTCGCTGGACTGCTCTGTGCACCTGGAACTAGCGTGGTGAAATCAGCATTGAAACCGGTATGAAGCAGTTCAGAGGACATCTTCCTTGCTCCGTGTCAAGATCTATACAGACCTGCTTGACAAACCTGCCTTGAGAAAATTCAGCACATATTCCAAACAACCCACAGCCGTTCCAAAGTGCACTTCTCGGAAAATGCAGTGTTGGTCATACAGGAGGCCTTGTGTGGCCCAATAGCCATGTATCATAACACTAAATATGGCCCTCACAACTCTGTTGTAAATGGACTTGGATGTACACATACATTTTGTAGTGGCTCATGCAGCATTCATGATACATGCATCAAAGAAGACAAACACCTTTGCGCCTTGTGCATCTCTGAACTCTTATTAAGGTACTGAAAATAATTTGTACCTTGGCGCTGCCCCTTCATCACTGGTGACCACTTCTTCCGCTAGTAAATGTGGCGCAGTCACCTCGCCTCGGGCCGCTACGCTTCTTTGAGAATACGTCATTCAAACACACAACCTTTTGATGGGAACCTTCTGGTAGAAGTGTGACACTCCGAGGGGAGACAACTATCGCCACATTTATTTGCTGTAAAAGAGAGCCCGAGCAATGAAGTGGCAACAGGCTGTCACTGAACTCCAAGACCATGCTTAGCTTTCTGAGATGTGCAAAAATAGCAGTGGCACTTTGTCTTCCTCGACGTGTCTGCCATGAATTCCGCTGAGGTCGCTACAATATAAATGGTGAAGAAATTACAGTGAAGCATTTCAAAATGCAGGCCGCTCCCCTAGACCTCCCGGGTCTTCAAGGATCCCAACTTCATAGGAAACAGCAGTGGTATCAGTTGACAATAAGCTAGATCCTTTTTGTTAGTTATGTAGTTGTGCTTCAAGCGGCCAAGATGCGATAGACAGTGGCATATGGCATAAAGTGGGACAATTCATCTCATCTTTCAGACATCTGTATTAAGTGTGGCCGCAGAGTCCAGGAAAAAATGGGCAGCACCAGCGGTTTGCACAGCCATGCTAACAGTTCAGTAGCTGTGAAAACCTACACCTGGCCACAGCAGTCGCTTAACCTTGATAACATATGAGAGAGATTATAAAATGCAACAACTATCCATTGCCCAGTGGAGTGTCGTATGATGGCCAGCTGTACCAGCCATGCAGTACCGAGCCGTGCGCACATCCTCTCAAAATAAATGTTGGCTATAGCTTTTCAGTATGGCTTACGGGATTTAACATCTCAAAGCGACTCAGGCTATGAGCGATGCTCTAGTGGATGCCTCCGGATAATTTCGACACTCCGTGGTTCTTAACATAGATGCCTTTGCTCTTGACGCGACTGCATTAAAGGTCCCATTTGATGCAAAAGTCGGTGTCGGCGTGACTAAAATCTGGATTGGTTGAGTAGCAGCATTAGGAGTCAGTGATTAAAAAAAAGGAAATTGGGTTGTCAAGCAGCGGAATCGAACTCTGATTCTCTGGTTGCAAGTCAGACACACTACCCATTTGCAATCAAGGAGCATTTGTTTGACTGGCTTAGGAAGCAGAATGCGATGGCAATAAGAAGAGCGCGTATGGACTCTTCAATGCTTCAGTTCAGTCATTCAGTCGTGTCCGACTCTTCATGACCCTATGGACCATGTCACGCCACGCTTTCCGGTCTCTCACTATCTTTCTAACATCACATAACTTCATCTGCAGCGCCTCGAGGATGCCATCTAACCATCGCGTTCGCTGCCTACCCCTTCTCCGGAGACCCTCAACATTTCCCAACATCAAATCTTTCTCCAGCGACTCCTCTCTTCTCATCAGATGACCAAAGTAGCTGAGCTTTAACTTTAGAATTTGACCCTCCAATGAGCAGTCAGGGTTTATGGTCGACAATATCGACTGATTCGATCTTCTGGCAGTCCAAGGAACTCTCAAGAGTCTCCGCCAGCACCACAATTCAAACGCGTCAATTCTTCGGCGGTCAGCCTTCTTCACAGTCCAACTCTCGCATCCATACATCACGAGTTATACGGATCTTGGTTGGCAGACTAATGTCTCTGCTCTTTACTAGGCGGTCAAGGGTAACCATGGCTCTCTTTCCCAGAAGCAGGCGTCTCCTAATTTCATGGCTGCAGTCTCCTTCCGGGGTAATCTTGGAGCCCAAGAAGAGAAAATCTGTCACAGCATCCACTTCTTGTCCCTTGATGCTCCAGGACTTGATAGGGCAAGACGCCATGATCTTTGTCTTTTTAATGTTCAGTTTAAGCCCAAACTTCTCACTCTCTTCTTGTACGTGCATCAGAAGTCTCTTGAGTTCCACTTCATTTTCTGCCATTAAAGTGGTATCGTCCGCATATCTAAGGTTGTTGATACGTTTTCCAGCAATCTTCCCTCCAGCTGAAGACTCGTCCAGACCGGCCTTCCTCATGATGCACTCTGCATTTAGGTTAAATAGGCAGGGCGACAGTATGCAGCCTTGCCTCACTCCTTTCTCAATCGGAAACCAATCAGTAAGACCATGCCCAGTTCTGACTGTGGCCTCTTGCCCTTCATACAGGTTCCTGAGGAGACAGATGAGGTGAATTGGAACTCCCATCTCTTGGAGAGCTTGCCACACTCTGCTGTGATCTACGCAGTCAAACGCTTTCGCATAATCAATAAAGCTATTCATACTCTTAAGATGAACTAAGTGTTTGCCAAGATTTTAGTACTTCCACTGCTACATAATCCACTGTACTTCGTTCTTGTGCCATGATTCCATACCATTAATGATCCCACATGTAGTAAAGGTTGTACTACCACTAGCAATAAACATAAAAAGCTGATATGAAATGGCACTGTACATGCAATGCAGCGCTCATTTCCTTTGTTTGCCTTCATTGAAATGTCTATAGAGTGTGTTCACCTCCATTTCTCCTGCTCACATCATGTAATTTTCTATTTATAGTAGTGAATGATACTAGTGGAAGTGGCAAAATTATATGCTTGTAATTAATTAATATGAAAAGGGGAAAGGCAACTGGGGAGGATCAGGTAACTACAGATTTGTTGAACGACGGGGCATATATTGTGCTAGAAATACTGGCCACCCTATATACGCAATGCCTGTGGAAGTTGACGGTACCGAAATCATAGTAGAACGCAAATATTTTGGTTCATAAGAAAAGGGATGCAAAGGGCTTGGAAAATTATAGAACAGTGGGCTTAGTATCCCTTATATTCATTAAGGTAATTGCTAATAGAATCAGGGCAACCTTACGCTTCAATCAACCAATGGATTAAGCCAGTTTCCGGTAAGGATACTCTTCTATCGATTATATCCATACTATCAATCAGGTGATAGAAAAATGCTGGGAGTATAACCAGCCACTATACATAGCATTCGTTGACTACGATAAAGCATTTGACTCAGTCGAAACCTCCGTAGTCATAGAGGCGTTGCAAAATGATGGTGTAGATGAGCCATATGTGAAAGTACTGGAAGATATCTATAGTGGCTACACAGAAACTATACTTCTGCATAAAGAAAGTAATAAAATCCCCATAAGGAAAGGCGATAGGCAAGGAGGCACGATCTCCCCAGTATTCACAGCTTGCTTACAGGAAATATTCAGAGACTTGAAATGGGAGAAGTTAGCAATAAGGGTTGACAGAGAATACCTCGGTAATCTGAGGTTTGCTGATGACATTGCCTTGCTAAGTAACTCATGGGATGAATTACAAATAATGACTGATGACCTAGACAGTAAAAGCTAGCATAGGACTAGGGTAGTTGGAATAATATAGGAGAGGCCTTCATCCTGCAGTGGGCATAATACGGCTGATAATGATTAATTATTAATTGCGCACATAGCACAGTAATGCCCAGCCATTCGCTTTCCGTAGTTCTTTGTATTTTCTTTGGTGTCTGCCATAGTTCCGGGTCATATATTTGACATTTTCCTAAGTTTATTTAAAGCTGATACAAAAAGGCCAAAAGGATAGAAAAGTACTAACTATAAAAAAAGATCAAAGGGAAAGTGGGCGTGAATACTCAGAAAACAATTCTGAAAGCACGAGTGAGTCGCATGAAAACTAGTCAGTACCTCATCAACATGCCGTCCTTGCTCTATTTCTGGCAGGTATGGCTATAAAATATGATTCTGATGTGGATTCCTAAGTCTTTTCTTTGACAGCTGCACAATGCCCCCTGTGCTCTTCTGCTGGCTTTACGTGTGCGTATGTAAGTGGCCTCGCGTCAATGCCTAGACTGTTAGGCCGCTCAGCTTTTGAGCCTCAAGATTCGAATTGGATTTTGGCCGCGGCAACAGAGTTTCGCCGGGGGCAAGAAAAGTGTATGTGCACACTCTTCATTAAAAAACCCCACACTGTCAAAATTAATTCAGAGCCCATTCACTACAAGTCTGAAAGGTGAGGTGCTTCCTTTTTATTGCTATTGTGTTCTTTTATGGTACAGGGTGAATACGTAGTATATATATTTAGCACAAAAGCCCCGAATTCTACTGGCCGGCGCCAATTGGTGCCACTTGCAAAAAAAGCACTGATGCTATATATTTCCCAAGGTGATTTGCATAGGAAATCATGGAAAATCAGTATTGGTCAGTGGTGTGGGTACTCAGAGAGCTGTTTTCAGTCGGCTGTTAAGACAGCCGTCCTGAGTACAATAGGCTGCTAGCTACAGGGATGGTTTGACGGGAAGCATCACAACTTGAAATATCAGTTTCAGGGAAGGTGTGGAGCTGCAGGTGACTCTGCTAACTGACGCTGTGAGACATTCTGCGGGCATCGTCTTGGACACGCATGTGGAAATCGTAACTCACGCTTAAATTCTGGAAACTATAGCTTCATGTGTGGAAACGACAGCAAGAACAAATCTGGGTCCACATTTTACATTTCCCTTGAGCTGTCCGCCTTTCCTCTTTTTGTGCAGAAGGCAAGGAAACAATTTTTCCTGTTTCCCAAGCCTTTAGTTTCCCCGAGTATAGTATTATACCTAGAGCAGGTAAGTGCAATGCATACTGAACTGAGAAGTGAGTGGGGTGCTTTTACCATAATCTGAAGGCGAAGAGAAATACTCTTTCTTAAATGAATGTGGCTTAAGAGCACCATGCAGGAGCTGTGTATAAATGTCAACAAGAGAAAACTTTGAATAATGTCGTTCTCTTATGATGGACCCCATCATAGGTGGCCTAACATACACACGAGCAGTAATTTTCACTTTCAAGTAGAAGATCTTTACTTTTGTCAGTTAGATATTTTGGCGTGTTCTGTAATTAGGGAAAGGCTAATTTAGGAAAAAGTGAGAGACGCACAAAAACTACTGGACTAAATAATGCTAAATCCACAACAGCCTGTAGCGAGAAATGCGTGCTTGCTGTCCTATGTTGTTCTCTTCTAAAACTGATGGCACATACTCACACAGAGGGATCAGCCAAGAACTGGGCTGCAGATATATGTTTTTAGACGTATAATTACATCGTTTAAAAAAATGGAATGATTGTTAAGGGATAAAAAAGGAAAGTGAAATATGTAAGAACCGAAATATAGAAGAAAATTCATATGCCTATACGCCGTTTTTTTTTCTGCCGGCGTTGATTAACCATGTAGGCATGCATCTACTTCGGCAAACACGCTTGGGTGGTCGAACAGCGTTCTCCAGTGCGCGCGTTAGTGGCATTCGGCTCGATTTACCTTTTGAGATATGAAAACGCAGACGAAAGCGGGTGCACCCATTTCGAGCGAAAGGGCACTCCTAAAGCATAAGATGTACATTCGCGCTGTTTATTGATATCCAGGTGAGCAGTCATTCTTCCAAGGTGGACGGATGGACATAAATGTGTGCGCACAGGAAGGTGAAAGTACAAATATAGAACACATTTCATGCAGTAAAGTTGTGTAGAGACTTGCAGCAGCGTACGGCCCGCGACTGAGATTTCATTTGCCGCTGTAAGTACAATTAGCGTACTGTCAGTTTTTTTAAGTGCTCACCTTTACGCACTCTTACTTTAGTCGGTAATATAGATCACTAGCCGGAATAAAACTTGTAAACCATCTGTAGGCACAGTCGTCTTCTACTGTATGGGCGCCGCCATTTTGGCTTCCGCAGCGTTCATGCGCGCGAGTATCGTCATAGAGAACATGAGAATTTGCTTGAAGCTTTTGGCCGTTTATATAATGTGTGCAATTAATAATTGTATTCAGCTTTTAAGCATTGTATTGAATTTACAATTGCATTTAAATGAACTCGTACCGGAAGTTACTTGACAACGATTAAAGACCTGGGTACGTGGCTAGCGAAGAAGACACTCAAGGAAGCAAAAACCTCAATTGTCCGGACTTTCCCGGTACCCAAAGAGTGGGCGAAGATCGTACTTAGACCTCAGGGAGGCATAGAAAAGATAATCAAAGGCTACGGGTTGGCGGAGCTCACCGATGTCATTGCTAGAGCCGCGGCTATGCCTGAAGAGGAAATGAAAGGTGGTATAATACCGACCAATTCTAAGAATCAAACCATTCTGATCGCCACGGCATCGGAGGGGAGAGCAAGAACGTACCAAGGCATCGTGGCCCTCCGGCATAAAGAAGGCATATCTCCGGTCACAGCCTACCTTGTGACGCCGGATACATTTGATACATTTGGAAATGGGGGTTATCTACGGAATCCCACCGGACCTCTCGGACCAAGAAATCTTTAATATCCTGTATAGGTCAGGAAATCCGGCCATTGCGTTAGCTAGACGGCTGGGAGAGAACCCAGGCACTGTTTTGCTGTGTTTCGTAGAAGACATGGTACCCTGGACGGTCAACTTCATGGCAACGCCACTCAAGTGCAAACTATTCAAAAAGAAATACCAGGTGTGCGCCACATGCGGGAAATTCGGGCATAGGGCTGACGTCTGCCCAAATCCCGAGACGCGCAAATGCCGAGGATTCGGGATTAAAAATCTCCTACCGGATCATAGGGCAGCGGTGGCGTAGCGGTAGAACATCCGCCTCGCATGCAAGAGGACCGGGGTCCAAATCCCGGTGCCGCGCAATTCTCCACCGGATGACAAAAAAAAAAAATCCGCGTGTCGATGGAATTGCATATACAGGTTTGGGGTGCGACCTGATGCCGGTGAACACCTCCGGCAACGCACTCCCTCACCAGAACAGGAGTTGGCCACCCTGGTGCAGTAATTGGCCACAACCTCCTATGATAAGCTCCATAAAACCCCGGCCCTCAGTCACCAGCGGCTGCGGAACAACTGACCACGGCGGCGGTCAGACCTGTGACGCAGCAGGGGGTGCTAAGAAAGCCTGGCTCCGCTGGACAGGCCGCCATTGGAAACTGACCCTGGCAACGTTTAATGCTAAAACCCTTGCTAGTGAAGCTAGTTTAGCAGTGCTGTTAGAGGAACTAGAGGGCATGAAATGGGATGTCATAGGGCTTAGTGAGGTTAGGAGGCCGAATGAGGCATATACTGTATTGAAGGATGGGCATGTACTGTGTTATCGAGGTTTACCAGAGAGGCGACAACTAGGGGTAGGTTTTCTTGTCAATAAGTATATAGCGGGCAATATAGATGAATTCTATAGCATTAATGAGAGGGTTGCAGGCATCGTAATTAGGCTTAATAAGCGGTATAAACTGAAGGTTGTACAGGCCTATGCACCTACATGTAGTTATGATGACCAGGCAGTTGAAAGCTTCTATGAAGATGTAGAATCGGCAATGCGAAAAGTAAAGACGCAGTATACTGTACCAATGGGCGACTTCAATGCCAAGGTAGGGAAAAAACAGGCAGGAGACAAGGCAGTAGGTGACTATGGCATTGGTTCTAGGAATAGCAGGGGGGAGTTACTAGTTGTGTTTGCAGAGCGCAATAACTTACGAATCATGAATACCTTCTTCAGCAAACGGAAGAACCGGAAATGGACATGGAAAAGTCCTAACGGAGAGACTAAAAATGAAATCGACTTCATAATGTGTTCAACCCCCGCCATTGTGCAGGATGTAGAGGTAATCGGGAAAGTTCGATGTAGTGACCATAGGATGGTGAGGTCCCGAATTAGCCTAAATCTGAAGAAGGAACGCAATAGATTAGTAAGAAAGAAACCCATCAACGAATTAGCGGTGAGAGGGAGGGCAGAAGAGTTCAGAATCTCGCTACAGAATAGGTTTTCAGCTCTAACTGAGGATGGCGACATTACCCTAGAGGCAATGAACAATAATTTCAGAGATATCATTACTGAGTGCGCAGTAGAAGTAGGCGGTAGGATAGTTAAAGAGGATACCGGTAAGCTGTCTAAGGAGACGAAAGATTTGATTAAGAAACGGCAGAGTATGAAAGCTTCCAATCCAACAGACCAGATCGAATTGGCCGAGATATCAAAGCTAATCAATAAGCGCAAGGTGGCCGATATAAGGAAGTATAACATGGAGAAAATTGAGCATGCTGTAAAGAACGGGGGAAGCCTTAAAGCGGTAAAGAAGAAATTGGGCATAGGCAAAAACCAGATGTATGCGATAAGGGACAAGGCGGGCAACGTCATCACTAATATGGACAAGATAGTCAAAGTAGCCGAGGAGCTCTATACAGATCTCTACAGTAGCCAAAGTAGTCAGGACCGTAGTGAGATTGGCGGTAGGGAAAAACAGTCAGACGTTCCACCAGTGACGAAGGACGAGGTCAAGAAAGCACTAGAAACTATGAAAAGGGGGAAATCAGCTGGAGAGGATCAGATAACTACAGATTTGCTGAAGGACGGGGGGGATATCGTGCTAGAAAAACTGGCCACCCTGTATACGCAGTGCCTGGTGTCATCGACGGTACCGGAAGCATGGAAGAATGCAAACATTATCCTCATTCACAAGAAAGGGGACTCTAAGGACCTTAAAAATTACAGACCAATCAGCTTACTGTCTGTTACGTATAAGGTATTTACTAAGGTAATCGCCAATAGAATCAGGACAACCTTAGACTGCAATCAAGCAAAGGATCAAGCAGGGTTTCGGAAACGGTACTCTACTATCGATCATATCCATACCATCAATCAGGTGATAGAAAAATGCTCGGAATATAACCAGCCCTTATACATAGCATTCATTGATTACGAAAAAGCATTTGACTCAGTTGAAACCTCGGCGGTGATGCAGGCATTGCGAAATCAGGGGGTAGACGAGCAGTACGTGAAAGTGCTGGAAGATATATATAGTGGCTGCACAGCAACCATAGTTCTACATAAAGAAAGCAATAAAATTCCCATAAAGAAAGGTGTTAGGCAAGGAGACACAATCTCCCCAGTACTATTCACAGCTTGTTTAGAGGAAGTATTTAGAGACTTGGAATGGGAGCAGTTAGGGATAAGGGTAGATGGAGAATACCTCAGTAATCTGCGATTTGCTGATGACATTGCCTTGCTAAGCAACTCGGGGGATGAACTGCAAATAATGATTGATGATCTAGACAGAAAAAGTAGAATGGTAGGCTTGAAAATCAATATGCAGAAGACTAAGGTAATGTTCAACAGCCTCGGGAAGGAACAGCAGTTTACATTAGGTAGCGAAATACTGGAAATAGTAGGCGAATATGTCTACTTAGGACAGGTAGTAACCGCAGATCCAGACCATGAAAAGGAAATATCAAGAAGAATAAGATTGGGATGGAGCGCATTTGGCAAGCACTCGCAGATTATGACTAGCAGCTTACCGGTATCGCTCAAGAGGAAAGTGTACAACAGTTGCATCTTGCCTGTACTCACCTATGGGGCTGAAACGTGGAGGCTAACGAAGAGAGTTCTACTTAAGTTGAGGACAACCCAGAGGGCTATGGAACGAAAAATGGTAGGGGTAACATTAAGAGTTAGAAAGCGTGCAGAGTGGGTCAGAGAAATAACTCAAGTTAATGACATTCTAGTGGAAATTAAGAAGAAGAAATGGACATGGGCAGGACATGTAGTGCGAAGAGAGGATAACCGATGGTCGCTGAGGGTAACAAACTGGATTCCAAGGGAAGGAAAGCGTAGCAGGGGGCGACAGAAAGTTAGGTGGGCGGATGAGATTAAGAAGTTCGCAGGGGTCAAGTGGATGCAGCTAGCACAGAACCGGGTTAAGTGGAGAAATATGGGAGAGGCCTTCGCCCTGCAGTGGGTATAATCAGGCTGATGATGATGATGATGATGACCGGATCATACGTGCACCCCCAAATGTGTACTTTGTCAGGGGCAGCATCCCCTTGGGGACAAAAGCTGCATCAAGATCTACAGGACCCCATACATATTCAAAAGGAAACTCTGGGAGAAGAAACTGAGAAAGCAAGATACCGCTCCTAAACAGGGGCACATTCCTCTAACGAACAAGTTCGAGACCCTCAGAACTAAGGAGGCATGCTCCATCTCCCGCTCGCGCAGCCGCTCCAAGTCTGCCACCAGGCCAGGGCCAGCAGTCAAGATCGCCATACTGGGGAAGGTGGACGCTACACCCGCGCCGGAACTTAGCGCCGGAGCAGAGCCCGACCACGCAAACCACCACAATAAGCCAGGGCGAACCTCGGATCCCTCATAAGGGACCCGGCGGACCCATAGGGCCTCAAGCGGAAAAGTACATTGGCAGGAGGTAAGGACCCACAGGCGACTGATCAAGGGAGTCTTGAAAGTACAATAGAAAAACTAATCAGGGAGAAGCAAGCACTCGTGCAGAAATAAAAAAAATTGAGCAAGAAAATGCAGAGTTGAGGAAAGGATTGATCAAGCTAGAAAATCGTGAGATGTGGGAACTTACCCCATCCGAGAGTGAGAACGATCCAGAACGCGAAAGTGGGCCCCCAGTAGAAAGAAGGCCAAGCCTGAGGGCACGCATCTCGACAAACTTGCCGTAGACATAATGTCTCTTAAGGGACTAATGGAGAGGTCCAACTATCGGCAAGAAAATCTGGAAGTTAGAATGCTACACATAGAGGGCAGCCTAGGTAGAATGGAGCAAACCTTTCTCGCCGCTGGCATAATCGCTATCAACAACGGCTGGCAAAATGGGCAGGGGACACAATAATTCGAGGAGGAAAGATGGCGTAATCAGGCAGTGAAACTGTTGGGGATTCGTAGAAAAAAGGGGGGTTCTTCAGCAGATAATACAGTCGAGCGAAGTTGGTAGTTGCATTACAAGAGACCAACGCCAGGCATGTTGGCCTCAAAGGATACAAGTGTTTCCGCAGCTCACTGGGGGACTCGGCTCGGGTGGCTACTCTGGTTGAGCACCGCGGTTACTCAACACGAGGTTGATGGAGACATTGAAGCGGTTTTGGTTGAAGTCTATTCAGGAAATAATAAGAAAGAGAATCTCTTTGTGCTCAATGTATATAACCCACCGAGACAAATCAATGCGAAATTCTCGCTCTTATTCAAAAAAGCACTAAAGGGTGCCGGCGGCGGACCACTTCTAATCTGCGGGGACTTTAATGCTAAACACCAGGAATGGGGTTATGATACACAATGCCGGAAGAGGAAGGGCCTACTTGAATCCATATTATCCAATGGGCTGTCTCTAATAACGGATGCGGCGACACCCACGCGCATGGATAACAGTGTTTGTGAAGACACCAGACCGGATTTTACGCTAGCTCACAGGTGCGACCCAGTTGAATGGTGCAACACGGGAAAAAACTACGGCAGCGACTATAGAAATTCGGTTCATAGAAATTCGGTTGAGATTTAATCTTCGGGATACCGTGTTACGAGCCAAAATAATAGATTGGGATAAATTTAGGTCCACCAGAGGGGCTGCAGGTAATAAGTCCTGGCCTTCTCTGACTGAGTGGCAACAAGAATTTAATCGGCATATAAAGGAGGCCACGGAAGAACAGGCGACGAATCTCCAAGTCCCAAAATTAGACAAACACTTCCTACACCTCCTTAAATGCAAGAGAGAATTGGAGGGCAGGCGGAAAACTAAAAAATTGAATAGAAATCTCAGAAGGAGGGCTGCTAACCTCAATAAGGAAATTGAGCGGTACGCAGCCAATCTGTCCGAATGGAGCTGGGCCGAGGTGTGTGATGAGATGAACTTCAACATGAGCCTTCCCAAGGCCTGGGCTATCGTCCGCTACCTCATCGATCCCTATAACACTAAGAGGCGGGCCAGACTAGACCAGATTAAGATCAACCATAAGTTCTAAGGGGGAAACGAGGAGCTGCTAGATACAATCAGGACAACATATACATGTCAGGACCCCGCCCCCCTCTACCTTGCTATACCGGGCCCGAGAATAAGGCCATAGATACTCCAATTGAATTGGCAGAAATTAGGGCGGTCCTGCAGGACCTACAAAAGAGACCTGCTCCAGGGCCAGATAATATCACAAACACTATGCTTAAAAATCTGGACGAAGGCTCTTTACACTTCATCTGCGAAGTAATGAATAAAATTTGGGAAGGGGCCGAAATCCCGGAAGAGTGAAAAATCTCCAGATTGGTTCTTATTCCTAAACCGGGCAAGAAATTTGAATTATCCAAGATGAGGCCCACACCTCTCACCTCTTGTCTGGGAAAGCGCATGGAAAAAGTGGTCCAACTCAGAATCTCTAGGCATATGGAAACCAAGGGACTCTGGCCAGTAGAGATGGTAGGGTACAGGCCGGGATTAAGCGCACATGATGTCATGCTCAGATTAAAGCACGACATCATGGACGCTCCTGAGGACGATGCATCATATAGAGACATCCTGGAACTTGATCTCCCTAAGGCGTTTGAAAATGTTGAGCATAGAGCGGTTCTCGAAAGCCTCAACTCGGATTGAGTTGGAAGGAAGTGCTTCAACTATGTCAAAGATTTACTCACCTGCAGGAAAACTGAAGTTGGCTTTGTGGGACTTAGGTCCGAGCCCGTCAGTACTGGGGGCAGAGGAACGCCCCAGGGATCTGTCCTCTCCCCGGTACTCTTCAATTTTGCAATAAAAGATCTCTCGTCCAATCTTAACAAGATAGAGGGCATCAAACATAGCATCTCTGCAGACTATATCACTATCTGGACCGATGGAGGCTCCAGCGCTGATATATCGCATAGGCTAGAAGAAGCGGCGTATACAGTTGAGAACTACGCCCTAGATAGAGGACTATCTTGCTCTCCTCACAAATCTGAACTGTTCTTAATGTGTAGCAAAGCACAACTAACCCGAGAATCCCACCTATCGCACCTACAGGAAGTATACGTGGGAGGGAGCAAGGTACCGAGAGTCAGTACCATTAGAATCCTGGGGTATTTCCTACAGCAGAATAGGAAAAACACCACCATCCTTAAAAAGCTTTACACGTATGTCGACCAGGTAAAGGGGATATTCAGGCGAATTTCTCTGAGGAACAAAGGCCTCAGAGAAAACTGCCCAATAAGACTGCTTCGTGCCTTTATAATCAGCAGGATAGCTTATGCCACCCCCTTTCTCAATCTAAATCCTGGTGAAGTAGAGAAGTTAGATAAAATGATCAGAACGTCATTCAAAAGGGCTTTAGACATACCCCCCCCCCCCAACTCGTCGACAGAGAAGCTTCTAGCTATGGGAATGAATAATACCTGGGAAGAGATTGCTAAAGCGGTCAGGGAGGCCCAGATCTGGCGGCTGAACTCCACTGTAGTAGGCCGAAAAATACTACAAGAACTACAGCTTCAGTCAAATGAGCTACCCTATGTCGCTTAGCTCCTGTAGCTTGAGACGCGGAAACTATTCAAAATTGCACCGATCCCTAAGAATATGCACCCGATTCATGACAAGGAACGAAGACAGCATAGTGCAAAATTTATTCAAAGCAAACTAAAAAACGAATTTCTCGAGGGATCAGCCTATTGCGATGCTGCCTGCAGGCTAGAAGGGGCCGCGGTGTGGTAGATGGGAACCACTCCCAGAAAGTAATTGGATCCATTAATGCGCGTAACGCTTTAATAGCTGAAGAGGCTGCGATAGCGCTAGCATGTACAGGCACTAAAGCCAGAGCTATCCTCTCAGATAATAAGGCGGGTGTTAGGAACTTCGGAAAGGGCCTAATTTCCAAGCAGGCGGCCAGTCTACTGAGACAGCACCCGCTAAACAGGGAGGTTTAAGTCATCTGGGTTCCAGCTCACGAGGGTCTACCAGGCAATGAGGCTGCTCATCGCCTCGCTCGAGATGTATACACCCGAGCGGCCATAGAGACCCCGCTACCCGGAGACTAAGACCCTCTTATCACCTACAAGGAGCTCTCTGAGACTCCTAGACTAAGCAGAATGATCTATCCACCACCAAATAATTTCCTAACACCCTCAGAATGCAGCGCCTTGCGAAAAATTCAGGCGAATCATTTCTTTCCTCATGTTACTCTGCACAATGAGTTGACATGTGACCCAGAGGCTTGCAATCTTTGCAACGTACCTCTGAGTCAAAATCATCTAATCTGGCAAATTCCTGATTCTCCAGGAGCTAAAGAAACTGATCGCCTTGATCAAATTACCTGGCAGTCCCACATCCGCAGCCCAAATGCGGATGAACAAAAGATCGTCGTACGCCTGGCGGAGGAGGCTTAAGACCTTCTCTGGGGCCACGGCGCAGGAGCGCCGGCAAGGAGGCCCGCCCCCTGGCTGAGCCCCCGCCCCGAGGTCCACGTTGGTCTAAATAAAGTCTTCTCTCTTTCTCCCTCTCTCTCTCACAGAGAAAGAGATTCGTAAAGACACTCAGCGAAAACTGGCCCCAGGAAATGACGCGCGACTTGATGCGCTGCCGCCGATTGATGGATGGTGCCACCAGCGAGGATGCGCGCGCGGAGCAGACGACAGAAAGTTGTCGAAGGGGCTGGCTGTCTGCGCGTGCCTGGCTTGTGCGGAACAGACCTCATATTTTTATCTCTCTTCGGCTGCTACGCGGAACGACTGCGGTTTGGAACGACGGTAAGGTGAGCAACATTTTTTTGCGGAACTACACTGCATTTCAAGCAGTTTAGGCTGACCGCAGCGGCCGGTGCCAATTAAGTTTCGCAGCTCGTGAAGAGGCACGGTGCGCACGCCTTGCGGCCAGCCGGCTGTTCAGGCGCAGTTCGTGACGCTCCGGCAGTTTCCAACCACGGCGAGATGTAATATGTTGTGTTCCTGCGAAACTGGCTTGCATTTCGAACGGTTTAGCTCAGCAGGCTGGACAAAGTGGCACTAAGGCACGACGTTGCACCAAAATGGCTTGTTCGCTGGCCGGTGCGGCCAGGCCTGACACGGTTTGCCAATCGGCTAGTTTTGCTTAGTGTCGCGTTTAACAGGGCAACCGCAAGGTCAGAAATGTTTCATTCTTGTCAAACTGCACAGCACTTCAGGCAGTTTAGCTTAGCATGGCGGTCTGCGCTTTATAAAGTTGCATATGAAGGGCAAGCCAATATGGCGTGCTCGCCGCCCGCGGTGAGGACTGGCCTGGCCAGGCCGCGTTGGCCTTGCCTGAAGCGGTTTTGCGAACGGCTAGTTTTGCGTGTGTAGCGTTGCATTTAACGAGACAACGTTAAAAGGCGAAATATTTTATTGCGCTGCAAGCTTCATTGCTTCAGCTGTTCAGTGCATTTGAGGAACATTGTTAGTTTAGTGGCTGTTATTTTACGCACTGTAGAAATGCATTTCAGATTGGTTCGGGTAGCCCTCATTTCCTGACCTGTACGTTGCAAGAGTAGCTTTTGGACCAATTTTACGAATCACAGCTTTGATGTTCTGGACCATAACTGCTGCTCACCAAACTTCAGTACGCACCCACATTCAGAGATGTGTGCGCGGTGCAGTGGCCTTGCAGTTCTTTGCAACCTTCTGCATCATGTTCATTCCTTTTTCAACAGCGCTGAATGAACCCATGGACTACAGCCGAAGCGCTACAGATGCGACGAGTGAACGGTGTGGCCTTCCCCCCAAAATCAATACTTCTCTCTGCCCTGAACAATACAAGTTACTCTTGCTAAGGTAACACTACTGTGATTGTGTACTTAATGTATATTGCCTGTTTTATTACATAGCATTTGCCATAATTCCAAAATCAACGTGATGCTATTTTTTGTATCTAGCTAAGTGTTGTTTCTCGCCTTGTGTATTTTGTTTTTTGTACTGTGCAAATCGCCTAATGTGTGCCAAGTTTTGTCAATGCACCCGTCTAAATTTGTTAAACCGTCTAAAAAGCAAAATAAATGTTCATTTCACAAAAAACTTGGCATCTTTTCTGCAATACTGCTGCTGTAGCGCAGCTGCGTTGATGACCAGTTTAGAGCAGTGGGAATGTATTTTTCATGTAGCAGACCATGTAAACCAAAATAATGCGCCAAAAGGACAGGGCGCAGCGCATGCTAGCATTCAATTCACGTGCCTTTCACCAAGACCGGAAGTAGTTGCCGCCGGCCGCTTGGTGCGCTACAGTCAAATGGGCCGCGGGGGGGGGGGGGGGGGGGCCCTATGGGAGTGTCTACACTTTGCCAACCTCTTTCTCTATTGCTTGCTTGTATTGGCCAGGGTAGGCAAATACGTGATCCACAGCTGAGATCTGTGATTCGTGATGAAAACACTGTCGGGGTTCTACGCCCAACATGGTGGTGTTGCGCACCTGGCAATTGAGGCTGCATGCGTCCGCATTTGAATGCAGTGATATTTTATTGGGCTGTTCAGTAGGTGGCCTGCTCAAAGACTTCTACAGCGGCGTTGTCAGCGGCGCCAGGGTAGGGGCTCTTCAAGCGCACCAGGTGCATCAGGTAGCCACGAACTGCGTGCAGCAGCTGCTGCACGCCCAGTGCCACGCTGTAGTGTGCCAGAAGCCGTTTGGAGCAGTCTGCGTACGTGTCCAGCAGGAGGCCCGACGCGCTGGCGTCGGCTGCCGTGAACTGCGCCTGGCTGCCGTGCGCTGCGCTGCTCAGGCGAAAGTCGCACCGTAGCTCCTGCGCAGACAGTTAAGGAAAATAGTTCTGAGCCTGCAGCCTTTACATTGCACGCATTGTCTTTGCAACATTTTGCAACTGGCGCCCATTGATACTTGTCTCGATTAGCCTTTATTGATGACACACGGCAAGAGACCTTAGTTCAGTGAAAAATACCGTGCACTGTAGGTGAGTGCGTTCTAAAGGGAACCGGGAGTTCTATGCAGGCAATACGTGAGAGCATATTGAGTGATGAGGTGACAGATTGCAGCCATACTCTGCCACGTCCGAAAACAAGCCGCTTGGTTCAGCGCTAAAGGGATGTACACTGCAGCATGTTTTGTGAAAATAGAGCTTTCAGCAGCAGCATAGTTTTTCATGCTGCGAAATTGAATATGAGAGTGAATAGTACCCTTGGCAGTTCGACGGCAGCGTACCAAGCACACCCCACTAAGGAACGCTGTTTACTTTTGCACATCTCCTGCAAGGCGCATCTTTACCTGATAACAAAAACCCCGTGTTCTCGGACAGCCAGCACTTTGGAAATAAGATCATTGCCTGCAAGGCAGTGAATACGTGGCGGATATCTACACAGGGCGAGGCTATATAGCCTCGTCATGTATCGCTGATATCAGCGATACCGGAGCCTTCAAGGGCATAAACATGTGTCCTCAATGAGCTCACCACGTATTTTCAAGACAGTGAACCAAGCACACCGATCTATGTAACATTCACAGCTTTTGCAGATCCTCTGGAAGGCGTATTTTTACCTCAGATCAAAACGCCGTGCTTCCGAGCAACCAGCTGTTTAGAAGTAGGATCACCTCCTGCAACGCAGTGCCTACGTCACTTAACCCTATATGGGGCGAGGCTATCATCGGAGCCATCCAGGGCATAAAAAGGCGTCCTTAATGAGCCCACCACGCAGTTCGACGGCGGTGCACAAAGCATACCGATATAAGCATCGTTCTTTGCTTTTGCACATTCCGCAAGGCGCATTTCTACCTCGCAATCAAAACGCCGTGCGTCCGTGCAGCCAGTACTTTGGAGGCAAGATCATCGCCGGAGCACCTACGTTACGGAAAGGAGACCCGTCCGAGCTTGCAACGCAAGCGGACGTGCTTTTCGACTCCTCCGAGATCGCGCACACTGCCATTCGCCTTGCGGCTTCAAGTGTTTTCGGAAAGCCGTCTGCGCCGCGGCTGCCGCCGCCGCTCAGCGACCCGCAGTGTTCACTGCGACTGAGCGGCACCGCCTGGCCCGTTCGGAAAACAAGGCCGAGCTTTCCACGGCCTGCGAATGAAAATAGAGGAGCTCATCTCCGCCCCAGTGACCTAAAATACCGCGCCAGAAAACTACCAGAAGAATTTGACTCAGGGATGGAATTACAGAACTCTCAACGAAACCCAACTGATCAGGACCAATCATCACTCCCTGGAAGGTCAACATCCAAAGAAACCTTAACACTGCCGATACGACGGAAATTGGCCATTAGCCGCCACAAGGAGCGCAAACGTCGCAAAGCAGACAACTCCAACAATAAAACAGTGCAAGAAAACGCCGCTTCGCCAAACTCATCGACAGCCAAAATGGATCTGAAGTAAGGAAGCCCCTGAGCTCGCCCCCATCACTTCCCAAAAATGGAACCAAGTTCGTGGTTGGAACAAAGCAAGGACTTGCTTTAAAATACTTCTCCAGCTTCACTCCTGCTCACAGCCATCTGTCAGGCTTGCCCAACCCGCATAATGTGAGGCGAAATTTCCTCCTTCAGTCGCACTTCGGTTATAACATACTCATCATTAGCACCGAGGTTGACGAGGGCACATGTGAGCTCAGCCAAATACAGCAAAAAAAAAAAAAAAAAACCGCTGGGAAACACCAACCACGAAGTAACCACCTATTGGCCATTCACGGATAGAGACGAGCCGTCATCCTTGGCATACTAGCGGAAGTGTCGCCAGAAGACTTCCAAATTAACCTCCTCCAGATAAGGACCAACAACGTTAAGCTTATTGACGCACGTCGCATAGGCAATACATCTATTCTACTCACCTTTCATGGATAAACACTTCATTCGTCTGGTTCGAGGGGGTATCCGATTAATGCTACCTCTTCCGTCAGGGCAGACAGTTTTGTCACGTATGTTTGAAGCCTGGACATACCAAGCGTAAAGATCTGCAGGACATGCAGTCTGGATAACCCGTCTGAGGGTGATCAATGTCAGCAAAAATGTGTTCTCTACGGAGACCCTCACGAGACGAAAGGTTAGGACTGTGCAAAGCATATGAGACCTCTCAAACTACCGACTCCCAACATTCGAGAAACCTCCCACGCCTCCCACCCATACATCAACAACAGCCTTGTAAGGACGCCACACCCAAGCCTCGCTGCAAGAAATAGTTTAGTTCCGAGAACGAGTTGTCATCTACTGACTAAAGCCGCAGCGGAAGCTGACCGAGAGGCAGGTCGAAATCTGGATCTAATTGCCAACCGCGCCAGGAGAGCCCCCACATGCTGTGGAAGCTGCACCGACCAAATAAACAGCAAACCCAGCCACAAACTAAACAGGTGAGCTATGCAGGGATCGCTAAGACGTCTCCCACTGTTCCCAATCACAACCACTCAATTAGCAAACCGAGCTGCACCGACTGTGCTAAACAAGCAAAAGAGATAGCTCGTCAGGTGCAACAAATAGCCAAGCTTGAGACAGAAATCGCAGCCATCATAGAACACACTCCCACAATACAGCCACTTTAACCAACCTTCGACCACGCCCACCTCAACAGCAACGACAAAGAAAACTACTTACAGAGAAATACTTCCGTCAACGCCAGGAACAGTATCCCTGAAAGAGCATAAGTAGCGGCGAACTTCACCCACCACCAACTCTCAGACATACATACACAGGTGACTGCACCAATCACACCCCTTCTGGAGGCAATGAAGAATAAAATCACACCAGGTCCACAACTAAGCTCTAGAAGTTCAAGTTGCTACTCTCACGCAGTGCATCGACGCTCATGACATCCAGTTCATCAACGAAGTCTAAAGCTAACAGGCGCAATCGAGTCGCAAGCACGGAAAATCCTCGAGAAAAAATCTACCGCGCATGCTATCACAGCGCCTCAGCAGCATACAGCAGCGAGTCACTGCGAAACTTCGGAAGCGCTCATCGTGGCTAGTCCTAATAAATCAGGTAGGCCACACAAACTTGAGATATGGCAATAGAACTGTCGATGATATAGACAGAGGCTAAGACACAACTCTGTTCTGGCTGTGATCAACGACGTATGGCGTAAAGTAGAAATTTCAAAATAATGGAAACATTCGGTCGTTGTCCCCATTTCGAAGGCCGGAAAACATCCAACCAGCGACAGTCATTGTGTAATATATCATTAACACCTACAATTTGTAAACTATATTAAAAGATGGTTGCCACACGCTTATCGTGGTGGCTTGAAAGAGAAAAAAAGTATCATCTACGACAAATTGGACTTAGATCAAACCTTGGCACAGAAACAGGATTGCTTATTGGCTGAAGAGGTTCTGCAGGTGTCTCCTCATAGCAATCTTCTGCGCACGGTGGTGACTAAGACGTTAAAAAGGCACATGACATGTCACACTTTAAGATAATTAAGAACATGGAAGATTAGGGAATTCCTTTGCAGGTTACAAAAGTTGTATATAACTTGCTTCAAGACCGAACATTCTCTATTAGGCTCAGTGGAGAAGACGTTGGAAATTACAAATCAAACAGTGGAGTTCCACAAGGTTCAGTCTTAGCATCTTTACTGTTTTATATAGCTTTCATACCATTAGCTTGGAGACTAGGCGAAATACCAAATATAGAGTTCCTGATTTATGATGATGACGTCACAATATGGTCAACACATAATCATCTACATACGCAGAACCTCCAATTACAAGAAGCTTTAAACACTTTGGACGGGTACGTACGGGAAGCAGGACTAGAAATTTCGCCTGAAAAATCCATTTACATTCTTGTGGGGAACAAGAACTGAAGAAAGGAATTGCAAGATAAGTTCACATTGAAGATTGGTAACCACAAATTACATGAAGTGTACGAGATGAGGGTTCTTGGGCTAGACATACATAAGTCGGGCAAAGGAACTCAATGGCTCCATAATAATAAAAAAAGGCTGCAGTGACTACTCTACATTTGATCAAACGAATCGCGTTTAGAGGAGGAGGGACCCGTACTTATATAGCTAGACGTCTTGTGCGTTCAGTACCTCAACCTTGGATAGTGTACCAAGCTCAGTTCCATAGACTAACGAAACGACAGTGGGCGGAGCTGAACAACAAACAGAAATGCAATGCGCACCATCACGGGTTTGCCAAAACTTGCACCCATCCCTAAACTTCAGGAGTAAGCACAGTTGAACACTCTGATGGAAATTATTCAACAGAGCGAAGAAACAAGAAATTTAAAGAAAAAATATGTTGAGCCTGTTGCAGCAGTATACAATAAGGCGACAGCAAAGACACCAAAAATAATAGACCCCCCCTCCCTGGGCGTACACAACAATTACGACTGACAAGATTACTAAGCTCCACCATAAAGCACAGCCGACAACACACCCAGTGGTTGACATAAGTACCGGAATATGTATATGTCGTGTTTGCGCGTCGTCGATGTAGAAAAGACGTACGCGCTACTGTTAAACTGTTAACTTCGTTTATTCACTAGATAAGAGGGTGCGACCAGCGTCGGCCGAGGCGTAGGCCGAACTGCCGGGCGAAGAACGGAGGGAACGGAGGCCGGAGATGGGGATGGGGCTTGTTTCCCAGAACTAGAGGAGAGTGAGGGAGCCCGCAGTGGGGGGCGTCCTGCTGAGCGCAGGCAGGCGGCGAGTCCTCCCGGCGAAGCGCGAAGAGGGGTGCGGGCCTGTTCATTAGCGCGCACTGCTCCAGTCACAACAGAACGGACGAGCACAGCACTTGGAACACAACAGTATAGCTTATACAGACGCATCAGTGATTCAAAGTGGTGGAAGAACGGCAACTATCATCCGCAGACATGCGGACCACCCGGACTCACTTGTAATGGAGCTGTATGCTATCAGCGATGCGATGGAGGTTATAAATACCGTACCGTCTTTAATCGAAGCTCGCATTTTCACCCACTTTATAGCGGCTATTAAACAGTTCAAGAGAGTTACAAAAACACTGAGCGTGACCCAGGAGATACATGCTCTAAATAAGAAAACAACAAAACGCTTTCAGGTACACTGGACACAAGAAAACTGTAAGGCCCGTGCTTTGTTCGACCTCAGCGGTGGTTGGATTTCTGTGCGAGTTTCCGTGCGGGACCTTCAGGCATGCGTTGATGTATTTGTACTTGTGTTCTTGAGAGCATTTCTCAGCAGCGTTCAACTGCACTTCGCGTTATGTTTTCTTTAGGGGAGCGCGTGGTTCTTAGAAGGAGAGCAGTAGTTCTAAAATGCGAGCTCTTCCTTCGGACCCCCTCTGAGTTTACTTTCCTTTTGCTAATGGAGACGGGAGAAGCGACTGGAACCCTCATTAGCGCGGTCTCCCGCTGTCCCGTCGCCCGAGGCCATAAAACACGCGAGAGGGGCCACGCTTTCGTAGCATTGCATACGTGTTTCGGGCATCTGGTGCGCTTTGCGACGGTTTTGAAGAGAAGTTGCCGTGATTGTGTTTTTTTTTTTTACTTGGGGAAAGGGGCATGCTCTCGACTCCTCTCAGGAGCAAAGCACTGCGCTCGAATCTTTTTTTTTTTGCTGAATCTACTCCTTGCGATAGGGCGCTCGCGCTGGCCAAGTGCTGGGAGTAGCGGTTGCTTTGGAGCTGATGCATAGGAGCCAGCTCGACTGCGGGGACGCGAAGTCCCTTGTTTCTCTGCTTTAGCGGTCGGCGCAGCCGACCGCGGCCAGTTGCCATTCGTCTCTGATTGTTGCTTCCTTGCGGAAGCAAATCCGGCTCGACTCTTGTATCATCTCTTGTATATAGTATGTATAAAGTTCTCCGGATCATCAAGAAGCTGCTCCACCAAGTGTCGTTTGCTTCTGACGGATCCACCACCGAGGAGCCGATTCATTTTTACTAAGACGGTAATAACATAGATCATAAAAAAAACAGATACGCTTACACACCAAGCCCCTAGCAAGAGCGTCTCACCCTCAAGCCCCCCATTTGATCCTTGCTCCGCTTTCCCAATATTGGTATCTGTTGTAAGGAAAAGTGTACGTGTCCTTATTTCCCCGTGCACTTACCCTCTCCCTCATAACCTAACGAGAATGGAGGAGGTGTCCCTTACAAGGATTAGGGCTGGGGCGGCCCTTACTTCGACGGTGACGTGCCGATGGCGCTCTGAAGAGGATGCAGTGCAGAGAACATGCTCTAAGTGTCCAAGGCCAGCTGCCGAGGTGGATCTTTGACACCTTTTATGGACATGCCCAGGAATGAAGCCGTCAAGAATAAGACGACTACAAGTACTTGGACTGTCGGCTACGAAGGAGGAACATTTACACTCGTGGTTAATGGACAATGTTAAGAGCCGGAGCTTGCTCCGGTTTCTTGAAGAAAATAGACTGCATGACTTCCTTTAAGATAAAACAGCCTCATTCTATGCCACGTGACGAGCCTTCGAATAAAAAAAAAAACTGAACAAGATCGCCCACCTTTTTCCTGGAACGGGCGATGGCTACATCAAGCAAAGACAAATACATAGGCACCACTCATGGGCTGCCAAGCTAATTGCAATACACTGGAAAGCCAAACGAGAAACACCGACACTCCAATTACAGCAGCTGAACCGTATGCAGCCGCTATGTCAGCAGCGAGCAAACAGAAGCCGGAGCTGACAATCACAAATGGCACGATTCGCAATCTTATCAAAACTCATATTAAGGCCTTCACTTCCTACATAAATGACTCGCTGTGCATAAAGGGTGAGATACCCCGGAATGGAAGTATTCTAAAATTATAACCATCCCCAAACAAGGCAAAAACCTAGCCTTGAAGCGCTCTGACCAATCACACTGACCTCATGTCTAGGCAAGCTCTATGAACGGGTTATACACACCAACCCCCAAAACTTGGCTCAGGGTAATCAACTCTTCCCTCCTACGATGATCGGCTTCCGAGAGAGACTGTCCACCCAATATGTATTTATCCTCATTAAAGAAGAGGCCCTTCGAGAAATCCTACGCCACAGTGAAATATGCATCATGGCTTTTGAGCTTAAGGGAGCCTTTGACAACATTTCGCACGATGCCATCCTAAAGGAACTCATTAACATAAAATGTGGAGACCGAATGTGCAGATACATTCAGGATTTCCTCAGCAATCCCATGGCAACAGTAGGATTGACAGGGACGCACGCAGGGACTCTAGACGTACCAAACAAAGGCACGCCCTAGGGCTCAATATCTTCCATCTTCAACATTGCTGTGACAGCGGTGGCACGAGCCCTAGATATCATCCCCAAAATCTAATACACCATCTTTGCGGACGATCTCACAGTGTGGACCACAAAGGATTTTCTTGCAGACAAAGAAAACATCCTACAAAAAGCAGCTACCTGCACTGAAGCCCAGGCGGCCAAATGCGGGCTGAGCTACGCCCCTGAGAAGTCAGAGGTCGTACGTATTTTCGGGTATGGCTATCAATCTCCGGGACCTCTCAACATTATCATAAACGGCACTTGCATCAAAGAGGTCAAAAATACAAATTCTCGGACTTCGGCTAGAGACAGGAGATTTGCATTCGCCCTCAAAAACTTAAGACAAGTACCAAACACATCGCTAGAATGATGAAGCAAGTCACTAACAATAGCAAAGTTATGAGAGGAAGAGACCATAAGACTGGTACAGGCCCTCATTATCAGCCGGCCAGCCCACGGACTAACATCGAAATGAGCGAGAAAGAGAAAGACAAGACAAATACTATCGTACGGATGGCATAGAAACATGCCTTCGGTCTGCCCTTTCTCCCGGTCGAGAACCGAACTGAGGCACTTGGCCTCCACAACACCTCCAGGAAGATATGCTCTTAGCCCCATAAAACGCCTTTACACTACAGCAGCGGGCTGGAAAATTCTAGACAGAATAGGCACATCTACTGAACTCCAAGATACCGCAGACTTACCACCAACGCTTCGCGAAAGAATCAACGTGACCACATTACCGAAAACATGAAAAAAGAAGCAAACGAAGGACGCCGAAAGCCCGCACTGGCCACATACGGCGCACACACTTCAAAGCGCGAAACGCCACGTTAATGAATCTAGCTATACTGCTGTCCATACTCAGTAGCAACCGTTTTGGGTAATGAATTCTGGGAAATCACGAGTGCTACAATCCCTATATCCAACTGTACGCTAGCAGAAGCGGCAGCCTTGCGCTGGTCATTCAACGAGGTTCCTGCAGAGGTTTTAAAATAGCCACCGACACACTGGTAGTCAGCATGTTATTTCATGCAGGACGGATACAAAAATACGTATAAATTTCTTTACCGGTACGAAAACCCAACCTCTGATCGTGAACACTAGATTATCTGGATGCCAGCACATGATGTTCAAGAGGGAAACGAGGCAGTGGATAGTTTAGCCCGAGGGTACACAAATCGAGTGGCTAACCTCCCTAACTCACCTCCCTTTCCTCAGTTCATGGCGAACGACTTCATTAATTCAGACAACAAATTAAGACGATCCCTCCCATCTCCACACCACAAACTAACGGCACAGGAGGCCAGGGAGAGGAGAAAACTTTAAACACATATCCAAACTTAGTCCGGTATAGGGTGATCATTACAGGCGAACACGAGGAGTCTTGTCCCTAGCGCGGGGACATTCCGGCTACATATCACACTACTTGGGGCTGTACCGCAGAGGAACTCTTAGAGCTATATATAACTAAACCAAATGAACAGTGGGAGGCGACACTCCTCAGCTCAACCTTGGAGCATCAGCGTCGACTGGTCTCCCAGGTGAGGGCGGCAAACTTAGCCACTGGGGTCCTGCGCTGAGGACACCACCTTCCTGTATACCCCCTCCCCTTTCTCTCACCGAGAATAAATATTTTTCCACTACACTATGTCACGGGAATGTATACGGGGCGGGGCTATCATTGCTACTGGAGCTACCCAGGGCATAAAAAGGTGTACTCACTGAGCCCATCCCGCATTTCCATGACGCTCCACCAAGTACACCTATCTAAGAAACGTTCTCTGCTTTTGCAGATCTGCAAGGCGCATTTCTACGTCGCAAAAAACCGTGTTCCCGGGCAGCCAGCACTTTAGAAGTAAGGTCAATGCCTGCAACGCAGTGTCTGTGTCACGGAAATCTACACGGGGCGAGACTATCAGCGCTACCGGAGCCAGTCAGGGCAAAAAATGTGTCTTCACTCTGCTCACTACGCAGTTCTATGGTAGTGCACCGAGCGCATCAATCGAACTAACGTCTGCATTTGCAGATCTTCCTACCTGTCATCATAACGCCATGTACCAGGGAACCCAGTACTTTGAAAGCAAGATCATCACATGCAAAGCAGTGCCAATATCACGCAAATTTACACGGGGCGAGACTTCCAACCGGTCGAGGCTTCCAACCGGAACCGGAGCCTTCCCGGGAATAAAAAATTCCAAGAGCACTGTGGAATCTACACTGCAGAAATTCGATAGCCAGAGCGTTGCGGTTGCACACAGTGAAGCACGTTTGCTCTCATTTTAATTTCAACTAAATGCACCGCTATTATCATTGCTATTGTCATCATTGTCATTATAACCAAGTGTAGCGCCATTCTCCTTGCTACTACCATCCTCACGGTAGACAAGCAGAATTATGATCATTTCATGATCCCGGGCCTGGCGCAGTTGGTTAAAGCAATCGGCTAGGAATCCAAGGGATGGAGGTTCAATTCCCGGTTGAGGCAGAATTTAATTTTTCTGGTGGCGTCCTCAGGATGATTGACAAGTGACACATCAGTGCACACATCAGATGCACAGACGCTATGCACAGACCCAAACCTCAGATACCGCGCACAACTCTCGCGCACGTACTTTCGTTTCATGAGTCAGAAAAGTAACTCGCCGTAAAAGGCGTCGAAAATTAGCTCACTGAGCAGTTAGATGGGAGTACACAAAGCAGACTAATCTAAGGAGCAATCTCTGCTATTGGAGATCTGCGAGGCGCACGGGTACCTCGCAATCAAAACGCCTTGTTCCCAGGAAGGCAGCACTTTGAAGTAAGATCACCGCCTCAAAAGCAATGCTTTCGACAATAAAATCTACATGACGCGAGTCTATCATCGCTACCAGAGCCATTCAGGCTTAAAAAGGCACCCTCAATGGGCAAACTAACGCGGTTTGAAAGCAGTGCAACACGAAGACTGTTAAAGGGGAATTCCTTTGCTTTTGCAGATCTTCTGCAAGGGGGCTTTCTACCGCACAACAAAATCGCCATGTTTAATAGCAGCGAGAACTTTGGAACTAAGATCATCGCTTGCAACGAAGTGGCTACGTCACGGAAATCCACACGCGGTGAGGCTATCAGCGCTAGCGGAGCCATCCAGGGCATAAAACGCGTCATCAATGAGCTCACCACGCACTTCGATGACAGTGAACCAAGCACACCGATCTAAGAAACGTTCTAAGCATTTGCAAATCTGAAAGGCGCATTTCTACCTCACAAGTAACACGCCGTATGCCCCGGGCAGCCAGCTCTTTGGAAGTAAGATCCTCGCTTTCAGCGCAAAGAATACGTCATAGAAATCCACACGCGGCGAGGTTATCAGTGCTACAGGAGCCATCTAGGCCATAAAAACGCGTCCTCAATTAGCTCATCACGCTGTTAGATGGCAGTGAACAAGGTACACCGATCTAAGGAACGCTTGGAGCTTTTGCAGATCTGTAAGGCGCATGTTTAACTCGCAGCCAAAACGCCATGTACCCGGGCAGACAGCACTTTGGAAGTAAGATAATCGCCTGCAACGTAGTGGCTCCATCACGGAAATCCACACACGGCCATATGTATCAGGAATACCGGATCCAGTTTCAGTTTAGTCGTTCAGTCGTGTCCGACTCTTCGTGACCCTATGGACCATATCACGCCACGCTTTCCGGTCGCTCACTATCTTCCTAACATCACATAACTTCATCTGCAGTGCCTCGAGGATGCCATCTAACCAACGCGTTCGCTGCCTACCCCTTCTCCGGCGACCCTCAGCCTTTCCCAACATCAAATCTTTCTCCAGCGACTCCTCTCTTCTCATCAGATGACTAAAGTAGCTGAGCTTTAACTTTAAAATTTGACCCTCCAATGAGCAGTCAGGGTATATGGTCGACAATATCGACTGATTTGATCTTCTGGCAGTCCAAGGAACTCTCAAGAGTCTTCGCCAGCACCACAATTCAAACGCGTCAATTCTTCGGCGGTCAGCCTTTTTCACAGTCCAACTCTCGCATCCATACATCACAACTGGAAAGACCATAGCACGAGTTATATGGATCTTGGTTGGCAGACTAATGTCTCTGCTCTTTACTAGGCGGTCAAGGCTCACCATTGCTCTCTTTCCCAGAAGCAGGCGTCTCCTAATTTCATGGCTGCAGTCTCCTTCCGAGGTAATCTAGGAGCCCAAGAACAGAAAATCTGTCACAGCTTCCACTTCTTGTCCATTGATGCTCCAGGACTTGATAGGGCAAGACGCCATGATTTTTGTCTTTTTAATGTTCAGTTTAAGCCCAAACTTCTCACTCTCTTCTTGTACGCTGATCAGAAGTCTCTTGAGTTCCACTTCACTTTCTGCCATTAAAGTGGTATCATCCGCATATCTAAGGTTGTTGATACGTTTTCCAGCAATCTTCACTCCAGCTGAAGACTCGTCCAGACCGGCCTTCCTCATGATGCACTCTGCATATAGGTTAAATAGGCAGGGCGACAGTATGCAGCCTTGCCTTACTCCTTTCTCGATCGGAAACCAATCAGTAAGACCATGCCCAGTTCTGACTGTGGCCTCTTGCCCTTCATACAGGTTCCTGAGGAGACAGATGAGGTGAATTGGAACTCCCATCTCTTGGAGAGCTTGCCACAATCTGCTGTGATCTACGCAGTCAAACGCTTTCGCCTAATCAATAAAGCAGAAGTAGATGGGTTTCTGGAACTCTCTTGCTTTTTCCATGATCCAGCGAAGGTTAGCAATTTGGTCTCTAGTTCCTCTGCCCTTGCGAAACCCAGCTTGCACGTCCGGAAGCTCCCGATCCACGTACTGCTGCAGCCTACCTTGGAGGATTTTCAAAATCACCTTGCTAGCATGCGAAATAAGCGCGATCGTGCGGTAGTTGGAACAATCTTTGGCACTGCCTTTCTTTGGAATGGGGATATAAACTGACCTCCTCCAATCCTGTGGCTACTGCAGGGTTGTCCAAATCTTCTGACATAATGTATGCAGAATGTTAACAGCGTCATGGTTGAGATTTTGAAGCAACTCAGCTGGAAGGCCATCAATTCCGCTAGCTTTGTTCTTAGCAAGGCTGGCTAAGGCCCATTCAACTTCACTCTTCAGGATGCCCGGCTCGAGATCAGTAATCACAACCGTCTTATGTTGGGTTTGCACATTCGGGTCCTTCTTGTACAGTTTTTCTGTGTATTCCTGCCACCTCTCCTTTATCTCTGAGGCTTCAGTGAGGTCCTTGCCTTGTTTGTCCTTTATAACACCCAGCTTAGCAGAGAAGCTTCCTTCGATATCTTTGATTGTCTTATACAGAGCTCCAGTGTTCCTTAATTGGCTGTTGTCCTCAACTGCTTGGCACTGTATGTTCAGGAAGGCATTCTTATCTCTCCTTGCTATTTTCTGAAAATCCGCATTGAGAACCTTGTATCTTTCTCTTTCCCCCATAACTTTTGCCATCCTCCTTTCCGCAGCTATTTGCAAAGCCTCTTCAGATAACCAGTTTGCTTTCTTGCATTTCTTTTGCTTTGGAACTACCTTAGTAGCAACTTCTTGTATTATATCACGAACATCAGTCCACATCTCTTCGGGCTCTCTGTCTTCCAGATCTAATTCTTGAAATCGATTCCTCACTTCCACAGCATATTCTAATGGAATTTGATCCAGATCATACCTGAAAGTCCTTCTAGTTTTCTGCGTTTTCCTCAATCGAAGCTTAATTTTGGCAACAAGAAGCTGATGATCGGTGCCACAATCGGCCCCAGGCCTTGTTTTTACTGCTTGTATAGCGCTTCTCCATCTCTGCCGGCAAATAATATAATCGATCTGATTCCTGTACAGACCGTCCGGTGAAATCCATGTGTACAGGCGCCTTTTGTGCTGTTGAAAATGAGTATTCGCTATGGTAAGGTTGTTTTCTTGACAGAACTCTACTAGCCTCTGCTCAGCTTCATTTGGCTCACCAAGACCGAACTTGCCTGTAATTCCGGATATTTCTTCACTCCCGACCTTAGCATTCCAGTCTCCTATGAGAAAAACGACGTCTGACGGTGGGGTGCGGTCTAAAAGGCATTGTAGGTCCGCATAAAATCTCTCAACGTCAGCTTCTTCAGCAGCAGTGGTCGGTGCATAGACTTGGATAACTGTTATGTTGAAAGGGTGACCTTGGATCCGAAGTGAAATCATTCGGTCGTTTTTGGGGTTGTACCCTAGCACTGCTTTGCCCATTCTTCTGTTTACTATGAGTGCGACCCCATTCCTTCTCTTGGATTCGTGCCCACAATAAAAGACATAATGGTCGCCGGAGTTAAATTCTCCCATTCCGGTCCACTTGAGCTCGCTGATACCCAAGATATCAATGTTCAATCTGTCCATTTCTCGCTTGACGATATCCAGTTTACCTTGCGTCATAGATCTTACATTTCATGTTGCTATGTGATATATCTCCTTGCAACATCGGACTTTCCGGTCGCTTCCCGGCACATCCACAACTGAGCGTCCTTTTGGCTTTAGCCCAGCCGCTTCATTCGTCCTGGAGCTACTAGGAATCGCCCTTTGTTCATCCCCAGTAACATGTGGGACGCCTTCCAACCTGGGGGGCTCATCTTCCGGCGCCATATCGATAATGGTATTGTGACTGGCCATAGGGTTTTCTTGGCAGGAAATACTGGAGTGGGTTGCCATTACCTTCTCCAGTGAATCACATTTTGTCAGAACTCTCTGCCGTGACCTGTCTATCTTGGGTGGCCCTACACAGCAGAGCTCACGCCTTCATCTAGTTTCGCAAGCCCCTCCGCCACGACAAGGCAGTGATCCATGAAGGGGATACCATGCAGGGCATAAAAACGCGTCCTCAATGAGCACACCACGCAGGTCCATGGCAGTAAACCAAGCACAGCGATCCAAGGAGCGCTCTCTGATTTTAGATATCTTCTGCAAAGCACATTTCTACCTCCGACCAAAGCGGTGTGTGCCCGGGCAGCCAGCTGTTTGGAATTAAGATCATCGCCTTGCAACGAAGTGGCTACGTCACGGAAATCCACATGCGACGAGGCTGTCAGCACTACCGGAACCATCCAGGGCAAAAACTAACGTGAGCTCGTCACTCAGTACGATGGCAGTGAACCAAGCATATCGATCTAAGCAATGTTCGAAGCTTTTGCAAATCGGCGCATTTTACCTTGCAAACAAAACGCCATGTGCCTGAGAAGCCAGCACATTGGAAGTAAGATAATCACCTGCAGCGCGTGGTGATGTCACGGAAATCCACACGCGGCGAGGTTATCAGCGCTACCGGAGCCATCCAGGGCATAAAAACGCGTCCTGAATGATCTTACAATGCAGTGAACCAAGCATGGCAGTGAACCAAGCACCAATCTAATCAACGTTCTATGCATTTGCTGATATGCAAGGCGCATTCCTACCTAGCAACCAACACGCCGTACACCCGGGAAGCCTGTACTTTGGAAGAAACATCATCGCCCGCAATGAGCTCTTACGTCTCAGACGCCTACCTCGACAAGGCTATCAGCGTTACTGGAGCCATCCAGCGCATAAAAACGCGCCTCCATGAGCTCATCAAGTAGTTCGATGGCAGCGAACTCCGATCTAAGAAAAGTTCACAGCTTTTGTGTATCTGCAAGGGGTATTTCTACCTCGCTAACAAAGCGCCGTGTGCACGGGCAGCCAGCACTTTGAAAGTGAGATCATCGAACACAGTGGCTACGTGGCGGAAATCCACACGCGGTGAGGCTATTAGCGGTACCGGAACCATCCAGGCCATAAAAATGCGTCCTGAATGACCTCACCACGCTGTTCGATGGCAGTGAACCAAGCACACCGATCTAAGGAACGTTCGGAGCTTTTGAAGGAATATAATGCAAAGTTTTACCTCGCAACCTGTTGCAACTTCCCGTGTGTTCTCCTTCGCGCACCTTTTCTCACCTTCGGGCCTTTTATCGAACCTTTTATCGCCTTACAGAGCTTCGGACTATGATTACTGACACGTGCTCCTTCCTGTCTTCCCGCCACTCGATTACTAAAATACGCTCTACACCTGTGAATAAACGTTAATTATTTGGTTCACTGACTACGCTGCTGCTGCTGCCCTGGTCTGGCGTTACTGCGAGCACGCATGGCTATGTTACAGTGGCGACGAGGATGGACATTGCCCATGCAGTCAAAATCGACACTGAACAGGAACCTACGCAGAACAGAGAAAACAAGGCCATCAATGCTCACCACATTCGGGACTTAATAGAAGGCAAACATAAGTGGCAACCGTACATTATTAAAGTAGAAGAATACTTCGAAGCTAATGAGTTTGAAGACTGGACTAAGAAAAGAGCATTACTGGTTGACGCGTTAAATACGCATACGATCCAAGTGCTGGCAGGGAAGGTGGCTCCGCGCAAGGCAAATGCGTTGACGAATGAAGTCAAGTAGTCAAAGTGTTGAGTGAGCGCTACAGTCCGAAGAGGCACGAAATCACCGAAAGCTGCAAACTCTTCAGTCGTTGTCAAGTGGAGGGTGAGCCGATCAATGAATTCCTGGTAGGCATTCCCCGAATAGCTGACAATTGCAATTTTGGCAGTGCTTTGGAAAGCATGCTACGAGATCGCATTGTTTGTGGTATACGGTCAGGTGCCCTGTAGAAGCAGCTACAGGCAGGAATCAACGCTACAAGACGCTGAGACGATGGTCCTTGCAGCTGAGGCTGCGGATAGTGATGTCAAACGAATGATTGGAACGGCAACGACACCCGCTTTATTTGTACAGGCCTATCAGAAGGAAACTCAGCTGGATGAGAGAAGGACTACCGCATATCAAGAATGCGCAAGGTGCGGTAGTACAAAATATAATGACGCATGGTGTCCTTAGTCTAACGCCCGTTGTTACTCTGTGGACGTAGTGGTCACCTCACAAGGAAATGTGGAAGCCGCGGGGCTCGAGTACAAGGTACGGCAAGGATGGCGCAAACTAACGCCCACTTGGAAACGGAAACCTCAGCAGAGGAACACGAAGCCACCCACATTGGGACTTTGGTATCACAAAGAAAAAGCTGTCTGGAACCACCGATACGCAAACATTTGCTCTGGGTGGCGTGCAGCTGAGCATAGAAGTCAATACCGAGTCACCCGTTTATGTCATTCCGCGTTAACTGCACGATAAGCATCGCGAGCAATGGTCGAAACTGAAACCGTCCAGTCTGAGTTTATCCTCGTACACAAGACGCCTTCCAATATTTGGGGAGTTTGCGCTCCAGGTTTGTCATAAAGGGGCGACTGACCGTGTTGAACTGTGCGGGACCAAGCCTCTGCGGACGCGATTTAATCCAACAGCTGAACAGCGCAGGTGTATCGGTGGTTCGTTTTGTCGAGGACTCAGCGTCAACAAAAGAAGCAAGCGAATACGAGGGAGCGGCATATTCCATGACTACCACGATGTATTCTGCGAGGAACTGGGGCTATTCAATGCTCCTCCAGCCAGCTTTCATATGAAGGAATGCGTCGTATCCAAGTTCTGTAAGGCGAGACCCATTTCATACGGGCTACGCGAGCTAGTGTCACTTGAACTAGACCGTTTAATTTCTCACGGCGCACTGTCGCCTGTGGCAAACTCTTTAACGGCAACGACCATAGTCACAGTGCGTAAGACGGCGCAGGAAGAATCTGCGGCGATTTTAAGGCCACGGCAAATCCAGCGTGTTTAACTGAGCAATACCCAGTGCCAATCATTGAGGATATGTTTGCCCAACTATATGATGAGAGCTATTTCAGCACTCTGGATTTACGGGATGCGTACAATAAAGTGGCGCTAGACGATAACGCGAAGAAAGTTTGCGTCATTAATAAGCCGGCTATTTTGCTACAACAGGCTTCATTTCTTGATAGCCTTGGTACCCGCAATATTAAAAAAAAAATAATCAGGTTTTGGCTGACTTTCCAGGAGCACAGGCGTCTCTTGACGATGTGCTCATTTCCGAGAGAGCGAGTGACGTAAAGCTATGGTTCGGTAAGTGCAAGTTGCGCAGCCAAGCATTAACTTATCTAGGGCATCGCATCGATCGTGATGGGCTTCATCCGACAGAGAAAAACTTTGACGCTATCATGCAGGCGCCGAACCCCTGTAATGTCGGCGAACTATGTTCGTTTTTGGTTTCTTTCGAACATGTCAAAAACACTTGGTCCTTTGATACTGTATCAGCTGCTTGAAAAGAATGCGCGTTGGCAAGGGAAACAGCCTGAAGAGCTGGCGTTCGACCGTGCCAAGCAAGACATTAAAGCAAGACGTTAAAACAGGACCTTAATTTACCTTGGTGACTGACCATCAGCCATTTCAAGGCCTGCTGAGCTCAGACAAGCAGACGCCCACAATGGCCGCCGCACCGATAAAACGTTGGGCGCTCCACCTGGGAGCCTACCGATACCGGCTACAGTCACCAGGGCGACAGATGCTGAACGCGGACGCCCTGAGCCGACTTCCGCGGCAATCGCCGGAAGCTGACGACGATGGTGAGCCACCCGAATATGTGCTGTTGCTAAACCAGCTGTACAATAGCGCCGTAACAATGAGTGAGCTGAAGGCATTAACGTCTTCTGACCCTGTCCTGGTCTAGGTAAACGGTATAATGCTACATGGGTGTCCCAGAAATGCAAACTGAATGGCCTGGGCCGTACTGCCGTTTTTTGACCGTAAGCTCGAACTATCCGTAGCACATGAACTGGTGTACTGGGGTAATGGGGTCATATTACCAACCGAAGCTAGAGAGCGAGTGCTGCATCTACTACAAGAAATGCACCAGGGTTCACTTGCAATGAAATACGTCGCATGTTCTTTGTTCTGGTGCCCAGGCCTCGTCAGCATATTGACGAGGTGTCTGTTCAGTGCCAGAACTGTGTGCAAAATCTGGCTATGCCAGCCGCGGCCTCCGTCGTTAACTGGCCTGAAACAGGTGAAAGGTGGTTCCGTATTCACATTGACTAAGCAGGTCCGATCTGCGGAAAAATGATACTCGTAGTATAATCGTGGGAACGCCGTCCCTCCTTATACGGCGATAGACCTGGGTTCTCCTGGACATCCGACCAGAGTTCTTTGAGCAAGCGTTGCACTTACGAGTGCCTCTGACAGCGAGGATACGGTACTGTACTTCAGTGAGGATAGTGGTGAAGGCGAATTTGAGACATACTTCAGCCGGAGGACCAAAATACGATTAATAAGAGCCGCTTCGTCATCAGGTGAGTACACGGTGAAGCCAAATGGCCAAGAACAGAAGCACACTATTCTCATCCTGCCTATGCATCGATCTGACAACATGAGGCCTCTTAACAGGAAAGCTGTCTCTGTGCAACTTGAAGCCCTCGTGCCTAACGAAATTAAAGATGTTCAGGTGAACTCGCGCAAGAATGTCGTTGCAGTTGACGTCCATCACGTGCTGCGATCGAATCACTGCGGTCCATCACGGAACTCGGAGACATACCAGCACATACAGATATGCTGCTGGGCGAGGAGTCTTCTTCCGGCATCATCTATGAAGTCAACGAGGCTAGCAGGAAAGATGATCTGCCCATACTCGTGAAGCCAGCAAAAGAAAGTACCATGATTCTTCGGGCGTCACGACTTAGAAATTCTCGCTGTGTGAAGATTCCCTTCACCGTCACACGTGAAGGTAGGCCACTTTCGTCACGCTGTATGGCCATTCAAACCAAAGCGCCTACAATGTTAGAAATGTATGAAACTGGGCCATGTTAAGAAAGTCTGCAGCAACGCGAGGGTGTGCCCCCGTTGTGCCGAGCGGCATGACGTTGAGTCATGTACCGCACAGGTTTTGAGGGGTTCAAAGTGTAACGGTCCCCATGATGCCTCATCTCGAGATTGCCAGCGGACAAAACATGAGCGGTCTGTCCTAAACCAAATGGTCCGAGACAATTCAACCCACCGCGAAGCCGTTGCAGTTATTCGCAGAAGACGTGCCCGACGCAAGAGAAGTTCAAGAAAGGCCGCTGCCAACGACAACCGCGCAAACGCGCAGCTGGCGCCTCCTCTTTACCCTCCTCCGGCTCCACCTCGTCCCAGTGTGACCCGTCCGCGCACTGTGCGCAATGAAGACCACGTAGACCAGGTAGCGTCAGGGTCGGATTCTTCACCAGCACTTCCACTACATTAAATCCTCCTGAGGCACTATGACGAAAGCTCCCATCGTTCAGCACATCTACCACTAAGAACGGGCTCCTGGAGCAAGATCGCCAAACCCTTGTGATCTTAAGGACGGTGGTAAACACCATTCGACCTCTAGCTCTACCATCCCCAACTTAGTGGTGCTGGGCTCCCTCGGTCCAGTACTTTAGGATCTTTAATCTACAATGGCTGGCAAACTTCTCACGTTTCGTGAGGAAGTCAGAGACACCGCGCTGTTCCAGTGGAACGCAAGAGGCCTGAAGTCGCGAATCTCAAGTTTTCGGCAATACGTCTTCACCAACTACTTCCCGATATTGGTCATCTGCGAGCCTAACTTACCTAACGCAGTCAGGCGCTCCGTGTACGAATCGTTTTTCGCTCCTACATGCGGAGAGCGCAGCAATGGCCTGGTGCACATCCGCACTGACATGACGCATGTTTGCTGCCCAGTCCCACCTCGCAATGAAAATCAGTACGCATGCTTCATCGTGAAGACAAAAACGTTGCAATTGACACTGATTGCAGTATATGTGTTTCCCTCCTCGCAATTGGACTGGGAAAAGCTGAAGGCCATCATGGAGGCAACTCGGGCTCCTTGATCATTACAGGTGCTTTTAACTCCCACCACTTAGAATGGAGAAGTTCCAGAATAAATGCCAAAGGAAGGAATCTGGCCTTATTTGCATCCGATAATGACCTACGTACATATACTGAAGGACGGCAGTCCGACGTACCCACCGGCTGTTTCTACAGAGGCTGTTGGACCTCACATTATTTTCTCGGTACTTGCACCGTTCTTGTTCAATGGCTTTGTGATGTGGAGATCCACGGGAATGACTACATTCCTACTTAGCTCAAAATAACTGGACGTGGTGCATCTGCCCAGCTAAGTACATGCAAATCGACTGGACAGTATTTCAAAAGCTTATGGAGGAGGCACGCAAAGAAGCCTTCACTGCAGGTTAGAAGAAACTATAGCAAATTCTATGACTGTTGCTAGTAATTACATCTCGTCATCTAAAATACACAGTGACTTTGATATTGAATTAGAACGTTTACGTGCTCGTCGGCGGCGAGAAGAAAAACGAAACAGGCGAACCAAGTGCTTAACTGATCTGAGAGCGGCTAGATGTAAGCAGAAAAAAATCAAGCGAATAATTGATAGACTGGCAGACCAGCGCTGGAAGTCTTTCTGCCAGCAACTGGATCCCCGGAAGCCCATGTCCTTCATCTGGCGGACTGTGCTGAGCTTTCATATGTCTCCACAGCAAAGACAGTTTAGGCTGTATATCGAGATCATAAACAGATTGAGGTAGCAACTTACTTCGTTAAGAAAATTGCAGGTGCAACGAATACCTCGGGTTCCTAGCGTGTTCCTCCTGCCTCACTGGAATTAGCGACGGATGTAATTTTTTCTCGTGAGAAACTCGACTCTGTTCTTACAAGATGCAGGCGTTCGTCTTCATCAGGGCCAGATGGAATCGCATACGCTGCGCTCTCATCTTGGCAACAACGCGCGAGCGAGAAGAGCTCCTCAAACAGTATAATTACTCTTGGCTCGACGGTGTTGTTCCACAGGAATGAAGATCTAGTCGGCTGATACCCCTACTAAAGCGAGGGAAATCTTCGGTCGAGCTCACATCCTACAGGCCAATAAATGTGGCCAGATTCGTGGGAAAGGTCATAGAAAAAGTGAGTTTGACGTGCCTTAAGTGGTACCTCGCGCACTATACAATATACCCCAAAGCAATAGCCAGCTTTCGGTGGGTTCGGTCCTTTACTTATAACGTCGTGGACCTCGTGTCCACGATTCAACAGAAACGAATGAAACGTCTGTCCGTGCAACTCTTTTTTGGTGTCAAAGGTGCCTACGAAAACGTGGCCCATGAAGCCATCTTTGATGCGCTGGAAACTGTAGGCATCGTTTTTCCGGATGTTTGCATGGATGGAGAGTTATCTGACACGATCATTTTTTATTCAGTGGGAAGATGGCTTGACTCCAGCGTATTATACCCAACTTGTGTGCCCCAGTGTGGTGTGGTGTGCTCAGCTCTGCTTTGTTTAATCTAACACTCATCGCCCTCCCAGAGGACCTCCCTTCCACCGTCCAGATATCAATGTTCGCCGATGACATCCGCATTTGGGTCTCCTCTGTGACGCATCTCCAGGTGCGTGCAAGACTTCAACGGGCAGCAACAATAACTTCGTCTTATATTCCGAAGCAAGGTTTCAGCGTTTCACCGGAAAAGTACGCGCTAGTGGTATTTACACGCAAATTTATAAATCACTATCCGGTATGCATCGACGGCCACAACATTTCTTACTACAAACCTCATCGTTTGTTAGGGATTCTGTTAGACCGCAATCTATCATGGAGCCCGCATTGCACCCTACTAAAAAAAGCTAACATCCATCGCTCACTTACTCCGTTTTATTAGCGAAAATCATGGTGCTCGCCGGTACAGTCAATGCTGCAGTTGTACAGAGCACTATTTTTAGTATTCCTGCGGTATGTACGCCAGTACTTTCAAACAAATGTAAGACTAATTTGCATGCCCTCCAGGCAGTACAGGGTCAAGCCCTTCGCATATGACTGGGCCTCCTTCGGAGCGCATCAACACCGGGAAGTATTTCACTCTCTAAAGACCACCCGCTTTCAATGTATATTGCTATAGAGTCTTTGCGAATGCACATATGACATATTTCAAGGGTTCCACAGCCTCACCTTGCGCAGCTCTCTCGGCAGAGACCTCATTCTGCATTTGCAAAAATCATAGGAACGCACCAGACTTCCATCCCAAAACAGTTCACTCCGGCAGCACGACCTCCGTCGCCACTGTGGTGTCTGCAGCTCCGGTGTGTGCGCCTTGCTATTCCGGGGATATCAAAGAAATCGAACCTATCAACGCCAGCTCTTCAGCAATTGACACTGTTCATGCTACACAATGGCTATTGTGACCCCATTCACGTCTATACAGATGGCTCGGTAACCTCTACTAGTTCTGCATGCGCCGTCGTCGTTCCTGCGAGACAAGCAAACATTTACCGTCTAATTTCGCATAAGGCTACCTCTACTGGAGCAGAACTGACCGCAATTTATGCTGCTGTAAAGCATATCTCTAAGCAAACTCCTCAAAAATGGGTTGTGTTTTGTGATTCCAAACGTGCCCTAAAATGTCTTCAATCGGTCTTGAGCCATGGCGACTATGAGCAACTTTTCGCGGAGGTTCGACATCTGCGCCACCAGGCATTATAAGAGGGTCACGAAATAATGTAACAGTGGATACCGGGCCATAATGGAATTCTTGGCAACCACTTAGCTGGCTATGCTGTTCGATCGGCTCACGATACAACCAACATTGTCGAGATACCATTGCAAAAGCCTACGCAGCTAGGCACTTTCGATTGATCGCCCGAAACGTGACTAGACAATTATGGTCTATGCCTGGAGGATAAACGTCGCGCTCGCACCACTTTGACCAGTTACTTCAACTGCAGGTACCATTTGGCCTTCTCCGCTGTGATGCTAAAATGTTGTGTCGCCTGTGACTAGGAGTGGCTTTTACAAGCGCATATTATCATCTCATCAGCATGGCAGACTCTCCAACGTGTGAGCAGGGCGGGTGTGTAGAAACTATTGCGCACATACTTTAAGACTGCCCTCAGTTTCAGTGTGAGCGTGCCTTCCTGGCTGCTACACTCCGCCGCTTGGACTCTTCGATGACTCCTTCATCACAAAGGAAATTAGTGAAGGCTCTTCTTATATTTTTAAAGGACTCGGGGTTGAGTTCAAGACTTTAACTGAATGCTCTTTACCCCATTTCACTAGATATCTGACCATTTTATAGACTCCTTTCCTTGGCGCTCTGTCTTTTCTTTTTCTCCCTTTGTTCCCATCCCCATGTGTAGGGTAGCCTACTGGACATCGCCTGATTAACCTCCCTGCTTTTCTATTCTATTTTCTCTCTCTCTCTATCTCTCACGTGCGTTTTCAAAGTGCGTGCACCTTTTATCGCCTTATGTGGCAATCCTTCGGAACTTCGGACTATCGCTACTAACACGCGCTCCTTCCTATCTTCCTGCCACTCGAATACTTAAATACGCTCTACACCCGTGAATTGACGGAAACACGTTTATTGCATACACTTTTGCTTCTGGCATCTGTGCGGGCATCTGGCCCCACCACAGTCACGGCGGCCGAGGTGTGTTCTGGTTTGATCGTCTTTGACATCCGCCATAAAGCTTGGCTCGGGGGCGTAAGTCAACAAACTCTCCGAGCTATATATATATATATATAGAGAGAGAGAGAGAGAGAGAGAGAGCCCTGACTCGAATGGGAGAATACTCTTGACAGTCCCATACTATATGGGAAGGGGTCGGTGGACTTCGGCAGTGAGGGCACATCCCTTCGTCGGAGACATGAAATAATTTTTGCCTCAATGACTGGGGTAATGAAGTGCTAGTTACGAGGCGGCGGACTAATGTCTGCGTGGCCCTCGATAACTCCTCCGGAGAATGGGGCGCTTGTTCTTCGGCGCGTTCCTCTCTCCCATTGCGGAGAGGAGGAGGAGGATTGATGTTCTAGTTTAGGAAGGGAGAAGGGGGGTAACGTGGTGCTTTCAACTGTCTCCTCTATTGAGGGAATCACCGCCGTTGCACCACGCGGGGAATGGGTATTAAAGAAAAAGAAGGGGTGGTAGTGGCAAGGAGGGCAAAGACAAGGAAAAGAGCAGATCCGCGCCAGGAGCGCACGCACGAAGTGCGGAAGAGCCGGCGGCCGAATGACCGGCGCGCGGACCTATGGGGAGCGCAAGAGCTGATTGGCTCGTTGAGAGCGCCAATCCCCGAGGAGCGAGGGAGGTCGCCAGAATGCTGGAGCCGGCGTAAAGCGGGCTGAGAGCACGCGTTGGGACGCGTGGTAGAGGCACAAGGTGTGCATTTCAGTTGGAAATAGATGAGTAGAGTAGAGAATAGTAAGACAAAGTAGAAAATACAAAAAAAAAAAACAAATAAAAAACAGTAGAATATATTAAAAAAAAAAAAGGTAAACATGGCTTTACAGCCGCGCAAGAATGCGCGCGTCCTCGGCGAATTTGAGGACATAGCCGTGTACGCGTCGCGTTTTTTCTCGCGATGCGTTAGGGAATAAAATATCGTTTGAGGAAGCCGACGGCATCCCGAGTTTGCCGAGGGCATCCTGAAGAGTACGCCTGTGTGCGTCCAGTGCGGGACAATCACATAGCAGATGCGAGAGTGTTTCCACTGCTCCGCAATCCTGACATAGAGCGGAGCCGATTCCCCGTAGTCTGCTCAGGCGCTCTGCCGTCCAAACACATCCAATTCGCATCTTGAGGATGCTCGATCGCTCAGTGGCGTCGTAATCCGCGTGATGCAGGACCCGTGGCGCATTGCCTGAGGCGACGCGGCTATCAGGGTGCTTCTGTTTGGCCCTGTAGAATATGCTTAGACGCGCCACATCAAAGCGTGTGATCGCGTTAGAATCGGGGGCATTGCTGTTATGCGCCCGTTTGGCCAGTTCGTCTGCTGCTTCGTTGCCTGCAATCCCAACGTGGGAGGGGAGCCATTGCAGGCAGACGCTTTTGCCGTAGGCTTCCGCTGCTCGGATTTTCGCCTCCAGTGAGCGAGTAGCTGGCAGTGGCCTGTCATTCTTCAGCTGCATAAGAGCAGCGCGAGAATCTGTTAGGATGGCAGCGTCGCTAATATCCTGTCTTTCGAGGACAATATCCGCCGCCAAATGCAGGGCCGCTAGCTCTGCAATTGTGGAGGACGCGCGATAGGGGATTTTGCACTGCCTGCTCAAGTTTAGAGCTGGGACAATGCACGCCGCTGTTGCAGAAGCGCCGTCGCGCGAGACGGAACCGTCGGTGTATAGAAGCGTTTTACCGCTGAATTCCTCGTAGATTATTGCCGCAGTTTCCTGCCTTAAAGCGCAGACAGGGGTGCTGCGCTTGCTCTTAATGCCCGGAATGCTGAGCCTGACATTCAGGGAGCAGTAGCGATGCGGTGGTGTGGGCATGGGAGCTCGGGGAGGAGGCTCAGCAATGTGTGCGTCGAAGAGGTTAAGCACGTGCTCAAGGGCTTTGCGCCGTCGCTTCCTCGCGATTGGTTTGAAGGTGGAGGCTTCCAACAGGCAGGTTTTGGTACTCGCTATGGTGGAAAGTGCGTTCGGCGCGGTTGATATTTTGAGTGTTGCTGCTCGCGCCCCGCTGTTGACCCACTCGTTACCTCGTGGGTCAACAGCGGGGCCGATATACTCTCGTGGCCGATATAAGGAAGTATAACATGGAGAAAATTGAGCATGCTGTAAAGAACGGGGGAAGCCTTAAAGCGGTAAAGAAGAAATTGGGCATAGGCAAAAACCAGATGTATGCGATAAGGGACAAGGCGGGCAACGTCATCACTAATATGGAAAAGATAGTCAAAGTAGCCGAGGAGTTCTATACAGATCTCTACAGTAGCCAAAGTAGTCAGGACCGTAATGAGATTGGCGGTAGGGAAAAACAGTCAGACGTTTCACCAGTGACGAAGGACGAGGTCAAGAAAGCACTAGAAACTATGAAAAGGGGGAAATCAGCTGGAGAGGATCAGATAACTACAGATTTGCTGAAGGACGGGGGGGATATCGTGCTAGAAAAACTGGCCACCCTGTATACGCAGTGCCTGGTGTCATCGACGGTACCGGAACCATGGAAGAATGCAAACATTATCCTCATTCACAAGAAAGGGGACCTTAAAAATTACAGACCAATCAGCTTACTGTCTGTTACGTATAAGGTATTTACTAAGGTAATCGCTAATAGAATCAGGACAACCTTAGACTGCAATCAAGCAAAGGATCAAGCAGGGTTTCGGAAACGGTACTCTACTATCGATCATATCCATACCATCAATCAGGTGATAGAAAAATGCTCGGAATATAACAAGCCCTTATACATAGCATTCATTGATTACGAAAAAGCATTTGACTCAGTTGAAACCTCGGCGGTGATGCAGGCATTGCGAAATCAGGGGGTAGACGAGCCGTACGTGAAAGTGCTGGAAGATATATATAGTGGCTGCACAGCAACCATAGTTCTGCATAAAGAAAGTAACAAAATTCCCATAAAGAAAGGTGTTAGGCAAGGAGACACAATCTCCCCAGTACTATTCACAGCTTGTTTAGAGGAAGTATTCAGAGACTTCGAATGGGAGCAGTTAGGGATAAGGGTAGATGGAGAATACCTCAGTAATCTGCGATTTGCTGATGACATTGCCTTTCTATGCAACTCGGGGGATGAACTGCAAATAATGATTGATGACCTAGACAGGAAAAGTAGAAAGGTAGGCTTGAAAATCAATATGCAGAAGACTAAGGTAATGTTCAACAGCCTCGGGAAGGAACAGCAGTTTACATTAGGTAGCGAAATACTGGAAGTAGTAGGCGAATATGTCTACTTAGGACAGGTAGTAACCGCAGATCCGGACCACGAAAAGGAAATAACAAGAAGAATACGATTGGGATGGAGCGCATTTGGCAAGCACTCGCAGATTATGACTAGCAGCTTACCGGTGTCGCTCAAGAGGAAAGTATACAACAGTTGCATCTTGCCTGTACTGACCTATGGGGCTGAAACGTGGAGGCTAACCAAGAGAGTTCTACTTAAGTTGAGGACAACCCAGAGGGCTATGGAACGAAAAATGGTAGGGGTAACATTAAGAGATAGAAAGCTTGCAGAGTGGGTCAGAGAAATAACTCAAGTTACCGACATTCTAGTAGAAATTAAGAAGAAAAAATGGACATGGGCAGGACATGTAGTGCGAAGAGAGGATAACCGATGGTCGCTGAGGGTAACAAACTGGATTCCAAGGGAAGGAAAGCGTAGCAGGGGGCGGCAGAAAGTTAGGTGGGCGGATGAGATTAAGAAGTTCGCAGGGGTCAAGTGGATGCAGCTAGCACAGAACCGGGTTAAGTGGAGAAATATGGGAGAGGCCTTCGCCCTGCAGTGGGTATAATCAGGCTGATGATGATGATGATGATACCTTCATTGCCTGCGTGCGCAGGCACACAAGAAATCGTCGCTCTAATGTTTAGCTTAAAAATGAGGTCGTCAAATTTCGCTAATAAATCACCGGTTATTTTAGGGTACGTTGACGGACTCAAATCACTCGTCTGCACACTTCATACGAGCCAGACGAGTCCGTGAAGGGATAGAGTCAGTGCTTGGAATCATATTTTGAAAATGTTTGTAGGACCCACTGCGCAGCTTTTAAAAGGGCTGCAAGCTCTACTTCCACTGTTACGACGTCATCGACGATGGGCAGTGTGGATGCATTCACCACACGATAGGTGACATCGACCAACGTCACCGCCAGGTACACTTGAGGACATCAGTGTCACTGACTGGTTGTGGGAAGTGTGATATCTGACAAGACAAGACAAGGGCTATATATAAGCCGAGGCGTCCGTTAATAAAGTTTCACTTCCATTCGTGGCTGCTTGCGATCGTGTTTTTCTTCGGACACGACAGAACAACTGGCGACGAGGATGGGATTGGATACCACGATTCCGAAGTAACCACCGGCACCGTGACTGAAGCGGAACGCACAGCGACGGAAGCGGAACGCACAACCGGACCTCGAACAGAAGGCAAGCATTTCATTGTCAATGCCAGTGGCTCCGCAACGTTTCGGAAGCGTGCCAGAGTTAAACCCAAGAAGCGACAATATCAAGTCGTACTTTGAGAGGTTTTAAAATTTTGTGGCACTTAACCACATTCCGGAGACAAAGAAGTTGAGGTTGTTCTTGAACATAGTAGGCAGTGCAGTTTATGAGGAGCTCAAGAAAAGTTTACTTCCTGACAAGACCTTCGAAGAAATACAGAAGGTACTAGAACAGCACTACAGTTCCGAGTATTCCGCTGAGCGTTGCAAGTTTAACAAGCGAACGCAGCAAGAAGGTGAAAGTGCTAAGGACTTCGTGACGGGACTTAAACATCTGGCGCGTAATTGCGAGTATAAAGCGTTCCTTAATGATGCCTTGAGTGATCGGCTTGTGGCAGGATTGCGCGACTAGGAGACTCAGAGGATATCGTTCGCAACGGAAGACTTAACCTTTGAGAAAGCGTGCAAGATAGTGTTCGAGAAAGAACTTGCTGCAAAAAAAAAAACAAAACCTGCATTTCCAAGCAGAACGCTTGCCTGACGTAAATCTTGTTCGATGAACGCTCGCCACAAAAGCCAGGCCGTCAGAGAGCAAGAAAGGAAAGTCGCGGAAAAACGCTTGCTATCGCTGCGGAAAAGGCCATGATTCAGACTAGTGTTGGTATCGCAATGCGAAGTGCCGTGCATGTGCGAAGACTGGGCATTTACAATCGATGTGCCAAGGAAAGAAAACCCGTCCGGTGAACTACGCGGAAGCGACAGACTGACGAAGAATCTGACGAATCTGACGGCCTGAGAGCTGTCCTTTTCCATGAAATGCCAGACGGAACTGAGCGGTCTATCGCATTCGCTTCACGCACTTTAACAAGTAGCGAACGAAACTATGCTCAAGGTGAAAAAGAAGCGCTCGCGCTCATATTTGGGTTGCGGCGGTTTCATCGCTGTTTGTACGGACACAAGTTCACTCTTTACACAGACCATCAGCCGCTTATCGGACGTCTTGGGCGTGACAAGCCGCTGCCTTCTTTAGCAGCTGCACGGATGCAGAGGTGGGCAGCGTATCAGTATAATCGCAAGTTTCGAAACGGCAAGAAAATGGAAGTCGCTGACGCACTATCACGACTACCGTTGTCGACCACTTCAAGCAACGGCGAGCCGGAGAGTTTAGCTGTTTTTGATGCAACCCCGCTAACAGCTAAAGAAGTCGCTCGGGAAACGAAGCGGGACTACCTACTAACACATGTTTTAATATTTCGTTTGGGATGGCCAGAGCATTGGTCTGAAGAACTGCGACCGTTTTTATTACGCAGAAATGAACTGTCTGCAGAACAGGGATGCTTGATTTAGAGCAATCGGGTGATCGTGCCAGAAACCTTGCAGGCGAATGTGCTCTCGTTGCTACATGAAGCTCACCCAGGGATGACTCGCATGAAGATCCTGGCGAGGGCATACGTCTGGTGGCCTTCACTCGACAAAAACAAAAGAAACTGTTCGAAATTGTCAAGTTTGTCAAGATACCCGTTCAGCAAAGTCGGCAGGGCCTCTGCAACCCTGGAGGTATCCAACAAAAGTTTGGGATATGATTCACGTTGACTGCTGTAAAAGACGGCGTAAATCTACTAGTCTCGGTAGACGCGTACTCTAAGTGGATTGAAGTGTTCGCCTTGAGATCAACGACATCGGCCAAGACACTGGAAAAGCTGGACACATTGTTCGCAGCCTACGGCTTCCCTGAAGAAATTGTTACCGACACTGGCCCACAACTCACTTCGGAACACTTTGGAGATTTCATGAGCAAAAGAGGTATCAAACAAGCAAGGACCCCTTCGTATCATGCCGCTTCGAATGGTGCCGCAGAGCGACTGGTGAGAACAACTAAGAAAGCTCTCCTAAAACAGGTTCTGAGCGATGAATAGTACAGTACAAGAACGTTTGAACAAGTTCCGGTTTTTCTATAGAAACACTCCGCACTCAATCACTTCGCGTACACCTGCTGAAGTTTTCCTGAAGCGTTTGCCCAGAATCACATTGTCCCTTCTAAAACCAAGTTTTGCAGGGGACATGGCTGAGCGTCTCAGAAGAGACACTGAACAATGCAACGACCGAAGAGGACCCGCAGAATCCTTCTCCGTAGGTGATGAAGTATACGTGAAGACCACACGAGGTGAGTCTGTGTCATGGCACGAAGGTACGGTCGAACAAGTTGTCAGTCCAGTCACATACATGATAAAAGTTCAAGGTCGACTACAGTTCACTCACGTTGACCACCTACGGCCAAGACAACCTACAATGTGGAATGAAGCCACCAATAATGCGACGCAGTTACCATGTCCAGGGAATAAAGATATCAGTCTGGGTGACTCAGAAGTTCAAAAAGGTCTTTGTCAAGAATTCTCTTCTCAAGAGGTCTTTTCCAGATTGCCAAGGCATGGAAGCGAGGGGCAAACCCAACCTTCTTCAAGGGATCAAACTCGGGAAACCGCACCAGAGCCGAGCCAGTCTGACGATGAGCCGTCACCGAGACCGCCACCTGACCTACCAACAGTTGCAGGAGGAGGCAATCTGGAGCTTAACACGACCGGGTCCAACCTCGAAGTAGAGGAGCGTAATTCTACTGGCAACCAGTCACCAGCACCATTACCCCGACGAAGCACTCGTGTGCGAAAACCCCCCGACAGATACTACAGAAGATTACAGGAAGAAGCAGTGTAAAAATTAAATGGCATTTTTTTTCACCAAGAAGGGAAGAATGTGATATCTGACAAGACAAGGGCTATATATAAGCCGAGGCGTCGTTAATAAAGTTTTACTTCCGTTCCTGGCTGCTTGCGTTTTTGTCTTTCTTCGATCACGACAGAACAACTCGGCTGTGGAAGTGAAACTTTATTAACGGATGCCTCGGCTTATATATAGCCCTTGTCTTGTCTTGTCAGATATCACAAGAAGTATTGTCTCTGCCATATCAGCACCTTCCGACCTGGCCGCATACTCAACGACGCATTAAACGCAGCTCAATTAACTGTTTATCATACCCCAAACTCCATTACTCGGGAGAGAGAGAGAACTTTTATTCGTCCAAAAGAGTGACTATCCCGCTCTTCGGGGGTTAGACCCGGAAGGTGGGACAGTCGCCTTAGTTGCAGGCCGGTAGTTCTTGGACTCCGGCGGCATCTTCGGCCAGTCGAACAATTTCTCTTTGGGCTCTTGGGTCTGAGCTTCGCAGAAGGGTCTCCCAGGCGTCTTTAGTTATAGTTTTAGCCCTGCCTGGTGACTTTGCACATTCCCATATTATGTGATCTAGAGATCTCCTTTCCTTACATAGTGAACATAGGTCTGATCGTAATTCTGGCCATATATGGTTGACAAGAACTGGGTTCGGGTATGTATTTGTCTGTAGCTTTCTCCATGCTAATGCTTCCTTTTTGCCTAACGTGCTGGTGGTAGTAGGACCCTCCTGCTCAATCTGTAGTGCATTGTTATTTCGCTATAGTTAATCAGGTCCTCTTGTTTGCCTTGCTCCGGTGGCACTCCTCCAGCCCGGTGTGTGAGATCTCGGGCTAGTTTGTGTGCCGCCTCGTTTCCGGGCACGCCTGCGTGGGCTGGCGTCCAAACAAGGGTGACGTCTCTTTCTATTCGCTTTTGATCGAGGATTCTACCCGCAATTTTTGCTATTACTCTAGCGGTGTAGCTCCTAATTGCACTTTTGCTGTCACTGACTATGTAGTTTGCCTCGGTCTGAGCAAGAGCCAGTGCTATTGCAGCCTCTTCCGCTGTCTGTATCGTTTTTGGGTTTATAGAAACTGCTGTAACCATTTCTCGCTTGCCATTGAGTACGACTGCATTCATTTTTCCTTTGCCGCAGTATGCAGCATCTACATATGCAATTCTACCTGAATTTTCTGTCTCGAATCTCCGTGTCTGTGTTTCGGCCCTTTTCTCTCGTCTTTGCTTATTATATTCAGGGTGCATGTTCTTTGGTAATGGGGGATATAGATTCGTTTCCGGACCTCCACTCTCATTTCCTCTGTCGTGTCCCAGTATTCCTTCGGTTGTATACCTATTTCCCTCAATATGTTCCTTCCACCCTTAGTTTTCTCTAGCCTTCTTTGTTGTGTAGCTAGTGTTGCCTCAATTATTTCATCTAAGGTGTTGTGTATTCCCAGCATCTTTAGCCTGTCCGTGGAGGTACCTGCCGGGAGGTGTAGTGCTCTTTTAATGCATTTTCTGATCATGCTATCGATCCTGTCTTTTTCGGCCTTTTTCAGGTCTAAGTATGGCGTTGCATACCCGACCCTGCTTATTACGAAAGCTTGTATGAGCCTTAATAGGTTACTTTCCTTAAGGCCTCCTTTTTTATTAGCTATTCTCCTTATAAGATTTGTCGTTTGTATGACCTGTCCTTCCCGTTTCTTTATAATTTCTCCGCCGTACCCGTTCGTTTGGAGGACATTTGCTCGACTTTCGGGTCTGCTGGTCCCTCCACTTCTATATTTACGTCCACTTGTTCTTTTTGCCTAAGGTGTTTCGGATTGAATATAAACAACTCCGATTTTTCTGATCAACATTTCATGCCCCTCTCTTTTGCATATTGTACAGTGCTATCGCCCGCACTTTTCAACATAGCCAAGCGTGGGCTTCCAAAAAAGCTAAAGAAAATAAAAGACATAAAATTCAGCCTATATGCGGATGACATTACCATTTGGACAAACAAAGGCAGCGATGCTGAAATCGAACAAAAATTGTAAGAGGCGGCAAGGTTACAGGCCCGAACAATCCACCATGCCAGACCTCACAGTGGGCCGTGGTCTGCGAGATGTCACCTGGCAGGTTACAAATGAAAAATTGCTCAGCGACCATTACATTATTCAAATCACTGTCCCTAGCCATACCCGACCGCGTAAACGTAAAATTTCCCACACAAACTAGAATACCTTTCGCACTATTCACGACACCTTTCATACTACTGGCAGTCTTCAGAGCTGGACAAAAGCACTCAAGCATGCGCAGAAACAAGCTACGCAGGAGAGTTCCATTTCAGCCCCATCAGACAATTCAGACCCTTACCTTGAACGCATCTCGAAAAGGCGGAAACGACTCTTGCGCACCTTTCGCACTCAGCCCAATAATTGTCGCCTGTCTGAGAGTGTCACCGAATTGACGCGACAGGTTTAAGAACACTTCGTTACATTTGACACGAATCAATGGAACAAAATTTGTAACACAATAAACGGCGCACTAAATCAAAAAGCAGCCTGGCACTTAGAGAACTCCTCGGGCCTCACCCGGCTCCTGTTCCCACTCTCGAGAAGCACTGTTCGCAACTAGACGCGGATGTCTTAACAACCCAACTCCGCGGTCTCTACATTCCTCCTACCTTACCTAGTATTTATCCTCTGTACACTGGTGCTTCCAATACAGAACTCGATGAGCCGTTTATCCTCTGGGATTTTGGTTGGGTACCAGAACAGCTAAAGCGGAAGCCAGTCCCAGGTGAACACCAGATTATGTACTCACTCATTCGAAATCTCTCTGACAAGGACAAAGAACATTTTCTGAGCACTATAAACTTACATTGGGAAGAAAGCACCGCCCCCCCCCCCCCCCCCCCCAGCATCTTGGAAACAATCACTTAATACCCTACTTCCAAAGCCAGGCAAACAAACTGCTTCAAAACCTCCGCCCAGTTTCTTTACCATCATGCCTGGGAAAGACCATGGAACTAATGGTGCTCAATCGGCTCGACGCTCCTCTTGAATGTACAGATTTCTTTTCCCACAACAAATTGGCTTCCGAAAAGGTGTGTCTACTCAGGACTTCTTTTTTCTCCTCATGCACGAATTTGACTCTCCGCCCTGTTACCAGATCCAAGCCATAGTGGCCCTTGATGTGCGTAAGGCTTTTGATAACCTGATACACGATTATCTATTAAACATCAATGCCTCTAATGGCTATGATCCAAAAATGTACGGCTACCTCACAGCATTTCTCCGCGACCGCACGGCCAAGTTCCGTCTGTCCGATTCTATATCTGATTCTTTTCCCCTCACACGTGGTACTCCTCAGGGCGCTACTCTGTCATCCACAATTTTTAATCTTGGAATGGTTCCCCTATCTCGTATTCTAGCGTCTATACCAAACCTAAAACATACATTCTATGCAAACGGCCTTACTCTCTGGTGCACTTATGAGTGTCTTGGAGCAGTAGAGGAGACCCTACAACAAGTTATCTTGATAAAGTAGGCTATTGCCCGCGCCTTAAAAATCCGAATTGCTGCTGTTTGCAAAAACTTGCTAACAATGCCAACATAACCAGCTAATCAATCTTACAGTGGCAATTCATCCCATCCCTAATGTATCGTCCTGCCGAATCCGTGGAATTCATATCCACGAGTCATCTAATCAGGTCAATGCATCTACAACCGTTAAGATTTGCAATCAGTTTATGCACTAGTTCGCCGCATAGTCAATAAGCATGCCGGGCTACGCGGGGGTCAAGTCAGGCAGCTTGTCCACGCATTAATACTTAGCAAAAGTTTATATACAGTTCCTTAACTTACTCTAACCTGTCGCCAAATACATCAGATTGAAGTTGCGCTTCATATATTGTACAAGGCTCCTCTTAACGTCTCTGTACATATGTCCACGGAGCGCCTATACTCTACGGGGCTGTTCTTGACCCTGGGAGACCTCCTACAACAACATCGAGACTGGCAAAGGGCACGTCTTTCTAGCACAAAACAAGGACATTGGATACTACAGCACATTGCACTCAAATCTATCGACCTCCCTATAATTATCCGTCCTTCTTTGCTCCCAGATAACCTAAGAGTAACCCCCATTCCAAAAAAATGTTGCACCCGATACTAACCCAGGTAGGCGTTCTGCTCGCGTTTCCAATGATGTTCACCCAACATATTCCACTATCGTCTACACAGATGCATCACGAAGTAACATTGGAGCGGCTGCTTACTCAATTGAGAGATGTAGCGATGTAGTGACGCATACTCTCGGTCCTTCATAGATCCTCCTCCTACAGCGACTCTCGAGACCCTGCCAAAAGGCGCCAGTATTAAAGACCTAGCACAAGCACCGCCCTAACCCTTCGGGATATACCATATACACTGACTCAATACAGGCTATACGCGCCATTCATAAAGGTCACATTCCTGAAGAACTGCAGGATAATCTACACAGAGCTCTCACCAAACTACGTCCCAACACTGTCACACTAAGGTGGATTCCTGGTCACGCTGGAATCCTAGGCAATGAGGCAGTGCATCGCCTCGCCCGCGAACTTCAACACCGGACGCCTGGGATTCCCTGGTCTTATCCACCCACGTGGGACACTACTTTTCACTACAAAAAAGAAATCAACATTCACTATGACAAGTAGTTTAGAAGAACTTCTTGTTGGGCGAGTTGGTGCATACTATTGTAGAAACAAGTTGCTCACAGAAGGACACACACAGGAAAAATAAACACAGGTAGGCAGAAAGAGCGCAAATTTTTTTTAGCCTGCATTTATGGGCAGTGTACACGCATGCCTACAAAAAGATAGGTGCGGAAAGAATGAGAGGGCAAATGACAACCTGTGCGACAATCAACCAAAGCCGCTCAAAAAATTCCTTTCCAAATTGTACAGGGAAACAGAAGTGTCACTAACACAATTATCGCCTTTTTTCTTGATATGATACGCCTCTAGAATTTCACGGGCTACTTTATCATTGCTCAAGCCTAGAATTCTAATGCTTGTAAACACTGGTTCACAACCGACGCATGCAGTGCAATGAGCAGGCAAATTTGCTCCTTCCTTATTTCTAATAGAATGCTGGTGCTCCCCTGCGCGTTCATTGACGCCGCGTCCTGTCTGGCCCACATACACACGTCCGCACTTGAGTGGGATCTGGTACACAACGCCCGTGGCACATTCTACAAATCTTTCGGCATGTTTAATATCGCGTGCTCTTCGTCGAGCGCCTTCCGCACTGATCTTTGGGCATAACCCTGCGAGCTTGCGTGGAGCTGAAAAAACCACAGGGATGCCATGCCTGTTTGCCACTTTTTTATGTTGTGGGCGACCTTGTGCATATATGGGACGACCGTAGTCTTTCTTCGGGACAATCACTCCGTACTGTTGGCGCTGTTCTCTTTTTTCACCTTCTTAAGAAGGTTCTCAGCCACAGCTGAGATGGCCTCACAGGGGAAGACGGCCGAAATCAGCCTGTTTATCTGGTTATCAAAACTGGTCTTGATTGCATGCGGGCATGACTTCGTGAGAGAAGATTCTAGGCACGAGCTGGCTATGGCTCTCTTAACTATCTTAGAATGAGCAGAATCGCAAGGAAGGAGCCCTTGCTGCGCTCTTGGAGTGTAGTGCCAGCAGACGTGATAAAAACTAAACTCCAGGCTAAGATCTAAAAACTGCAGCGCAGCTTTCGTCGGAAGTTCATGCGTAAACTTTAGACCCTTCCCATAACGTTTAAAAAGAGTTAAAATGCTAATCACTGTATGAGTGCGAGTCAAAATTTTTTGTTTAGATAAAACAATTAAAAAATCGTCAACGTAGCTAAACACCCTAAGTACCCCCTGGTTAGTAAGCCCCTGATTCAGGGATTGGTCAATAGCGGCTAAAAATATATTGCAAAGGGTCGGTCCAACGCAGGATCCAATGCAAATGCCTTGTCGTTGAATATAAAAGTCATCGTTAAAAGAAATGAAGGTGGCTTGGAAATAAAATTCTAGCAAGGAAATGAAGCTGTCTGCTGACACACCGGCTGAGTTTTGACTCGCACTCATACAGTGAATAGCATTTTAACTCTTTTTAAACGTTATGGGAAGGGTCTAAAGTTTACGCATGAACTTCCGACGAAAGGTGCGCTGCAGTTTTCAGATCTTAGCCTGGAGTTTAGTTTTTATCACGTCTGCTGGCACTACGCTCCAAGAGCGCAGCAAGGGCTCCTTCCTTGCGATTCTGCTCATTCTAAGATAGTTAAGAGAGCCATAGCCAGCTCGTGCCTAGAATCTTCTCTCACGAAGTCATGCCCGCATGCAATCAAGACCAGTTTTGATAACCAGATAAACAGGCTGATTTCGGCCGGCTTCCCCTGTGAGGCCATCTCAGCTGTGGCTGAGAACCTTCTTAAGAAGGTGAAAAAAGAGAACAGCGCCAACAGTACGGAGTGATTGTCCCGAAGAAAGACTACGGTCGTCCCATATATGCACAAGGTCGCCCACAACATAAAAAAAAGTGGCAAACAGGCATGGCATCCCTGTGGTTTTTTCAGCTCCACGCAAGCTCGCAGGGTTATGCCCAAAGATCAGTGCGGAAGGCGCTCGACGAAGAGCATGCGATATTAAACATGCCGAAAGATTTGTAGAATGTGCCACGGGCGTTGTGTACCAGATCCCACTCAAGTGCGGACGTGTGTATGTGGGCCAGACAGGACGCTGCGTCAATGAACGCGCAGGGGAGCACCAGCATTCTATTAGAAATAAGGAAGGAGCAAATTTGCCTGCTCATTGCACTGCATGCGTCGGTTGTGAACCAGTGTTTACAAGCATTAGAATTCTAGGCTTGAGCAATGATAAAGTAGCCCGTGAAATTCTAGAGGCGTATCATATCAAGAAAAAAGGTGATAATTGTGTTAGTGACACTTCTGTTTCCCTGTACAATTTGGAAAGGAATTTTTTGAGCGGCTTTGGGTGATTGTCGCACAGGCTGTGATTTGCCCTCTCATTCTTTCCGCACCTATCTTTTTGTAGGCATGCGTGTACACTGCCTATAAATGCAGGCTAAAAAAAAAAATTGCGCTCTTTCTGCCTCCCTGTGTTTATTTTTCCTGTGTGTGTCCTTCTGTGCGCAACTTGTTTCTACATCACTATGCCAATTTTACAGAAAATCTTGGTACACTTCCTCTTCTTGATAAATCTCTCACTACCACGCAAATACGCATTCGTAGACGCATGCAACTAAATACACTGCTTACTCCTGCCCGATCGTTTCTATACCGAAAGACATTCCTCCGCATGCCCAAATTGTTCTGAAAATATGCAACTTAGAACATTGCATGTTTTCATGCCCTGGCGCAATTCAATAAGCGCACTTTCTACACCCTCCCTCAACGTGGCGGGCTTGGCTAGCATCTGACCAGCTGAAATATCAGTTGGCCCTGGGGACCCTGGCTCAGGACATTCTTGGCGCTTAGTAATGCGCTGAATAAACTTGTTTCCTCCTCCTCCTCCTCCTCCTCCTCAGTATATATTGTTACATATATGCCCTACGGTTGTAGAAGACCGCTTTCGTCAAGCCCGACGGCCTGTACCAATTCAAGGTGATGCCTTTTGGTCTGTGTAATGCGCCCGCAACATTCGAACGCATGATGGATTCTCTTTTGCGCGGTTTCAAATGGACGACGTGTTTATGTTATCTCGATGACGTTCTTGTCTTTTCCTCGACCTTCGAGAGCCATCTCCATCGCCTTGAGACCATTCTTGGAGTCTTCCGAAGAGCTGGCCTTCAGCTTAACTCGAAGAAGTGTAGCTTCGGCCGACGCGAACTCAAGGTGCTCGAGGGAAAAAGATTCTTTAAACTACCATGGCCACAATACCGGACTTGCCATGGGACTGCAGTGATCTCTGAGAAGAGAACTTCATCAGTGACAGTGAACCTTTACGTCTTTCGACACGCTGGCTTAAAGCGTTTCGCACTTGAAACAAGGCTTTTCTGAGTTTTCGCGTGTGCAGGACACGACTCGTTTTCAATTTTGAACCCCGTGAAACACGGTAACTCGAACCACCTTTGCAGGCTGAAGTGTTCGAAACTATTTTGCCCCAGAAGGAGCGCAGCGGGGTTTGCGGAGCCTCTTCCAAGCGCACACCCCTGTGAGAGCCGGGCGCCAGGCCGGGGGACGCTTGTACCCATTTTTACCGGTGGGTGTGCGGCGGCGGGTTTCGAACGAACCACCTCCCGCAGCCGAGACGGACGTCCTAACCACTAGGCTCGGTGCTTGGTCACGTGGTCGACGCACTTGGCGTTCAACCCGACCCAGACAAAATACGTGCTGTAAGTGAATTTCCTTCACCCCGCTGTACCAGTGACGTGCGCAGTTTTCTAGGCCTTTGTTCCTATTTTCGGCGGTTTGTCCCCAACATTGCGGAGACGGCTCGTCCACTCACCAATCTTCTGAAGAACGACGCTCCATTTTGCTGGGACCAAGAACAATCTCAAGCATTTTCTGCGCTCATTGCGGCCCTCACCAACCCACCCATCCTGGCACACTTCAATCCCTCAGCACCAACGGAGGTACGCATCGACGCCAGTGGTCACGGTATTGGTGCCATTCTTGCCCAACAGCAGATGGGTCGCACTCGCGTCATTGCTTATGCCAGTCGCCTCCTTTCTGCGGCTGATATGAATTACTCGATCACTGAACGTGAGTGCTTAGCCCTCGTCTGGGCCATTACAAAGTTTCGCCCTTACTTGTTTGGCCGCCCGTTCTCCGTCATCACAAGACCACTACGCCTTATGTTGGCTTTCTACGCTGAAGGACCCTACTGGTCGCCTGGGGCGTTGGGCCCTCCGCCTTCAGGAATACACTTTTTATGTCGTCCACAAGTCCGGCCGGTTGCACGCTGACGCCGACTGCCTCTCCCGCAACCCGGTAGATCCACCACCCACAAGCGAGTGTGACGATGACACATGTGTGTTGGCCATCTCTGACCTTTTAAACATTCGCCATGAACAGCGCTCAGATCCCCAGCTTTGCAGCATTATCAATCGCCTCAGCACTAATCACCTTGATGCTACCCTTGCTTTGTTCGTGCTCCACAACGGCACCTTATACCGGCGGAATATGCCACCAGATGGCGCCGAGCTTCTGCTCGTAGTCCCCGAACACCTGCGCGCCACCGTTCTACAGCAATCGCACGACGTGCCCACTGCGGGTCATCTTGGTCTATCTCGCACGTACGACAGCATCCGCCGCCGTTCCTTTTGACCGGGCCTTTATCGCTCTGTTCGTTGTTACGTGGCTTCTCGTGACTGGTGTCAGCGACGGAAGAAGCCATCGGTGGTGCCTGCTGGATACCTGCAGCCGATTAACATTCCAGTAGACACGTTTTCCCGAGTTGGCCTTGATCTCCTCGGGCCTGTCCCACTCTCTTCGTCGGAGAATAAATGGATTGCGGTGGCCACGGATTATACTACGCACTACGCTGTCACCCGAGCGATACCCACCAGCTGTGCAACAGACGTGGCTGCGTTTCTTCTCCATGACGTCATCCTGCTCCATGGTGCTCCACGCCAGCTGCTCCCTGACCGTGTCCGTTGCTTTCTTGCTCAAGTAGTCGGCGAAATTCTCCGGTTCTGCTCCATTAAGCACTATTTCACCACCGCTTACCATCCACAAACGAACGGCCTCGCCGAACGCCTCAACCGCACGCTCACGGACATGTTGTCAATGTATGTATCGGATGATCACCGTGACTGGGATGTTACTTTGCCGTTTGTAACGTTCGCATATAATTCCTCCCGTCACGACACAATGGGCTACTCACCCTTCTATCTTCTATACGGCCGCGACCCTCCCCTTCCGTTTGACAGCGTACTGCCTCCCACCGTTAATGCCAGCTCCTATGTTCGTGACGCCATATCTCGAGCTGACGCCGCACGGGTTATTTCTCGCCGCCGACTAGCTTCCTCCCAAAATTCCCAGAAACGCCGCCATGATTCTCGCACCGCGAGGTCCACTACTCTCCGGGCTCTCTCGTCTTGCTCTGCACTCCCGCTCGTAGAGTTGGGCTGTGTGAGAAGCTCTTGCCACGCTACGCAGGACCCTACCGTGTCTTACGGCCAGTCACTCCTGTGACATACGAGATCACCCCTGTGCATCCGCCGCAACAGTCCGCTATGCCACGTACCGAGATCGTTCATGTCGCCCGAATGAAGCCGTACTACACCTGCAGTAGTTCGACATAATGCGCACCGAGACTGCGATTTTCGTGGGGGGGGGGGGGGGTTATGTTACATATATGCCCTGCGTCGCTGGATGTTGAAGAAGAGGATGATCAACAGTAGTGACGCGAAGGGAAGATAAAGCTGAAGAAACCGTTGGAACTTGCCTGAACACTTGCTGTGTTCTGCTCTACTCTGCTGTGAACACTTGCCCATCACCTGCTGTGGTTTCCTGTGCTAGCCTTCTGCCCCGTATCAATATTATTGTGGTAGTATCCGTTGGTTTGTTCCCTACGCTGCGGCTATGCGCCTTAGCGAAACGCTTGCGTCGCTCCGTGTTGCCACAGCGAGGAGCCGTATTTCGAGGCAATAGCCCCATAGTCAGCGAACTTGCCGGGGCCCAAGGCAGATACATATAACCATTTGAAGAGCGAACGTCTTTGGCGCAATACGAAGTCCCTCTAGGATGTATCGGCCAGCTGCGGGACAGCTTAGCTGATCCCTTTGGGCAATATTTGCCTGTTCAGCAATCTCCGCAAGCAGGTTCATGCCGCTGTGCGCGTACAGCTCTTTGAGAGGTGTGTGTTTCGGCAGACCCGTGAAAATGCGGATGGCTTCTCGATTGAGCTTTTCAAGATTTTCAGACTGTCTTCGTGTGAGGATGTGAAAATTGTATTCATACATGATGCGGGAGTTCAGAAGGGCTGTAATAAGCTGGCAGATCTCTTCATTTGTACCCCACTGGAGTCTGGTTACTCTGCTAATGAGGCGTAAGCGCGTCTTGCCCTGTGACCTTACTTTACTGACAAATGTTGTGCCCTTTTTGTCTTGGTCTAGATACGCCATTAGAATTCATATTCGGACTGCTTCCGCCTGCCTGAGTCGACCATTCAGAATTACAACGTATTCAGTCTTCTCCGGCGATGCAGACATGCCCATGGTTGTTAAGAGATCTCCGATGGTATCTAGGCCTTGTTGGAGAGTGTTCTTGTTCACCCAGAGAGCCTGTCGCAGGGACGGAATGGCAGCGGAAGTTTCGCCAGAAGCGGCGGAAGTCTCGCCAGAATAACATTGAATAATGTGGGCGAAAGAGCCGCTCCTTGTGGTACGCCGATATTGTTGGGCATTGGATTGCTAACATGATCGCCTACATTAATTTGGTATGTTCGGTGGGCAAGAAAGTTCTTAATGAACGTAACTAGAGGGCCATGTACTCCAACTAACTTGGCGCTCTCGATGATGGCTGTATGGGGTACAGAGTCGTATGCCTTGCGGACATCTACGGCAACCACGGTTCTCGGTTGCACCGACGAGTGCACGTCAAGATCCTGATGCCGCCGCATGAGGAGCACGTCCTGGGCGCTTAGCCCCCGGCGGAATCCTGTTTGGTGAGGATGAAACACGCTGTTCATTTCTAGAAGCCAAACAAGGCATTCCAGGACCATGCGTTCCATAATCTTGCACAGAGTGCTGGTCAGTGCTATTGGCCGCAAATTGCTGAATTAACTGGGTGGCTTTCCGGACTGAGGAATCGGTATAGAAACTGATTCGCTCCAGGGTCTAGGAAATGTACATGTCGTACAAATATTGTGTATGGCGTCGATGAGGCGCTCAATATAGACGTCCGGCAGGTTGCGAAGTTCCGAGACAGTAACCCCATCTGGTCCCGGTGAGCTGGTGGTGTTTGCCGTTGCTAAAGCTGTGTGCTGCTCAGAAATGTAAAAAAGGTTGACCGAAATCCTGGCGAATTGGTACATTGCAAATTGGAGTATTTTGAGTTTCGGAGTAATTGGCGTAAATTGAAGGATCCATTATAGTAGCAAGTTGCAGGAGAAACTCGTCACAAGCCTGAATAGCCAGCTGTTCTTGTTATGCGCATGCGGAGAGCAGTTGTTTCTGCTGCAGTACGGCGTTCTAATTTTCCTTGCCAGGTGCGAGACAGCTGCCATGTGCGTTGCGAAGTCATGTTACCATTAAAGCTTGAGCAAAAACATGCCACCAATCCGAGGAAATTTTGTTGCCGTAATCACGCGTCACAGCCGCAATTAAGCTCAGATGGCGCCTTAGGAATGGGTTCTTCCTTTTGCTCGGTACTCACGCAGGACGTCACGGTATTGTTTCCAAAGATTTACGAGATGAAGGTCGGGAGAAGGTGGGTCCTCCATTACCTGGTACTCCTTCGCAGCTAAAACCTTGGCCTGCCGCACTTCCTGTACAAGCTCAGCCAAACCCTGGTGCTGATCTCGGTCTGCCGCAGTATCAATCAATCAATCAATCAATCAATCAATCAATCAATCAATCAATCAATCAATCAATCGATCAATCAATCAATCAATCAATGAGTATCTTCAACGGTCCGTTCCATTTGCTTCCGGAACACGTCCCAATGGACTACACTGGCCGTACGTTTAGACCGGGCTGTCCTGTGGTCCTAAAGTGCAATAAATATAGGAGTGCGGTCACTCCGCCACGTGTCCTGGTACACATCCCAAGTGAAAAATAGGGGATGGCTTGTCCATGCAAGGCCAGTCGTGGTGTCACCTTGGAGGTAATTCAGACTAACACGGGTAGCTTGGGTGGGGTCGTCGAGAAGACTGAAGTGCGTCACATTCATCGCGCGCATGTAGTTTGAGCCGTGATGCATGTCTCTCCTCGATCCCGGGTGTTTCATGTCAAGTCACTGCCAGTAACGACAACAGCATCAGCGTGCCCCTTTTGAAGGCCCGAGATCCAAGACCAATCAATTGGAACGCTGCTGCAAATAGAAGGTTGTACGTTAATCGATACAACCACTACTTCGCGTCGAGACAGCTTGAGGACGGCCCCAATGATCTCCTGGTAAGCTGCACACCATCGTCTGATTTAGTTCAGTATGTGGAAAGTGCGTGGTCCCCAAAACCGTTGCATTGCCTTTATACGCTACTCCATGCCTCACGGTGCCGTCTGATCTAGTCACTGGTCACTGGCGATGCAGTATGGTTGGTTCCTGATAAGGTATATATCCTGGAAGTGTCAGAGTTAGAACTCGGGTTTCTTGCAGTAGGAGCACAGTGGGACCCATCCCTGTCGAGTAGCGGAGCAGACATTCTGCCTTTTTGCACGCAAAAGAACGGCTATTCCACTGAAAGATCCACGTAGCTCTTGGCTGCAGGTTAGACGGTTGGCTAGAGCCCATCATGGTTACGTTCCAGAACTTGAGTAAGCCTTATCAACTGGTTTTGGCTTCCGCTTATGACTTGCAGAGCAGCAACCATTTGGCTTTGGCCGCGCTGAATTCATACGATCCATACGCTGAACAAAAGCGCGATAAGACTGTGGTGGGCTTGCGTGGCCTCGCGAGCAGAATGGAACTGGTGGTCTTCCTTGGAAAACTGGCTTATGGGCTGCTGCGCTGGCGCAAGCGAGGCGTCCTTACGGGAAACGGTGAATGGGTTGCAGGAGGTTAGGTTAGGAATACGGAGCTCAGTCCCTACATCACGAAAATACACACACGGTGAGGATATCATCGCTACAGCAGCCATCTGGGGCATAAAAAGTCCTTAATGTGCTCAGGATGCTGTTCAACGGTAGTGCACTAAGCACACGAATGTAAAGAACGTTTCTCTGGTTTTTGCATGCCTACTATGAGGCGCATCGCTAGGTTGCCAAATAACTCCGTGTTGCCGTGCAGCCAGCACTTTGAAGGTGAGATCATTGCTTGCAACGCAGCGCCTACGTTCCAAAAATTTACATGTGGCGAGGCTATCTTCGCTACCGGAGGCAGCCAGAGACTAAAACGCGTCGTCAGTGAGCCCACCACCCATTTCGACGGCAGTGCACCAAGAGTACGTATCTAACGAACATTTTCTGCTATTGCAGATATTCTGCGAGGCTCATTTATACCTCGCAACAAAAACGCCATGCGCTTGGCCAGGCAGCACTTTGTAAATAAGATTATCGCCTGCAATGCAGCTCATGCGTCAGAGAAATTTACCTACATGGGGCAAGAGTATTAGCACTACCGGAACCGTACAGGGCATAAAAAGAGCGTCCGCAATGAGCTCACCACACAGTTTGACGTTAGTGGACCGTCCACACCGATCTAAGGGACGTTATCTGTCGTTGCATGTCTTCTGCAAGGCGCATTTCTACCTCGCAATCAAACTACCTTGTTCCCGGACAGCCAGCAGTATTGAAATAAGATCATCGCATGCAACGCATGGGCAGGACATGTAGTACGAAGAGAGGATAACCGATGGTCGCTGAGGGTAACAAATTGGATTCCAAGGGAAGGAAAGCGTAGCAGGGGGCGGCAGAAAGTTAGGTGGGCGGATGAGATTAAGAAGTTCGCAGGGGTCAAGTGGATGCAGCTAGCACAGAACCGGGTCAATTGGAGAAATATGGGAGAGGCCTTCACCCTGCAGTGGGTATAATCAGGCTGATGATGATGATGATGATGCAACGCAATGCCTGTGCTACGGAGATCTTCACGGGGCGAGCCTATCAGCGCTACCTGAGTCATCTGGTGCTTAAAAAGGCTTCTTCAATGATCTCACTACGCAGGTCGTCAGCAAAGCACCAAGCACACTAATGTAAGGGGCGTTCTTTGCTACTGCAAGTATTCTACAAGGCGAATTTCTGCCTCGCAACAAAAACGTCGTGTGCCCGGATAGCCTGCAACGAACTGCCTACGTCACGGAAATCCACACAGGGCGAGGTTATCTGCGTTACCGGAGCCATCCAGGGGCATAAGATCTCGTCCTCAATGAGCTCATGAAGCACTTAGATAGCAGTGCACCAAGCAAACTGTTCTAAGCAACGTGCCCTGCTTTTGCCAATCTTCTGAAAAATATCCTTCTGTAAAATATTTGCCGTTCTTGGCTCATCCTCATGCTGCGATACCCACGCGTCTAGTGACCTTTTCTCTATAGTATAAAATGGATAACCATCCAGAATGAGTAGACAGTTCAGTTCACACTCTGTGTATTCGTTCCTATGTTGAGGTTTAGCCCTCAATCTGTATGTATAATGCCTGATAAGCACACTATACAACTAGCTAGATCCCCTTCTCTGTTTCGTGTTTCGCTCTTCAGCTGAATTTACCTTGGGGGGCAGCGTTAAATACAGCTACAGAGGTGTCCGAGGTGCAGAAGCCGCACGCTTTAGACACAGCTACCAGCGAAGAAATGACTGAAATTTGCTTTCACTACCCGTTTTTTTTCATCAAATTAGTAATGCGCATGAAAGAAACAGCAAAGTTGGATGTACGTTTGCTATGCAGGGCAGAGTGGTCGATTAACGCACGATCGACATCGAGAAAGGCGGACTATGTTTAGCGAGATGACTGCGATTCGACCGGACGCTTCCAAAGTTGCAGAAGCATATAAATTGTGTGCTTACAAAATAAACTAGTAATCCTAGCAGTTTTAAAAGGGAATTAATTTTACGAGGAAAATGTTGGCTCAAATTTTTGCTGATTGCTTGTGGGCAGCATGAACACGAAAACAAGGTTTTAGCTTTAAACAGCGTCTTTTTCTCTGTACCCAATCTCGCTTTTCATTACGTGCGCTTTGGTGTTGTTTCGAGTCGGCTCCACCAATCTACCAGCTCTGTTGAAGCAATTCATATTCATTCTGCTGAAACTACCCGGAAACTGGCCAGGTACGGGTAGAAAGGAGTCGGATATTGTATGAGGACGAGAAAAGAGGAACAACATCTGTGAGTGATGAAATTTAGACATTTTAATTCCTCCACTCAACAGTCGAAGATACCATCCAGTGCGAGATGTGGCATAAAACTTGAGTCTGCACAAAACTCTGGCTATGCGATTACAACTTATCTTAATCGTTTTCAATAACGAGTGGTTTAAGATGCTTTCTACAAGTTTCTTCTTTAATTCACTAGTGTGGCTGTTTTGACATGTTGGGTTTCGTGACACGATATAACAGGGCACAGTCGCCGAGGACAAATATAGAATGGCGGGACACACGAGCGCTGACTTACGAAAGCTTGTTTCAAACCGGGGCCCGGAACATATATATGATGAACATTGCTTGATTTACATTATTATTATCAGGCTTACAATGTCTGCACTGTGCGTCAAGGAACATATCTCGCTTTTCAGACACTGTAACAATGTTCCCCGAGGCGGTCGTTATGACATCCACCGCCGCCGGACTTTGTGCTTGAGAAACGCTCTAGATAAGTCTAGATAAGTTATCCCACCGCTTAAAGAATCGGACGCCGTGCGAATGTAGAAATATTTTCTGCCCCAGATAAGCTGCAAAAACTGTACAGGGTAACAAACAAGTCGGCGCAAAGAAACAAGTGTGCAAACGAAGCACCCCCAAGTTCGTTCAATGTTTAATCTCTATCGTGTACAGCCTTTCATTGTCATATGTAGAAAAGCTACTTTGGCCAAAGCGGTAGGTTTCTTTTTGCCGACCACCTCTAGGAACGTTTTCACAACGCGCGTGAAAAGTGATGTGGGTTATAGGGTCAGTCACACAGCTCATAACCATACGCACCATCCTTTCACAAATCATTTCATTGTAAATAAATGTTTTCTCCCTAGCACGTTAGGCAAGCCGAGGACAAGACGGAGGTACCTGCAGCTGGTCGGCGTTCCGCTGGCTGTTGGCTGCCGCCTGGAGCGCCGTGGCGGCGCCAGCGGCGCTGCGCTTGCTGGCCGCGTGGCCGCTGCAGCTCCCGTGGGTCGTGTTGGCCACGTGCTGGGCGAATGTGGCATAAGCAACGAGCAGCTGGTAGATGCGCAGGAACGCCTGCTCCTCGGTCAGCCGCTGCGCCAATCACACCAGGACCACCACTGGCGTAAAGTGAGCTCTGCCGGACTTGAGGTAAGCGGAGCTGCTATTTGGGGCGACATATTTTTCACACGCCAGTGAAGCTTCGCGAGTCCCAGCAAAAATAATGAACAGGCAGGAAAAAAGGGGTTAACGAGGCCGAAAGCGAGGGTTTAAATGGTATCTGTGAATGTTCCCCCAGGTATCCCTGTTTCTCGCCTTCACCTCACTACAAAAGTGGGAGTTGCGCTTTGACCGCAAGTTACAGGGCCCTGCATCTCGCTGCTTCTACCTCCTCTTTCCTGCTGGCGACTCTGCATCAATGGCCTTCCTCGATCTCCTGACCGTTCTGGGGGACACGGGCTCCTACCGCCCAAGACACGACTACGCATGCGCGCGTCTCTCTACTCAACACTGTCTATCCTCACTCTTCTGTCTGCATGCGGGCCGCGGTGACTTATGCCAGTCTCTGAATATTCCTTTCTGATTCGTTCACACACATATACTGAATGTTTTAGTTATGTCTAGAGGAGCCTCGGCTAGTGAAAACTTATAAACAGGCTGTCAGCACAGGAAGCGATATGAAATTTCTCAAACGTTATGTGTCTGTTATCCGTGCCTGTGTCCGAAAGGAAGACGACCGCTCGCTCAAAAAGCTGCCTTCATCTACTCCCCAGCCTCAGGAGGAAGCGGTTACCCTCGTTAGCTCTCCTGCAATACATTTGTTTCATGGATACTCAAGGGGTTCTAGCAAGTTGGGAAGTAGCATCTCCATTCTGGTTCCAAAGAAGGCTGCGGATCTGCAGTAGCTCCGAGCATCAGGAAAAAGCAGTTAACCATTGTTAGCTCCCCTGCCATGCGTTTTGTTTCGTGGATCCTCAGTGGGTTTCTAGCACGTTGGGAAGTAGCATCTCTATTATGGTTACAAAAAAGGCAGCGCCTCTGCAGTAGCTCCGAGCCTCAGGAAGAAGCAGTTAACCATCGTTAGTCCCCCTGCAATGCCTTTTGTTTCGTGGACCCTCAAGGATTTCTAGCAAGTTGTGAAGTCGCATCTCTATTATGGTTCAAAGGAAGGCAGCGCCTCTGCAGTAGCTCTAAGCCTCAGGAAGGAGCAGTTAACAATAGTTAGCTCCACTGCAATGCCTTTTGTTTCGTCGATCCTAAAGGGGTTCTGGGAAGTTGGGAAGTAGCATCTTTATATGATTCCAAGGAAGGCAGTACCTCTGCAGTAGCTCGGAGCTTCAGGAAGAAGCAGTTAAGCATCGTTAGCTCCCCTGCAATGCATTTTGTTACGTGGATCCTCAAGGGGTTTCTAGCAAGTTGGGAAGTAGCATATCTATCATGGTTCCAAGGAAGGCAGCGCCTCTGCAGTAGCTCCGAGACTCAGGAAGAAGAAGTTAACCATTGTTAGTTTCCCTGCAATGCCTTTTGCTTCGTGGATCCTCAACGGGTTTCTAGAAAGTTGGGAAGTAGCAGCTCTAATATGATTCCAAGGAAGGCAGTGCCTTTGCAATAGCTCCGAGCCTCAGGAAGAAGCACTTAAAAATTGTTAGCTCCCCTGAAATGCCATTTGTTTAGTGGATCCTCAAGGGGTTTTTAGCAAGACGGAAAAAAGCATCTCTAATATGATTCAAAGGAAGGCAGCGCATCTGCAGTAGCTTCGAGCCTCAGGAGGAAGCAGTTAACCATCATTAGCTCCCCTGTAAAGTCTATCGTTTCCTGTATCCTCATGGGTTTCTGGCAAGTTGGGAAGTAGCATCCTTATTATGATTCCAAGGACTGCAGCGCCTCTGCAGTAGATCCGAGACACAAGAAGAAGCAGTTAATCATTGTTAGTTTCCCTGCAATGCGTTTTGGTTCATGGATCCTAGAGGGGGTTCTAGTATGTTCGGAAGTAGCATCTCTAATATGATTCCTAGGAGACAGTGCCTCTGCAGTAGTTCGGAGCCTCCGGAAGAAGCAGTTAAGCATCGTCAGCTCCCCTGCAATGCATTTTTTTTACGTGGATCCTCAAGGGGTTTCTAGGAAGTTGGGAAGTAGCATCTATATTTTGGTTCCAAAGAAGGCTGCGGATCTGCAGTAGGTCCGAGCCTCAGGAAGGAGCAGATAACCATTGTTAGCTCCCCTGCCATGCGTTTTGTTTCGTGGATCCACAATGGGTTTCTAGCACGTTGGGAAGTAGCATCTCTATTATGGTTCAAAGGAAGGCAGCGCCTCTGCAGTAGCTCTGAGCCTCAGAAAGGAGCAGTTAACCATAGTTAGCTCCCCTGCAATGCCTTTTGTTTCGTCGATCCTAAAGGGGTTCTGGGAAGTTGGGAAGTAGCATCTTTATATGATTCCAAGGAAGGCAGTGCCTCTGCAGTAGCTCGGAGCTTCAGGAAGAAGCAGTTAAGCATCGTTAGCTCCCCTGCAATTCATTTTGTTACGTGGATTCTCAAGGGGTTTCTAGCAAGCTGGGAAGTTGCATCTCTATTATGGTTCAAAGGAAGGCTGCGGATCTGCAAAACCTCCGAGCCTCTGGAAGAAGCAGTTAACCATCCTTAGCCCGCCTGCAATACCTCGTTTCGTGGATCATCAAGGGGTTTCTAGCAGGTTGGAAAGTAGCATCTCTATTATGGTTCCAAAGAAGGCAGCACCTCTGCTGTAGGTCCGAGCCTCAGGAAGGATCAGTTAACCATAGTTAACTCTGCTGCAATGCCTTTTGTTTCGTGGATCCTGAATGGGTTTCTAGCAAGTTGGGAAGTAGTATATCTATCATGGTTCCAAGGAAGGCAGCACCTCTGCAGTAGCTCCGAGACTTAGGAAGAAGCAGTTAACCATTGTTAGTTTCCCTGCAATGCCTTTTGCTTCGTGGATCCTGAAGGGGTTTCTAGAAAGTTGGGAAGTAGCAGCTCTAATATGATTCCAAGGAAGGCAGTGCCTTTGCAATAGCTCCGAGCCTCAGGAAGAAGCACTTAAAAATCGTTAGCTCCCCTGAAATGCATTTTGTTTCGTGGATCCTTAGAGGGGTTCTGGAAGTTGGGAAGTAGTATCTCTATTATGGTTTCAAGGATGGCAGCGCCTCTGCAGTAGCTACGAGCCTAAGAAATAAGTAGTTAACCGTAGTTAGCTCCCTTGCAATGCCTTTTGTTTCGTGGATCCTAAAGGGGTTTCTAGCAAGCTGGGAAGTAGCATCTCTATTAGGGTTGGAAGAAAGGCAAAGCCTCTGCACTTGCTCCGAGCCTCAGGAAGAAGCGGTTACCCAATGTAAGCACCCCTGCAAAGTCTTGTTTCCTGGATCCTCAAGGGAATTTCCACCAAGTTGGGAAGTAGAATGTCTATTGTGATTACAAGGAAAGCAGCGCCTCTGCAGTAGCTCCGAGCCTCAGGAAGAAGCCGTTATCCAACCTTAGCTCCCCAGCAATGCCTTTTGTTTCGTGGATCATCAGGAGGTTTATAGAGAGTTAGGTAGTAGCATCTCTATTATGGCTCCAAGGAAGGCAGCGCCTCTGCAGTAGCTCCGAGACTCAGGAAGAAGCAGTCAACCATTGTTAGTTCCCTGCAATGCCTTTTCTTTCGCGGATCGTCGAGGGGTTTCTCGGGTCTCTCGCTCTTGTGTCCTCGTCTTTTGCTGCGCTATAGTGTACTGGAATCATGTACCAACAAGCCCAAAAAGCCACGCTACTGTTTCTAAAAAGTTGGGAAGTAGCATCTCTAATATGATTCCAAGGAAGGCAGTGCCTTTGCAATAGCTCCGAGCCTCAGGAAGAAGCAGTTAAAAATTGTTAGCTCCCCTGAAATGCCATTTGTTTCGTGGATCCTCAAGGGGTTTTTAGCAAGACGGAAAGAAGCATCTCTAATATGATTCAAAGGAAGGCAGCGCCTCTGCAGTAGCTTCGAGCCTCAGGAGGAAGCAGTTAACCATCATTAGCTCCCCTGTAAAGTCTATCGTTTCCTGTATTTTCATGGGTTTCTGGCAAGTTGGGAAGTAGCATCTTTATTATGATTCCAAGGAAGGCAGCGCCTCTGCAGTAGCTCCGAGCCTCAGGAAGAAGCAGTTAACCATCATTAGCCCCCTGCTATTCCTTTTGTTTCGTCTACCCTCAAGGGGTTTCTAGCAAGTTGGGAAGCTGCATCTCTATTATGGTTCAAAGGAAGGCTGCGGATCTGCAATAGCTACGAGCCTCTGGAAGAAGCAGTTAACCATCCTTAGCTCCTCTGCAATACCTCGTTTCGTGGACCCTCAATGGGTTTCTAGCAAGTTGGGAAGTAGAATCTCTATTATGGTTCCAAGGACTGCAGCGCCTCTGCAGTAGATCCAGGCACAGGAAGAAGCAGTTAATCATTGTTAGTTTCCCTGCAATGCGTTTTGGTTCATGGATCCTAGAGGGGTTTCTAGCAAGTTCGGAAGTAGCATCTCTAATATGATTCCTAGGAAGACAGTGCCTTTGCAGTAGTTCGGAGCCTCCGGAAGAAGCAGTTAAGCATCGTCAGCTCCCCTGCAATGCATTTTTTACGTGGATCCTCGAGGGGTTTCGAGGAAGTTGGGAAGTAGCATCTATATTTTGGTTCCAAAGAAGGCTGCGGATCTGCAGTAGGTCCGAGCCTCAGGAAGCAGCAGTTAACCATTGTTAGCTCCCCTGCCATGCGTTTTGTTTCGTGGATCCACAATGGGTTTCTAGCACATTGGGAAGTAGCATCTCTATTATGGTTACAAAAAGGCAGCGCCTCTGCAGTAGCTCCGAGCCTCTGGAAGAAGCAGTTAACCATCGTTAGTCACCCTGCAATGCCTTTTGTTTCGTGGACCCTCAAGGATTTCTAGCAAGTTGTGAAGTCGCATCTCTATTATGGTTCAAAGGAAGGCAGCGCCTCTGCAGTAGCTCTGAGCCTCAGGAAGGAGCAGTTAACCATAGTTATCTCCGCTGCAATGCCTTTTGTTTCGTCGATCCTAAAGGGGTTCTGGGAAGTTGGGAAGTAGCATCTTTATATGATTCCAAGGAAGGCAGTGCCTCTGCAGTAGCTCGGAGCTTCAGGAAGAAGCAGTTAAGCATCGTTAGCTCCCCTGCAATGCATTTTGTTACGTGGATCCTCAAGGGGTTTCTAGCAAGCTGGGAAGTTGCATCTCTATTATGGTTCATAGGAAGGCTGCAGATCTGCAAAACCTCCGAGCCTCTGGAAGAAGCAGTTAACCATCCTTAGCTCGCCTGCAATACCTCGTTTCGTGGATCATCAAGGGGTTTCTAGCAGGTTGGAAAGTAGCATCTCTATTATGGTTCCAAAGAAGGCAGCACCTCTGCAGTAGGTCCGAGCCTCAGGAAGGATCAGTTAACCATAGTTAACTCTGCTGCAATGCCTTTTGTTTCGTGGATCCTCAATGGGTTTCTAGCAACTTGGTTTCTAGCAAGTTGGGAAGTAGCATATCTATCATGGTTCCAAGGAAGGCAGCGCCTCTGCAGTAGCTCCGAGCCTCTGGAAGAAGCAGTTAACCATCCTTAGCTCGCCTGCAATACCTCGTTTCGTGGATCATCAAGGGGTTTCTAGCAGGTTGGAAAGTAGCATCTCTATTATGGTTCCAAAGAAGGCAGCACCTCTGCAGTAGCTCCGAGCCTCAGGAAGGATCAGTTAACCATAGTTAACTCTGCTGCAATGCCTTTTGTTTCGTGGATCCTCAATGGGTTTCTAGCAACTTGGTTTCTAGCAAGTTGGGAAGTAGCATATCTATCATAGTTCCAAGGAAGGCAGCGCCTCTGCAGTAGCTCCGAGACTCAGGAAGAAGCAGTTAACCATTAATTTTTGTTAGTTTCCCTGCAATGCCTTTTGTTTCGTGGATCCTTAAAGGGGTTCTGGAAGTTGGGAAGTAGCATCTCTATTATGGTTTCAAGGATGGCAGCGCCTGTGCAGTAGCTACGAGCCTAAGAAATAAGTAGTTAACCGTAGTTAGCTCCCTTGCAATGCCTTTTGTTTCGTGGATCTTAAAGGGGTTTCTAGCAAGCTGGGTAGTAGCATCTCTATTATGGTCGCAAGAAAGGCAAAGCCTCTGCACTTGCTCCGAGCCTCAGGTAGAAGCGGTTACCCAATGTAAGCACCCCTGCAAAGTATTGTTTCCTGGTTCCTCAAGGGAATTTCCACCAAGTTGGGAAGTAGAATGTCTATTGTGATTTCAAAGAAAGCAGCGCCTCTGCAGTAGCTCCGAGCCTCAGGAAGAAGCCGTTATCCAACCTTAGCTCCCCTGCAATGCCTTTTGTTTCGTGGATCATCAAGAGGTTTCTAGAGAGTTAGGTAGTAGCATCTCTGTTATGGCACCAAGGAAGGCAGCGCCTCTGCAGTAGCTCCGAGACTCAGTAAGAAGCAGTTAACAATTGTTAGTTCCCTGCAATGCCTTTTCTTTCGCGGATCGTCAAGGGGTTTCTAAAAAGTTGGGAAGTAGCATCTCTAATATGATTCCAAGGAAGGCAGTGCCTTTGCAATAGCTCCGAGCCTCAGGAAGAAGCACTTAAAAATCGTTAGCTCCCTTGAAATGCATTTTGTTTCGTGGATCCTTAAAGGGGTTCTGGAAGTTGGGAAGTAGCATCTGTATTATGGTTTCAAGGATGGCAGCGCCTCTGCAGTAGCTACGAGCCTAAGAAATAAGTAGTTAACTGTAGTTAGCTCCCTTGCAATGCCTTTTGTTTCGTGGATCCTAAAGGGGTTTCTAGCAAGCTGGGAAGTAGCATCTCTGTTATGGTTGCAAGAAAGGCAAAGCCTCTGCACTTGCTCCGAGCCTCAGGAAGAAGCGGTTACCCAATGTAAGCACCCCTTCAAAGTCTTGTTTCCTGGATCCTGAAGGGAATTTCCACCAAGTTGGGAAGTAAAATGTCGATTGTGATTTCAAGGAAAGCAGCGCCTCTGCAGTAGCTCGGAGCTTCAGGAAGAAGCAGTTAAGCATCGTTAGCTCCCCTGCAATGCATTTTGTTACGTGGATCCTCAAGGGGTTCTGGAAGTTGGGAAGTAGCATCTCTATTATGGTTTCAAGGATGGCAGCGCCTCTGCGGTAGCTACGAGCCTAAGACATAAGTAGTTAACTGTAGTTAGCTCCCTTGCAATGCCTTTTCTTTCGTGGATCGTCAAGGGGTTTCTAGCAAGTTGGGAAGTAGCATCTCTAATATGATACCAAGGAAGGCAGTGCCTCTGCAATAGCTTCGAGCCTCGGGAAGAAGCAGTTAAAAATCGTTAGCTCCCCCGAAATGCCATTTGTTTCGTGGATCCTCAAAGGGTTTTTAGCAAGACGGAAAGAAGCATCTCTAATATATCTCCAAGGAAAGCAGCGCCTCTGCAGTAGCTCCGGGCCTCAGGAAGAAGCAGTTAACTATCGTTAGCTCCCCTGCAATGCCTTTTGTTTCGTGGATCCTCAAGGGGTTTCTAGCAAGTTGGGAAGTAGCATCTCTATCATGGTTCCAAAGAAGGCAGCTCCCCTGCAGTAGCTCGGAGCCTCGGGAAGGAGCAGTTAACTATGGTTAGCTCCGCTGCAAAACCTTTTGTTTCGTCAGTACTCAGGGGGTTTCTAGCAAGTTGGGAAGTAGCATCTCTATAATGGTTCTAAGGAAGGCAGCGCCTTTGCAGTTGTTCTGAGCCTCAGGAAGAAGCAGTTAATCAGCGCTAGCTCTCCGGTAATGTCTATTGTTTCGGGGATCCTCCAGGTGTTTCTGGCAATTAGGAAGTAGCATCTTTATTATGATGCCAAGGAAGGCAGCGCCTCTGCAGTAGCTCGGAGCATCAGGAAGAAGCAGTTAACCATAGCTAGCTCCCCTGTGAATCCTCAAGGGGTTTCGAGCAAGTTGGGAATTAGCATCTCTATATAGGTTCCATGGAAGGCAGTGCCTCTACAGTAACTCCGAACCTCATGAAGTAGGTAGCCATCGTTACCTCCCTTGCAATGCTTTTTTTTTCGTGGATCCGCAAGAGTTTCACAGCAAGATGGGAAGTAGCATCTCTATTATGGTTCCAAGCAAGGTATCACCTCTGCAGTTGCTCCGAGCATCAGGAAGAAGCAGTAACCATAGCTAGCTCCCCTGCAATGCCTTTTGTTTCTTGGATCCTCAAGGGGTTTCAGAAAGTGGGACGTAGTATCTCTATTATGGTTTCAAAGAAGGCAGCGCCTCTGCCGTTTCTCCGAGCCTCAGGAAGAAGCTGTTAACCATCGTTAGCCCCCTGCTATACTTTTTGTTTCGTGGCCCCTCAAGGGGCTTCTAGCAAGTTGGGAAGTAGCACGTCTATATGGTTCGAAGGAAGGCAGCGCCAATGCAGTTGCTCCGAGCCTGAGGAAGTGGCTAACCTTCGTTAGCTCCCCTGCAATGCCTTCTGTTTCATGGATCCTCAAGGGGTTTATATGAAGTTCGGAAGTAGCATCTCTAATATGGTTCCAAGGAAGGCAGCGCCTCTAAAGTAGCCCCGAGTCTTAGGAAGGAGCAGTTAACCATAGTTAGCTCCCTGCAATGCGATTTGTTTTGTAGATACTCGAGGGGTTTCTATCAAGTTGGGAAGTAGCATATCTATCATGGTTCCAAGGAAGGCAGCGCCTCTGCAGTAGCTCCGAGCCTCTGGAAGAAGCAGTTAACCATCCTTAGCTCGCCTGCAATACCTCGTTTCGTGGATCATCAAGGGGTTTCTAGCAGGTTGGAAAGTAGCATCTCTATTATGGTTCCAAAGAAGGCAGCACCTCTGCAGTAGCTCCGAGCCTCAGGAAGGATCAGTTAACCATAGTTAACTCTGCTGCAATGCCTTTTGTTTCGTGGATCCTCAATGGGTTTCTAGCAACTTGGTTTCTAGCAAGTTGGGAAGTAGCATATCTATCATAGTTCCAAGGAAGGCAGCGCCTCTGCAGTAGCTCCGAGACTCAGGAAGAAGCAGTTAACCATTAATTTTTGTTAGTTTCCCTGCAATGCCTTTTGTTTCGTGGATCCTTAAAGGGGTTCTGGAAGTTGGGAAGTAGCATCTCTATTATGGTTTCAAGGATGGCAGCGCCTGTGCAGTAGCTACGAGCCTAAGAAATAAGTAGTTAACCGTAGTTAGCTCCCTTGCAATGCCTTTTGTTTCGTGGATCTTAAAGGGGTTTCTAGCAAGCTGGGTAGTAGCATCTCTATTATGGTCGCAAGAAAGGCAAAGCCTCTGCACTTGCTCCGAGCCTCAGTTAGAAGCGGTTACCCAATGTAAGCACCCCTGCAAAGTATTGTTTCCTGGTTCCTCAAGGGAATTTCCACCAAGTTGGGAAGTAGCATCTCTGTTATGGCTCCAAGGAAGGCAGCGCCTCTGCAGTAGCTCCGAGACTCAGTAAGAAGCAGTTAACCATTGTTAGTTCCCTGCAATGCCTTTTCTTTCGCGGATCGTCAAGGGGTTTCTAAAAAGTTGGGAAGTAGCATCTCTAATATGATTCCAAGGAAGGCAGTGCCTTTGCAATAGCTCCGAGCCTCAGGAAGAAGCACTTAAAAATCGTTAGCTCCCTTGAAATGCATTTTGTTTCGTGGATCCTTAAAGGGGTTCTGGAAGTTGGGAAGTAGCATCTGTATTATGGTTTCAAGGATGGCAGCGCCTCTGCAGTAGCTACGAGCCTAAGAAATAAGTAGTTAACTGTAGTTAGCTCCCTTGCAATGCCTTTTGTTTCGTGGATCCTAAAGGGGTTTCTAGCAAGCTGGGAAGTAGCATCTCTGTTATGGTTGCAAGAAAGGCAAAGCCTCTGCACTTGCTCCGAGCCTCAGGAAGAAGCGGTTACCCAATGTAAGCACCCCTTCAAAGTCTTGTTTCCTGGATCCTGAAGGGAATTTCCACCAAGTTGGGAAGTAAAATGTCGATTGTGATTTCAAGGAAAGCAGCGCCTCTGCAGTAGCTCGGAGCTTCAGGAAGAAGCAGTTAAGCATCGTTAGCTCCCCTGCAATGCATTTTGTTACGTGGATCCTCAAGGGGTTCTGGAAGTTGGGAAGTAGCATCTCTATTATGGTTTCAAGGATGGCAGCGCCTCTGCGGTAGCTACGAGCCTAAGACATAAGTAGTTAACTGTAGTTAGCTCCCTTGCAATGCCTTTTCTTTCGTGGATCGTCAAGGGGTTTCTAGCAAGTTGGGAAGTAGCATCTCTAATATGATACCAAGGAAGGCAGTGCCTCTGCAATAGCTTCGAGCCTCGGGAAGAAGCAGTTAAAAATCGTTAGCTCCCCCGAAATGCCATTTGTTTCGTGGATCCTCAAAGGGTTTTTAGCAAGACGGAAAGAAGCATCTCTAATATATCTCCAAGGAAAGCAGCGCCTCTGCAGTAGCTCCGGGCCTCAGGAAGAAGCAGTTAACTATCGTTAGCTCCCCTGCAATGCCTTTTGTTTCGTGGATCCTCAAGGGGTTTCTAGCAAGTTGGGAAGTAGCATCTCTATCATGGTTCCAAAGAAGGCAGCTCCCCTGCAGTAGCTCGGAGCCTCGGGAAGGAGCAGTTAACTATGGTTAGCTCCGCTGCAAAACCTTTTGTTTCGTCAGTACTCAGGGGGTTTCTAGCAAGTTGGGAAGTAGCATCTCTATAATGGTTCTAAGGAAGGCAGCGCCTTTGCAGTTGTTCTGAGCCTCAGGAAGAAGCAGTTAATCAGCGCTAGCTCTCCGGTAATGTCTATTGTTTCGGGGATCCTCCAGGTGTTTCTGGCAATTAGGAAGTAGCATCTTTATTATGATGCCAAGGAAGGCAGCGCCTCTGCAGTAGCTCGGAGCATCAGGAAGAAGCAGTTAACCATAGCTAGCTCCCCTGTGAATCCTCAAGGGGTTTCGAGCAAGTTGGGAATTAGCATCTCTATATAGGTTCCATGGAAGGCAGTGCCTCTACAGTAACTCCGAACCTCATGAAGTAGGTAGCCATCGTTACCTCCCTTGCAATGCTTTTTTTTTCGTGGATCCGCAAGAGTTTCACAGCAAGATGGGAAGTAGCATCTCTATTATGGTTCCAAGCAAGGTATCACCTCTGCAGTTGCTCCGAGCATCAGGAAGAAGCAGTAACCATAGCTAGCTCCCCTGCAATGCCTTTTGTTTCTTGGATCCTCAAGGGGTTTCAGAAAGTGGGACGTAGTATCTCTATTATGGTTTCAAAGAAGGCAGCGCCTCTGCCGTTTCTCCGAGCCTCAGGAAGAAGCTGTTAACCATCGTTAGCCCCCTGCTATACTTTTTGTTTCGTGGCCCCTCAAGGGGCTTCTAGCAAGTTGGGAAGTAGCACGTCTATATGGTTCGAAGGAAGGCAGCGCCAATGCAGTTGCTCCGAGCCTGAGGAAGTGGCTAACCTTCGTTAGCTCCCCTGCAATGCCTTCTGTTTCATGGATCCTCAAGGGGTTTATATGAAGTTCGGAAGTAGCATCTCTAATATGGTTCCAAGGAAGGCAGCGCCTCTAAAGTAGCCCCGAGTCTTAGGAAGGAGCAGTTAACCATAGTTAGCTCCCTGCAATGCGATTTGTTTTGTAGATACTCGAGGGGTTTCTATCAAGTTGGGAAGTAGCATCTCAAAAATGGTTCCAAGGAAAGCATAGCCTCTAAAGCAGCTCCGAACCTCAGGAAAAAGCTGTGAACCATCGTTAGCCCCCCTGCTATGCCTATTGTTTAGTGGACTCTCAAGGGGTTTCTAGCAAGTTGGGACGTTGCATCTCTATTACCATTCAGAGGAAGGGAGCGCCTTTACAGTAGCTCCGAGCCTCAGGAGGAAGCAGTTAACCATCCTTAGCTGCACTGCAATACCTCGTTTCGTGGATGCTCAAGGGTTTCTAGCAAGTTGGAAAGTAGCATCTCTCTCTGAAGAAGCACCAAGCCTCAGGAAGTAGCACTCAACCATAGTTAGCTCCCCTGCATCACTTTTTGATTCTTGGATCCTCAATGGGTTTCTAGCAAGTTGGAAGTAGCATTTTTTATTGTTCCAAGCAAGGCAGCACCTCTGCAGTAGCTCGCAGCCTCAAAAAGTAGTTAACCATCGTTAGCTCCCCTGAAATGTCTTAGGTTTCATGGATCCTCAAGGGGTTTATAGCAAGTTCGGAGGTAGCATCTGTAATATGGTTCTAAGCAAGGCAACGCCTTTAAAGTAGCCCCGAGACTTAGGAAGGAGCAGTTAACCATAGTTATTTCCCGCGCAATACGATGTGTTTTGTGGATACTGAAGGGGTTTCTATCAAGTTGGGAAGTAGAATCTCAAAAATGGTTCCAAGGAAAGCAGAGCCTCTCCAGCAGCTCCGAGCCTCAGGAAGAAGCTGTTAACCATCGTTAGCCCCCTGCTATGCCTATTGTTTCGTGGACCCTCAAGGGGTTTCTAGCAAGTTGGGACGTTGCATCTCTATTATGATTCAAAGGAAGGCTGCTGATCTGCACTAGCTCTGAGCCTCTGGAAGAAGCAGTTAACCATCCTTAGCTCCCCTGCAATACCTCATTTCGTGAACCCTCAGTGGGTTTCTAGCAAGTTGGAATGTAGTATCTCTATTATGGTTCCAAAGAAGGCAGCGCCACTGCAGTAGCTCCGAGACGCAGGAAGAAGCAGTTAACCATTGTTATTTCCCCTGCAATGCCTTTTGTTTCGTGGATCCTCAAAGGGTTTCTATCAAGTTGGGAAGTAGCATGTCGATATGGTTCGAAGTAAGGCAGCGCCAATGCAGTTGCTCCGAGCCTCAGGAAGTAGCACTCAACCATAGTTAGCTCCCCTGCATCGCCTGTTTTTCTTGGATCCTCAATGGGTTTCTAGCAAGATTGAAAGTAGCATTTTTTATTGTTCCAAGCAAGGCAGCACTTCTGCAGTATTTCGCAGCCTCAAAAAGTAGTTAACCATCGTTAGCTCCCCTGCAATGCCTTCGGTTTCGTGGGTCCTCAAGGGGTTTATAGCAAGTTCGGAAGTAGCATCTGTAATATGGTTCCATGGAGGGCAGCGCCTATAAAGTAGCCCCGAGCCTTAGGAAGGAGCAGTTAACCATAGTTAGCTTCCCTGCAATGCGATATGTTTTGTGAATCCTGAAGGGGTTTCTAGCAAGTTGGAAGTAGCATCTCTGTAATGGTTCCAAGGAAAGCAGAGCCTCTCCAGCAGCTCCTAGCCTCAGGAAGAAGCTGTTAACCATCGTTTGCCCCCCTGCTATGCCTTTTGTTTCGTGGACCCTCAAAGGGTTTCTAGCAAGTTGGGAAGTTGCATCTCTATTGTTGTTCAAAGGAAGGCGGCGGATCTGCAATAACTCCGAGCCTCTGGAAGAAGCAGTTAACCATCCTTAGCCCCCCAGCAATACCTGTTTTCGTGGAACCTTTAATGGGTTTCTAGCAAGTTGGGAAGTAGAACCCATAATATGGTTCCAAAGAAAGCAGCGCCTCTGCAGTAGGTCCGAGCCTCAGGAAGGAGCAGTTAACCATGGTAAGCTCTGCTGCAATGCCTTTTGTTTCGTGGATGTTCAGTGGGTTTCTAGCCACTTGGGAAGTAGCAACACCATTATGGCTCCAAGGAAAGCAGCTCCTCTGCAGTAGCTTCGAGCCTAAGGAAGGAGCAGTTACCCAAGCTTAGCTCCCCTACAGTGCCTATTGTTTCGGGATCCTCAAGGTGTTTCTAGCAAGTTGGGAAGTAGAATCTCTGTTATGGTTTCAAGGAAGGCTGCGCCTCTGCAGTAGATCTGAGCCTTAGGAAGAAGCGGTTAACTATTGTTAGCTCCCCTGCAATGCCTTTTGTGTCGTGGATCCCCAAATGGTTTTTAGCAAGTTGCGAAGTAGCATCTATATAATAGTTCCATGGAAAGCAGAGCCTCTCCAGCAGCTCCAAGCTTTAGGAAGAAGCAGTTAACCATCATTAGCCCCCTGCTATTCCTTTTGTTTCGTGGACCCTCAAGGGGTTTCTAGCAAGTTGGGAAGTTGCATCTCTATTATGGTTCAATGGAAAGCTGCGGATCTGCAATAGCTACGAGCCTCTGGAAGAAGCAGTTAACCATCCTTAGCTCCCCTGCAATACCTCGTTTCGTGGACCCTCAATGGGGTTCTATCAAGTTGGGAAGTAGAATCTCAATTATGGTTCCAAGGACTGCAGCGCCTCTGCATCAGCTCCGAGACACAGGAAGAAGCAGTTAATCTTTGTTAGTTTCCCTGCAATGCATTTTGTTTCATGGATCCTAGAGGGGTTTTTAGGAAGTGTGGAAGTAGCATCTATATTATGGCTCCAAGGAAGGCAGCGGTTCTGCAGTAGCTTCGAGCCTCAGGAAGAAGCAGTTAACCATCGTTAGCTCCCCTGCAATGCCTTTTCTACATGGATCTTCAAAGGGTTGGATATGTGGCCAAGCATACCACAGCGGTAACAGACGGGTGGTTCACGAGCACGGTCCAAATAATAGTCCTCGGTAACAGGATCGCAGCGATCCGCAAAGTCCAGCTGCTGGGGTTGTTGCGGAGGAGGTGGCGCCCTGTAGTGGGTACGAGTTAGGGTAGCAGGGCCATATGAGTCGTTTCGGTGGTCACGGAAGGGAGGAGGAGCGGTAGAACGCCAAGAAGAGCGCTGGATGGGAGCTGCCTGCAGGGAGCAGCTATCACAGGGGATTGCACTGCGGTTCACATCTTGATGGCGGGAGAGCTCATCACGGACAATTTGGCGAATCATGTCGGCCAAATGCAGAGGCTCATGTGAATTCTCGTGAGAATCCACGCTTGCAACAGTGGTCACGTTAGGCAGACGGCCGAATTTCGGGGTTTTGCGACGCAGCTTTAAAGTTTCGAACGTACGACCGTGCTTGATCTCGGCCGTGGGAGAATCTAAGATTTCTTTTGTAATTAAAATGTTATATACGTCCACCGCGATGCCCTTTAAGAGGTGGCCAACTCTGTCTTCATCAGACATGCTCGGATTCACCGCTTTGCAGAGTTTTAGGACCTCTTCTATGTACATTGTGCATGTTTCACCAGGCCCTTGGGCTCGCTGGAATAAAGTCTGCTCAGCGCATTTCCGTTTTGCCATGGTATCCCCGAAACGATTTCGAATCTCCTCTTCAAAACGCTCCCAGCTCGTTCAGGAAGCTTTATGGTTCTCAAACCATGTCAGGGCTGTGGAGTCCAAGAAAAAAACAACATTTGCCAGCATTACAGTGGCACCCCAGCGATTGTACTTGCTCACCCGCTGGTAATTCGTGAGCCAGTCATCCACGTCTTCGCCAGCCTTGCCAGAAAAGGTCCGCGGCTCTCTCTAATGCTGCCATGCGGGTGCCGCTGGACCTGGCTGCCGTGCATCGCCGTCTTGAATAATTGTGGGTGTCAAGGGGGGGAGCCCAGCGAGTCGTCGGCTCGAACGAGGTAGAGAGGAATCCGTGGTGATCTTTCAGCACCTTCCACCACACTGTTAAGGTTTATTTACAAAGTGGTTCTGCTCCTTAGCCTGATGTGCTAACCAAGATATAGTCAGCTTCCTCTTCTTCCACTTCTATCCCGGATAGCCTTTTTTGCACTTCCTTGCTCTCTTCTGTTCACATGCCTGACAATATGTTTCCAAGGAAGGCAGCGCCTCTACAGTAGCTCCGAGCCTCAGGAGGAACCAGTTAACCATCCTTAGCTCCACTGCAATACCTCGTTTCGTGGATTCTCAAGGGGTGTCTAGCAAGTTGGAAAGTAGCATCTCTTTTATGATTCCAAAGGCAGCGCCTCTGCAGTTGATCCGAGCCTCAGGAAGAAGCATTTAACTATCGTTAGCTCCCCTGCAATGCCTTTTGTTTCGTGGATCCTCAAGGGGTTTCTAGCAAGTTGGGAAGTAGCATCTCTATCATGGTTCCTAGGAAGGCAGCGTCCCCGCAGTAGGTAGTTTCAAGGAAGGCAGCGCCTATGCAGTAGCTCCGGGCCTCAGGAAGAAGCAGTAAACTATCGTTAGCTCACCTACAATGCCTTTTGTTTCGTGGATCCTCAAGGGATTTCTACAAGTTGGGAAGTAGCATCTCTATCATGTTTCCAAGGAAGGCAGCGCCCCTGCAGTAGCTCGAAGCCTCGGGAAGGAGCAGTTAACTATGGTTAGGTCCCGTGCAAAACCTTTTGTTTCGTGGGTACACAAGGGGTTTCTAGCAAGTTGGGAAGGAGCATCTCTATTATGGTTCCAAGGAAGGCAGCGCCTCTGCAGTAGCTCCGAGACGCAGGAAGAAGCAGTTAACCATTGTTAGTTTCCCTGCAATGCCTTTTGTTTCGTGGATCCTCAAAGGGTTTCTATCAAGTTGGGAAGTAGCATGTCTATATGGTTCGAAGTAAGGCAGCGCCAATGCAGTTGCTCCGAGCCTCAGGAAGTAGTTAACCATAGTTAGCTCCCCTGCAATGCCTTTTGTTTCGTGGATCCTCAAGGGGACTCTAGAAAGTGGGAAGTACCATCTCTATTGAGATTCCAAAAAAGGCAGCGCCTCTGAAGTAGCTCCGAGCCTCAGGAAGTAGCGCTCAACCATAGTTAGCTCCCCTGCATCGCCTGTTTTTCTTGGATCCTCAATGGGTTTCTAGCAAGATGGGAAGTAGCATTTTTTATTGTTCCAAGCAAGGCCGGACCTCTGCAGTATCTCGCAGCCTCAAAAAGTAGTTAACCATCGTTAGCTCCCCTGCAATGCCTTCGGTTTCGTGGGTCCTCAAGGGGTTTAGAGCAAGTTCGGAAGTAGCATCTGTAATATGGTTCCATGGAGGGCAGCGCCTTTAAAGTAGCCCCGAGCCTTAGGAAGGAACAGTTAACCATAGTTAGCTCCCCTGCAATGCGATTTGTTTTGTGAATCCTGAAGGGGTTTCTAGCAAGTTGGAAGTAGCATCTCTGTAATGGTTCCAAGGAAAGCAGAGCCTCTCCAGCAGCTCCTAGCCCCAGGAAGAAGCTGTTAACCATCGTTTGCCCCCCTGCTATGCCTTTTGTTTCGTGGACCCTCAAGGGGTTTCTAGCAAGTTGGGAAGTTGCATGTCTATTATGGTTCAAAGGAAGGCGGCGGATCTGCAATAGCTCAGAGCCTCTGGAAGAAGCAGTTAACCATCCTTAGCTCCCCTGCAATACCTGTTTTCATGGACCCTCAGGTGGTTTCTAGCAAGTTGGGATGCAGAATCTCTATTATGGTTGAAAGGAAGGCTGCGGATCTGCAATAGCTCCAAGCATCTGGAAGATGCTGTTATCCATCTCTAGCTCCCCTGCAATACCTCGTTTTGTGGAACCTTTAATGGGTTTCTAGCAAATTGGGAATTAGAATCCATAATATGGTTCCAAAGAAAGCAGCGCCTCTGCAGTAGGTTCGAGCCTCAGGAAGGAGCAGTTAACCATGGTACGCTCTGCTGCAATGCCTTTTGTTTCGTGGATGTTCAGTGGGTTTCAAGCAACTTTAGAAGTAGCAACTCCATTATGGCTCAGGGGAAAGCAGCTCCTCTGCAGTAGCTTCGAGCCTAAGGAAGGAGCAGTTACCCAAGGTTAGCTCCAATGCAGTGCCTATTGTTTCGGGATCCTCAAGGTGTTTCTAGTAAGTTGGGAAGTAGAATCTCTGTTATGGTTTCAAGGAAGGCAGCGCCTCTGCAGTAGCTCAGAGCCTCAGGAAGAAGCAGTTAACTATTGCTAGCTCCCCTGCAATGCCTTTTGTGTCGTGGATCCCCAAGGGGTTTTTAGCAAGTTGCGAAGTAGCATCTATATAATAGTTCCAAGGAAAGCAGAGCCTCTCCAGCAGCTCCAAGCTTTAGGAAGAAGCAGTTAACCATCATTAGCCCCCTGCTATTCCTTTTGTTTCGTGGACCCTCATGGGGTTTCTAGCAAGTTGGGAAGTTGCATCTCTATTATGGTTCAATGGAAAGCTGCGGATCTGCAATAGCTACGAGCCTCTGGTAGAAGCAGTTAACCATCCTTAGCTCCCCTGTAATACCTCGTTTCGTGGACCCTCGATGGGTTTCTATCAAGTTGGGAAGTAGAATCTCTTTTATGGTTCCAAGGACTGCAGCGCCTCTGCATCAGCTCCGAGACACAGGAAGACGCAGTTAATCATTGTTAGTTTCCCTGCAATGCATTTTGTTTCATGGATCCTAGAGGGGTTTCTAGCAAGTTGGGAAGTAGCATCTCTAATACGATTCCTAGGAAGACAGTGCCTCTGCAGTAGTTCGGAGCCTCAGGAAGAAGCAGTTAAGCATCGTTAGCTCCCAGCAATGCATTTTTTTACGTGCATCCTCAAAGCGTTTCTAGGAAGTGTTGAAGTAGCATCTATATTATTGCTCCAAGGAAGGCAGCGCCTCTGCAGTAGTTCCGAGCCTCAGGAAGAAGCAGTTAACCATCGTTAGCTCCCCTGCAATGCCTTTTCTACATGGATCTTCAAAGGGTTGGATATGTGGCCAAGCATACCACAGCGGTAACAGACGGGTGGTTCACGAGCACGGTCCAAATAATAGTCCTCGGTAACAGGATCGCAGCGATCCGCAAAGTCCAGCCGCTGGGGTTGTTGCGGAGGAGGTGGCGCCCTGTAGTGGGTACGAGCTGGGGAAGCAGGGCCATATGAGTCGTTTCGGTGGTCACGGACGGGAGGAGGAGCGGTAGAACGCCAAGAAGGGCGCTGGATGGGAGCTGCCTGCAGGGAGCAGCTATCACAGGGGATTGCACTGCGGTTCACATCTTGATGGCGGGAGAGCTCATCATGGACAATTTGGCGAATCATGTCGGCCAAATGCAGAGGCTCATGTGAATGCTCGTGAGAATCCACGCTTGCAACATTGGTCACGTTAGGCAGACGGCCGAATTTCGGGGTTTTGCGACGCAGCTTTAAAGTTTCGAACGTACGACAGTGCTTGATCTCGGCCGTGGGAGAATCTAAGTTTTCTTTTGTAATTAAAAAGTTATATACGTCCACCGCGATGCCCTTTAAGAGGTGGCCAACTCTGTCTTCATGAGACATGCTCGGATTCACCGCTTTGCAGAGTTTTAGGACCTCTTTTTTGTGCATTGTGCATGTTCCACCAGGCCCTTGGGCTCACTGGAATAAAGTCTGCTCAGCGCATTTCCGTTTTTCCGTGGTATCCCCGAAACGATTTCGAATCTCCTCTTCAAAACGCTCCCAGCTCGTTCAGGACGCTTCATGGTTCTCAAACCATGTCAGGGCTGTGGAGTCCAAGAAAAAAACATTTTCCAGCATTAAAGTGGCATCCCAGCGATTGTACTTGCTCACCCGCTGGTAATTCGTTAGCCAGTCATCCACGTCTTCGCCAGCCTTGCCAGAAAAGGTCCGCGGCTCACGCTAATGCTGCCATGTGGGTGCCGCTGGACCTGGCTGCAGTGCATCGCCGTCTTGAATCATTGTGGGTGTCAAAGGGGGGAGCCCAGCGAGTCGTCGGCTCGAACGAAGTAGAGAGGAATCCGTGGTGATCTTTCAGCACTTTCCACCACACTGTTAATGTTTATTTACAAAGTGGTTCTGTTCCTTAGCCTGATGTGCTAACCAAGATATAGTCAGCTTCCTCTTCTTCCACTTCTATCCCGGAGAGCCTCTTTTTGCACTTCCTTGTTCTCTTCTGTTCACATGCCTGACAACATGTTTCCAAGGAAGGCAGCGCCTCTACAGTAGCTCCGAGCCTCAGGAGGAAGCAGTTAACCATCCTTAGCTCCACTGCAATACCTCGTTTCGTGGATTCTCAAGGGGTTTCTAGCAAGTTGGAAAGTAGCATCTCTTTTATGATTCCAAAGGCAGCGCCTCTGCAGTTGATCCGAGCCTCAGGAAGAAGCATTAACTATCGTTAGCTCCCCTGCAATGCCTTTTGTTTCGTGGATCCTCAAGGGGTTTCTAGCAAGTTGGGAAGTAGCATCTCTATCATGGTTCCTAGGAAGGCAGCGCCCCTGCAGTAGGTAGTTTCAAGGAAGGCAGCGCCTGTGCAGTAGCTCCGGGCCTCAGGAAGAAGCAGTAAGCTATCGTTAGCTCACCTACAATGCCTTTTGTTTCGTGGATCCTCAAGGGATTTCTACAAGTTGGGAAGTAGCATCTCTATCATGTTTCCAGGAAGGCAGCGCCCCTGCAGTAGTTCTGAGCCTCATGAAGAAGCAGTTAATCATCGTTAGCTCCCCGGTAATGTCTATTGTTTCGTGGATCCTCCAGGGGTTTCTGGTAATTAGGAAGTAGCATCTTAATTATTATTCCAAGGAAGGCAGCGCCTCTGCAGTAGCTCGGAGCATCAGGAAGAAGCAGTTAACCATCGTTAACTACCCTGCATTGAATTTTTACGTGAATCCTCAAGGGGTTTCGAGCAAGTTGGGATTAGCATCTCTGTATAGGTTCCATGGAAGGCAGTGCCTCTGCAGTAACTCCGAACCTCATGAAGTAGTTAGCCATCGTTACCTCCCTGCAAGGCTTTTCGCTTCGTGGATCCTCAAGAGTTTCACAGAATTTGGGAAGTAGCATCTCTATTATGATTCCAAAAAAGGCAGCGCCTCTGAAATAGCTGCGAGCCTCAGGAAGAAGCACTCAACCATAGTTAGCTCCCCTGCATCGCCTTTTGATTCTTGGATCCTCAATGGGTTTCTAGCAAATTGGGAAGTAACATTTTTTACGGTTCCAATCAAGGCAGCACCTCTGCAGTAGCTCGCAGCCTCAAAAAGTAGTTAACTATCGTCAGCTCCCCTGCAATGCCTTCTGTTTCGTGGATCCTCAAGGGGTTTATAGCATGTTCGGAAGTAGCATCTGTAATATGGTTCCATGGAGGGCAGCGCCTTTAAAGTAGCCCCGAGCCTTAGGAAGGAACAGTTAACCATAGTTAGCTCCCCTGCAATGCGATTTGTTTTGTGAATCCTGAAGGGGTTTCTAGCAAGTTGGAAGTAGCATCTCTGTAATGGTTCCAAGGAAAGCAGAGCCTCTCCAGCAGCTCCTAGCCCCAGGAAGAAGCTGTTAACCATCGTTTGCCCCCCTGCTATGCCTTTTGTTTCGTGGACCCTCAAGGGGTTTCTAGCAAGTTGGGAAGTTGCATGTCTATTATGGTTCAAAGGAAGGCGGCGGATCTGCAATAGCTCAGAGCCTCTGGAAGAAGCAGTTAACCATCCTTAGCTCCCCTGCAATACCTGTTTTCATGGACCCTCAGGTGGTTTCTAGCAAGTTGGGATGCAGAATCTCTATTATGGTTGAAAGGAAGGCTGCGGATCTGCAATAGCTCCAAGCATCTGGAAGATGCTGTTATCCATCTCTAGCTCCCCTGCAATACCTCGTTTTGTGGAACCTTTAATGGGTTTCTAGCAAATTGGGAATTAGAATCCATAATATGGTTCCAAAGAAAGCAGCGCCTCTGCAGTAGGTTCGAGCCTCAGGAAGGAGCAGTTAACCATGGTACGCTCTGCTGCAATGCCTTTTGTTTCGTGGATGTTCAGTGGGTTTCAAGCAACTTTAGAAGTAGCAACTCCATTATGGCTCAGGGGAAAGCAGCTCCTCTGCAGTAGCTTCGAGCCTAAGGAAGGAGCAGTTACCCAAGGTTAGCTCCAATGCAGTGCCTATTGTTTCGGGATCCTCAAGGTGTTTCTAGTAAGTTGGGAAGTAGAATCTCTGTTATGGTTTCAAGGAAGGCAGCGCCTCTGCAGTAGCTCAGAGCCTCAGGAAGAAGCAGTTAACTATTGCTAGCTCCCCTGCAATGCCTTTTGTGTCGTGGATCCCCAAGGGGTTTTTAGCAAGTTGCGAAGTAGCATCTATATAATAGTTCCAAGGAAAGCAGAGCCTCTCCAGCAGCTCCAAGCTTTAGGAAGAAGCAGTTAACCATCATTAGCCCCCTGCTATTCCTTTTGTTTCGTGGACCCTCAAGGGGTTTCTAGCAAGTTGGGAAGTTGCATCTCTATTATGGTTCAATGGAAAGCTGCGGATCTGCAATAGCTACGAGCCTCTGGTAGAAGCAGTTAACCATCCTTAGCTCCCCTGTAATACCTCGTTTCGTGGACCCTCGATGGGTTTCTATCAAGTTGGGAAGTAGAATCTCTTTTATGGTTCCAAGGACTGCAGCGCCTCTGCATCAGCTCCGAGACACAGGAAGACGCAGTTAATCATTGTTAGTTTCCCTGCAATGCATTTTGTTTCATGGATCCTAGAGGGGTTTCTAGCAAGTTGGGAAGTAGCATCTCTAATACGATTCCTAGGAAGACAGTGCCTCTGCAGTAGTTCGGAGCCTCAGGAAGAAGCAGTTAAGCATCGTTAGCTCCCAGCAATGCATTTTTTTACGTGCATCCTCAAAGCGTTTCTAGGAAGTGTTGAAGTAGCATCTATATTATTGCTCCAAGGAAGGCAGCGCCTCTGCAGTAGCTCCGAGCCTCAGGAAGAAGCAGTTAACCATCGTTAGCTCCCCTGCAATGCCTTTTCTACATGGATCTTCAAAGGGTTGGATATGTGGCCAAGCATACCACAGCGGTAACAGACGGGTGGTTCACGAGCACGGTCCAAATAATAGTCCTCGGTAACAGGATCGCAGCGATCCGCAAAGTCCAGCCGCTGGGGTTGTTGCGGAGGAGGTGGCGCCCTGTAGTGGGTACGAGCTGGGGAAGCAGGGCCATATGAGTCGTTTCGGTGGTCACGGACGGGAGGAGGAGCGGTAGAACGCCAAGAAGGGCGCTGGATGGGAGCTGCCTGCAGGGAGCAGCTATCACAGGGGATTGCACTGCGGTTCACATCTTGATGGCGGGAGAGCTCATCATGGACAATTTGGCGAATCATGTCGGCCAAATGCAGAGGCTCATGTGAATGCTCGTGAGAATCCACGCTTGCAACATTGGTCACGTTAGGCAGACGGCCGAATTTCGGGGTTTTGCGACGCAGCTTTAAAGTTTCGAACGTACGACAGTGCTTGATCTCGGCCGTGGGAGAATCTAAGTTTTCTTTTGTAATTAAAAAGTTATATACGTCCACCGCGATGCCCTTTAAGAGGTGGCCAACTCTGTCTTCATGAGACATGCTCGGATTCACCGCTTTGCAGAGTTTTAGGACCTCTTTTTTGTGCATTGTGCATGTTCCACCAGGCCCTTGGGCTCACTGGAATAAAGTCTGCTCAGCGCATTTCCGTTTTTCCGTGGTATCCCCGAAACGATTTCGAATCTCCTCTTCAAAACGCTCCCAGCTCGTTCAGGACGCTTCATGGTTCTCAAACCATGTCAGGGCTGTGGAGTCCAAGAAAAAACATTTTCCAGCATTAAAGTGGCATCCCAGCGATTGTACTTGCTCACCCGCTGGTAATTCGTTAGCCAGTCATCCACGTCTTCGCCAGCCTTGCCAGAAAAGGTCCGCGGCTCACGCTAATGCTGCCATGTGGGTGCCGCTGGACCTGGCTGCAGTGCATCGCCGTCTTGAATCATTGTGGGTGTCAAAGGGGGGAGCCCAGCGAGTCGTCGGCTCGAACGAAGTAGAGAGGAATCCGTGGTGATCTTTCAGCACTTTCCACCACACTGTTAATGTTTATTTACAAAGTGGTTCTGTTCCTTAGCCTGATGTGCTAACCAAGATATAGTCAGCTTCCTCTTCTTCCACTTCTATCCCGGAGAGCCTCTTTTTGCACTTCCTTGTTCTCTTCTGTTCACATGCCTGACAACATGTTTCCAAGGAAGGCAGCGCCTCTACAGTAGCTCCGAGCCTCAGGAGGAAGCAGTTAACCATCCTTAGCTCCACTGCAATACCTCGTTTCGTGGATTCTCAAGGGGTTTCTAGCAAGTTGGAAAGTAGCATCTCTTTTATGATTCCAAAGGCAGCGCCTCTGCAGTTGATCCGAGCCTCAGGAAGAAGCATTAACTATCGTTAGCTCCCCTGCAATGCCTTTTGTTTCGTGGATCCTCAAGGGGTTTCTAGCAAGTTGGGAAGTAGCATCTCTATCATGGTTCCTAGGAAGGCAGCGCCCCTGCAGTAGGTAGTTTCAAGGAAGGCAGCGCCTGTGCAGTAGCTCCGGGCCTCAGGAAGAAGCAGTAAGCTATCGTTAGCTCACCTACAATGCCTTTTGTTTCGTGGATCCTCAAGGGATTTCTACAAGTTGGGAAGTAGCATCTCTATCATGTTTCCAGGAAGGCAGCGCCCCTGCAGTAGTTCTGAGCCTCAGGAAGAAGCAGTTAATCATCGTTAGCTCCCCGGTAATGTCTATTGTTTCGTGGATCCTCCAGGGGTTTCTGGTAATTAGGAAGTAGCATCTTAATTATTATTCCAAGGAAGGCAGCGCCTCTGCAGTAGCTCGGAGCATCAGGAAGAAGCAGTTAACCATCGTTAACTACCCTGCATTGAATTTTTACGTGAATCCTCAAGGGGTTTCGAGCAAGTTGGGATTAGCATCTCTGTATAGGTTCCATGGAAGGCAGTGCCTCTGCAGTAACTCCGAACCTCATGAAGTAGTTAGCCATCGTTACCTCCCTGCAAGGCTTTTCGCTTCGTGGATCCTCAAGAGTTTCACAGAATTTGGGAAGTAGCATCTCTATTATGATTCCAAAAAAGGCAGCGCCTCTGAAATAGCTGCGAGCCTCAGGAAGAAGCACTCAACCATAGTTAGCTCCCCTGCATCGCCTTTTGATTCTTGGATCCTCAATGGGTTTCTAGCAAATTGGGAAGTAACATTTTTTACGGTTCCAATCAAGGCAGCACCTCTGCAGTAGCTCGCAGCCTCAAAAAGTAGTTAACTATCGTCAGCTCCCCTGCAATGCCTTCTGTTTCGTGGATCCTCAAGGGGTTTATAGCATGTTCGGAAGTAGCATCTGTAATATCGTTCCAAGGATGGCAGCGCCTTTAAAGTAGCCCCGAGCCTTAGGAAGGAGCAGTTAAACATAGTGAGCTCCCCTGCAATGCGATTTGATTTTTGGATCCTCAAGGGGATTCTAGCAAGTTGGGAAGTAGTATCTCTATAATGGTTCCAAGGAAAGCAGAGCCTCTCCATCAGCTCCGAGGCTCAGGAAGAAGCTGTTAACCATCGTTAACCCCCTGCTATGCCTTTTGTTTCGTGGACCCTCAAGGGGTTTCTAGCAAGTTGGGAAGTAGCATCTTTAATTTGATTCCAAGGAAGGCAGCGAATCTGCAGTAGTTCGGAGCCTCAGGAAGAAGCAAGTAAGCATCTTTAGCTCTGCTGCAATGCATTTTGTTACCTGGATCATCAAGGGGTTTCTAGGAAGTTGCGAAGTAGCATCTCTATCATGGTTCCAAGGAAGGCAGCGCCCCTGCAGTAGGTGGTTTCAAGGAAGGCAGCGCCTCTGCAGTAGCTCCGAGACTCAGGAAGAAGGAGTTAACTATCGTTAGCTCACCTGCAATGCCTTTTGTTTCGTGGATCCTCAAAGGGTTTCTAGCAAGTCCGGAAGTAGCATCTCTATTATGGTTCCAAGGAAGGCAGCGCCTCTGCAGTAGCTCCGAGACTCAGGAAGAAGCAGTTAACCGTTCTTAGTTTCCCTGCAATGCCTTTTGTTATGCAGATCCTCAATGGGTTTCTAGCAAGTTGGGAAGTAGCATCTCTATCATGGTTCGAAGGAAGGCAGCGCCCCTGCAGTAGGTGGTTGCAATGAAGGCAGCGGCTCTGCAGTAGCTCCGAGTCTCAGGAAGAATGACCTGCAATGCCTTTTGTTTCGTGGGTGCTCAAGGGGTTTCTAGCAAGTTGGGAAGTAGCATCTCTATTAAGGTTCAAACGAAGGCAGCACCTCTGCAGTAGTTCTGCGCCTCAGGAAGACGCAGTTAATCAGCGTTAGCTTCCTTGTAAAGTCTATTGTTTCGTGGATCCTCCAGCGGTTTTTGGCAAGTTAGGAAGTAGCATCTTTATTATGATTCCAAGGAAGCAGCACCTCTGCCGTAGCTTGGAGCATCAGGAAGAAGCAGTTAACCATTGTTAGCTCCCCTGCAATGCCTTTTGTTACGTGAATACTCAAGGGGTTTCGAGCAAGTCTGGAATTAGCATCTCTATATAGGTTCTATGGAAGACAGTGCCTCTGCAGTAACTCTGAACCTCAGGAAGTAGTTAGCCATCGTTACCTCCCCTGCAATGCCTTTTGTTTCGTGGATCCTCAAGGGTTTCACAGCAAAATGGGAAGTAGCATCTTTGTTATGGTTCCAAGGAATGCAGCGCCACTGCCGTAGCTCCGAGCCTCAGGAAGGAGCAGTTGATCATTGTTAACTCCCCTGAAATGACTTTTGCTTTGTGGATCCTGAAAAAGTTTCTAGCAAGTTGGGAATTCGCTTCTCTATTAAGGTTAAAAAGAAGGCAGCGCCTCTGCAGTAGCTCCGAGCCTCAGCAAGGAGCAGTCACCCATAGTTCGCTCCCCTGCAATGCCTTTTGTTTCGTGAAACTTCGAAATTTCTTAGCAAGTTGGGATGTAGCATCTCTGTTATGGTTCCAAGGAAGGCTGCAGATCTGCAATATTCATCATTAGGTCTCGTGCAATGCCTTTTGTTTCGTGGATCCTCAAGGGGTTTCTAACAAGTTGGGAACTAGCATCTCGATTATGATTCCAAGGAAGGCAGCATTCTGCAGTAGTTCCGAGCCTCAGCACGAAGCAGCTAACTATTGTTAAATCCCCTGATGCCTTTTGTTTCATGGATCCTCACTGGGTTTCAAGCAAGTGGAGAAGTGGCATCTCTATGTTGGTTCCAAGGAAGGCAGCGCCTCAGCAGCAGATCCGAGCCTCAGGAAGAAGCAGATTACTATAGTTAGCTCCCCCGCTATGCCTTTTGTTTGGCGGATCCTAAAAGGGTTTCTAGCAAGTTGGGAAGTAGTATCTCTATTATGGTTCCAAGCAAGGTAGCGCCTTCGCAGTTGCTCCGAGCCTCAGGAAGAAGCAGTACTCATAGTTAGCTCCCCTGCAATGCCTTCGGTTTCGTGGATCCTAAAGGGGTTTATAGCAAGTTCGGAAGTACCATCTGTATTATGGTTCCAAGGAGGGCAGCGGCTTTTAAGTAGCCCCGAGCCTTTGGAAGGAGCAGATTATCATAGTTAGCTCCCCTGCAATGCGATTTGTTTTGTGAATCCTCAAGGGGTTTCTAGCAAGTTGGGAAGTAGTATCTCTATAATGGTTCCAAGGAAAGCAGAGCCTCTCCAGCAGCTCCGAGCCTCAGGAAGAATCTGTTAACCATCGTTAGCCCCCCTGCTATGCCTTTTATTTCGTGGACCCTTAAGGGGTTTTTAGCAAGATGGAAAGTAACATCTGTAATATGTTTCCAAGGAAGGCAGCGCCTCTGCAATAGCTCCGAGCCTCTGGAAGAAGTTAACCAGCCTTAGCTCCCCTGCAATACCGCGTTTCGTGGATCCTCAAGGGGTTTCTAGCAAGTTGGGAAGTAGCATCTCTACTATGGTTCCAAAGAAAGCAGCGCCTCTGCAGTAGGTCCGAGCCTCAGGAAGGAGCAGTTAACCGTAGTTAGCTCTGCTGCAATGCCTTTTGTTTCGTGGATGTTCATTGGGTTTCTAGCAAGTTGGGAAGTAGACTCTATTATGGCTCCAAGGAAAGCAATTCCTCTGCAGTAGCTTCGAGCCTCAGGAAGGAGCAGTTACCCAAGGTTAGCTCCCCTGCAGTGCCTATTGTTTCGGGATCATCAAGGGGTTTCTAGCAAGTTGGGAAGTAGAATCTCTGTTATGGTTTCAAGGAAGGCAGCGCCTCTGCAGTAGCTCCGAGCCTCAGGAAGAAGCAGTTAACTATTGTTAGCTCCCCTAGAATGCCTTTTGTGTCGTGGATCCTCAAGGGGTTTTTAGCAGGTTGCGAAGTAGCATCTCTAATATAATTCCAAGGAAAGCAGAGCCTCTCCAGCAGCTCCAAGCTTTAGGAAGAAGCAGTTAACCATCGTTAGCCCCCTACTATTCCTTTTGTTCCGTGGACCATCAAGGGGTTTCTAGCAAGTTGGGAAGTTGCATCTCTATTATGGTTCAAAGGAAGGCTGCGGATCTTCAATAGCTACGAGCCTCTGGAAGAAGCAGTTAACCATATTTAGCTCCCCTGGAATACCTCCTTTCGTGGACCCTCAATGGGTTTCTAGCAAGTTGGGAAGTAGAATCTCTATTATGGTTCCAAAGACTGCAGCGCCCCTGCAGTAGCTCCGAGACACAGGAAGAAGCAGTTAATCATTGTTAGTTTCCCTGCAATGCGTTTTGTTTCATTGATCATAGAGGGGTTTCTAGCAAGTTGGGAATTAGCATCTCTAATATGATTCCTAGGAAGACAGTGCCTCTGCAGTAGTTCGGAGCTTCAGGAAGAAGCAGTTAAGCATCGTTAGCTCCCCTGCAACGCATTTTTTTATGTGGATCCTCAAGGTGTTTCTAGGAAGTTGGGAGGTAGCATCTATATTATGGCTCCAGGGAAGGCTGTGGATTTGCAATGGCTCCAAGCCTCTGGTAGATGCAGTTACCCATCCTTAGCTCCCCTGCCATACCTCGTGTGTCATGGATCATAAAGGGGTTTCTAGCAAGCTGGGAAGTTGCATCTCTATTCTAGTTCAAAGGAAGGCTGCGGATATGCAATAGCTCCGAGCCTCTGGAAGAAGATGTTAACCATCCTTAGCTCCCCTGCAATACCTCGTTTCGTGGATCCGCAAGGGGTTTCTAGCAAGTTGGGAAGTAGCATCTCTACTAACGCTCCAAAGGCAGTGCCTCTGCAGTAGCTCCGAGCCTCAGGAAGAAGCAGTTAACCATCGTTAGCTTGCCTGCATTGACTTTTGTTATATGGATCATCAATTGATATCTAGCAAGTGGAGAGGTAGCATCCCCATTACAGTTCCTAGGAAGGCAGCGCCTCTGGAGTAGCTCCTAGCCTGACGAAGAAGCAGTTAAGCCTTGTTTGCTCCCCTGCTGTCTTTTGTTTGTGCATCCTCAAGGGGTTTCTAGCAAGTAGGAAAGTCGGATCTCTATTATGGTTCCAAGGAAGGCAGCGCCTCTGCAGTAGCTCCGAGCCTCAGGAAGAAGCAGTTAACCACAGTTAGTGCCCCTGCAATGCCTGTTGTTTTGTTGATATTGAAGGGGTTTCTAACAAGTGGAGAAGTGGCATCTCTATGTTGGTTCCAAGGAAGGCAGCGCCCCAGCAGTAGCTCCGAATCTCAGGAAGAAGCAGTTAAACATAGTTAGCTCCCCTGCAATGCCCTTTTTTTGGTGGATCCTCAAGGAGATTCTAGCAAGTTGGGAGGTAGACTCTTTATTCAGGTACCAAGGAAGGCAGGGCCTCTGGAGTAGCTCCGAGCCTCAGGAAGAAGCAGTTAACCATAGTTAGCACCCCTGCCTCACCTTTTATTTCGTTGATCCTCAAGGGGTTTCTAGCAAGTTGGGAAGTAGTAATTTTACGGTTCCAAGTAAGGCAGCACCTCTGCAGTAGCTCTCAGCATCAGGAAGAAGCAGTTAGCCATTGTTAGCTCCCCTGCAATGCCTTTTATTTCGTGGATCCTCAAGGGGTTTCTAGCAAGTTGGGAAGTAGCATGTCTATATGGCTGGAAGGAAGGCAGCGCCTTTGCCATTGCTCCGAGCCTCAGGAAGAACAGTTAACCATAGTTAGCGACCCTGCAATGCCTATTCTTTCTTTGATATTCAAGGGGTTTCTTGCTAGTTGGGAAGTAGCATTTATATTATGATTCCAAGGAAAGCAGCACTTCTGCAGCAGTTCCGAGCCTCCGGAAGAAGCATTTGACCATAGTTAGCTTCCCTGCAATGCATTTTGTTTCGTTGATCTTCAAGGGGTGTCTATTAAGTTGCGAAGTTGCATCTCTACCATGGTAGAACAACAAATGGTAGCGTAACTCCCATAGAAGCCTGCGTGTCGACTCTGAGCGAGGCTTTAGTTTCCCAGCGCCCCCTGCGAACTGTGAGGCACATCAAACACGTGACGTTGCTTGTGACGTCAGTGACATACTTTTGACGGGGAATTTGATTGTCTTTTTAATTATGAACGAGAAACAAGGCCAACAACGACGGAGGCAGAACGATGCTCGGATAAGGCAGAAAAATGGACACCGTAACTGTTCAGCCAACTTTACTTGACATGGATTTCTACTGTCAAGTTTTACGTTAACTGAAATGTTACGGCATCTTTAACCACCTTATCATAGCATCGTTCTGCCTCCGTCGTCAGCCTAGTCTTTCGTCGCGCGTCATGTAAACGCATTCTGGGGCTTATTTCTTCGGGCACGTTTGTGAACAAGGGCCTTCAAGTGAATTCGGCAAGCACATGGATAGAACCACATGGCTTGAGGCATTTCACAAAGGGCATAAATGAGTGAAGCTGCGCTGCACAGAAAGCCAGGCTTTATTAATTCACGATTACTTACATAGACGCTTCACGACAATGAAATCTAAGTGTAGGAGAGCGACCACCGCTCATTCGTCACGGTCTTCATGAAATCCTCGTGATAACAAAATGACCTGAGCGTAGGTCTCCAAACGAGACGCGGTGAGATTATAAAAGGGTAAAAGATCTTGCTAACAAACAAAGTATACATATCAGCGTCAAAGAACAACAAAAACAAACGAACGGAATAACTAACGCTAGCGCTAGAACGCCAACCTGTAAGAGCTTATGTAAGCAATTCAAATTGGGATTGCTAGTATTTAGAAGTTAATGCGTCTGAGAAGTGAAAATATCTACGATATAGCTTCGCTCCAATAAATCTTGTCCTGTTCATGATTCCCATATTTTACTCGCGCTTCATTTGCCACTGAAAGGAGTCAATGTGAGGTTACAAATTTACAACTTAAGCATTTAACATGTTCATGAGAAAGATCCCATTGACAATAGGAACATCACTGTAATAACAGCTAAAGCACGTTCAGCGAACGTTGGTGCGGTAATACGACGCAGTAAGCAAAACACGCAGCAAGGGGAGCGGAACGGAAGGCTTTGAGCAATGCGACACGCTTCTTGGGGGCAATAAAATCTCACCTTCACCGCTCAATTAAAACATGCAGCGATACGCCGCTCATGCAGACGTGTATCCGTAAAACAAGCCACCACTTTTGCGACGTGCCTGGGAGGCCGAGCCGAGCCGCCGAGCTGTGACGCAGCATTGTCCCATCGTCCGGAAATGCGCACATGCAGCGGCAATCAGTTTCTCATCGAGCAGACAGTCTTCGCCTTGCAGTAAAGCTCTACCAAAACCAGCAGAATGAAATACTGACTGTTTGTTACGGATAACCCACTCTGTACGCAGCACGCAACGATGAATGTTGAACCGGGGCCGACGACGCACCCATTCCGCGGATGAAAAAAGCTTTGGTCTGAACAATCTGAACCATATCTGAGCTTTGGGCAACTACGCAGCGGATAACAAGTGGCCGAGAGAGGCCGTTAGAAACAAGTTAAAATATTATTAAAAACGTGACACGTTTTTTCTTACGCAAGAAACAAAAACTGCATTCATTCCTGAGCGCGAATATTATGTTTACTTTATAGTTCTTTGGAGTTCTGGCAGACCTTATTTTCTGTGCGTTAGTAATTTGCCTCACAGTTCGCAGGAGCCCTCATCATCGAGTTGATGCCGCTGGCAGTAGGCAGCTGCACGCGTTTTCTTCCGAGTTGCGCGACCAGTTGTACATTGACCTTGTCTCTACTATGATTGCAAAGAAGGCAGCTCTTGTGTAGTAGTTCCGAGCCTAAGGAAGAAGCATTTGGCCATAGCTACCCTGCAATGCCTTTTGTCTCGTGGATCCTCAAAGGGTTTCTTGCAAGTCGGGAATGAGCATCTCTATTGGGGGTCAAAGGAAGGTAGCGCCTCTGCAGTAGCTCCCAGCATCAGTAACAAGCAGTTAACCATCATTAGATCCCCTGCAATGCCGTTTGTTTCATGGATCCTCAATGGGTATCTATAAAGTTGGGAAGCAGTATTTTTTATGGTTCTAAGCAAGGGAACACCTCTGCAGTAGCTCCGAACTTCAGGAAGAAGCATTTGACCAAAGTTAGCTCCCCTGCAATGCCGTTTGTTGCGTGGCTCCTCAAGGGATTTCTTGCAAGTTGGGAAAGAGCCTCTCTATTATGGTTCCAAGGAAGGTAGCGCCTCTGCAGTAGCTCGGAGCCTCAGGAAGAAGCAGTTAACCATCGTTAGCTTTCCTGAATTGCCTTTTGTTATATGAATCATCAAGGGGTTTATAGCAAGTTGGAAAGGGGCATTTCTTTTATGGTTCAAGAAAGGCAACGCCTCTGCAGTTCCACTGAGCCTCAGGAAGAACAGTTAACCATAGTAGGCACCCTTGCAATGCCTTTTGTTTCGTTGATCTTCAAGGGGTTTCTAGCAAGTTGGGAAGTAGCATTTTTTATGGTTCCAAGCAAGACAGCACCTCTTAAGTGCTCCCAGCCTCAAAAAGTAGTTAACCATCATTAGCTCCCCTGCAATGCCATTTGTTTCGTGGATACTCAAGGGGTTCCTCGCAAGTTTGGAAGTAGCATCTGTAATATGGTTCCAAGGAAGGCAGCGCCTTTGCAGTAGCTCCGAGCCTTAGGAAGAAGCAGTTGACCATCGTTAGCTTCCCTGCAATGCCTTTTGTTTTACGAATCACCAAGGGGTTTCTAGCTAGTTGGGAAGAAGCATTTCTTTTATGGTTCAAGAAAAGCAGTGCCTCTGCAGTTGCTCCGAGCTTCAAGAAGAACAGTTACCATAGTAAGCGCCCTTGCAATGCCTTTTGTTTAATTGATCTTCAAGGGGTTTTTAGTAAGTTGGGAAGTAACATCTCTATTATGATTCCAAAGAAGGCAGCACTTCTGCAGTAGTTCCGAGCATCAGGAAGAACAGTTAACCATAGTTAGCGCCCATGCAAGGCCTTTTCTTTAGTTGATCTTCAAGGGGTTTCTAGCAAGTTGGGAACTAGCATTTTTATTATATTTCCAAGGAAGGCAGCACCTTTGCAGTACCTCTGAGCCCCAGGAAGAAGCAGTTACCCATCGTTAGATGCCCTGCAATGCCTTTTGTTTGATGGATCCTCAATGGATTTCTAGGAATTGGGGAAGTATCTCTATATCAGTTCCAAAGAAGGCAGCCGCTCTGCAGTAGCTCCCAGCCTAAGGAGGAAGCAGTTAAGCCTTGTTAGCTCCCCTGCTATGTCTTTTGTTTGTGCATACTCAAGGGGTTTCTAGCAAGCTGGAAAGTCGGAACTCTATTATGGTACCAAGAAACGCAGCGCCTCTGCAGTAGTTCCGAGCTTCAGGAAGACGCCGTTATTCACCGTTAGCTGCCCTGCAATGCCTTTTGTTTCGTTGATCCTCAAGGGGTTTCTAGCTAGTTGGGAACTAGCATCTCTAGTATTTTTTTAAGGAAGGCAGCGCTTCTGCAGTAGCTCCGAAATTCAGGAAGGAGCATTTATCCATTGTTAGCTCCCCTGCAATGCCTTTTGTTTCGTGGATCCTCAAGGGGTTTTTAGCAAGTTGGGAAGTGGCATGTCGATATGGTTCGAAGGAAGGCAGAGCCTATGCAGTTGCTCCGAGCCTCAGGAAAAACAGTTAACCACAGTTAGCGCCCCTGCAATGCCTTTTGTTTCGTTGATCTTCAAGGGGTCTGTAGTATGTTGGTAAGTAGCATCTCGATTATGATTCCAAGGAAGGCAGCATTCTGCAGTAGTTCCGAGCCTCAAGACGAAGCAGTTAACTATCGTTAGATCCCGTGCAATGCCTTTTGTTTCATGGATCCTTAATGGGTTTCTAGCAAGTGGAGAAGTGGCATCTCTATGTTGGTTCCAAGGAAGGCAGTGCCTCAGCAGTAGCTCCGAGCCTCAGAAAGAAGCAGTTAACCATAGTTAGCTCTCCTGCAATGCCGTTTGTTTGGTGGATCCTCAAGGGGTTTCTACCAAGTTGGGAAGTAGCATGTCTATCATGGTTCCAAGCAAGGTAGCACCGCTGCAGTTTCTCCGAGCCTCAGGAAGAAGCAGTCAACCATAGTTAGCTCCCCTGCAATGCCTTTTATTTCTTGGATCGTAAAGGGGTTTAGCAAGTTGGGAAGTAGCATATCTAATATAGTTCCAAGGAAGGCTGCGCGTCTGCACTAGCTCCGAGCCTGGAAGAAGGAGTTAAACATAGCTCCCCAGCAATGCTTTTTGTTTCGAGGATCCTCAAGGGGTTTCTAGCAAGTTGGGAAGTGGCATCTCTAGTGTGGTGGCAAGGAAGGCAGCGCTTCTGCAGTAGCTCCTAGCCTCAGGAAGAAGCAGTTAACCATAGTTAGCTTCCCTGCTCTGCCTTTTTTTTCGTGGATCCTCAAGGGGTTTCTAGCAAGTCTGGAAGTAGCATTTTTATTGTTCCCAAGAAGGCAGCGCCTCTGCAGTAGCTCCGAGCCTCAGGAAGTTGTTGAAAATTTTGGTGTCCTTCAAAAAACGAGATATGCAAATCAGTTCGATTCCTGACACAGAAGCACATATAACCAACTAATTTTGAGAAGACGGATGTAGGCAGAGCCTTGCTGCCGTTTTCAGATGAGTTATCTCGGCGCTTTCGTTTTTGAGATGCCCCAGGTTCCACCGTCAGGCTGAACAGTTCAGGAACGCTGATGCAACAATATTATTTATGAAGATGATGCAGAAGTGGTTACCGATCCACAACTTTGCCAACCGAACAGCATATGCGCATATGAGAAAGCCTGATGAAATGCACTTTTTATGCTTCCGATGAATGCCTGCAGTGGCCGGATGAAGAGTTTCTAGACTATCTCGAACTCTCTTCAGTGCCTGTAAATGGAATGGAAAAAAATTTTTCTTAGTGCTGAAACCTACGGTGCTTTCCTACCGACAACCAACTCTACTGTGCTATGCATTATGTATGTTCTCAAGGACCACTTCTTTCATATTTTACCAAGGAACCTCTCAAGCTACCCCGTTGAGCTCCTCTTCAATTCTTTGCGACATATTGCTGGCGGCAACGACTGTCTGGACGCAAGGGCTGTAACATTTAGCCTAGAGAGGATCTAGCGGACAGGCAGCCTGTGCCCATCTCAAGCTTCAAATGAAAATGGACAGTCTGTTTTGAGGTAGGTACATGGTATTTGAGCTCAGGGACGAGTGATCGTATTTCTCAGCTTGTTGTCTTGCTTGTAAACACAAAGGTAACCACTTTTCATTCCTTTGCTTAACTAAGATTTCACAATGCTAGCAGCTGGTTGGTTTGTGGGGTTTAACGTCCAAAAGTGACTTAGGCTATGAGACACGCCGTAGTGGAGGACTCCGGAAATTTATTTTACGTGCACCGACATCGCACACGGGCACCTTGCTTTTCGCCTCCATCGAAAGGCAGCCACCGAGGTAGGGATTCGATCCCGCGTCCTGGGGCATAGTAGTTAAGTGCCGTAACCACTGCACCACCCCGGCGGATGCTCGCAGCTACTGTTGTAGCTTGCCCGCTGTCTGCAGTTCTTTGCAGTTGAGGCCATGTCAGCGCGTAAATTTAAGCCTGCTATGCCGATGGGCAATGTGCATTTTTGGCTTTTATGTGGCTCCTGCTTATTAGTGGCGGTAACTGTTCTACATATATTGCATTAGGCATGGTGACTTCCCTAATGTGACGTTCTGTGAACTGTATGTTCCAGCTCAAACTGACAACCACGCATGTTTCAACCGAGTTGCCCCAGCCAGGTATACGTTTCATATGCTTTTTCAGAAGCTTATGCTTCTCAGTGCATTGTGATTGTTTATTTGCAGAGATTTGTATAAGATATATCCTTTGATTATAGTATGTATATTTTGGGAACTGAGGATTTCGTGATGGAAATGGACGAGCTCCTCAGATCTTTTAAAGCGATGCCTCGTGAGTACGCCCACTCCACCCTTGTAAATTGCAAATCGAAAATCGAAAATCGACAATTTCTCATTGTTTCACGGCTGTAACAGATGAGTGCTAGCAATGCCTAAAATGTGAAAATTTTAGGGGATATATGCTGAGTTTCTACAGGGGAAATATCCTCTTGCTTTATGGGCAAGTGTCGCCTCCAGGTGCGGTCTGAAATATGATCTGTTGACCTTATTTATAGGCTTGTGACAAAAGCTATTTTTGGTGTTCTCACAAATGGCAGTACCTTGCAGAATGTCTAGCTCGGTTTGGTTTGTGGGGTTTAACGTCCAAAAGTGACTCAGGCTATGAGACACGCCGTAGTGGAGGACTCCAGAAATTTCGACTACCCGGGGTTCTTCAACGTGCACAGACATTGCACACGGGCACCTTGCTTTCCGCCTCCATCGAAAAGCGGCCGCCGAGGCCGAGATTTGATCCCGCTTCCTTGGGCACAGTAGTCGAGCGCCGTAACCACTGTGCCACCCCGGCGGGGCAACAATGTCTAGCTCCATTGCTAATATGGGTATATTCTATTTCATTGCAACTGGCACCATCAACCATCGCAAATGCCAGCATCGCTTATATACCCAGACGGCCACTGACGAAAGCGGATGGCCGAATCTGTTCGCCCAGCGGACAGCCACCGTACGTCCGCCACTGGATTGCTTTTACACAGCTGTGATATAGTTTGTAGTCATCGTCCTTGTCTGAACTGCGTATAAATCAGTAATACCCGTCGAATCTGCATTATATAATGCCAGAGCGAATCGATGCGATATAAAACGTTCCATTAAACACTTTTTACTTTCCGCGTGTTTTATTGTTGAATTATTTTTTCACAAATTTTTGACTAAAAGTTCAATGACCATAAAACATTTTTCTAATCATGATCTTTCAGTCAACCTTTAATCGTAGGCTGAGTAGACGCAGCAAGCAGCAAGCTCAAATAGAACAATACCGAACCTACACAAAAAAAAAAAATCTGAAAAGAACCAATCCAATCCACCCGACAAGTTTTGTCATCGAGGATGCCTTGAAGCTTCTGCGTTCTGCATTTTCTGCGCAGTTACAAATAACTACGGCTGTTATGCACTGCTAGCATTGTTTTTGTTGTGCTTGGTGCGGCTGGCATACTTTGTTCACACGCCGATCCTAAAGTATTTCACCGAACTTTTGTTTCTTTAGTGGAACTTTTCGATGCACTGACACATTGCAGGCGGTGCTGCTTAAGCTTGTTGGACTTTCGGGTATTAGGGCGGTAAGGAAAAAGCTCTGTACAAAAGCCGAACGGTCCAGTGTTTGAGGCGAGACTGACAGGATGGCTCCGCGCCGACTAACTAAAGTGCAGCCTCATGTCTGAGGGCCATCCTACTCGGCATTGCTGGACGCTGCGCCAGTAAGCCGCGCAGCTTCTCTGTCTGTGATAAAGGAGTGCCTGCCTGAGCTTTAAATCAGGAGTTAATTTGTAAAACATGCGCAATGGGCTGAGTTGTAAAAACTCTAAGGGAAAACCTTTGCACTCGAGCCTATCGTGCGACATGCCTACACTTGTGGAAACGTCGCGAGGGTTGTTTTTTTTAATGGGCAGCCGCTGATCTTTCTCTCTCGAGCTTTACGGCAACTACATCTTATAGAAGGAATGACTGTGTGCACTGTGCAGTAGCTACTAAATAACGAAAGGTTTAGTACTGTCCTTCAGCTTTGACAAACCAGGACAGCACCTTGGGCATGTCCGGTATGCATAAGTGACTGAACAGCGCAGAATAACCGGACAAGAAAGAGATGAGACAGAAAGAAAAACAATCAGCGCTTGTCTTTTTCTTGACCCGTTGGTCTGCGTTGTTCTGGCAAGAATTTGACATACTGCCGCTGTGAAACAGATGGGCTGTGAGCTCTGGTGACTGCAACGCCTTCTTTTATTCAAAACAGGCATACTGGCAAGTCATACAAGCCACAGGCTTTAAAGAAAGAAAAAAAAAAACCATGAGCTAAGCAAAATTAAGATGAAAACAAACTTGTAACTGCTATGTCCTTACAGATATACAATGGCTCAACAGAACCTACGGCATTATTGACTGCGAGATAATGCCAAAGCTGATGCTGAGCTTATGTCTAGCACTGAAAGCTCTTTTCATACTCTTAGATTATCATAATGAAGTAGCTTTAAACTCATGCATGTTAATACTGTGATAGCCATAAATTGAATCTATGGCATCATGTTCACATGCAAGGCTTCTGATAGCCGCTGGGCACATGATGTGGGCTACAGCAGAAACCTGTACCTAGTGATCTTACAATCAGTTGTGCGATTGATACATTTAGTGTGTTGTGAAAGTTTTTGTGTACTTTTTCTGGCAATGGCAATGCTTTTTTTATCGAAAGCTAACATTTGGCTTGCTACAGAAAAAACCTGCACCTAGTCATCCTAAAAACAGCTGTGCAGTTGGTGCTTTCAGTGTGTCGTGAAAGTATTTGTGTTCTGCTTCTATATGACAATGCTTTTCTCATTGAAGACTAGCATGTGGCTTCATTGAAATGCTTCAGATGCCATTTGCTGTAGCCGATTTCGGTGGCCAACATGAAGCAGCACTTTGAGCATGTGGGCAAAACTTCCTTTGGCTAAACTGTTATCCATGGGGAAAAACAGCAACATTCCTTTGCATTATCATTTCTTTGGTATGGCTAAAAGTGAATATTGCATCATTATCTTTATTATTATTATTGTATCATGGTTTTCAGTGTTGAAGTTGTTAGAGCGTGATGATTTTAACCACACAGGACTTCCCTTCGACAGTAATGTGTCTAGCTTGTTTACATGCAGGATGTAGAACTGGCCTAAACCATCTTTATAGAGCAATTTTTTTTCACATTGTCCACCATTTTACTTTTTGGCATTGTTCCTTCAAGTAAATAGCTAGTATTTTAAGTTAACATGGTCGTCCACGTTTAGCATGAAAGGAATGTGTGGCATGCAGTTTGCGAAATCGCATTGCATCCGTCACAGCCGTGCATCAAGGCTAAGTGGCTTGTACATAGAGGGACAAGCAGTTCCAGCTCCACGTCATAGACGTGCGTCGAGGCAAAGTGGTTTATGTGCAGAGGAACCAGGAGCTTCTGTGTCACATCTGGCTATTTGCTACGGTGTGCAGATGCGCATAGAAGCAAAATGGCTTATGTGTAGAGGGACCAGGGCTGCTGCTTAACTTTCTTTGCCTCTTTACTACGATCCACAGCCGTGCATTGAGGCTAAGTGGCTTGTACATGGAGGGCCCAGAAGCTGACGCTTCACGTTGTCTGTCTGAACTCAATAAACTAAAAGTTACTCTACTACAAAGCAACTTCAGAACTAATCGTGAGCGTGAGCAACGTGAGTCGTATTTTATGCATAAATTTAATACAGTGGATTGTGGCATAAATGAACATGCGGGAATCCTTTCGGCTCTTCGGAACTAAATAACTCGACGGCGGCGATAGAAACAAGCGTGCTCAGCGGTCATCGATCTACTAACTTCGTTATACCGAAAAACGGTCAATTTCTAGGCGGCGAGGAAACAACTAGATAAAGCAGCAAACAGCGACTAGAAAACCTAGAACACTGTAGAAGCTTACGCGAGTGGTCGGAATCTTCGAGACACACCTCGGCGCATCTTGTACGACAAAGAAACTGATAAAGCTGCGTCTCGCGACAACCAGCATGATCGAACAAAGAACACAATACGCGTGCCAGAATCGTAGTGATAAGGCCGCATGCCGGTGGCTGTCGAAAAAAGAACAAATAAAGATTTGAATGGTTTGCGGCATTACCCCTCTTTAAAAAGGCATCGACCCAAAGCTTACAAAATAAACACAGAAAGGTAAGCAAAACACCAGACATTAAGATAATTTTAGCACGCGTTATAGCTTGAGGCGCACAACATGGACGTTTTCTGGATGCGCCCGGCGCATTTGGGATGTGGTCGGGATGTCGGGGATGACCTCGTAGTCGAGCTGTCTGATGCGTTAAAGGACTGTATGGTCCGAGGCATCGCTGCAAGAGCTTCTCACTATGTCCGCGGAGGCGTATCGGCGTCCAAACCCACACTTGGTCTCCCGGCTTTTACTCTGCGTCGCGTCGCCGCAAGTTGTATCTTCGGGCATCAGTGTGTTGGTGATCTTTTATGCGCAGCCGGGAATGTTGTCCGGCCTTCTCTGCAGAGTGAGGGAATGCGGCGACGTCCAGGTTCTACTCGTCAGTTACGTGCGACAGCGTTGCGTCGATCGTCACCGTGGCTCCCTGTTGTACACAAGCTTGAATGGTGTCGCTATGGTTGTCTCCTGGACGGCCGTGTTATACGCGAAGATAATGTACGGCAGAATGACGTCCCAGGCCTCGTGTTTGGCATCGAGGTACATTGCGATCATGTCTACGATCGTTTTGTTCAAGCCCGTAGGTCTGCTCGTCTGGGGATGGCAGGCAGTTATCCTCCGGTGGCTCGTTTGGCTCTAGTGCAAGATAGCCTGCGTGAGCTCAGCCGTAAATGCAGTTTCTCTGCCCGTTGTGAGCACTTCAGGAGAGCTATGCGGCAGGAGAATTCGCTCAACGAAAACCTTAGCAACTTATGCTGCGGTACCGTTGGCCAGGGCTTTCGCTTCGGCGTAACGGCTCATGTAATCGGTTGACACGTTGATCCATTTGTTCCCCGCTGATGAAGTTGAGAAGAGGCCGAGGAGGTTCATCCCAATTTGTTGAAAGTTCTTAATCGAGGGCGGGATTGGGTTCAATGGACCAGCTGGTCTGATTGGGGACGTCTTGCGTCGCTGACACTCACGGCACGTTTTCACACAATGAGCAAATATTTCTCTTGTATCCTGTGCAACGTGCGCGCAAACCCGAGATGCCCCTCTGTCGGCTCATAGTGTAGCATCTGCAGAATCTGCTGTCTGAGGTGTTTGGGCACAACAAGGAGTCGCGGTTCTGTTGCCTGCGAAGGTCTTCAGGACGACGTTATTGCTTAAGACGAATGACGATAACGGACGCCTGAAAACAGCAGGAGGAGAAGCGATCTTTCCTTCAAGGCAAACAGCTAGGGCTTTCAATTCAGGGTCCGAGCGCTGCTGCTGTGTAAAACTGCGGGCGCTTACCGGTCCCAAGAAAGTGTCTTCGTCGTCTTGTTTCGGCGGCGCGTCAACAGGGGCTCGTGACAAGCATGCTTGCGGCCAGATTTGTAGACAACTGTGATATCGATTTCTTGAGGACGCAAGGTCCATCGCGCAAAGCGGCCGGAGGAATCAAGTTCGCGAGCCAGCACAGAGGATGGTGGTCGCTCACAACCTTCAATGGTCGTCCATACAAAAAGGGGTGAAATGTTGATGTGGCCCAGATGATGGCAAGATATTCTTTCACCATCGTCGTATAGTTGGCTTTAGCTTTCGACAGGGAGCGGTTAGCGTACGCTATAACGTTTTCCTGTCCGTGATGTTTCTCAACGAGAACGGCGCCTAGGCCAACGCTGCTTGCGTGGGTATGAGTTTCTGTCTGGGCGTTTTCGTTAAAGTGTCCTAGTACAGGAGGGACTGTAAGCGGCGCTTAAGTATGTTGAAGGCGTTCGATTGCGACGCTTCTCATTTAAAAGCACATCAGTCTTTGTAAGTTGCGTCAAAGGCTCAGCGATTGGCGAAATATTCCTGAAAAATCGCCGATAGTAAGCCCACAGGCCGAGGAACCTGCGTGTAGCGTTCTTGTTGGCTGGCTGCGGAAGCTATGCGATCGCAGCTGTTTTCTCCATCCCATCCTTGCTAACAATGTGACCTAGGAACCGTAGTTACTAGTAGGTTAAATGAGGTTTCTCTGGTTTAAACGTTAGCTCTGATGTCTTGATTGCTTCTAGCACTGTCCGAAGCCTTTCTAGGTGGTCTTTGAAGCTTTCGGAGAAGACAATGACATCATCCAAGTATACGAGACAAATGTTCCACTCAAGCCCACCAGCACGGTGTGATTTACCCGCTGAAACGTCGCTGGTGCCGAGCAGAGGCTGGATGGCATCGCCTTGACCACAAATAGTCCATCCGGTGTGATGAATGCGGTCTTCTCGCGATCTCTTTCGTTGACTTCAGTTTGCCAGTAGCCGGTATTCAGGTCCATCGATGTGAAACATTTAGCGTTGCATAACCGGTCCTGTGTGTCATCGACGCGGGGGAGGAGGTAGACGCCTTTTTTTCTTATGCGATTCAAGCGCCGGTAATCGACGCTGAAGCGAAAAACGCCTGGCGCCACCCAGGGGCTCCTTGATGGCTAGATAACGTCGTCGCGATGCATTTCTTCTATTTAATCGCGGATGGCCTGTCTTTCTCGCGAGAATACACGGTAGGGGCTTAAGGAGCAGTGGTCTGGCGTATTCATTCGTGACGATGCGGTGCTTGACCAAATGAGTTTGCCACACTTTCAAGGCTGACGAAAAGCATTCGCTGTAATTTTGAAGAATGGCCCGTATCTGGTCTTGGGATAGTGCTGGTCAGTTTGGTCATTTGCCGGCTTGTGGGGCGGCGAAGTCATCTCTGATGACGGCTAATTTGTCAAGGAAGGCGACCGTTGTGTTCTTGTTGAGATTCCGGCATTCTTCGGTGAAGCTGGTTGCCAGCACTTGAGATTGTTCATTCCGGAAATGGGGGATGCCTCTTGCGATGGCAAATTTTCGGTCCAGTAACAACTGGGTGTTTCCTTCGATGACCCCTTTAGCAATTTAGACTTCTTTGATACCCACAAGGACGATGACACTTGCTCGGGCGGTACAATCAATTCTCAGTCGAGGACGTTGAGAGCGACGTGATGAGTCGAAGTTATCGCAGCAGATATGGCTTTGTCTGTCGAGAGCTTGATGAGTTTTGAGCGAAGGTCAATGATCCCCCGATGTTAATTCAGAAAATACATAGCCGAAATCACATCGCGCGTGCTGGTAGGGTAAGTACGTCCATTTACTCTAACACTTGCAGTGCAGCCCACTGACGGTGTAACAAGGTTACCACCAGCGCTACGGAATAGCGGGCAATGCCAAGTGGTCGTCACCTCCTTGAGCTGGGCGGCGAACCCTTCACTGATGACAGAATCATCGGCTCCGGTATCCACTAAGGAGGTAACCATGCGACCGTCGACAGCAGCTTCAAGGCCACTTGTTCATGTCTTCGGACTGCATGTTGGCTTCGGTCTGCAATCTCGGCTTCTTCGTTTGCTGAGGTCGTGGCCGGGGCACCCCGTTGTCACTTCGCTGAGCGGCGGCGTCAGATTGCAGTCCGGTCATGCTCTCGTCGACGGTTTGGTCGTGTGGCGCGGCGATTTAATGGCTGCGTGGTTGTCACTCGTCGTCATCGGCGGAGAATCTTCGTGTTTTCGCGGCGAAGCAACCTCATCTCCAAACGTTGCTCTCTTTAGTTTCTCCTGCGCGGGCTAGGAGACCTTCCTTGCACGTAGCTTCATCCCGGCGACGCAAAGCGGGAGCTGAACAGTGATGTGGAGTGTTACAGACGACTTGGCGACGCGTGCTATCCACTTCGTAAGAAGTCATCAATTTCCTGTGGTCGCTCGCTCAGAGGGGGCGTGGGGCATCGATGGCAAAACCACGCAGGCCGACATGCCTGTACGGACAGTGACGAAAGATGTGTCAAGCCTCACTACAATGGAAGAAGAGTGGCCGGTTGTTAGAAGTCCTCCAGTCGTACCATTTCCTGGGGCTTGAAAGCCTCGTATGGTTGGGGGGCGGGGGCCAAAGGGCAGCTTTCGGGAACAGGACGGTAGCGGCGAAGGCTTTGAAGGTCAAACAGGGGCGCAGGACGACGTAATAAAGCAGTATAAGTCATGCCTGTTCCTTCTTGCATTTGAACTATCGACGCCGTCGCCTGAGGAACGCCAAGTGCTTGTTGGACTTCCTCACGGATTACGTCCGTGAGTGACGCAACATGCGGCTACGCTTTTAAGGACAGGAGTCGGCGTAGTTCTTGCAGACAGAGTATCAAAAGGCCACTTGTAAAGTCGTAGAGTCGCGTCCTTGCTCCTAAGGTCTTTTCGATATTCACTGCTTCCTGGCTGAACTTCACCAGTATTTGGCAGCTGGTGAAGACCTGCAAATAGCTGATCGTTCACACCGCACATCAACAGGTTCACCTTGGTACCCTATTTCATGCTGGGATCGGCGAGGCGGAAGAGACTAAATTCTTTATTGGAGGAAGGTCTGAGCTCTTTCTTTTCGGACGAAACTTGCAAAAGGCGTCAAAAACTCCGCTTTGACTGTCTCCCAATCCTTGAAAGAAGTCTCGTGATTTTAGAACCAAACTCAGCAGATCCTTGAAGAGAAAAGAAGACTTGCCTGAGTTTCGCAGCGTCATGCCAACCATTAAATTCTGCCACACGGTCAAAAAAGGTCTATCCAGTCTTCCGCATCTTTAGTGGGCAGTCCTTTGAAGATGGGCTCCCGGGGCTGCACGAAGACAACCGGTGGTGTTGACTGAGTGATTACCAAAGTTGATGCCTTCCGAGGTCGAAGGGGGTCCGACAGAAGACCATGTTCGGGTTGGAGCCATTGAAGCCGGCGGCTGGTTCGGGGACCTGCTGGCTGGTTCCCCGTGGTGACAGGAACAGGGGAACAAAGCCGCAATATATTTATAGGCCCAAAAGGGGGCTTCTTTGGACTTAGTTGAGAACATGTTTAAAAAAAGAAATTTGTCGAAGGTTACGTTACATCCTACTACCAATTTGAGCACAGCTCATCAGCTGCTTCTACCTTTTTCGATAGATTGAGCCAAAGATTTTAAGCAAGACATGTATGTACAATTACAGACAACTATTTTATTTTTCACGCATTTTTCTCAAGATACACCCCCCTAACAGTTCTTGACTGTCTTCAAGGAAGCTTCGTGGTCGAAAAAATAAAGAGAGCATTAAGTTATCGGAAGGTTGCAGGCGGCAGTGCGTGGGCCCATTCGAATGCGCGGGGCGAAGAAACTGAGGCCACAAGCTGCAGACGAGAAGAAAGAACCTTCGCAAATATCTGACTTGAAAACGTTGCAGCCAAAGTTAGCAAGCGTCTCATCGAATTTCTAGTAGTATGTTTTAAAGGAAAATGAGGGCGGGCTAGATCCGGGCCAGGTCTTCCTCGAAAGCCGAGGGACGATCGGCTAGAAAGCCGGATATCCAACTAGCTGTATATATGGAAAATACATCAAAATATGATGCTTTTCTTTGTGAGTCAGCGCGCACACCGAACTGCAGGGTAACATGTGCAATAACCGAGAATTCACATATTCACCGAGAAAACATCATATTTTGACGTAGTTTGCGTATATACAGCTAGTTTGATAGTCCAGATCTCTTAAATTTGCAGTGTGCACCATGTGCGGTCACGTCTTCCACTTTATTAAGTTTACAGTGCGCACCATGTGTGGTTATGTCTTTCACCAGAGCTCTGAAGCATGCCGTTCATAATTGGTTCATGGGAATGGAAATGTGCGGTATCTTTCACACTTGTTTATGTGGACACCTGAATCGCGCACAGGAATGGAAAGGCGCAGTATCTGTCACACGTGTTTCTGTGGACACCTGAATCGCGCCGTAAGGAATGAAGGTAGGCGGGAGTGAAAGTGCAGCTGGTTTCAAGGGACAACGGCGACGACGAAGAGAAACCCAGGAACGGGCGCCAAAGAGCTGCGCTATAAAAGACAGACGTGGTGGAGAAAAGAATGTATTGACGTTTATGGCGCGGCACCAGCCTTCGTCGGACCGGTCTTCTACCGCCGAAGGCTGGTCCCGCGGCCGAAACGTCAATACACTCTTTTCTTCACATCTGTCTATTCTTTCCCCACACACGCGCGCACACACACACACACACACACACACACACACACACACACACACACACACACACACACACACACACACACACACACACACACACACACACACACACACACACACACACACACACACACACACACACACACACACACACACACACACACACACACACACACACACACACACACACACACACACACACACACACACACACACACACACACACACACACACACACACACACACACACACACACACACACACACACACACACACACACACACACACACACACACACACACACACACACACACACACACACACACACACACACACACACACACACACACACACACACACACACACACACACACACACACACACACACACACACACACACACACACACACACACACACACACACACACACATACACACACACACACACGCACACACACGCATCTATCTATCTATCTATATATATATATATATAAATATTTATATATATATATATATATATATATATTCCTGCAGAATATTGTTACATTAGGTGGTGCATGCACTGATATGCGCATAAGGAAGGAAGAAGAATCTTGTGAGTTTTGAAGAAGACGATGTTCAAGCAGTGTCGGCTGGTGCCTGCTTGACACTGTTGTGTTTCTGTGTGCTGTGTGCTGCGTTATCTGGGACTAATCTCTTTACCTTACCTTGCCAGGTATCATCTTGGTGGAGGTGACTAAAGATCCCCGTGCACACAGAATAGAATAGAAGAGCAAAATATCACAAAAAAGCTGGATTTGCGCAGTGGCCGCCACCTACCTGAGCTCACAACGACGTCAGCCACGACCACTATGACATCCGAGGCAGTCCCTACCATCGCAGCAACATCGGCTCAGCCAGTGGTACTCACGAAGATCCGCCACTCTGCCATCTTTAATGGCGAAGACAAGCTGCACGTTGATGACAGGCTAAATGAGTACGAGCGCTGCAGCAGAAACAACCACTTGGACGCGACCATTATGCTGGCGAACATAATCTTCTATTGGCGGGAACAGCTCGGATATGTTTCCTAAATCCCGAGCATTAGCTAGTGTCCTGGGAAATCTGTAAACAAAAGCTTCAGGACTTGTTCGGGAAGACGGTTGGGCGGGCTCTTGAAGCAAAAAGAGAACTTTTGACTCCCACCCAATCCCCCACATAGTCCTACTTTGGCTATATTCAAGACGTGCTTTCGTTGTGCCGCAAAGTGAACAGCTCCATGCCAGAAAGTGACAAGATAGGGCATATCCTCAAGGGTATAATGGATGATGCGTTCAACATACTCTTCTGCACGAATTGCTCTACCATCGACTCGGTACATCAAGTCTGTCGAAAATTCGAGCACGCTAAACAACGACGTCTCGTATATCGCTCTGAGCGCCTTCCGAACACGGCGGCTACATCACCCTGTGCTGACCTGGCGCCTTTGCAATAGCCTTCACATCCAGCGAACATGGCTCGGATCATCCGGAGAGAACTCGAGGCCTTGGCTCCGACACCATGGCCATGATGCAGGCCGTTGTTCGTCAGGAACTTGCCAACGCCAGCCTCTCCTCCAGCTCCGTGCCGCCACCGTCACCAACGCACCCTGTTCCTGTAGTGACTACTGCTACCACCAGCCAGGCTTCCCCACGTCGCTACCTTAGCCGCAATCCTGCAGAGTGGCGCACCTCAAACGACATGCCAATTTGCTTCATTTGCTTCACGCCGGCCACACATCGCGTTATCGCCGTAGCCGTACCTTCTTTATCCCTCGCTTCCTCGACGCTTCCCTGCCCAACCAGAGGAGCCCCGCCCCGCCTATGATGGACCTGGACATTATCTTCCTCAAACAGATCAGCCTCGAAACGAAACCGTCCCCACTGCCCCTCGCTCTAGTTGATCTCCATCCCCACTGGCTCGTCGATCCCGTTCACTGGTAACTCGTCGCAGCTCCTCTCCATCATACGCCGGCACCTACTCGGGAAATTAGCGAGTGCAGCGCCCGGGAGTGACGCTGCTTTACCGACCCGGACTGTCAACTCGGAACTGATCCTCACACCCAGACGTAACCTCATTGACATTCTTGTGGACGGAGTCTCAGCTTCTGCCCTTATTGACACTGGAGCCCATATTTCAGTCCTTAGTTCGTTGTTCCGCCAGCGCCTCAAAATTGTTCTTACGCCCGCTAACACCTCTACTGTTCAAACTGCTGATGGAAACACTGCTACCGTCATCGGAATGTGCACTGCGCGCGTCAGCACCGCCAGCCACCACGTCCCTGTGCTCTTCGCCGTCCTTACTACTTCTCCTAAGGACGTGATTTTAGGCCTATTCTTTTAAACAACCCATTCCACTCTCATTGACTGTTCCTTCGGACTTCTGCACCTAGCCCTGCCCCATTGTGTTCACGACCCTATGCGGACTATTCCCTGTCTCGCCTCCGCTTCAGTACATTTATTCGCCTAGCTCCCGAGGCGGCAGTATACGTGCCCATGTCACCTTTTCCCTCCCTTCCTGATGGCGACTACGTTGTCAACCCCATCACCGACGTCACTCTACAGCGCAACATCGTCCTACCTCATAACATTGTACACGTCGAGTATAACCTCCCCTACATTCCCGTACTCAACTTCAGCATGTCTTCGCAAGTTCTCCCGGAGGGCATTTTCCTTGCTGAGCTGTCACCTTTGTCCAGATTTACTATTTCTGCAGTGCTGTCCGACCGTCACGCTGAGGTACCTGTACAACCTGTCCCGTCACATAGTCCGGAGGACCGCATCTCAGCCATGGTTGCCTCTGACCTGCGTCCCAAATATGCCAGCGCTCTTGCCGGCCTTTTGCGGTCATACAGCGACATTTTTGATTTCGGTCATGGATCCCTGGGCCAACGTCCGTCGTCACACATGGCATTGATACTGGAGATGCCCGCCCTATTTACCGACGGCCTTACAGAGTTGCCCATTCCGAACGCCGGATCATTCAGGAATAAGTGGAAAAAATGTTGGCCAGCAACATTATTGAGCCGTCGAGCAGCCCCTAGGCATCTCCGGTAGTACTCGTCAAAAAGAAAGAAAACGCTTCGAGGTTTTGCGAAGGTTATCGACACCTAAGCAAGATAACAAAGAAAGAAGTGTACCCTCTTCTAAGAATCGATGATGCCCTCGACTGCCTACATGGTGCCAACTACTACTCCTCCATTCGATCTCCGTTCTGGATATTGGCAGATCTCTGTTAACGAAATAGATCGTGAAAAGACCGCTTTTGTCACCCAGATGGCGTCTGCAAATTAAAGGTGATGCCTTTCGGCTTATGTAATGCCCCTGCGACCTTCGAGTGCATGATGGACTTCTTACTACGCTGGTTCAAATGTACCACATGTCCGTGCTATCTCGATGACGTCATCTTATTTTAATCAACCTTTAGGGGCCACCTCGATTATGTTTCGGCTATTCTTGGCGTCTTCCGACGAGCTGGCCTTCAGTTGAACACCAAGAAGTGTAGCTCTGGTCACTGCGAACTCAAGGTCCTAGGACACTTGGTCAACGCCAAAGGTATCAGCCGAACCCCCCCAAAATTAACGCTGTAAGTTAATTTACTATACCGAAATCTAGCAGCGACGTGCGTTGCTTCCTCGGACTTCGCTCATATTTCCGGCGATTTGTACCGAACTTCGCGGAAATCGCCCGTCCACTCACGCAGCTTCTGAAAAAAGAGGTCTCCTTTTCCTGGGTCCAAGAACAATCGGCCGCCTTCGTCACACTTATTGTCCACCTCACCGGTTCGCCAGTGTTGGCTCACTTCAATCCGTCAGCGCCCACAGAAGTACGTACCGACGCAAGTGGTCATGGAATTGGTGCCTTTCTCGCACAACGTCAGCTTGGTTCCCGTCGCGTCATCGCCTATGCCAGCCGACTCCTCTCTGCGGCCGAACAGAATTATTCCATCACTGTACGTGAGTGCTTAGCACTAGGTTGGGCCATTACGAAGTTTCACCCTTACTTGTATGGGCGGCCATTATAGTCACTGACCACCCCGCATTGTGTTGGTTTTCCAGACTCAAAGACTCTACTGGCTGCCTTGGACGTTGGGCCTTGTGCCTTCAGGAGCACAATTTTTTCAGTAGTTTACAAGTCTGGCCAGTTGCATCGAGACGCCAATTGCCTGTCCCTTCATCCAGTTGACCCGCCAACCAAACCTGATTGTGACAATGACGCTTGCGTGCTCTCTATTTCTGAGTTTTCCAACATTCGCCGTGAGCAATGCCAGGACCCTCAGCTTCGTGAAATTATCAATCGCCTCAGCGCCGATCGCCATGACCCTTCCCTTCGTTTGTTTGTGCTCCACAACGGCACCTTATACCGGCACAATATGCGACCTGATTGCCTCGACCTTCTACTAGTAATAGAAGAGACATCTGGGCGAGTTGGTATGGTGACATGATGAAAAAACAGCGCTACAGACGTGGACGGACGTTCTACTAGTAGTCCCTCGGCACCTACGCTCAGCCGTCCTTCAACAGCTTCACGACGCTCCTACAGCGGGTCATCTAGGCGTCTCTCGCACATACGACAGTGTGCGCCGTCGGTTCTTTTGGCCAGGCCTATACCGCGCAGTCCGCCGCTACGTGGCCGTTTGTGACCACTGTCAACGCCGGAAAAAGCCATCAGTTTTACCAGCTGAACTTCTGCAACCGATCGACATCCCCATATAGACCCATTTTCTCGAGTGGGTCTGGATCTTCTAGGGTCTTTTCCACTGTCCGCAGCGGGGAACAAATGGATTGCGGTGGCCACTGATTACACCACACACTGCGCGGTCACACGAGCAATACCAACCAGTTGTGCAATTGTTGTCGCTGCTTTCTTCCTCAACGACGTTATACTCGTTCATGGAGCTCCCCGCCAACTGCTCACCGACCGTAGCTGTTGTTTTCTTGCGCGTATAGTCGACGAGATCCTACGATTGTGCAACGTTCGTCATTCATTCACGACTGCCTACCATCCACAGACTAACGGGCTTACCGAACGGCTTAACCGGACATTAACTGACATGCTGTCTATGTAGGTTTCTGATGACCACTGTGACTGGGACATAACGTTGCCATTTGTGACATTTGCATACAATTCGTCGCGTCATGACACTACCGGCTACTCCCCCTTCTATCTTCTATTCGGCCGTGAATCTCTGCTTCCTTTTGGCAGCCTGCTCCCTTCTGTCAGCTCATATGCTCGTGACGCCATAGCCCGAGCTGATGCTGCCCGCGTTGTTGCTCGCAACCGACTCGCAGCCTCCCAGCACTCCCAGAAACGTCGCTATGATTCCTGTCATCGCAACACCCAGTATTCTTGCGGCTCTCTCGTGTTACTTGAACCCCAGCTCGCCGCGTTGGCCTCTCGCAAAAACGTTTGCCCCGTTATACGGGACCCTACCGTATTTTACGACAAGTGACTCCAGTGACATACGAAATTGCGCCCTTTCATCCCGCATAGCATACACCACGCACTGAGACGGTCCATGTTGCACGCCTCAAGCCGAACACGGACCCTGGTTTGAACGCTACTGGCACCGGCACGGTGCTTTTCAGCCGGCGGGACAGTGTTACATTATTCGGTGCATGCACTCATATGCGCATAAGGAAGGAATAAGAAGAATCTCGTGGGCTTTGGAGAAGACGACGTTCGAGCAGTGTCGGCGGGTGCCTGGTTGACGCTGGTGTGTTTCTGTGTACTGTATGCTGCGTTATCTTGGACTAATCTCTTGGCCTTACCTCGCCACGTATCCATATCATCATAGTTTTCACACTGTAAGGAACATTGTCCACCATGATTTTATTTATTTATTGATACCTGGCAGGTCCCGATGCGGGACTTTAAAAAGGGAGTGGGATTGTGGCCAGTGGTAAATATCGAAATGATAATGATCTACATGTCTATTATCAGACAGGTTCTTAGATGGTAGTATTGAAGCTTACAGTATCGCACATGAGGAATGATTCCAATTCAGAAAAGTGCGCGCGAAGAATGACTCATTAAACGTAGTCATGCAGGAATTTGCTGAACGACGTCGTGATCAACGTTACTAGAACAAACTCAGTTTCACAGCTCCGCCCGTAGAGGTGTCCTCGGTGGCGGTCGCTTGAACTAGCGGCGCTGCAGTTGACTCTTGCTCCTTGCCGGGCGCGTCGTCTGCTACCCGCGGCGCGGAAGCATGGAGCGCCCGGCATACACGTAGCCGTTAAGGCCCGACGCCAAACACACACGCGTCATGCGCTGCCGCGCGCCGACGTCGCGTGCGTCAGCCAAACTCAGTCTCTGCATGCGCGCGGGCTCTGACGCTCCGATCTAGCTGTCCCTGCCAGATATTTGGCGCGCAACGCACACGTCGTTTCCGGAGTGCAGGCGCCATGACCGGCGTAGACCAATCGGACAACGCACTGGTCGTTCCACATCCGGAATGAGGCTTCGAGCAGCCTGAATGCTCGTACTGCTTTTTTCCTCGCCAGCTAGGAAACAGCAGCGATGGAGATGTGGGCGAGACAAGTTGATAATGAATTGTTGATAGCAGAGATGGAAAGGAGGCCATCAACACCGTAGCGCGTGCCGGCGCGTGCCAACGCAAATGTTTGGAGGTGGAGGCCTCTTTCGACGCCAGCCGCGACGCTGCACTCGACGCACCAGCGCGTGACGCGACGCGTAGGAAGTCGCTTGGAGTCGGCCTTTACGTGCTGCCGTTGCACTCTACACGGCTGCATTGCAGTTATGACTACATTATGACAGTTTTGGCTTCGAAGGTATATATTACCTCAGTGAACGCTTTTGTGTGATCCGAAAATTAATGCCGTGAAACAACTGTGACAGCGTTGTCGACTTGCTCGCCAGAACCAGCGTTCTAGTAACATTCTGCTGTTCTGTTTCATTTATTTCTATTACGCGATATGGAGTAGCGGAAGTCATTTTGTAAAAAAATAAACATGACGTAACTGTTCATTGCGCAGCGTTCAGCGTGCTGTCATGCAATATTTTTGCTTCTTATTTAGCATCTACTTTCTTTTCCAGTTTCAGTCCAATTTTTGACAGGCATTCAAGCCGCCGACATGTGTGCCTCCAATTCTATGCCGTTCACTGTAAACGTAGGGTGTACGCCAAGAAGATGCTGCGTCTTTACCCTAAAATCAAAAACAAATAGACGTACGCTTTGTGAACTACGTACCAGCCTTTAGATCCCTAAAATTGGCGGAATGAAGATACAGCGTTAAAGGCGCTATCGCGTCCTCTCTTAAGACGAAGCTTTCTGTCATATTTTTTTTAACATAAGGCCTCTTCATGCTGGCCTGCATACTTTGTACCGTGTGCAACGAAACCTATTGAAACGAATTGGTAGTCCGTCATTTGTTCGTGTCACTGATAGACTTCCTCGAGATTAAAATGTGGGCACAAGTTCTGCACATAAGAGGTATAACTTACTTCGAAGTGAACAATGTGTGATCTGGATTTAAAAATAAACTATATTCAAGCACTCTCGTGATAGTTCGTGTAGCAAAACTCTTTATATTGTTACGTTTGCATATAATTCCTCCCGTCACGATACAATGGGCTACTCGCCCTTCTATCTTCTGTTCGGCCGTGACCCCTCTCTTCCGTTTGACAGCGTACTGCCTCACACCACTGATGCAAGCTCCTATGTTCGTGACGCCATATCCCGAGCTGACGCCGCCCTTGTTGTTGCTCGCCGCCGACTGACCTCTTCCCAGAACTCCCAAAAACGGCGCCATGATTCTCCACATCGCGATGTCCACTACTCTCCGGACTCGCTCGTCTTGCTCTAGACTCCCGCTCGTAGAAGTGGGCTCTGTGAGAAGCTCTTGACGCGGTACACAGGCCCCTACCGTGTTTTACGGCCAGTCACTTCTGTGACATACGAAGTCAGCCCTGTGCACCCACGCCAACAGTTCGATATGCCACGTTCCGAAATCGTTCATGTCGCTCGCATGAAGCCCTACCACTCCAGCTTTAGTTCCTCGACGTAGTATGTACCGGGACGGTGCTTTTCGTGGCGGGGTAATGTTACGTATATGCCACCGAAGAGGACGACGATAGAAAATAGAATGAGAGACGACGAAGCTGAAGAAACCGTTGGGACTTGCCTGAACACTTGCTGTGTTCTGCTCTGCTGTGCTGTGAACACTTGCCCATCACCTGCTGTGGTTTCCTGTGCTAGCCTTCTGCCCCGTATCAATATTCTTGCTTGCACATATTTCGAACGCAAAAGGCATTATATACAGAAGAGATAGCACCCTAATGATCGCGTTGCCCCGTGTGTTTCGACAGCAATGCCAGTAGAGAACATGCAAGATTCCAGGAACATATCAGTGTACATAGCGCAAATCGGATAGCTGAGCTGCACAAACGGATTTTGATTTGGATAATTTTGAGTTCGTCGCAGTACCTGCAATTATGAAGAAATTTGTGTATTTTCACGACAATGAAATAGACGAGCCATGAGGGTGAGGAATTTTGCTTGTTGAGCATACTTTTGTGATTGAGCGGTTAATAGTTACGGCAATTATATGTTGCGCATAAAGTTCTCATATCATGTGAATTGAGTGTTGATTACAGCTCTTCTGAAGCATGTCAATGAAGCAAAATTGTGCACGGGGCTTCCAACTCAAAGCTAATGTGAAAAGAGGATACATCTAAGAACTGCAGATCAATCCAAAAAGCAAGATGATCACAAAAATTAAAACATCTTCAAAATAACTGAGCATTCGTCGTAGAAAACGCAGCGAGCTGCGGCAGCTGACCTGAAAATGAAAAAAAAAAGACAGTGAATGAATTAAGCCTGTATTTGATTGAAGGGAATACTTTCGGCCGCTGTTGGGGTAATTAGGGAGTTAGGAGGGATAGGAGTGTAGCTTATCGCTTCTTCACGGTTCTTCAAGCTGTTTCTCGTTGTTAAAAGGTAAGCATCTAAAAAGCTTAGAAGATGATCTACACATGCATCTATAAAAGCTAGGCCTTCCAGACTTGCAATGGCTGGTACGTCAAGCTCCTGCCTGAACTAAGGTATGATATGTCGAACGGATTCGTAACTGCATGTTTGTGAGGTGGGCAAGCACAAAAGCTTTAAGCTTCTGAATGAGCTCAAGATATGCTGCTAACCAAGCATATGATCTCATTAATGCATGCATTGAAGTGAATTCGCTGCAAATATGGTTTCTGCTGTTGAAGCAATACAAAATCACATGCTAAAAGAAAAAGATGGTTCGGGGAAGTTAGAAACGCTAACGTTCATTTCCCACTAGACACTCACACACACAAAAAAGGATTATGCTGCCCACTTAAATATTTCCTAAAAGAGGTATAATGTTCTCCTCTTAATTGCGTGTAACCTTGCAATGTTTGCCTATGTTGATGAAATCAAGTTCTGGTTGTTTGCTGCATTTCATTAGCATTCGACATAAGTGTTGTTAACAATGTTGCATTTTTTTCTTCTTGAGCTAATAAGTAATTTAGGTTCATGCAATACACTTCTAATGCCCTTTCCGGCGTGTAGATACCTTGAATATCGAACGTGTTTTAAAACTGCAGTCCAATGCTAGTTTGAAATTGCAATAACTTCCCCTAAAAGCAGTAAAAGTATGTTGTTTTTTTCTCTCTCTGTGTATGTATGTGTGTGTGTAAAGGAGGAGGGGAATCTATCAAGGGCGCGACTTGATTGCTCGCAATATAAGTTTTTTTTAATAGACTCATTTCCTGATTTCCTTTCGCAGTGCACATGCCCATTCTCACCGATTTCTCTTTTCGTGAACTTATTAAATAACTATTCACATCGGACGTTGTTTTAGACGACAAAGGAATTTTGTTTTACATATTGCTATATACGGGAGAGCGAGAGTGCCGATCCGGAGCTACGTTCCACGCCATATCTTGAAAGTGAGACATTAAGAAAAGCACTTGTGATTAGGCGACGACGGAGGCTGTTTATGCGTAATCTGTGTTCACTAAATCTTTTGACGCTAGTAGCCAGACTTCATGCACTGCTTGAACAGGCTGCCCAGGCTAGCGGTTTTCTGCGTGTAATTGAGGCAATCGCGCACGTGACACCCACTGCGTTACTTCTAAGGTTAGAGTGCTCCTATGCACTGAAAAGCTGGCTAATTTCTTTGCATAACAGGATCTATGCCATAAAAGAACATACCCAAACGCGTTCTGCAAGGTAATGCGTCGCTTCGAAGCCAAAGCTGTGGTAATGTAGTTATAATTATGCTGCAGCCATGTACAGTGCAACGGCAGCACACAAAAGCTACGTGTGTGCTGGCCGCTCCATACTTTCGTGCCGCGTGTAGCAGACGATGCGCTCGGCAAGGAGGAAGAGCTGACTGCAGCACCGCTAGTTCTCGCGATCGCCACTTGGGACACTGTCCTCCGCCGGGCGGTATGGGGAGCTGTGAAACTGAGTATGTTCTAGTACAATTGGTTACGATGGCCTGTGCGAGGTGTTCTAAACACTAATTGGATGAGCCGATTATCATGAGGTGTTGCATGAAAAGCTTGTGATAAAGGCAGGGGCATGAAGTACAGCAACGAGAAGCGAGACTGTAACAAAAATTTCATGAAATAGATGCTGGAGGAGTATGGGTTCTTCGAGAGAATGAAACGCATGACACGGTTCACAAGGTTTAGTAAGGTTAGAGTAGTGTGGATCAAGTATAGCACCCGCATACTCAAGTTGAGATCGCGCAGGGGTTTTGTAATCTGGTAGTTTTAAACAAAAAAGTGTCATGGGCCGGTTAAGGTAGAGGTATCCAACAGTTCGATTAGAAGAATTAGTTACATGGCGTATATGGCAAGACAAGGTTAAACCATTAGTGACTCCACTGGGGTGGCGCAGAGGCTAGGGTGCTCGACTACTGTGCCGAAGCATGCAGGATCGAATCGCAACCTCGTCGGCCGCTTTTCTGTAGAGGTGAAAAGCTAGGCGCCCGTGTGCTGTGCGATGTCAGTGGATGTTAAAGAACCCCAGGTGGTTGAAACTTCCGGAGTCTTCTACTACGGCGTTCTCTCATAGCCTGAATTGCTTTGGGACGTTAGAACACACAAACTAACCAAACGGAATCATTATTGAGGTGAACAACAAGGCACGTAGACGAACTCCGCGAAACATTAGTAACAGGGTTAGTTTTGTAAGTAAGGATGTGTAGTTTTGGCAGTGGTGAGAAAAACACCAATACAGGGACTAAGGTCGCATAGCGCATCGTTACTATAGACGAATTAGATATTTTGGAGGGCAGAAGTGTTTAACGAGATGGTTACAGAGCAGCAAAGTGCACACTTATCAACTAAAATGTGGGTGGTGGAAGTTAGTGATGAAGGGAGATCATTATGAGCAAGAGAGGGCGCCTTGGGGAACACTTAGCTGAAAGAAAACTGAATAAGAGGACCGGGTATTAGCAGTAACAACCCGCGCTCGGTCGGTTAGAAAGCCTTGGATCAAGTTAACAACTAGTTGATAGAAGTTTGTTGGAATCAGGAAGCTTCAGCAGAAAGCGGTCAAGGTGAGAAATGCCTGCATAAAGGCCACGCAACATGGGAAAAGCGATAAACAAAAATCGAGTTCCGAACCTCATGGATATTTTTTCCAAAGTTAATATTGACATACATTGTGGGCAAATGGCACCACTTTGCCTCCATTTTAGTGTCAACCCCTGCGCGAATCAGTGAATGTAGGAACGGGTGATTTAGTAAGTGCTGAATGTTTTTTAAACACTCCTGCATAATACACGAAAGCTGCCACCTCGTAAATAACGCGAAATAGAAGTGCCCTTTCGTAAAGGTAGTTCTGAGAAAACTGCTCGCAACTTCGAAAAGATGTTTTTCTCTGGACTGTCTTACTAGGAGCTGGTACTGCACAAGAGAGAGCACATAGACTCCCTTCCACAATCAGGCAAACGATCACCTATGGTGATTATGTAAACCCCACAATCTTCCAAACGAAAGCCATGACCACTGACACGAGGAGAACATATCCAGGGCCGATGCCCTTACCCGCGGACTCCACCAAGTTTAGAAAAGGGGTTTATTTTAAGGCGCTGGGACCAAAGGAGCAGTGGCGACAACGGTCCCTGTTCAGACAGGTCGAGCCCCGAAGACACAGGAAGCAATAGCACTCAGCTAAATATAGCTCAAAAGTTCCTCATTTTCTTTACAAAAAAGTTTTTCATTTTTACAAAACTTACTTGTACAGAATTCGCCCGAATGCACCAAAATCAATCGTGCAACTCCAACCATTTCTGCTTGTGACAGACGTTACCCTGTACCTCCCAAGGTCGCCCTCCGCAGAAGCCATTTTCATCGACCACCCGGCTCCTCCGCGGTGGAAAAGGAGTCAAGATGCCCGATTTCGGTGCCGGAGTACGCAGGTTTGATCCCTACCGCCGGGGGCTGCGTTTTGATGTAGACGAAATGAAGAGGCGTCCGTGTGTTGTGCGATGCCAGAGCAAGTTAAAGATCCGCAGGTGGTCGAAATTGCTCCGGACCCCTCCTCTGCGGCACCCCTGTCTCTCCGCCTTCACACCTACCTTCTTGCCTTTTCTTAGGGCGCGAGCCAGGTGTCCACAGAGCAATCATGACAGATACTGCGCCTTTCTGTCCTCTGAAGTAATTGTTATTAATTATGATTATCGACTTCTCAGAAGCTTTTGCTCGTGTTGTCCACAAACGCTTGGTAAAGAAACACGTATTATATGGCGCTGCAAATCATCAAGCACTGTGCATATATCAAGCACTTTTTAGCCAATACGTGGCAGGCAGTAAGTCAGTGAGAAGATCTACATTTTCAAATCCCATAACATATTGTTACATACTCAGTACGTAACGGGGGGGGGGGGGTGTTTATTTGTAGTATACGCGGTGCGAGTGCGTAACGCCCGCCCGCACACCAGCTTCTGTTTCTTCTTTTACCCTGTCTCTTCTTCCTTCTCCTGACACTCCGAGGCACGTCACACTTCATCTCTCGCAGGCGAAGCCCCCAGGGCAAGTAGGTTAAGTAAGGTGCCGAGGATGGAACCTTTTTAGCCGAGCGACATACAACATCTGGGTCCTCCGTGAGCATCGGCCACTTTCAGTGCGGCGTGAAATCATATAGTTCACGTCACTCAGGCGCTCCACAACGACAAAGGGCAGCTATAGTGAAACAGTAGCTCTGGGCTAAGCCGCGCTTGCGCAGCGACGTCCACAGCACCACTAAATCACCGAGGACATAGCAAACACGTGGGCGTCGGTTGTCATAACGCTCCTTCGAATGTTCCAGTGAGTCCAGTATGCGTAGGCGGGCAATGCGGCGTGATTCTTCGTCTCAACATAGAGTGGCGGCGATAGAAGGTTCGTTGTGGAGGGAGAAAGGAAGGGTGGTGTCAAGACAGCTGCGGGGAACTCGATCATAAAGGAGGTAAAACGGACTGTAGCCAGTCGTCTCATGCTGAACAGTATTATACGCGTATTTAATGAAAGGCAGGATGTCATCCCAGCTCTTGTGATCAGTCCCCCGTACATCGCCAACATGGTGGTCAGAGTGCAGTTAGTGCGTTCAACAATTTGAGGGTGATACGGCGTTGAATGACGGTAATCGCAGGTACAGAGACGAAGGAGTTCTTCAGTAACTTCAGCCATAAATTGGCGCCCACGATCACTGATTGGAACTTGAGGAGGAGGGCCATGTCGCAGGACGAGAAATCGCAGAAATAGGGATACTTCGTAAGCGGTTGCTGAGGGTATGGCGGCTGTTTCTGATTATCGAGTGAGATGGTCAACACATACCACTATCCACCGGTAACCGTTCGAAGACCACGGGAAAGAACCCAAGAGGTCGATACCTACCTGTTCAAAGGGTGCTGTTGGAGGCGCGATAGGGTGAAGCGGTCCTGGTGGACGGGAAATATGGAGCTTGTACTGCTGGCACTTGACACAACTGGCTACATATCGTTGAATGGTGTGAGGCATTTTCGGCCAGTAAAATCGTTCCTGTGTGCGATGAAGGGTCCGGGCGACACCCAAGTAGCCCGACGTGGCATCGTCGTGCATCATTTCAAGAACCGGAATGCGGAGATTTTCCGGCACGACAAGAAGAAAGCGTGCATCCCCGGTGTTGAAATTCTTGTAAGGCAGGCCGGCACGAACGCAGAAACGCGCGTCTCTTGAAGCATAAGCGGCAGAGAAGAGCAGTGCCAAAGTCTGATCGTTGCGTTGTTCTGTCTGGAACAGTTGAGGATCAGGAAACGTTGCTGAGATAGGCGCCAGGTAGTCATCAAAGTTGTCACCATCACTACCAATTGACGAAAGCGGCAAGCATGACAGACAGTCAGCGTCAGCATGTGGACAGCCCATTTTTTGTGCCACAGTGAAGTTCTTGCAACCGCAACGCCCATCGGGCAAGCCGGCCACAAGGGTCCCGGAGATGTACTTACGAGTTAACAGAGTGAATAGTGGTCGGTGACGGTGGTAAAAACATTGCCATATAGGTAGGAACAAAATAATTGCGCCGCAAAAACCCCTGCGAGGTACTCTTGTTCAGTAACGGTGCAGTTGCGCTCCGAGTTGCTCAACGAAGCATAGGCTATCACGTACTGATCGCTGCCAGGGCGCTGGATGAGCGCAGCGCCAACGCCCACGCCGCTAGCGTCGGTGTGAACTTCGATAGGGGCAGAAGTGGCGTAAGATAGGTCCCGATGTGAGAAGGAATTTGAGGTGGTGGAAGGCCGAATCGCAGTCAGACGTCCAATTGAACGCTGCATTTTTGTGCAAAAGGCTCGTGGGCGGGTAGGCAATGTAAGCGAATCTGGGCACAAAACACCGAAATTAGAAACATTGTCCTAAAAAGCTCTGAAGCTCCTTCACTGATTTCGGCGCAGTAAAGCTGGTTAGAGCCTCAGTCGTCTGAGGATCCGGTCGAACACCATCCATATCTACGAAGTGACCAAGGCCAATTGTCTGGCGTTCGTCAAAGTGGCATTTCTAAGAGTTGAGAAGGAGGCCTGCTCTCTCAATGCAGTCAAGAACGATGGTGAGGCGGCTGTTGTGCTCCAGAAAGGTCTTGCCGAAGATCACAACATCGTTCAAATAGCACAAATAAATTTTCCACTTCAGTCCGCACAGAATCCCTAGTAGCACAATATGTTTCTGTAACATTGCAGCAACATTGTCAATGTTGTATAATGTTGCGATAACATTGGACTACATTTATCCAACATAATGCGAAAACTTTCAACATTCGATAACGTTGCTGCAATGTTAACAAGTAACATGCTGGCAATGTTGCTCTAAAGTTGTCTTTCCACATTGCAGCAATATTGTCAAATGATGTATGAATGTTGAACCACATACGATGACATTGCTATAACATTATTTACTTTATTGACTAACTGTCGTTCTTTCAGACTATTTCTGCAGCCCAAACAGAAAAGCCGGCATTAGGTCACTCCATTGACCTTGTCACTTCCCCGCATGACAATGTTTATTTATTTTTTAGTTTGAGTGCAACCTTGCATGTCATGTGCATGCGATTACTGAACTTTGTTACGCATTAAGATATATATATATATATATGCAATATATTTAGACTGCTGAGATTGCATTATCTTTCAATTAAACATGCGGACTAAAATTATTAGTGCTGCAAAAATTTAGTTCTGTTTTCAATAATGCCCCGCAGCCTAATGGTCATAAAGATTGTCGCGAATCCAAATCAAGTCGAAATCGCGGCCGCGCCGAGAGCCATTCCTGCCAAACCGCGTGTAAGCGGCGATCGCGGCAAATTCTTCACGTGCATGGAGCATTTTCCTTCCTCCATGGCTCACGTGTGTTTCCCTTATTCTAGCATAGTTTTCTTGTGGTCGCCGTGTTCCTGCTGCTGTGTTGCATTGCGGCTTCATAAGAATTCAGCTGAAATGACGGAGGCCTGCACAGAGGATAACATCAGTGGTGAGTGATTTCTAACCTACGTTATTGAGCTGTGACACGTGTTGCCTGGCACAAAGCCAGTAGTGCATATATGCATGTGTTACTCATGCCCTTCGTTATAGTTTGGTAAAGTGCTAGATTCGTTGTATCATGAAGAGAGTGAAGTGTTCGCTAAGCGAAGTGTCGATCCGGCAACGACGCCGAAGAATAGCAGAGGCTGTTAACGACGACTAGAAAACTGTTCGGCAGATGTCAGACCTGATAATGGTCGTGACAGCAGATCATGAAGAGAGTGAAGTGTTCGCTAAACGAAGTGTCGATCCGGCAACGACGAAGAATAGCAGAGGCTGTTAACGACGAACTAGAAAACTGTTCGGCAGATGTCAGTCCTGATAATGTTCGTGACAGCAGATAATGTCGTGACAGCTGTCTATGTCTGTGTTCATAGAGCAGCGTAAAAATTTTGTAATTAGAGATGTGCCCACCAAGATGCTTAGCTTAGCAATTCGATATATTTTTTTTTCAGGGATGCAGCTTCACTTGTGACAACATCATGATTTGGAAGATACCCTCATCGTGACCAGCTGGAGGCTACCAGGGCAGAAGTATTTCTAGACATGCTAAATTGTTCAGTCAAATGCTGACAATACTTGTTTGTAGTTTTCCAGTGCAATGGCGCATGTCTAAAGAAGGGAGGAATAAACTAGTCGCAATGACTCTACTGTTCATAATACGTCTGCTTGTTTCTGAATACCGAACTAGGTTGTACTCCCACTTTGTATATTTGTGTCAAGTTTCTGCACAAAATAGTGCTACACTGTGCTATAGTGTTTGCGTAAATAGTTTACTGAAGTGTTTTATATTTGTAAATGCAAGTTGAGGGGTGGTGGGTGCATTTTCATGCTATGCTATTGTGCCAAGTAACTGTTCAAAACATGTCTGGTTCTTGTTCCTGAGTAGCCTATGTGTTGTTTTGTAACTTTGTTGCAAGTTACTTTATAAAGTAATTAAATAAAATAAATCTTGTCTGTGAAATGTAGGCCCATGTGGCACATGCCAATGTGCCTGTGTAAATGTTCAGTATGTTATATATCTGCTTCCTTTTTCTGAATAGGCAGTACTGCTGTTTTATATTTTGTTGCAAGTTTCTGCAATTAATAATTTACTAAAGTGTCATGTTTGTAAAACTCAAGTTGAGGGACATGCACATTTTAAAGCTATGCTGATGTGCTTAGTAACTGTTGACATTATTTGTGCTTCCTGTTCTTGAGTAGCCAAATCGGCTGTGTGCTATGTATGATTGTTGCAAGTTTCTGCATAAAACGATTGTCTTGAAGTAAATGTCTTACGTTTGTGAAACTAGCTGCTGTATGTCAAGATAATGAGTATACTGGAATCAAGCTTGCTGTTAGACTAATTGTATAAATTCTTGACAAATAAAATAGCGCCAAAAAACAAATGATGGTTATTTGTTTTTTCTCATTCTAATTGCCAGAATAACCACTTTCAGTGCCATTTTCATGTCACAGCAGCTTATAGCATCTAAATGAGCACTGGTACAGAGCTGATGAATATTACATTTAAGGTCTCATTCAGAGCAAGCGGCTTGAAAAGTGGCGAAAAGCTGTGTTGTCCAGTGCGACTCCTCTGCACCGCACTGCCATGTGGCAACAAGTAATGTTCAGTTGCTCATTCTTGCGACCTTAAGCTACAATAACCATTGTGGTACGACGATACCATTGCACATGGTTTAGCCTTTCACAAGATAAATTTATTCAACTGCAAGCATCGGTAGCTAGTGCCCATCAATGCGGCAGAATATTTCAGTAGCTTGGAATGCTGCCTGAAAGTTTTTGAAACATTACAATAGCTTTGCAGCAATATTGCACTAACGTTGTCATGGGAATGTTGCATGTGTGCAAATAAAAAGTTGTACCAATATTAAGAAAATGTTGCAGCCATGTTGCATTAATATCGTCTTCAGAAGTGGCTTAAACATTGACTAAAGGTTGTTGTAACATTGGTGCAATGTTGCTTCAATGTTGTCTTATGTATGTTGCATCAACGTGGCAAAAAGAGGACACTAGCCATGTTAAGGCAATGTTGAAAGCAAACATTGCGGCCACATTGAGGCAACAAAGTGTGCTACTAGGGATGGTGTCCATGAATCCTTCACAAGTGGCAGACGCATTGCATAATTCAAAGGGCGTTACGTTGAACGCAAAGAGACTATCGGGTGTCACAAATGCCGTCTTTTCTTTGTCGCTCGGATTCATCGCTATCTGCCAGTACTGCGATCTCAAGTCTACCGAGGCGAAGTATGACGCCGAGTGAAGGCATTCGATAGCATCGTGGATACGTGGAAGCGGATACATATCTTTCTTGGTTACGACATTAGGGCGATGATAGTCCACACAGAAACGTTATGTATAGTCTTTTTAACGAGGATAACTGGAGCCGCCCAAGGACTTGCATTCCTGGATAACGCCACGTTGGAGGATGTCGTAAGGCTTCTGTCTGATCGCGCGAGAGGTTGTAGTGTCAATCGAATTATGAATACGAGAATTTGAAATCGGTGGCGGATGATCTCTGGAGAAGTCGAAAACCGAAACATGATTGGAAAGCAGGCCAGTCAAAATACGGCGCTCCTGTGTTCCCAAACATGTGTTTATCATTGCCTGAATTCGAGACTCTGCAAAGTCTGGTGTTTTCTCTTCAAGAGCACAGGCACTTAGTGCCGCCACTGAATTCCACACACCTTCCTCAAAATAAGCGAGTTTCATGCCATGAGGTAACACGGCTGGTTCGTCTGAATAGGTTACAGTCCACAGCAAGGTGTGGCCTCTGGTGACTGAAACTATGCAACGAGGCACCAAGACACTCTTCTTTGCACAGGTGAGTGTTGCAGGTTCCACTACGGCGTCGAAATCCTCGCACAAATTTGTAGATTAAATAACTTGGACAAATTGTCCGGACATCGCAGGTACAACTGCCTACTCAAACACAAAATGCTCCCAAGTTGAGCGACGAGTCTTCTACAAGAGCTGACACAAACGTAGTATTCAGTGAGATCGGTCCACTGCGGTAGTCTAATGTTCCACCACACTATTTCAAAAAGTCTATATCTAGAACGAGGCGACACTGTGAATTCGGTTCAAACGCTTGGCTGCCAATCATAACATTCGCGCAGCACATACCAAGAGGCACCAATGATTTACCACCAGCACCACGGAATACCACAGCTTGATGATGCTAAACATAATTTTACGTCCCAAACGATTCTTGAGCCCTAAACTCAAACAGAGACTGTTGCTCCAGTGTCAATTAATTCCATGGTGCGGATGCCGTAAGTAAATACTTCGAGTTTGTTTTTTGATATAAATACAGGCAGAGGTATTGGGAACGTTGATTCTCCGGCGACCTCACCCCCATCGACCGCGCCTTCTTGAGCCGACAAATGCCACATACGCAAGGTGCTTCATGCATCTTCTCATAAATGCTGCGCTGCTTAGTTGTACACGAACAAAGGAACTGGACCAACGCTGAAGTTAAGTGTAATCTCTAGCCCAGTCCCAAGCACTTCTTAGCTTCATGCATGTTAGGACGGAATCGCTCCCCAGTGGTGCAGGTGTTCAAATACATTGATATAAAGGTTATCATGAAGTGCTTGTCTTCAATTTTTCCGTTCCTGTCCTCACCAAGCAACCCTCCTTAAAGTATATCCGAGACTATAATAAAGCCGAATTTTGCACTATTAACCGTGAGTTAGAAACGCTTTTTCACTTTTTTCAAGAGACCGCACCACTTAGATCCGTAGAACAAAACTGGTTGCTCTACAAGTATAAAATCTTATCCCTTGTTGAAACCTGTGTTCCCCTAATCTGCATACGTGGTGATTCTAATAAGCCCTGGTTTAGCAACGCCCTACGACGGTTAGCAAACAAAAAGAAGCGCCTCTTCCGTGCGGCCATGCTGATGAACTCAATTGAAAAATGGGAAAAATACAGCAAGTGCCTACATGAATATATTAGCTTACTACGACGTTCTAAAAAGAAATTTTTTCATGAAGATCTTGGAAGCATCATGCGCGTTAACCCCAAAAAATTCTGGAACCTGGTCACTCCAAGCAGAAGCGCTATTCAAAACATTTCTTTACTCAACCAAGACGGCTTACATGTCCCTGATGATGAACGCCCAGACGTCATGAATTCTTATTTTTCCTCTGTGTTCACGCGCGAACCTGCACTCCATATTCCCTCAATACCTGCCACTAATTTTTCCCAAATGCCACCAGTTTTTGTAACCCATGAGGGTATCAGCAAACTCATTGACAACCTTAAGTTGTCAAGCGCTCCTGGGCCGGACAACATAACTGCAAAAATATTGAAGGGAACAGTGAGCATTTCAAGCCATTTCTTGCAAATTATTTTTAACCAATCCATTTCTTGTGGTGAAATACCAAACGATTGGAAAACTAGTAAAGTAACTCCCGTGTTCAAGGCAGGTAATCGATCCGATCCTTCCAATTACCGCCCGATCTCATTAACATCCATTCCATGCAAGCTACTGGAGCACATTTTATACTCACAGATTGCATCACACCTCGACAATAATTCTTTCTTTTATGAAAAACAGCACGGTTTCAGGTCAGGCTATTCATGTGAGTCCCAACTTTTCCAATTCACCACAGACCTTCACTTAAACCTAGATTCTTTATTTCAAACTGACGTTATCTACCTAGATTTTTCCAAAGCATTTGATCGCGTTCCGCATCGGCGTTTAATGGCAAAGCTCTCGTCCGTCCACATTGACCCTTTGACTTTATCATGGATTGATTGCTTTCTTCGCGACCGCCTACAATATACAGTTATTGGCAACCACAGTTCGGAAAATACTAAAGTTATCTCTGGTGTCCCTCAAGGATCGGTGCTGGGACCACTTCTTTTTCTTATATTCATCAACGATCTTCCTAATGACATTTCATCTTGTATCCGCCTCTTTGCCGACGATTGTGTCCTTTACCGTCGCATATCTACTAACGAAGATCAGTCTCTGCTTCAACGTGACTTAAATCTCATAGAAACTTGGTGTTCCACATGGTTAATGCAACTGAATATTTCTAAATGTAAGTTTATGCATGTATCAAGAAAGCACAATAACCTCAGCTATCCGTACTCATTAAATTCTATACCACTTTCCGAAGCAGAATCATACAGGTATCTTGGTATCATTATAAACAATAAACTAACCTGGTCTGAGCACATTGAAAACCTTTGTAAGGATGCTTCCAAGTTGCTTGGTTTCATCAGACGATCCCTCGCCTTTTCACCCCGTTCTATCCGCCAACTCGCCTACGAAACATTCATTCGTTCCAAACTCGAATATTCCTCAGCGATCTGGAATCCCTATCAGACCTATCTAATCAATCAGCTCGAGGCCATCCAAAATCGCGCGGCCCGTTTTATCACATCGCAGTATGACAGACGACATAGCGTAACTGTTATCAAATCATCCCTCTATCTTCAACCCATGGCACTTCGGCGTAAAATTTCACAGCTTTGTTTATTCCACAAATTATATTACAACTTTCCACAGCTAAGATCCTCTGTCCTCCACACGCCGCTTCGCACTTCACGCCGACTCTTTAACTCTTTAAGTTTACAACGCATACACGGCTCCACTAACTCTTTCAATAAATCTTTCCTACCCAGCGCTATTTCATTATGGAATGAACTCCCTGATGCCATTGTCACTGAAACAGAACCAAATAAATTCAGGCAATTATTAACAGTACATTTCAAGTACTGAATGATTCTTCCGCGCTTCTTAGTGCGTGTTGTTTTTTCAGGTTGTTCTTGAGCAGCAGTGTCTTTTATGTTGATGTTTAACGTTGATGTTTTGTTTTTAGAATAGTTACAAGATGAACCCTGTACCATGTATTTCTGTTTTATATTATTGTATTATCGACCAATGTATTATGTCACGGTTGTTCCCCCCCTTATGTAATGCCCTAACAAAAGGGCCCTTAAGGGTAAATAAATGATGATGATGATGATGCGTTCTATTCTTCAAACATGCGCCGTGTTAGTAATATCCTATCGAAAAATTTCAATATCATCCAGCAAAGTAGTCACCTATCTCCCATTTTCGAACAAGCATCGGCGCTCTAGAAACTTAAAGGTCATTTTTCGTATATCTAAAGCTAACCCCAAAACTAACCCTAACATCGGATGTCAACTGTGCAGAACACCACGCCGTAAAGTTTGCAGCCATGTACAGGCCACAAAAATTGCAAAAGGTAACTTAGTTTGTTTCACCTTTACGATTGAAGAAACCTTCAACTGCGACGGTGCAATGCTACGCTGCGGTGTGCGCGGCATGCAATACATCGGCCAGACCAAAACACCATTCAATTTCGTTTCAATAACCACAGGGCTCCCGTCCACATACTGTCATATCTCCCTTTTTCCAAGCACCTATGCCTTCCACACCTTACTTTCGAAAACATTCCGGTCATCCTTTTGCAGTCAGGCTTCCAAACCAGTTTTAAAAGAGAACAAAAGAGAATCTTACTTCATAGAGAAATTTCAGACTCTAACCCATGGAATTATGAAACCTTGGGCAACGTTTCCTTTCTCTGCCCACTCCTAAGAATATTTCCCTTTTCAACAAACTCAACTGTTCGTTTTTTAACTCCTTTAGCTCCAGAGTACCGCATTCGTCTTCCCCGCGCCGCCGGCTCGCCTACTGGCTGATCCGCGTCACGTGACTTTGCGTCGCCATATCCCTTCCAAGCGTATGCGCAGAATACATGTCTTGCGCGGGAGCTTCTCTTTTTCCGATTGTTTCTCGCAGTGTACACTTGAGAAATTGTGCTCTGCCTCTGGTGCGGCACCAGATCTGAATCTAGAAATGCGTTTTCTCTGTGCTTGAACGAAGAGAGTGATCTGCACCAGTGGTAGGTGTGGCTTCACAGAACCAACCAGGAAAAATTTGTGCCATCAGGGGACAGACACCTTGTGCGAATTACGCTGGTTCATTGGTTTGAAATTTTGTTCGTTTAGCCGCGAAAGAAGCGCACGAAATATTCAACATGAACATGGTTCGCCAAATGGCAACATGTGCTTACCTTCCAACGCCGTGTGCTGCACAGATGGCGCCCGCAGGCACCTTTGCGGTACTCTGAAAGTTTTCCAGTGATTCTATATCTCGCTAGGGAACCTACATGTTGCTCCGCGGCGCCCGGCTTAGGGTGGTGGCATCTCCTACCAGGGTTGGCCATTTCGGCCAAAAACGACCGACAAACTTGGTGGGGCGCCATTTTGGTCCCGAGCTTACGAGTGGCATGCTTAACCAGAGTGAGGTAAAAGGAGAAATTAGCCGAATTAACTGAATAGGAACATTGCGTGGATTTTTCGTGGGAATCACAGCTTTGTAGTTAAACCAAAATAACATTTCTTAGTAGGAAATATTGTTCGCCGACCTATTGTTTCAATGCGTAGTATTAGTTGGCTGATGAGCGTCGTGTACCGAATGCAGAAAGAAAGTGTCCGGGGTCGCTGTGTAGCTGTGTTTAATTTTAGCTACAATACTACAATTGTTACGTCAATGGAAAGCTTATGTCGAGTATAACTGCACTAAAGTTTAGAGTAAGTAGTAACTGTTCAATAGTTAATTAGTAGATTGTGAATAAAAACGAACTTTACTCTGCAGCATCAAGTTTTATTGTAGCGTAAACGAGGCACCTCACAGTTGCGCCGGGTCAGGCTCAGAGTTCAGAAACAGCGTTAGAGCTGTCTTGGAGCTAGCACACTTCTTCGTTCTCTCACACCTCTGCGCGTCTTCGTCGTCAGCTCATGCTACATTAGCCCCCCCCCTCGTTCGAGAAGCATTGGCGCGATGCTAAATGGAAGTGGGAGCAGAATAGTACAGTTACTGTTGTCAAGCATGAAAAGGCTTCAGCCGGACCACATGGACCACTTCAGAAGGCTTAGAACGTCGGGGTTCTGGTTCCTCATGAGGAACGACTTCATAGTCCAGATCACCAACGCGTCGAAGAATGTGGTAGGGACAGAAATAACGGCGCAAGAGTTTTTCATTGAGTCCGCGTAGTCGAATAGGGTACGAAACCCAGGCAAGGTCACCTGGAAGATAATCTTCAGTGCGCCGCCGCAGGTTGTAGCGTTCTTAATCTCGGCCTTGCTGCTGCTGAATTCGCACTCGGGCAAGTTGGTGGGCCTCTTCGACACGCTGTAGAAAAAAAGCGACATCGTCATTTGGAATTTCGTTTATATGAGGCAGCATGGTGTCGAGAGTGGTCGTCACTTCTCGTCCGTAAATTAGGCTGAACGGAGTCATTTTGGTCGTTTCTTGAACGGCGGTATTATATACAAATGTTACGTCCCACGTCTTGGGATGGACGTCCACATACATCGACAACATGTCGGAAATGGCCTTGTTCAGGCGTTCCGTCAGGCCGTTTGTGTAGGGATGGTATGCGGTTGTCCGGCGATGGTTGGTGCCACTAAGAACAAGGATATGCTGGATGTGCTCTGCAGAAAATGCTGCTCCTCTGTTTGTAATCAGGACCTTTGGTGCTCCATGTCTGAGGAGAATTTGAAGAACGAAGAATTCCGCAACTTCAAAGGTGGTAGAACAAGGAATAGAAGCGGTTTTTGCGTAGCAGGTCAGATAATCAGTAGCTACTATAATGCACCTGTTCCCACAAGTGGAAGTAGGGAACGGTCCAATCAAGTCCATCCCTATTAGCTGGAATGGTCTGAACGGTGGGGTAATGGGCTTTAAAAGACCGGCTGGCTTCAGAGGAGGAACCTTTCGGCGCTGGCAGTCACAGCAAGTTCGAACATCGCTTGACAAACGAGGCCAATAATACTGTGCTTTATTTCTGGATAGCGTCCGAGTGACTCCAAGGTGGCCGGATGTGAGTTCATCGTGACAGGCTTGAAAAATTTCGTCCCGTAAACTTGCGGGTACAAGTAGGTAGTGGCGACTGTTGGCGGTAAAATTTTTCTTGACGAGAACGACGTCAGGTAAACACAGAGAGGACATAGTGCGACGAAAAGATTTAGGGATCATTCTACCGGCACCTTGAAGAAAGTCGATTACCTGGCGAAGCTCGGGATCGTTGCGTTGACTATGGGCAAAGTTGGCTGTACTGATTGCATTCAGAAATGCGTCGTCATCACCACTTGCGTCCGAAGCTGGTTGCACAGGAGCACGAGACAGGCAATCCGCGTCTAAATGCTTCTGACCTGACTTGTAGGTTATGGTGACGTCATATTCTTGAAGCTGTAAGCTACATCTCGCGAGTCATGCAGAAGAGTCTTTGAGGGTTGTCAGCCAACAAAGCGCGTGATGGTCGGTCACCACTATAAAGGGTCTGCCGTATAGGTATGGTCGGAACTTCGAAATAGACCACACGATGGCGAGGCATTCCTTCTCAGTGGCAGAGTAGTTTGCCTCGGCCTTAGACAAAGCCCGACTAGCGTAGGCAATCACACGCTGTTGACTGTGCTGTATCTGTACTAGGACAGCACCCAAACCGACATTGCTTGCATCGGTGTGCAGTTCGGCATCTGCCGTTTCATCGAAATGTGCTAGAACTGGAGGTGACTGCAGACGACGTTGAAGCTCTTGAAATGCTTGCATTTGCTGTTCTCCCCACATGAAGGGTATATCAGCCTTAGTAAGAAGTGTAAGGGGAGCGGCTATTTTGGAGAAGTTTTTCACGAAACGCCGGTACTATGCACATAATCCAAGAAAGCGTCGAACTTCTTTCTGGTCCGCGGTGTCGGAAAATTGGCTATCGCAACAGTGTTTTCAGGATCCGGCAGAACTCCCGCCTGGTTCACGACGTGGTCTAAAAACTTGAGCTCTTCGTAACCGAAATGACATATTCCGGCTTTCAGAGTGAGGCCCGACAATTGGATGGTTCCTAGTGCTGCGTCTGGGCGACTAAGGTGCTCCTCGAAATTCGGGGCAAATACAATTACGTCATCCAAGTTACAAGACAAGTCGTCCACTTCAGATCTGCAAGAACGCTGTCCATGAGTTGCTGAAAGGTTGCGGGCGCGGGGCAAAGGCCAAAGGGCATAACATGGAATTCGTATAGACCGTCAGATGCAATGAAAGCCGTCTTTTCGCGGTCCCTCTCATCGAGCTCTATCTGCCAGTATCCAGACTTGAGATCCATGGAGGAAAAGTACCTTGTGTTGCACAGACGATCTAAGGCGTCATCTATTCTGGGCAAGGGATAAACATCTTTTTTCGTATGTTGTTCAATCTACGATAGGTTACGCAGAAACATAGTGTGCCGTCTTTTTTCTTTACCAGCACCACAGGTGCAGCCCAAGGGCTGCGGGAAGGTCGAGTGACATCATTATCGAGCATTTGTCTGACTTGGACTCTGATGGCAGTACGTGTGGTAGACGTAGCCGGTATAACAAGCAAAACTGTTTATTTATGCATCAGGTAATGGGGCCCGTTTTCGCCCCTGCTTGGCGCGGTCGCCCATGCCGGGGTCTCTCGGCGGTCCGCCTGGATAGCTTGCCGCTTGGGGCGCTGTCGTCAGTGGCGCCCACAACACCCCCTTTTCTTGAAAGGTTTGATCTCACAGGTCCAGGCGTTCTGGTCGCTTACTAACACTTCCAATTGTGGTTCTCGTGTCCTGCAACGGTTGCAAGTGTCTTACTGTACGTCTTGCTTGTCCTCAGTGGGTTTGTACAACGTAGGACCTTGGTTCTGATGTTGGCTGTGTTACCACGCCGTGTGACGCAGCTCCAGCGAGGATGCGCACTGCTATGCCTACTGGTAAGCGCTCTCGGCTCCGTACCTTGTGCCGGGTGTCGTATGATCGTTTTGCACGAGCTTTGTAGGCTTCATTATTTTGTCTGAATTCGCTGTCGTCCCACTTCGGGGCTAGCAGCTTCGAAGTGGTTGGTACTGTGGTGTTCAGACGACGACCCATTAAGAGTTCTTCTGGCGAAAACCCTTCCAGGCTGGGTGTGGCCCTGTAGGCAAGCAGCGCTTCGTGTATGCTGGACGACTTCCTCAAAAGCTGCTTTGCTGTCTGCACAGCCCTCTCACCATACCGTTGCTCTGCGGGTAGTAAGGGCTTGAGGTTGTGTGTGAGGCTCCCCAGTGATGCACTAGTTCTTTGAACTCTGTGGAAGTGAATTGCGGCCCGTTGTCTGTGCGTATTGTCCGTGTAACACCGTACCGTGCAAACATTGGTTCCAAGACTAGGGCTATGTTTTTTGTAGCTGTCCTCGGCAGCTGTTCTAGCTCGAAAAATCAGGAGTAGTAGTCTACTACAACATACTCTTTCCCCTCCAGCGTGAAGAGATCCATGCCGACTGTGTCCCAAAGGTGTGCTGGCAATGGGGTTAGAAGCAGGGGTTCTGTTTCTGGCTTTCTGTGCTCTCTGCAAGTTGGACACTTTTCCACGTAGTCTTCAATGTGCTTGCCTATGCCTGGCCACCATATGCATTCTCTTGCCCTCGCTCGGCACCTCGTCGTGCCCAAGTGGCCTGCATGGAGTTTTCCAGAACCTCTACTCTGATGTCTGGCGGGATGATTATTCTGTCGCCTTTGAATAGCAGACCATCAGCGAGCGAAATCTCACTAGCCACCTCAACGTACCTTTTCAGGTCAGGTGACAGCCCATGCACAGTTGGCCATGATGTAGTGCAGAAGGTATCCACCCTGGAAAGTGTTTCGTCTGACTGAATGCTTGCCCTGATTCTGTCCAGCATTTTGTTTGAAGCAGGGAGCTGTTCAAGTGCTAATTCTTCAAACTCGCGCACTGCACTCTCGAGAGTTCTTTCTTTGTCTGCTGGTTTCCCAGATGGCTTCCGGGACAGAAGGTCAGCTGTGTACAGCTTTTAGCCGGGAGTGTGGGACATGGTGTAGTCGTACTCCAAAATGCGCATCCTGAAACGTTGAAGGCGAGGACTCAGCTCGTTAAGTCGTTTAGTCGTCAGCAGCGGTATTAACGGCTTGTGGTCCGTTTCCACGTGAAAGAGTGATCCCAGCAGGTATTTGCGGAAATGTTCGCAAGCCCATGTGATTGCCAGTGCCTCCTTTTCAATTTGGGCATATCTTTGTTCTGTATCCCTAAAGGAGCGTGATGCATATGCAACAGGTAGGAGCTTTTCGTGCGACTGCTGTAGAAGTACAGCCCCAAAAACGTATGAGGAAGCATCCACAGACACTATGTGAGGCGAGTGAGCATCGTAGTGAGTGAGAATCGGCGTCCTGCTAAAAGCTTGCTTGAGTTTGTCAAAACCCTGCTGCTGAGCTGGGCCCCAGTGCCATATTGGTTTCACCGCGCTAACACATTGAACGACAGAAAAGACAAACACCACGGACGTTCAATGTGTTAGCGCGGTGAAACCAATATGAATAACCAACTAGGCCCAATTCTCGCCATTTTACCAGTGCCAGTTGGCGTCGTGGTGGAGCAAGTCTCTGAGAGGCTTCGTAAAGTCTGCTAGCTCTGGAAGAAATTTCGCTAGGTGGTTTGCAGAGCCCAACAAAGACCTGACTTCTGACACATCACATGATGGGTCGAGCTGGACTATGGCCCTGACCTTTTCCGGGTTGGCGCTGACTCCTGTTGAGTTTACGACGTGTCCTAAGAATGTTACTTCTGTTTGTCGAAAGGAGCACTTGTCAATGTTGAGGGTAACACCTGCATCTTCCAGCTTCCTCAGCACTAGCAGCAGGTTGGTGTAGTTTTCCTCAGTTGTCTTCCCTGAGACAATGATGTCATCTTGTAGACAACTCACACCATCTAGTCCTTCGAGCAAAAGGGGGATTTCCCGTTGGTAGAACTCTGGCGCTGTGGAGATTCCGAAGGGAAGCCTCAGGAACTGGAACCTGCCAACTGTTGTGATGAAGGTTGTGTATTCGCGAGAGTCCTTGGACAGTGGCACCTGCCAGTACCCTGCTCGTGCATCTAGGCGGCAGGAAAATGTTGCACCTGCTAATTTTGCAAGACACTCGTCCACCGTAGGCATGAGCACACGTTCGCGTATTATTTGTTGGTTGAGGTGACCATAGTCCACTCAGATGCGCAGCTCATTGTTCTTTTTTCGTGCGACAACTATTGGAAAATACCACTCGGTTGCTCGCTCGATCTTCTGGATGACTCCCAAGTCTTCCATCCTTTCTAGTTCTTTCTTCACAAGTGGAAGCAGTGGAAGAGGCACGCGCCTAGGATAACTGACTGAGTATGGCTCAGCATCCTTTTTGACTTTGATGCGGTACTCAGTCTTCATGACTGCAAGCCCAGACGTTAGCTTTGGGTATGACGCTAAGAAGTTGGGGACATCAGTTGATTGTGCGAAGGGTTTCATCTAGCCCAAGAGGGTGCTGTAGAATCCCAAGTGAATCTATGGCTGGTCGACTGAGCAGCGGTTCTTTTAATCCTTTGATGATGAATACTGCTTCTTGGACTTCAGTGTTGCACCAGGTGACTGTTGCATCGATGTAGCCAACAGTGGCTATCGCTGTCTGGCCTGGGCCTATAAACAGCTGTTGCGTTGACTTGATGGGTCCCATGATGGTTCTGTCATACCGGTCGTGTTGCGATTGCAGTCATATCCGCGTCGTTGTCGACCTTGAAGGTAAAAGGCAAGTTCACGGTAGCAGTAATCCTCCACGGCGTGTTCACTCCCACTTTGATTTCGCCTAGATATAGCTCTCCGAGATCTTTTGGTCGTTGTCGGATACTCAAGGTCTCGTCCTTCGGCTTAGACATGCAGACGCGGGCGTAGTGGCCTTTTTTCCCACACTGGTTGCACGTCTTGTCTATCGCGGGACACTGTCTCTTCGTGTGGTCACGCACACCACCACACCACTTGCAGCGTTCGTCTCCCGTCTTGTGTGTACGTTGAGGGCGCAACTTGAAAAGCACCTTCGCTTCTATTCCGGCGAGTTTTGACGTTTGTCTGGCCGCGAACGTCTCCCATGTCGACAGCTGGCTGTTCGATGGAGCGAATTTCCTTGTGTTGAAGTTTCATGCTCTCTGAATTGCGGGCAGCTGTGATTACTTTTCGAGAGTGAGTTCTGCGTCAAGCTGCAGGCTCTCGCTGAGTTTTACGTCTCGCAAGCCTACCACGAGCCTGTCTCGAATCAGTTCGTCTTTGAGAATTCCGTAATCGCATCTTTCGGCCATCTTGAAAAGTTCAGTCGCAAATGCGTCGACGTTTTCATGCTGGTCTTGTTTCCGAGAGTTAAATCGCGCTCTCTCATAGATGACATTCTTTCGAGGTAGGAAATGCTTTTCAAAAGCACTCCCACGGCGGAGTATGATGCCACCTGTTCGTGTGTCAGTTTCAAAGCAGTGAGCACGTCCCCCGCTTCTTCGCCCATGGCGTAGAGTAATGTGTTGATTTGCGTCGTCTCGTCCTGTCTTGTCAGACCGGAGATGAGTCGGTAGCGTTCCCACCTGCGGTGCCATCGTGTCCAATCTTCTGGCTTGCGGAAATCGAGCTTTGTCGGCAGTTCCACGGCGAGCGGGTTGAACGTCATTCTCGGAGTGCCGCTCGCGCGCTCTTCGTTCGCGCCGTGAGTGTCTGGCATGATGCTGCGGCCGCTTACGTTGGGCTCGCTGTCCTGGGTGCCACGCTGCGTTGATTATCCCGCCGCTGCCACCATGTGGTAGAAGTAGCCGGTATAACAAGCAAAACTGTTTATTTATGCATCAGGTAATGGCGCCCGCTTCGCCCCTGCTTGGCGCGGTCGCCCATGCTGGGGTCTTTTGGCGGTCCGCCTGGTTAGCTTGCCGCTTGGGGCGCTGTCGTCAGTGGCGCCCACAACAGTACGTTCTTTTGCGGAAACCTGATAAGGCGGCTGGCGGAGTGGTCGAACAGCTTCGTCTGTAATGACGCGATGCTTTACAAGGTGCATTCGGCTAACGCTTGACGATCTGGCAAATGCATCCCAGTAGCGGCAGAGCAGGTTGCGCAGTTTGTCATGATCATCATCATCATCAGCCTGATTATACCCACTGCAGGGCGAAGGCCTCTCCCATATTTCTCCACTTAACCCGGTTCTGTGCTAGCTGCATCCACTTGACCCCTGCGAACTTCTTAATCTCATCCGCCCACCTAACTTTCTGCCTCCCCCTGCTACGCTTTCCTTCCCTTGGAATCCAGTTTGTTACCCTCAGCGACCATCGGTTATCCTCTCTTCGCACTACATGTCCTGCCCATGTCCATTTCTTCTTCTTAATTTCCACTAGAATGTCATTAACTTGAGTTATTTCTCTGACCCACTCTGCACGCTTTCTATCTCTTAATGTTACCCCTACCATTGTCATGATACTTCGGAGGTAATGACAGGTTTATGTCATACCGCGCTTCAGTGTCATAGGATTCTTTTGCTGAAGCGCTGGTTACACTACGCGCTGAACTAGTGTCAGTTATGGCATTGAGATATGCTACAGTTGTCCCTTTGCTAAGATGTTGATGCTCAATGCTGAAGTTCGTGAGAAGAACATTAACTTTGCCATTTTCAAAGAAAACAACTGCCCTGGCAACTGCTATGCCTCTTTCTATAAGCAGCTTCTGTTCGGTCTCGACGATACCTTCTGTATTTTGCATTGGGAGGGAACCCACGGACACCATAATGCTTGAACGTGGGGGCACACTCACATGGTCATCAATAATATGAAGCGCAGCAGGGAGCATGCTATCGGTTTCGATGGCATTCTCAATTGAAAATCTTACCAATGATTCTGCAAATCGACAATTGCTCCATTTTCCGTTAGAAAGTGCATGCCGAGGATGACATCACGGGAACATTGGCCCAACACGATGAACGTCGCCAGAAAGGTTTGCCTTTGTACAGTGATTCTCGACGTGCACACTCCCGTGGGCATAATTAAATGTCCTCCAGCAGTGCGTACTAGTGGGCCATCCCATGCTGTTGCGACCTTTCCGAGAGCTGCTGCGAACTGTCCGCTCAGAACTGAATAATCGGCACGACGAGAGCAGTGACGTCTGCGTCATCGACGGAGATCTGTAGGTCAGCAGTCTGTGGTGTCGTGCGGCGGCAGTATCGAGGCGTCCGGTCTCGGCTTCGGTGCTCTGAAGGAGTTGCGATTCGGAGGTCAGCGTCGTGGTTACATTGGGGATTGGCTCGTTGTTTAGGCGTCGGTTCTGCTGGTGTCCGTGTGCAATGAACTTTGGTGTGCGGCGAAGAACTGTAGTGCGTTTGTGGAGGATCTTGGAATTTTCGTACTTTAGCAGCCGCACCTCCAGAGGCTGCTGCATCCAGTTTCCCTTACAGGGACTTTGCGATTGCCCCTGGCGCCCAGGAGAGCTGTACCTGCGAGGCGACGATGATCGGAAGCGGCTTGGGCCTGGGTCGGCATGCGAAATGTATTCTGCAATTTCGCGTGGCCGCTGTCCAGGCAATGGACGACGGGCATCAAGAGGAAACCCACGGAGGCTGAGTTCTCTGTAGGGACAGCGGCGAAACATGTCCAGCTTCCCCGCAATGATAGCACAACGGTTGGCTGTCGGGTGTTCGCCAGACAATGGTCCTTCGAAAGCCGCGACGGCGTACGTTTGGTGAAGCGCGTGGCTCGTAGGACGGCGTCGAAGGCGGAAGGTAGCGGCTGGTGACCGCGGCGTACCTCAAGGTCTGGTGCGGCGGTGTGGCTGCGATGGGTGCGGGCACAACGGGAGCAGGCACGCCCAGCACTTGTACTTCTTCCCGAATAATGTCAGAAACTGTTGCGACCTGCGGCTGTGGTGGAATCGGCAGGTATTTAGCCACCTCTTCCTGGACTATCGCCCGGATTGTTTCACGCAACGATTCCGTCGAAAACTGCATGGCTTCATTTGCATTGGCGGCGATCATATACACAGCAGTACGTTGATATTACCGGGCACACATGTCAAGTGCCTTTTCGATGGTGGTCGCTTACCTGATGAATTCTTCTACTGTTGTGGGCGGACTTCGCACTAGGCCGGCAAATAACTGCTATTTAACACCCTTCATCAAAAGGCACACTTTCTTATCTTCCGACATGGTCGGGTCTACACGTCGGAAGAGTCGCTTCATCTCTTCGGTGTATACCGTCCCACATTCATTTGGATGTTATATTCGGCTATTTAAAAGAAGTTCGCTTTTTCCTTGCGAAATGTGCTGGTGAACGTGCGCAAGAATTCCACCTTGAATGTGTCCCATGTGCGGAGTCCGGCTTCGTGATTTTCAAATCATGTTCTCGCAGAATCTTCCAGCGCGAAGTAGACGTGGCGCAGCTTGGAGTCAGCCTTCCAGGGGTTGAAGACAGCCACTCGGTCAAACTGCTCCAGCCAGTCTTCGGCGTCCTCATGGGGCAGGCCGTGGAAACGTGGTGGATCTCGCTGCTGGTGGAGCAACACCGGAGTTGTCGATACCGGCAGATTCATCGCGCTTACACCAATGTTCCTTATTAGTTTGTGGTTAGAGAGAGGACCGCACTCGGGGGGAAGACCTTGCAGTCGGCGACTGCTCTGATGTACTGGGGTCTCTACCTGAGGCGTGCGTCCTGGGCTTGGGTCCCGGCTTGTAGGGGGTGTCCAGTGCATGAAAATCGTACCCATAAGCTCCACCAAATGTCGCGTAAACGAGGCACTTCACAGTTGCGCCGGGGTAGGCTCAGAGTTCAGAAACAGCGTTAGAGCTCCGTCTTAGAGCTAGCACACTTCTTCGTTCTCTCACACCTCTGCGCGTCTTCATCGTCAGCGAATGCTACAATATATCGTTGGATGCATTGCATCGACTATAATTGTGCTTGGTTATTCGTAATTCTTAAATACTTGCCGTTATGTAATTAACTGTGATTAAAATTGAACTCCTGGCATCAAGTCATATATCATTGGATCGCTTATATAGAGTACGTATGCACTACACCAAATGCCGGTTTTATTAAATGACTGTGAACTTGTTAATTGCGATTAGCATTTGAACGTTAGTTTAGTTAAATTAAGTTAATTGCCGGTAATTAGATAACTGTGATTAACACCTGAACTTTAGGCTACGTCAATTCATATATCACAAGAGAGCTTATATCTAGTACGATTTCAATACAATAAAGGCCGGTCTTTGTTACTTGTGGTTGTTTATTTAACTGTGAATAAAAACTGAACTTGAGGCTATAGCATCGTCATATATCAAATAAATAGCATATATGGAGTATGTTTGCACTGCCCTAATTGCTGGTTTTAATTAAGAACTTAACTAGGTTATTGTAATTAATGTTCGAACTTTAGGCTACAACGTCGTCATATATCATGTGATAGTTTATAATATCTAGTTCGATTGTAATACATTATTTGGCGTTCTTTGTTTTTCGCCTTTATTTTAATGTGATTAACCCTTGAAATAACACTTGAAATACTTGATGAGCTTGGCAGCACAACAGCGATGGCCGCTCACCTACGTTGCCTTTTTGTTGCGCACGTCTTGCGTTTGCGCCGCTAGGTCTCAACACCGGCATCACGAGGTCCGTGGGCGGTCCTCCAAGCGCCGTTATTCGTATGTGTCCACGCCCGGCTACAACCGCCCAGTGCCCTCGGCCTTCCCGGTTGTCCTCGTGCCCTATCTTGGATCTTTGTATCAGCAACGACTCTGCTATCAGGTTGAATGTGGCGCATGCGCACTTCGAACTGCTCCCTCCTCTGTCGGCATCAATCTCCGGCATACATGCTACAAGGTCACCAACCCGTGAATGGTATACTACCCGTCACCTTTTATGGGCAGCACAACAGCGATGGCCGCTCACCTACGTCGCCTTTTTGTTGCGCAGGTTTCTGCTATCCACTGTTAACAAAGCGAACCGGTTACGCTGCGTTGCTTGTGCTGCCAAGCCCACACTGTTGTTTAACAATTGCTTATGACTCATCCATCAATTACTAATCTTGGCAGGTGAAAATCCCACTTACCCGCTCTACTGATGAAATAATGGAAGCCTTGAACGAATTACTTTCTGGACAAACAGCTTTGTTAGACGAAACGAAAGGCATTCGTTCGAAATTAACTGAGAATGATAAAACATTCCAAGAAATTAAAACAAGACTCGTCAAAACTGAAGAAGATTGTGCATCATTTACCGCAATTTTGGACGATATGAGCGATGTACGAATACTTGCGGTGCAAAACTGGTGAAATTAAAAATCTCTCTTGCAAAATGGCTGACTTTGAAGATAGATCACGTAGAAATAATTTATTATTTTTCGGCTTGTCAGACACTGACAAAGAAACATGGGCCGAATCTGAAAAGTTGATTTCAGAGTTATGTAGGGACAAACTCGAAGCCACAATCAGCCCAATGGATGTTGAAAGAGCGCACAGGCTTGCAAAGTTACAAAGCGGCTGGAAACTGCCGATCATCGTTAAATTCGCTCACTTTAAAACTAGAGAGAAATTTCTTTCCTGCGCTAAAAAACAAAAAAACAGTGACTTCAGAATCTCGGAAGACTACTCAAAACCTACTCTCTTTGTCAGGAAACGATTACTAGAATTTGCAAAACTTCAACCAGAAACATACAAACTCCGCCATGATAAACTAATCATTGATAACGCTGTCTATATTTTCTACCATTCCGCACAGAAAGTCGTTCCCCGCCACCCCCCACCCCCCTCCGTCAGCACGCCCTAGCTACTGCGTAAACCTCCCGTCATTCCAAAGCCCTGCTCCTTGTCCTTCCTTTACACTAATATCCGTAGTCTCCTGCTCAAACTTGACGCCCTTGAAAGTCTTGCGTGCACAATTGATAGCCCCTCCCCCCTCCCCAACATAATCATACTCACTGAAACCTGGCTAACACTATCCGTACATGACTCTGAAATACTTTCCGTTTTTCCTAACTACACTGTTTTCCGTCGCGATAGAACAGGGGAGGAGGCGTGCTAATAGGAACCCATGATTCGCTTCTTTGTTCTGAAATTAAAATTCCATCCTCTCTAGAAATAATGTTCATTCAGTGCCATGCTTCATTTCCTTCCGTAATGATTGGCGTTTGCTATCGTCCACCAGATTTAACGGATTCTTTTGTTGCTAATTTCTACGAAGCACTTCGCGTGATAACCGCGGCTCATCAACATACTCCGATTGTTCTTTTCGGCGACTTTAACTTCCCTTTACATCTTTACATGTCGTGGTGGAAAGGTCGGATAAACTGGTCCGACCTTTCCACCACGACATGTAAAGATAACAATCGAAAGCAATTTTGTTAACACATGTCTAACGTTTGGTCTATCCCAGCTCGTATCAAACCCGACAGGACAAAGCAATCATTCCTCCAACATACTCGACCTCGTATTGACTTTCCACCCTGATAACGTTCCGCCCCTTCTTCGTTTACCAGGACTCAGTGATCATTCCGTAATTCAAGCCACGTACTCCTGCCAGTTGTCATGCATAAAAAAACAATACGAAAAACATTAATACTGTACGACAAAGGCAATTATGTAGCCATTAATTCCGAACTAACTGATTTCTGCATGTGGTTTCTCCAACAATTTTCAGAGTGATCAATTGAAGATAACTGGTCCCTTTTCAGAAACAAGATGCATCAACTTATTGATAAACACGTCCCTACTATCACCGTCACTGAAAACCCATCATCGCCATGGTTCAACAAAGAGCTGAAACGCCTGAGAAACAAAAATAAAAGACTTTTTCGATCCGCAAAACGTTTTGGCAACGCATATGCATGGGAAAGATATTATTCTGCAGAAAAAACATTTTTGCCCTTATCAGGCAAAACTACATTTTTCTCGTCTCTTCTACCTTCTATGTTGCGCACTAACCGCTGCAAGTTCTGGAAAACTATAAACATTGTAAGCCTCTAACATTACAACCTTATCCCGGAACACGAATCTAGCCATGCTCTTAACAACTTCTTCAGTTCTTACAAGCGAACAGGACAGTGACCTACCGGAATTCCCAGCTCTCAGTCAACCACAGATTACATTTGATGCTAATGGCATCATAAAACTCATTGAATCATTGAAACTTACATCTTCAACTGGTGTCGACGGCATAAATCCTAAAATTCTAAATAATACTAAAAACATTGTAAGTGTTATATTGTGCCACCTCTTTCAGCAGTCCATATCAACAGGTGTCCTTCGACAAGATTGGAAAGTTGGTAAGATCATTCCGGTTCCCAAAAAGGGCTCACCTATGTCATGTAAATATTACCGCCCCATTTCCATCACAAGCGTTTGTTCGAAACTAATGGAACGTATTATTTATTCGCACATAATCAAATTCGTTGTCTCCATAATTTTTTTTTTCATACTAACCAGCATGACTTTCGGAAAGGACGATCATGTGACTGCCAATTGGCACTAAGCTCAAACCTTGACCTAAATGTTCCTACGGACACCCTCTTCCTTGATTTCGAAAAAGCCTTCGATAAAGTACCACACAAAAGATGCTACTAAAGATATCGTTCCTAAATCTTAACCCGTTAGTATTGGAATGGCTGTCTAACTTTTTGACTAACAGAGAGCAATTTGTCTATGCTAGCAATTGTTCTCCTCGTAGCCCGGTCATTTCAGGTGTTCCCCAAGGTACAGTCCTGGGACCCTTGCTTTTCCTGATATATATTAACGATCTCCCTTCCAATATTTCCTCTACTATCCGCTTATTTGTTGACGATTGTGTAATTTACCGCCCAATCACTAACTGTACTGACGTTGGCATTCTTCAATAAGATCTTAACCAAATCGAAGCTTGGTGCAAACGTTGGCTAATGTCTCTTAATATTTCCAAAACATGTTTGATTTCGTTCCATCGTCGACTGCTTCTAAATACGTTCTTTTGTGTCGTCCGTCTCTTCCTGTAAGTACTTGGTTATTACTGTAACGCGAAGCCTAACATGGTCATCTTCATGTCATGAACATCGCTAACGAGGCTAATCGTACCCTTGGTTTCATACGGCTACGTTTTGCCGCCCCATCCATCAAGTAATTAGCATACCTAACTTTTGTCCGTCTTAATATGCTTCATCAATATGGGATCCTCCCCAGTCTATAACACCTTAGAAATAATCCAAAATTGTGCTATTCGTTTCATTTATTCTGATTACTAGTGTGCTTTAAAATCTAGAGCCTATTTACCTAGCCTTGAAACCCGACGGAAAAATTCTCGATTCTGCCTCTTTCATATGTTTTATCATTCATATCTAGGAGAATCAGTCATATCACCTGCTTATTGCCTCTCAAACAGTATTATTCTCCAAAGAAAAATCAAATAAAAAACAAAAGAAGCAAAGCAGCGTTACTGAAGTACAACACTTAATCATTTTATAAAAGAATCGCCCTACAAATTCTGGCGCTATATTAGCGACAATGAAAATGGTCCAGACCCTCCTCTTGAAGAGAAAAAGCAGGCAGAAGCGTTTAATGTATTGTTTCAATCCGTATTTACACCTCACAATGGTCTTATCGATCCCTTTAAGCAAGTAAACAGAAACCAATACGGCGTGATAGGTGCCCCAGTCGTAATCGAAGAGGGAGTATTATCACTGTTGTTAAACCTAGACGACAAGAAGTGCAGCTGTCCTGTCGGAATACCTAATGTCTTCTTCAAACGATATGCCGACCCTATGAGCAAGTACTTATGCCTTGTGTTCAATAAGTCTATCCTCGAGCGCTGCCTCCCCATGGAATGGAAAGTTGCAAAAATAATACCAATTCATAAATGAGGTGATCAGTTTTGCTAATCAAATTAGACCCATTTCTCTTACTTTTACTTCCTGTAAACTGTTAGAGCACATTATACTAAAATCAATTACGGAATTCATTGAGTCAAACAATATCCTTCATCCTCACCAACACGGCTTCAGGCGCGGTCTGTCTACTGTCACACAACTTGTCGAGATTTTACACGACTTTGCTAAAACAATAAATGACCAAACACAAATAGATGCATTTTTCTAGACTTCTCCAAAGCCTTCGATCGAGTGTGCCATGCTTAACTCTTACAGAAACTAAATTATATATTAGGAGATGGGCCTATAGTACAATGGATCGCCAACTATGTAATTGACCGTCTCCAGTTTGTGCAACTCGGTGACCCCCTTTCAGATACTGTCCCGGTCCTTTCGGGTGCACCGCAGGGCTCTGTTCTAGCCCCATTTCTGGTTCTTATCTTTATTAATGACATTTCCAACCAAACAAAATGCAAACTAAGTCTGTTCGCTGATGATTGCGTCCTGTACAGAGAAATAAAAAACCGAGATCAAATAATCTTAAACAATGATATAGAAAAGATAGCTGAATGGTGTTCGGAATGGCAAGTGGCCCTTAACTTTGACAAAACAGTTTCTATGACTGTAACGGAAAAGAAATCTAAACTGCATTTTTATTATGGCTATGGCAGCTCCACACTGAAGACCGTCACCGAACATAAATACTTAGGCGTCATTATTTAAGCTAACCTGGGGTGTACTGCTCACGTGGAGCACTTGGCAAATAAAGCAATGCGAAAGCTCATGTTTTTGAAACGAGCCCTGCGGTATTTCACAAAGGAAGCCGAGCTTTTGGCCTACATAACAATCATTCGCCCAATTCTAGAATACGCAAACGTTGCACGGTTCCCGCATACGCAAGATCACATAACCACATTTGAGGCTGTCCAGCGAAAAGGTGTGCGCTTTATCTACAACAGTTATAGGCATACCGACTCACTGACGCAGATGCTGTCTGAAATCGGGCGTGATAGACTAGCTAGTCGTGCGACGTTTCACAGGCTGAAGTTTCTGTATATGCTCTTGCATAACAAGTTTAAAGTTGGCTTTGACACATTACCTTCAACACTGCCAGAGAAACGCGTCACAAGAATAAACTCACACTAGAAGAATATTTCTGTGCAAATAACACGTTTATGTTTTCCTTTTTCTCGCGAGCTGTACGAGAGTGGAGGCGGTACGGTAACTGCATAGCAAATTTTATTGTAGAAACAAGTTGCGCACAGAAGGACACACTCAAGAAAAATAAACAAAGGTAGGCAGAAAGAGCGCAAACTATCAACTGGTTTAATACTCGTTTAAGCCTGCATATATGGGCAGTGTACACGCATGCCTACAAAAATAGAGGTGCGGAAAGAGTGAGAGGGGCAAATCACCTATCATTTTGTAGGCATGCGTGTACACTGCCTATATATGCAGGCTTAAACGAGTAATAAACCAGTTGATAGTTTGTGCTCTTTCTGCCTCCCTGTGTTTATTTTACCTGTGTGTGTCCTTCTGTGCGCAACTTGTTTCTACAATGGTATGCACCAACTAGCCCAACAAGAAGTTCTTCTAAACTGCATAGCCAACAGTCGAGAAATTCTTAGAAATGGTTGGCAAAAGTGTGTTGTCAGAAAACAAGACCTAATGTTCTTTTTTTTTTTCTATTCCGGGAGCTTTCTGTATTTTTGCAATCTCATGAACATGTACAATGTGAAAGGGGGATGGTGTTTGATGCGTTGTTGTATTTTTGTATTCCTTTTTCCAGTGCATTCTCACATTGTCTGAATATTTCCCAGTGTTCTTATGTTTTTTCACAATGTTATGCCTTGTCGACTACATGTCTGCAACAAAAACCAAACTCACTCCTGTCAAAATCCCTGAAGGGATTGGCAGTATTTTTAAATAAATAAATTAATAAAAAAAGACCGTCTATGCCTTCTCCGCAAGAACTAACGCTCATTCTCAATATTTTTTCGTCACGTCAGCCCGGGACTGGAATGATCTACCACAGGACACTGTGCATCATATCAACGTCATTCATTTTAAGAACGCTATCAATACTATTGTTGTTTAACTCTCCTGCCCATCCTTCACGTAATGCCCCATACCAGGGGCCTTTTAGGTATAAAAAAAAATAAATAAAATATACGCTACAATGTCAAGTCATATATAATAGGATAGCTTATATGTGGAACGAGTGCAATACGCTAATTGCCGGTATTTGTTAATTGCCGTCATTTAATTAATTGTTATTAATATTTACAGTCATGTTATGTTCCATCATTACCGAGAGCCAGAAGTCACGATTATGAATGCGTCACCACTACGTAATGTTTTACAGACCCCTTACAGAAAGTGCTGCGTCATGCTTTAACACCTTTTAAACCCCCATTTACCAATTTCATTTTTTCAATTACTTTCTTTGCTTAATTCATCAATTACACTCTCCAAACTTTCTTAATTAGCCTCATCAAGCAATGCATTTTTATTCCGAGAATTTCTACACCTTTGAACCCCCTTTTTTCCAAGTTTCCATTTTTTCAATTTTCAATTCCTTAATTTATCAATTTGACACTCTTATTTTTCTTAATTAGCCCCGTCAAGTATTGAAGTTTCATTCTGAGCCTTCTCATGCCTTTGAACCCCCTTTTTCAGTGTTTCATTTTTAGTGAATTTTTAGTTATTTCAATAATCAATTCGTTAATTACGCCCTAAATTTCTTATTTAGCAGCATCAAGCAAGTTAGTTTGACATTCTGAGCATTTTAACACCATTTAACCCCATTTTCCCTTTTTCTTGAATTGCTGCAATTGATCATTTGATCAATTACGCACACTAAATTTTCTTAATTATCATAATTAAAAATTGGTTTTACATTGTGAACATTTTGACATCTTTGAACCCCTTTAGGAATTTTTTATTTCTTTAATTCATTAATTAGCTGCACTTCCTTAACTCGTCTTCATCAATCATTAATCACTAGAACCACAAATTACCATGATACAATTTTTTACGCAGCCCCCGATTATTTTCATCACGCGGTTCAGACGACTACTACTACTGCTGCTATTACTACTACGCCGACGGATTTTCTACCGAGCGATCTGTATAAGCATCGCTTATTATTTGCCGCAGTGCGCAAATAATATTTTATGTATGGCGCAATATACCAGCGCCAACTCTCTCCTGCATGAAGAGCTCCCGGCTAGCCCGGCTGCGCCGGTTCAGTTGGGGAATAAAGTGACGTCGCTAGCTCGACTTTCAATATTGGTCTTCAGCGGGCGGCAAATGCCATTTCAAAGGCTGGCACCACCCTAAGCCGGGCGCCGCGGCGCAGCCTCTGGCCGGCGCTCGCTCCGGGGCTAGAACACTGTACTCCGGGGGAGGAGTTGACGCCTCGGGGTATACACCGGCGCGTTTCGGCTCGACTGAACAGTCTCCCTGTGGATAAAGCTAAGGAGAGAACAAGATGACAGACTGAGGCGAGGAAGAAGCAACGTACTGAAGAAATAGAG